>NC_080689.1:25251277-25876277 GCF_030445035.2 Dasypus novemcinctus | reverse complement strand
ATCTGTTTACCATTGAAACAATGATAATATCCTTTAATTAAATATTGATTGCTTTTATGCCCAAGGATTCTTTTTTGAAGTTGCTTGCTCTTTATATCGCGTTGTTACTTTTTGCAGCATGTTTTAAAATAGTGTTGTTGATTTTGTTATCTTTATCTACAGATAAAGATACCTTGTGATGTAGAGGTAAGGGCTGTAGTAGTCTTTGCAAATCAGATGACCTAGGTGGTGTTCTCTGTAAAAAAAGATAAAAAATGTGTTAGTATAGGTATGGAATCTTTGGGTAGTGGTTATGTGGGTAAAGTATCGTTGGGCTGTTGAGTAATGTAACATAGTATCAATCCTCAGTGGATTGACTCTCAGCTGGGAGAGTTGAGGCAGTCATTTCATTAAACACAGTAGATATTAAATGTCTTATTATATTGAAAGCTGGAACTGAGTAGACAGGCTCAATGATGGTCTCCTACAGATTTTGATGTGGGAGAGGGTAAGGTCCCAGGAGTAACTTGCTGTTGTGTGAGTTCAGGCAATTGGCAGAGAAGGAAGCCAAACAAGGTGCTTCAGAAATTTGCATCTGGTGTTTACATTTTCTGTGGTTATTTCTTCATCACTGTTAAGTAAAGTTTTATCTTATTTTGGTGTGCTGTGGTGAACAAAGGAAGGGTTTGGTGTTTAATCTTGAGATAGTGGTTGTGGTGTTGGGTAAGGAAGAGCCCCAGAAGAAGATGAAACTAGAGGATGTAACTCTATACCTTACTGACCATTCTTCTAGTGTTTTTCACTAAAACATTAATTCTGTGCTTTCCTTTTAATAGGGGAGGCTATTTTACTATGTTACTCTTACTATACTGGGGACTCATTAGCTTTATCATAAATGCCTTTTGGAAGCATCTTTGTTCCCTAACTTTGTCATTTAAGTTCCAGAACGGGAGATTAATTAATATATATATTCATAAATATTTTAATTTTTGCAACTTTTGAGTTATTTTCTAGGTGATGTCTACAGGGAAAGTAGGTATCTGAAGTTTATTTTTCACCTCCGAATCTAGTTTATGTGTGTATACAGCAGTAAAAGTAGTTTACAGAATAAGGCAGCGCCCCAAAACAGCTACTGTTCACATTTAGCTTTTAAGACTTAATTGCGATCAAGGCAAAATTAGTATTATTCCTTATCTGTATACATGGTAGGAAATCTTAATGGAATTCTTGACCCTTTTACCAAGGAGTGAGAAATCCAATATGTACTTAAATATCACTTTTTGTTAACTATTCTCAAATGAATTTATTCTTTGAGATTTTGCTTTAGTTGTGGTCCTTCAGGGCAAGTTTGTAGTGCAGGAATTAAAGTAACCTTTTTCTCTTTTTTTAAATTTTAGGTGAGAATTATGAAGATGATGAGCTAGTTAACTCTGATGAGGTTATGAAGAAACCATGTCCAGTGCAGATTGTTCTTGCTCATGAAGATGACCATAACTTTGAGCTTGATGAAGAAGCTTTGGAGCAGATATTGCTACAGGAGCACATTCGGGATCTTAACATAGTAGTGGTATCCGTGGCAGGAGCTTTTCGTAAAGGGAAATCATTTCTCCTGGACTTCATGCTTAGATATATGTATAACAAGGTGAATAGTGTCTTTTATAAATTGAACCCAATTAGGAACAAAAAACTACCAAACAATCCTGGTTAAAAAAAAAAAAACTGTCCAAAAGACCAGTATGTACTTTAATTTTACAGAAATACAATTGTTTCTAAAGCTTTTCATTTAAAGCAAATTTAAATTTGTTGTGCCTCTTGATTCTTCATCTCCATAATTCCTTTATGCATGTAATATGTATTGATGCATATGATTGAGCATCTCTATTCTAGGCATTGTAGCTCAAGTCCAAAGCATATTGAGTATACACTGAAAGTTCTCTGAAGTACTGTTCATTTTCTCCCCCTTTTTGTGATTTCTTCACACCGTCCCCTTCTTGATCATCTTTAAACATTTTAAAGTAGGCTGGTGGAGACCTTGTAAAAACACACGTTACTCCATTAAGTTACCTCAGTGGTTTACTCTTACTCCCTGAGGTAGAGTCCCGTTCTTTAAAGTGGCTTTTATGATCTCTGATCCTATCTCTTGTCTTTGTATTTCAGGTGTACTGTAATTTTTTCAGTTTCCTGAGTGTTTCCTGCTTTCCACAAAGCAGGCCTTGCTGTACCCTTGGCCAGTCTTTTCAATGGACACTTTCCCTGCCTTGTAAAACTATGTTAGGTCTTCTAACCAAATCTCAGGATACAAGTACTGTGTTTTATTGATGTTACTCTAGTTGCTAATCTTCCTGGCTGGTTTAAGCTCTGTTAAGACTGGGTCTTACCTTACTTGCTATCTCTTCAGCACCCAGCACAATTGGATTTTACTAGACCCTTATTGTCTATTTTGACTGATGAATCTCCATTCCTTGGCATATTTTTACTTTTTGATGGTACCAATTAATTGTCATTTCCCCCTATTCCTTGCTGGCATTCTTCCCTGACAAAAAGCAAAGCATTTTTTTCACTTGCATCAGAATGTTTTCCTAACAGTTGAATGTTGGGCTGAGGGAAGGAATTGGAAATTCCGAAGTGGAGTGCTTACTGGGGTGTAGTGGGGGCAGGGTTTAGAGGGGACTTTTGACATTCAGAAGCCACATGACACTGGAAATAGCACTTTGACAGAATTGTGTAATTGTCTAAACACTTGTCAGGGTGCTTACTTTTATAAGTTCTGTTTAAGTCTGGAATTGGGGATGCATCTGCGTTGTGATAATGAATTTGGTAAACATTCTCATTTGGCTTTCTGGAAAACTTTTTGGTAAATTTTTCATGCTCAGGTATGCCTGAGTATCAAGAATGTAGTTCATATTAACGAACAGTTTTTTACATAAGTGTTTTAAAGTTTTTCAGTTTAGATGTAATTATTTACCAGAGTTTTACAACCAAAGTAGAGAAATGTATAAAATAGTGGCAGATTCTTTAAAAAAAGTCTGCACGTTAAAAGATGTTGAAGTTCTCTAACTCCTTAAGTTAGTTTGTTTATATTTTATCTATCTTTGAGCTGTTCATGGCAAATGCATTTGGTTACAAGTAGGTCACTGATCAGTAGGATTTTAGAAGGGGAAGGAAATTTAGATCACTTGTCTAGGAAGGACAGATATGTTTCACCTCAGGTGCTATTTCTGATTCCATTTCTGATATTTTAGTAGTCTCTGTTCAGGGGAGAGTAGCATCCCACACATGTCATCCATTTGCCGTCTCTGAATTAATAGAATTTCCCCTCTCCTGGGAGAGAGATTGAAGCCACTGAAAGATTACGATTGCTTAAGGTTGCAGAGTTAATGGCTTCTAACTTTGAAATGATATCTTTATTAATTTTCATTCATAAGGTTTCCGTATTGAGTTCTTGATATAAACCATCTTATTCTGATCAAAAATTTCATTAAGTGGTGTGTGAGTTTTAGCTTAGCACACTTCTGCTTATACTGGTTTAATGTTGGGTCATGCTTTTCCTGGGAGATGAAAATAAATAAGAAATAACAATGGAATAGATTTCTGTTTATTTAATTGATCCATGTGCCTGCAAAGGTGGGATGCTAGCTGAAAAGTGTAAGGAAAGAAATAGCGGCTTTTATGGACTTTGTCTTTTGTATTGGGACCCAAGTCGTTTTTAGTATACAGTTCATGTTGTGATTGGTTGTCTTTTGAGTTTTGTTTTAAACTCTCTTTAGGTTTCCCCTCCATCTTTCTCTTTTGAGGCAAGAGTATTCATAGATGATGGTGATGTTTTTGAATCTTTACAAAATGCCAGCTCATTGCTTGTTAAGTATTTAACAGGTATTCCTCTTAGTAGTAATAATAACCCTATCAGTAATATTAGTGTTTCAACTTGAAGAAATGAGGCCCAAAGTAAGTGGAAAGTCTGAGGTTTCAGACAAGGCAGTTGGTCCCAAAGCCTTTATTCTAAAAACTACTCTGCCAAATGATCTTTAGTCATTTTCTCTATTTCTAGTATGTAAAATATACCTGTATTATAAAATATACCTACACTGAATTGTTCTTTTTTACATGTTTACTTTCCAGTGTTTGCTTCAGAAGGAATAGGCTGATGGGAGGATTTTCTTTATTTATGAGCTAGAGCAAGTATGGTAACTTCATGCTGCCCATTGCTATCTGTACTTAATGAATAGAGTCTTTGCTGTCTTTTCATCCTCAAGAGTTTGGACTCCATTTATAACATAATTGATAAAGGCATTTTAAGGGGAACTATCCTCCATATAGCTTTTATTCTTTACTATTTAAAGAGCTGCTCCCAGACCTGTTGCCAGAAGTCAGGAGCAAAAACTCAGTTAAGGATTCTATATGCTATTACATACAACTTGCCAAAAGCACAAATATCTTAGACTGAGGCCTATGTGGTGTCAAGCCTGATACTGCCTTCTTCTCCAAGGCATCTGAGATGTATGATTTTGGAAGATGTGTGACTCCGTGAAGAAAAACTTGATTCATTTCATGTTCTTGTCCAGGAAAGAAATATATTTGGAGGAAGAACAGTATTTTATGTTTCTTCCTAGAGTCATTTTATTATTTATTTTTTATCATCGTATAGCTAACATATACTAAAGTGGATAAATTTTACTGTAGCCAGTGAATTTTTATATATGTGCATCTTTATAACCACTGCCACTCATATCAAGAAATAGAACATTTCAAGCACTCTAGAAGGCTCCTTCATTCCCTTTTCCAGTCATTATTACTATCTTTGTTTTCAACTGCCACCCTTATTTCCATTTATATCACCAATCACCACAGATTAGTTTTCTGCTTTTGAACTTCATGTAAATGTAATCATAAAGTATGTACTCCTGTGTCTGGCTTCTTTCACTTAGAATTAAGTCTGAGAGATTTATCTATGTTGTTACATGTATCAGTTCCTTTTTACTACTGAGTGGTATTTCGTTGAGTGAATATATCACAATTTATCTACCCATACTTATGTAGATAGACATACAAATTTCTAGTTTTAGTCTATTTTTAATAAAACTGCTATGAACATTCTTGCACAAATCTTGGTGACATAGCACTTACTTTTATTGGGTTTATATCCGGGAGTAGAATTGCTTGGTCACAGAATCAATACCTATTTAATTTTAGGAGGTACTGCCAAATTTTTTTCCAAAGTGTTTTTTATTTTTTACCAATTTGTATCTCCAAAAGCAATGGAAGAGACTAACAGTTGTTCTGCTTCTTGCAAACACTTAGTTTTGTCAGTCTTTTCAATTTTAACCATTTTGATAGGTGTGTATTTTGTTAATTTCAAATTGTTATACTCTAAACAGATTAATTTGCTCATAAAATTGCCAGATTTAGTGAAGAACTTGAGCTTATTCATTTAATTATTACTACTGATTTTGCTTTTGACTTTCACTTTTGTTACAAATGAAACATTGTATGTAACTATTATATAGCAAGTGACTGAAATCTTAAATTTTATACTGTTATAATTTTTGCATATGCTAGAAACAGGCAAAAAATTTGACCAGGATATTAAGAGTCAAAGAAAATAAAAGCTAAGGGGATTGGATACAGGGATTGTGTGGACTATGCAGATAACCTTCTTTCTGTTAGTATGTTGTATTTTTTCCCCCTGAGATGCTGATTTCTGGGTTAAGACTAACTTTCCCTTCTTCCATATGCAGGTTTAAATTTAACAGGAGTAATTTCAATTAGAAAAACTTTTCATTACATGCTGGCTAAGCTAGAGAAATCAGAAACAGATTAGATGGAGGAGGCTACAATGTATTGTTAAAAGTCCTTGTTGCAGTGTTATAGGTGGGATCTTCCAGGTGCACATTCACCTTGCATTCCTGGCTCTTGCCTGAAAATGTTGTCATTTGTAGCTTTAAGCCCAAATATATGCTCTTTATGTACTGCCTGTTTCGTAATATCATCAAAAGTTATGGTACCTATGTCATCACTTATTTTTATTTTGGGATTTTAGATTTGAGAGAATAGAAATTGTTTGTTCCAGTTAATCTTTTTCTAATGTCTTTATTGAAAATTAAAATTTATTAGAATCTAAAGTAACTGATTTTTGTTTAGGCATATCTCAAGTAATAAACACAAACACTGACTTGAAATTTAGAACATATAGGAATTTTATGGTTTTGTATAATTTAAGTTCCTCTTATGTTAGCAGTTCTTGGAGGAGAAATACTTTTGAAGTAATAACTCCCTCCCATCCTCCTCCCCCTGGAATATTTTCTATTCAACTCAAGAGTTTTAGTTTAGAATTTCTTTGTTCTCCCTCTGAAAAAAATTTTTTCTACACATTTCTTTAATAGAATAAAATTTTTATTAGATGCTTTGGAGAATATATCTTAATGTTTTCATCAAGAAGCAAGTTTAAGCCATAGGATTTATGCCACAGGGCACTAGTGTGTGGATATTTAACAAACCTTCAGGGGCAGGTTTTGAATGATTGGGAATCTGTTAAACCTTTTCACTAAGGGTATTTGTCTTTTTGTTTTTCCTTTAACAGTTTTATCAAGATAATTCTTATACTCTACAGTTAATCCATTTAAACTGTATGATTCAGTGGTTTTATTTTTAAATTTTTAAAAATTGAAGTATATCATTCATACACGAACATACATAAACAATGAGTATATAGGAAAAGTTGTAAATTTACAAAATAAACATGCATAACATACAAGGATCCCAACACCTTGCTTTGTTGTAAAGCATTCGTTATAAACTATGCAAGAGCATTGTCAAAATATTACTACTAACTATAGTCCACATCTTACATTTGGTGTATTTTTCCCCCAACCCACCCTATTATTATTTTTTAAATATATTTTTATTACAGAGGTTGTGAACTTATAAAACAATCATGCACATAAGTAGAATTCCTATATAGCACCCTTTCACCAACACACCACACCATGGGAATATTTGTTACAGGTTATGATATAGTATCAGACCATTACCAACCATGGGCCATTACCCCGCCCCCCCCCATTATCAACACAGTACATCTTTGATATTTATGAAGAATATTACAGTATTGCTGTTAACCACAGTCCGTAGGTCACACCAAATGTATTTTTTCCCATGCTTCTCCACATTCCTATCACCCTGCAAAAGTAATGTACATCGCTTTAGCTCACAGAAAGACACTCTGTATCTGTACCATTCTCATCCACCTCTGGGTTCACTGTGTTAATTCAGTCCCTAGATTATTCTCCAGCTTTTTTTCAATTGACATTTACATCACTAGACTACCCTTTTCAGCCACAACCCCATGTATAAACTAGCTGCTACTCACTATAATGTGTTACCATCAACTCCATTTACACATTTTTATAGTCAAGTTATTATAACGTCTTACATTAAGTATCAGTAGTTCTTCTCCACTCTCCTCTTATTTTCTAATAACCTATACTCTAGGTTTTATAATGAAACCATGTAATATTTGTCATTTTGTGTCTGGCTTACTTCACTTAGCATAATGTCTTCAAGATTTATGCATGTTATCATATGTGTCCCAATTTCATTTCTTCGTTTCTTCTTACTGTAGCATAGTTTTACCATTGTATGTATATACCACATTTTGTTTATCCATTCATTGGTTGACAGACACTTAACGTTGTTTCGATCTTTTGGCAATTGTGAATAACGCTGCCTTGAACTTTGGTGTGCAGATGTTTGTTCATGTCACTGTATTTAGTTCTTCTGGATATATTCCTTAGAGGAATAGCTGGATCATATGGCAGTTCTATATTTAGCTTCCTGAGGAACCGCCAAACTATCTTCCTCAGAAGCTGCACCATTTTACAATCCCACCAACACTGAAAGAGTGTTCCTATTTCTCCACATCCTCTCCAGCACTTATTGTTTCCTGTTTTTTAAATAATGGCCATTCTGTGTGATATGAGATATCTCATTGTCATTTTGATTTGGATTTCCCTAACAGCTAGTACAGAACATTTTTTCATGTGCTTTTTGGCCGTTTGTATTTCTTCTTTGGAGAAATGTCTATTTAAATCTTTTGCCCATTTTTTAATTGGATTGCTTTCTCTTTTATTATTGTGTTGTATTATCTCTTTATATAGAATGGAAATTAAACCCTTTATTGGATATGCGGTTTCCAAATATTTTCTCCCATTGAGTGGGCTGCACTTTCACCTTCTTGATAAAGCCCTTTGAATCACAGAAGTGCTTAATTTTGAGTCGGTCCCATTTATCCATGTATTCTTTTGTGGTCTGTGCTTTCAGTGTAATAATAAGAATCCACCACCTATGACCAGGTCTTAAAGATGTTTCCCTTCATCATCTTCTAGTAGTTTTATGGTTCTTTCTTTTATATTTAGGTCTTTGATCCATTTTGAGTTAATTTTTGTATACGATGTGAGATAGGGGTCTTCTTTCTTTCTTTTTGGCTATGGATATCCATCCGGTTCTCTCAGCACCATTTGTTGAATAGACTGTTCTGTCCCAGATGGGTGGGTTTGACAGGCTTGTCAAAAATCACTTGACCACAAATGTGAGGGTCTGTTTCTGAACCATCAGTTCATTTCCCTTGGTCTATGTATCTGTCTACCAGTACCATGCTGTTTTTACCTCTGTAGCTAGGTAATATGATTTAAAGTCTGGAAGTGAGAGTCCTCCAACTTTGCTTTTCCTTTTTAAGATGTTTCTGGCTATTTGTGGCACCTTACCCTTCCAAATAAATTTGATGATTGTGTTTTCCATTTGTTTAAAAAATGCTGGTGGAATTTTTATTGGGATTGCATTGACTTTCTATATCAATTTGGCTATAATTGACATCTTAATGATATTTAGTTTTCCAAAGCATGAGCATGGAATGTTCTTCCAATTATTTAGTCTTTTTTGTTTTTTTTTTAACAATACATTGTAGTTTTCTGAATACAAGTTCTTTGCATCCTTGGTTAAATTTATTCCTAAATATTTGATTCTTTTAGTTGCTATTGTAAGTGGCATTTTTTTCCTGACTTTCTCCTCAGATTGTTCATTACATTTGTATAGAAGCACCATTGGTTTTTGTGTAATGAACTTGTATCCAGACACTCTACTAAATTCATTTATTACCTCCAGCAGCTTTGTTGTTGATTTTTTGGGGTTTTCTAGATATAGGTTCATAACATCTGGAAATAGCGAAAGTTTTACTTATTTCTTTTTTATTTTTATACCTTTTATTTCTTTGTCTTGTCTGAGTGCTCTAGCTAGAACCTCTAGCACTATACTGAACAACAGTGGTGACAGTGGACATCCTTGTCTTGTTCCTGATCTTATCAGGAAAGCTTTCAGTCTTTCACCACTGAGTACAAAGTTAGCTGTCGGATTTTCATATATGGTCTTTATCACGTTGGGAAAGTTTCCTTCAATTCTTATCTTGTATTTTTCAAAGAACCAACTTCTAGTTTTGCTAATTCTATTTTTTTTTTCCAATTTCATTTATTTCTGCTTTGATCTTTGTTATTTCATTCCTTCTGCTTGCTTTGGGATTAGTTTGCTGTTCTTTTTTTAGCTCCTCCAGCTGTATTGTTAGGTCATTGATTTTAGCTCTTCTTTTTTATTGTGAGCATTGAGGGCTATAAATTTCTCTCTCAGCTCTTCCTTAGCTGCATCTCATAGGTTCTGATATGTTGTGTTCTCATTTTCTTTCATCTAACATATTTATTGATTTCTCTAGAAATTTCTTCTTTTACCCACTGATTATTTGAGTGTGTTGTTTAATCTTCATATATTTATGAATTTTCCCTTTTTCTGTCTCTTGTTGATTTCCAGCTTTATGCCATTATGATTAGAGAAAGTGCTATGTATAGTTTTGGTCTTGTTGAATTTTTTGAGATCTGCTTTGTGACCCAGCATATGGTCTATACTGGAGAAAGATCCATGAGCACTTGAAAAGAATGTATTTTCTGCTGTTTTGGGGTACAGTGTTCTGTATATGTTCATTAAGTTTAGTCTATTTTTTATATTATTCAGGCTTTCTGTTTATTGATCCCCTCTGCCCATATGTTCTGTCCAATGCTGAGAGTAGTTTATTGGAGTCTCCTGTTATTTTAGAGATATCTGTTTCTTCCTTTAGTTTTGCCAGTATTTGTCTCATGTATCTTGGGGCATCCTGGTTAGGTGCATATACATTTATAACTAATTTCTTCCTGGTGAATTGCCCTTTTACTAATATGTAATGTCCTTCCTTGTCTCTAATAACAGTCTTGCTTTTAAAGTCTATTTCATGTAAGTATAGCTACTCTAGCATTTTTTTGGTTACTGCATGCATGGAGTATCTTTTTCCAACCTTTCACTTTCAATATGTTGGTATCCTTGGGCCTAAGGTGAATCTCTTGCAGATGGCATATAGATGGCTTATATTTTCCTATCCATTCTGGCAGTCTGTGTCTTTTCACTGGGGAGTTTAGTCCATTAACATTCAATGTTATTACTATAAAGACAGTTCTTATTTCACCCATTTCGACCTTTAGGTTTTATCTGTCATATTTTATTTTCACCACCCCTTTGACACTTTCAGTTACTTTTACTGACATAATCTTCATTTCAGACTCTTTTCCAAGCCTTTCCTGCCTTTTCAGCCGTAACTCTTGCTTTAGAATTTCCTGAAAAGCCAGTCTCTTTGTTATAAACTCTCTCAGTGTCCGTTTATCTATGAATATTCTAAACTCACCCTCATCTTTAAAAGACAGTCTTTCTGGATCTAAGTTTTTCCCTTGCAGTATTTTAAATATGTCATACCACTGCCTTCTTGCCTCTATGGTTTCTGAAGAGACATCGGGACTTATTTTATTGGGTATACTTTATATGTTATGCATTGCTTTTCTGTTGCTGCTTTCAGGATTCTCTCTTTGTCCTTGGCATTTGAAATTCTGATTAGTATGTGTCTCGGAGTTGGCCTATTCAGATTTATTTGGTTGGGAATATGTTATGCTTACTGGATAACGTATTAGATATCTACGTCTTTCAATAGGGTTGGGAAAATTTCTGCTCTTATTTCTTCAAATATTCCTTCTGCCCATTTTCTCTTCTCTTCTCCTTTTGGGACACCCATGGCATGTGTGTTTGCACATGTCTTGCTGTCATTTAGTTCCCTGAGACCCTGTTCAAGTTTTTCCATTCTTCATCTATTCATATGTTTATTTTTGGAGGCCTTATATTCAAGCTCACTGATCCTTTCTTCTGCCTCAAATCTGCTGTTCTGTGCCTCCAGTGATTTTTTTTTTTTTAAAGCCAGTAAAAAGAATTTATTGGGAGATGGGGGAAAAGAACAGAGCTTGATGAGAAATGGGAGAGAAGGACAGAAATATGCACCAAGATTTGGTGTGGGCTCCTCTAGGCAGAGAATAGGCTTGCAAATGCTAAGGGGAGGGGCCACCACTGGTATTCTTTACCCCACCAGTGGTGAAGGCCAGGTGAGGCTTGTTTGGAATATCTGGGCCCTCCCCTCAGCCCGGTAAGAATCCCAGCTGGGACCTCGGGGTCAAGGTCATGGTCTCCACAGGGTCTCATGCCATGTTGTCTGTTAGCCTCCAGTGTATTTTTAATTTCATTTATTGCACCTTTCTTTTTTTGTTAAAGATCCATTTTTTATTTCTCTCCCTCCCCCCCCCCCCCAGTTGTCTGCTCTCTGTGTCCATTTGCTGCATGTTCCTCTGTGTACACTTGTATTCTTGTCAGTGGCACTGAGAAATTGTGTCTTTTTTTTGTTGTGTCATTTTGCTGCATCAGCCCTCTGTGTGTGTGGCACCACTCCTGGGCAGGTTGCACTTTTTTCGCTCAGGGCTGCTCTCCTTACGGGGTGCACTCCTTGCGCGTGGGGCTCCCCTACGTGGGGGACACCCTTGCATGGCATGGCACTCCTTGCGCGCATCAGCACTGTGCGTGGGCCAGCTCACCACACGGGTCAGGAGGCCCCAGGTTTGAATCCTGGACCTCCCATGTGATAGGCAGATGCTCCATCCATTGAGCCAAATCTGCTTCCCTGTTGCACCTTTCATTCCCATAAGATCTGCTATTTTTCTATGTATGCTTTAATTCTTCTTTGTGCTTGCTCAGTGTCTTCTTAATATCCTTAATCTCTTTAGCCATTTCACTGAATTTATTAAGATTTGTTTGAACATCTATGATTAGTTGTCTCAGTTCCTTTATGTCATCTGGAGGCTTTTTCCTTTAATTGGACCATATCTTCCTGTTTCTTGGTATGGATTGTAATTTTTTCTCGATGTCTTGGAATCTGGCTTACTAGATGTGTGTAATCTGGCTGCAGTACTCTTATTAGTTTAGGGCTTTCTTGCCCTTTCTCCCTTGCTGGTTGTGTTGTAGGAGCTGAGTATATAGTTGGTGCTGTAAGCTGTGGAGGCTGAAGCTGCCCACATTGCCCCAGGGACTGAGGAAGCTTGTACCACTTTTCTTCTCTGCCAGGTTGAGGGACAGAGCCACAGCCATGTGTAATAAGCCAAGTTGTATAGGACAAGACTGTCTGTAGTTGCCTGGAGAGACTGACAAAGCTTCATACCCCTTCCTCCCTTACCTGGGGCAGGGATGGAGCTGCAGGAGTGAGCAGCAGTCTATGTCGTGTGGGTCCAAAATGACTGCGTTTGCCCAGGTAGACTGACATTGCATCCACCACCCCCTCCTCCCCTCTGCCAGGGGCGGGGATGGACCTTCTGGGGTGCCCAACAATCTAATCCATGAGAACCAAGTATACCTGCAGTTACCCTGAGAAGCTGAGGCGGTATGGTCCCTTCTATCCCTAAAGGGGTTGAAATGGAACCACCAGTGTCCAACAGTTCATTCCATGTAGGCTGTTCGGTCTCTGTGGGCTAGAAGCACCTGCCTTTACCCAGAGGCTGAAGAAACACAGTCCCTCTCTTGTGAAGCCACTTGTGCCCAACAGTTGAGTTTGTGCAGGCCAGAGTGCCTGCCATTGCCCTGAGAGGCTGAGGAAATACCAACCCCCTCCTATCCTATGGGGTAGCAGAGGTAGAGATGGAATAGAAGGTACTCAACAAACCAGTTCATATGGACTGAAAATGCCTGCATTTGCCTGGAAAGGCCAAGGAAACATAGCTTCTCTTCTTTCCTATTAGGGTGTGGGGATGGGGCCCCAGGTGTCTGACTATTCAGTCTTTGCCAGCCAAAAGCACCTGCAGTTACCTGGAGAGACTGGTGCAGTTCCCCCCAGCTTCCTCCCTGCCAGAGGTGGGACTGGAACCTAGGCTAGGGCTGCAGTCCGATCTTGGTGGAAAGAAGCCAGTCCCTAACTTCAGTGTGATTTTCCATTAGCTCCACTTACCCTCATGCCAGGGGTGGAGTTAAAATGGTGGCTACCGGCCTCTTTCTGACTTAGGTTCAAACTTTAGCTGTTGTTAGAATTATACTTTAGCCAGCTGAGTTAACTAATCAGTAGCTGAAGTTGGTGGCCACCTGTCTTCTTCCTCTTTTGTTTATGGGAGCTTCCAACTCCAGCCATGGAATAGCTCCTAAAGCTGCTTGTGCCG
Source organism: Dasypus novemcinctus (assembly GCF_030445035.2). Taxonomy (NCBI): domain Eukaryota; kingdom Metazoa; phylum Chordata; class Mammalia; order Cingulata; family Dasypodidae; genus Dasypus; species Dasypus novemcinctus. The sequence goes on along the minus strand of NC_080689.1, from coordinate 25,862,718 downwards.
TGGGCCCTGGCCTACTCTCAAATCTTCTCTGCAGGTGAACAGTCTTCTCCTTCCATATTTTCAAGGATGTAGCTGGATACTTTTTTGGTCTCCTGGGGCCCCCAAACAGGTACTTTAGGTAGCCATCTTACCCCTCCTCCCAGTGTTTTTATTTTATTCATGGATAATGTGCAGCTATCACTACAGTCAATTTTAGAATATCTTCATCACCACAAAAAGAAACTGCATATCCTTCAGCTGCTCTTCCCAGTGATCCCAGCTCTAAGCAGCTCTAATCTACTTTCTGTCTCTATAGATTTGCTTATTTTAGATATTTCATATAAATAGAATGATAAATGTTGTTTTGTGGCTGGCTTCTTTCACTTAGCATAATACTTTGTGTTTCATCCATGTTGTATCGTCATTCTTTTTTATGGCTGAATAGGATTCCATTGTGTGTGTGTGTGTGTGTATATGTGTATGCTCCATTTTGTTTATCCATTAATCCATTGTTGGACATTGGCTTATTTTTACCTTTTGGCTATTACGAATAATGCCAAACTGAAGAACTGCCAGACTGTTTCCAAAGGGCTGCACCATTTTATATTCCCATCAGTAGTGTTAAAGGGTTCTAATTTTTCAACATCTTTATCAACACTTGTTATTATCTGAGTTTTTGCTTCTAGTCATCTATTTAGTTTCTTGCCTGCTAAAATAAATACCATGCAGTAGGTTGGCTTAACCAGTGAGAATTTATTGGCTCATAGTTTTGATGTTAGGTTAGGAGAAGGACAAAATCAAGGCATCATCAAGGTGATGCTTTCTCCCAGAAGATTGCAGTGTTCTGGGACTGACTGCTGGTGGTCCTGGGTTCTTGGCTTTTCTGTCACATGACAGTGCACATGGTGGCCTTTCCTGGCTTCTTTGGTTTTTGTTGACTTTTAGCTTCTGGCTGTTCCCTGTGGCTTTCTCTTTCTCTCTGGCCTTTCCTATAAGGCCTTCAGTAATAGGATGAAGACTTATCCAGATTCATTTGGACCACACCTTAACTGAAGTAACATCATCAAAAGGTCTGTTTACAATGGGTTCACATCCACAGGGATGGATTAAGTTAAGAACATAGCTCCAGCCACCACACCATTCTAGGGTGTTAAGTGGTACTTCACTATGTTTTTGATTTGCATTTTCCTGATGGCTGTGTTAAGCATCTTTTAATGTGCTTATTGACCATTAGTATATCCATGGAGATTTATTAGGATAGATCAGATCCTTTGTCCCTGTTTAAGCTGGGCTTATTTGTCTTTTTTTTTTTTTTAAAGATTTATTTATTTATTTAATTCCCCCCCCTCCCGTGGTTGTCTGTTCTTGGTCTATTTGCTGCGTCTTGTTTCTTTGTCCGCTTCTGTTGTTGTCAGTGGCACGGGAAGTGTGGGCGGTGCCATTCCTGGGCAGGCTGCTCTCTCTTTTCACGCTGGGCGGCTCTCCTCACAGGCGCACTCCTTGCGCGTGGGGCTCCCCCACGCGGGGGACACCCTTGCGTGGCACGGCACTCCTTGCGTGCATCAGCGCTGCGCATGGCCAGCTCCACACGGGTCAGGGAGGTCCGGGGCTTGAACCGTGGACCTCCCATATGGTAGACGGATGCCCTAACCACTGGGCCAAAGTCCGTTTCCCTGTCTTTTTATTTTTGAGTAATAAGAGTTCTTTATATATTTTAAATACAAGTCCTTTATTAGACATGTAATGTTACAGATATTCTCTCATTCTGTGGATTGTTGTCTTTTTGCTTTTTTGATAGTGATCTTTGAAGTACAAAAGTTTTTAATTTTGATGAGGTCCAGTTTGTCTATTTTTTCTTTGGTTGCTTATACTTTTGGTGTCATATCTAAGAATCCAGTGCCATATCTGAAGTCATGAAGATTTATCACTGTTTCCTTTTAGGAGTTTTATAATTTTGACCCTTATAATTAGGTCTTTCCTCCATTTTGAGTTAATTTTTATATATGGTGTGAGACAAGGGTCCAATTTCATTCTTTTGCCTATGGCAGTCCAGTGTCTCAGCACCATTGGTTGAAAAGGCTTCTTTCCCCAGACAGGCCAGGGCACCCTTGTCAAAAGTCAGTTCACCATAGACACTTGGATTTACTTCTGTACTCTCAGTTCTATTCCATTAATCTATACGTCTATCCTTATGACAATACTGTTTTGATTACTATTGCATTGTAGTAATTTTAAAAATATGGAAGTGATAGTCCTCCCATTTTGTTCTTTTCAAGATTGTTTTGGGTCTTGTGGGTCCCTTGAGTTTTTATAATAATTTTAGAATAGCTTGTGTGGGATTCTGATCTTGAGTGCATTGAATCTGTAGATCACTTTGGGGACTCTTGCCACCTTAATAGTATTGTCATCTGATCTATGAACATGGGATGTTTTCCCATTTATATAGATCTTTAATTTCTTCCAAAAAGTGTTTTATGGTTTTCATAGTAGAAGTTTTGAACTTTGTTAAATTTATTCCTAAGTAGTTTATTTTCTTCTATGCTAATTTCATTTTTGGATTGTTCATTGCAAGTATATAGAAATACAATTGATTTCTGTATATTGATCTTGTATCCTGCAACCTTGCTGAACTTGTTTGTTCTAATAGTTTCTTTGTAGATTACTTAGATTTTTCTGTGATCATGTCATCAGCAAATAGAGATGGTTTTAATTCTTCCTTTCCAATCTGGATGCCTTTTATTTCTTTTTCTTGTCTAATTGACCTGGCCAGAACCTCCAAGTACAAAGCTGAGTAGAAGTGGCAAGTGGGCATTCTTTCCTTGTTAGTTTCCTCAGGGGGAAAACATCTAGTTTCTCAATTTTAAGTATGATATTAGCTGTAGGTGTTCTTTATCAGATTGAGGAAATTTATCTCTGCCTAGGAGTTTGTTAGGAGTTTTTAATCATGATTGTGTTTAGAGGTTATCAGAGGCATTTTCTGCATCCATTGATAGGACTGTGTAATTTTTCTTCTTTAACCTTTAATGTAATGGATTATGTTAATTGATTTTCAGCTGTCGAGCCAGTTTTGCATTCTGGAATAAATCCCTTTTTGTCATAGTGTACAATTATTTTTATATATTGTTGGTTTCGATTTGCTAATATTTTGCTGAGGATTTTTGCACCTATGTTCATCAGAGATGTTGGTCTGTAGTTTTCCTTTCTTTAAATATCTTTATCTTGTTTTGATATTAGTGTAATGCTGGCCTCATAGAATGAATTAGGAAGTATTCCCTGTGCTTCTGTTTTCTGGAAGCATGTAGAAAATTGGTATTAAATCTTCCTTAAATTGTTTGGTGGAATTCACCAGTGAAACCATCTGAACCTGGTTATTTCTTTTCTGGAAGGTTTTTAGTTACTCATTCAATTTCTTTAATAGATATAGGCCTGTGCATGTTAGCTTTTTTCCCTTGTGTGAGTTTTGATAGCTTGTGTCTTTTAAGGAATGGTCCATTTCAACTAAGTTATCAAATTTGTGGGGTACAGTTATTCATAATATTCCTTTATTGTCCTTTTAATGTTCACAGGATTAATAACTACTACTCTTTGATTTCGTATTTTAGTAATTTATGCTTTCTTTCTTTGTATTTGGTGTCTAGTTTAATTCCAATGTGGTCTGAGAGCATACTTTGTATGACTTAATTTTAAATTTGTCAAGATGTATTTTATGGCACAGAATTGGGTCTATTTTGGTGAATGTTCTGTGTGAGCTTCAGAAGAATACATATTATGGTATTGTTGAATAAAGTATTTTATAAATATCAGTTAGACCCAGTTTATTGATGATGCTATTTAGTTAAGCTACATCCATGTTGATTTTTTTTGTCTGCTGGATCTGTCAGTTACTGATAGAAGGGTGTTGAAGTTTCCAACTCTAATGTAGATTTGTTTAGTACTCCTTGCAGTTCTCTCACTTTCTGCCTCTCACATTTTGAAACTATTGTTAGGTACATCCACATTATGAATTGCTGTGTTTTCTTGGAAATTTATGTAATTCTTCTCTTTACTCCTTATAATTTTCCTTTTTCTGAAATCTGCTTTGTCTGAAATTAATATAGCTACCTTGGTTCTTTTCATTAGAACATGGTATTTCTTTCTCCATCCCTTTACTTAATAAAATAACCTTTCGTGTCTTTGTGTATAAAGTAGATTCCTTGTAGACAATATATAGTGGGTTCTTGTTTTTTAATCCATTCTGATAGATTCTGTCTTTTAATTGATAATTACCATTCACATTTAAAGTGATTATTGATATAGTTGGATTAATATCTACAAAGTTTTTTGTTTGTTACACTTGTTCTGTTTCTTTTTTATATTTCCCCCTCTTTCTCTGCCTTCGCTGGGTTAATTGAGCATTTTATATGATTCTGTTTTCTCTACTTCCTTAGCATGTCTGTTATACTTCTTTTAAAATAATTTTAGTGATCTAGAGTTTGCAGTACACATTTACAACTAATTTTGAGTCTACTTTCAAATAACACTGTACTGCTTCATGGGTATATAGGTACCTTTATTCCCAGTTCTTCCCTCCTGTCCTGTCCCTTATAACATTGTTGTCATTTCACTTATCCATAATCACCCAGTATGCTGCTTTTATTACTTTGAGCTATCTATTAGATCAATTAAGAATAAAAATAAAATATTCTATCTTTATCTTTTCATCTTTTCCTTCTCTGATATTCTTCCTTTCTATATAGATCTAAGTTTCTAATCTGTATTATTTTCCTTTTTTTTAAAAAAAAAAAATTATTTATTTTTCTCCCTTCTCCTCCCACCCTGCTGTTTTTGCTGTCTGTGTTGTCTTCTCTTCTCATTTTCTCTTCTCTAGGATTCACCAGGATTCCATCCTGGAGACCTCTGATAGGGAGAGAGATTCCCTGTCAGTGGTGCCACCTCAGTTCTTGGTTTCTGCTGTACTTCACCCTGACTTGTCTCTTTTTTGTTGCGTCATCATCTTGCTGTGTGACTCACTTGTGCAGGCACTGGGTCACCATGCGGGCACTCGCATGGGTGCTGGGTTGCCACACAGGCACACTTTCTCTTCTTCTTTTTCACCAGGAGGCCCCAGGGATCGAACCCATGTCCTCCCATATGGTAGGCAAAAGCTCTATCACTTGATCCATATCCACTTCCCTTATTTTCCTTTTCTATCAAGAATTTCTTTTAACATTTCTTGCAAGACAGGTCTACTGTGAGAAATTCCCTCAATTTTGTTTGTCTGAGAAACTTTTTTTTTTCTTCCTTCACTTTCAAAGTATAATTTCACTGGATACTGAATTCTAGATTGGTAGTTTTTCTTTCAGTACATTTAATATTTCACACCACTCTCTTTTTGCTTCCATGGTTTCTAGTAAGAATTCTGATCTAAATCTTATTCTTGTTCCTCTATAGCTAGTGGTTTTTTGTTCTTTGTAAACTCTGGCTTCTTTTCAAGATTTTCTCTTTGCCTTTGGTTTTCTGCAGTTTGAAAATGATATGTCTAGATGGAGTTTTTTTGTTTTTTATCCTGTTTTGTGTTCTCCGAGTTTCCTGAATTTGTGGTTTGGTGTCTGTTATTAATTTTGAAAAATTCTCAGCCATTATTACTTGAAATGTTTCTTCTGCTCCTTTCTCTTCTCCTTTTGATATTCCCTCTTCATATGTGTTACACTTTTGGAAATTCTTACAGTTCTTAGATATTCCGTCCCCCTTGCCCCCTTCTTTTTTCCCTTGCATTTCAGTTTGGGCAATTTCTATCAACATATCTTCAAGTTTACTGATTATTTCTTTGGCCATGTCCAGTCTTTTGTTGAGCCCATCAAAGGCTTTCATTTCTGTTACAGTGTTTTTGATTTCTAACGGTTCTTTTGATTCTTAGAATTTTCCTTTTTTTTTTTGCTTACACTTACTCATCTGTTCTTGTCTACTTTTTCCATTTGTGTCTATAACATATTAATCTGATTATTCTAAAATCTATTGTGTCATTTCTGAGTCTCATTCTCATGCTAGTTTTTTTTCCTTACCTTTTAGTGTGCCTTATAATTTTTTTGTTGAAAGCAGACATGGGATATTGGATAATAGGAATTTAGGTGATTAGTCTTTGAGTGTGTGGTTTTATGTTACTCTGCCCAGGAACTGGGCTGTGTTTAATGTTTCCTGTAGCTTTAGGTGACAGAGGCTTCAGTGTTTTCTAGTTTCCTTAATTTTTGCCCCCCTCCGTTGTTGTCTTTGGGCTTCCCTAAGACCTCCTTCCTAAATAGACTCAATCTTCCACTTGTAATCCTCTGCTATTGTCTGGATGTGGTAGTAATGTGTAGGGAGGGAGAAGTGTTGAGAAGTGTTTTTATAATCTTAACAATTAAATCTCAGTTTTTAGTAGGCCTGAGTCCCTGTGACCTTAAGAAGGGCTTCTTACTTTTTTTTTTTTTTTACTCCCCTTATTTGAGACAGGAAGTCTAGAAGCAGTTGTAGTTGGCTAATTGCCTTTTCCCAGGGTCAGCTAAGGCTCTGGTAGTTTGTGCTGGAGGATTGGTCTTTGTAATGGGGCGTATTTCAAAATGGTTACTTTTTGCTATCCTATATGAGATTTATGAGGGAATTTTTCTCAGATTTCCAGCTTGAGAACCTGGTGAGGCTTTTGGAGGTAAACCCCACAGAAGTGTTGGAGCCCATTAAGACTGGGCTTTCAGGAGTTTTTAACTCTGAAGCTAGTCCACGCTCAATCTCCCGCAATGGGTGGGTGTCTTTTTCTCCTAGCCATAATGAGTTAAGGCTTCTGGATGGACTTCATGCCCCAGGTGACCCACAGGTGAAGGAAGCAGCCTACCTACAAACAGGGAGAGGGCCTGCTCTGACACAGGTGGGCCTTGCTGGACCAGTAAGTCTGTTTAAAGTTTGCCTAGTTCTTTCATTTTGTTGCTAGGGAATGTTACTGTTCCTTTGGTGTAATAAGAACTTTTTCTTTACTATTTAGAGTAGGTAAGGACTCTCTTATTGTTGATAATTATGTTATGTAGGTTAGTCTTTTTGGCTACTGCTTAAGTTTATTTGCTGCAGTATATGACTATATATTTTCAGGTTCCTTTTGCAGTTGAGATTTATTTTTAAAGATATATTCCTCTCCTTTTAACTTTATTTCAAATGTGGAGGAATAAAATCACTTTTGGAATTCTGAGGTTTGAGGCTTTTTGGTCACCACAGTAGTAAGTAGTACCAGATTAATATTTTTCAAGTTCTTCTGTTTGCGTTTAGTAACTTATATGACAACTGAAAGGGAGAAGACCTTTTGCTGTTATCAGTAGGGCTGCCTCTAGAACCTATTAGAATGCTCCTCGAGGATAGGGATATTTGTTCTTGTTTAATGCTGTATCCCTGGAACCTAGAACAGTGTTGGCACCTGGTAGGGGTTCAATAAACATTTGTCAAATGAACCAATGAATATGTTTTATGAAAGCTATCAGACAGTGTTCAATATTTTGGAAAAATGACAGACTTCTTAATTTTAAAAAATCAGATGATCTAGATTCTATGATTTAACTTATCTTTTATCCTTTTATAGAATAGTCAATAATATGATCATATCTGGAATATATGATCAGTCTTTAGCATTTCCATTACAGGTAAATTAAGATGAGAAGATACATAGTCAATAGATTGTTTTGAGACCCTGATTCTTTTTTCAAAGTGTCTTTAGCACATGATTTCAGTTATCTATGTTTTTTAAAATTTGTTTTTACCATGTTATCCATGCAATTGTATTAATTTTTCTAGGAATAATAAAAGTGATCATATTTTTTTCCTAACATTTCTCTTACCTGTGCTCAAAAGGGAACACATTGAAACATATAATTACAATTTATAATTTACTCATTCATTGAATAAATATTTTGAGTCCTTAACTGCAGGCTAGGCACTATTCTTCATGCTGGGAATAACTGAGAATAAAGCAGACAAAATGCCTTTCTTCATGGGTTTTATATTCTCATGGGAGAAAAAAGAAACAGGTTAAATAATAAAATATAGAGTAAAAACAGATTTCTCAAAGAGGATAGATTCTCTTAAGTTATTTATATAGGTTGAACGTTTTAAAAATAAGCAATTAATTAAATACCAGATTTCTTTGACATTGTTGGAGGATAAGATGTCACATGTGAAAGCCTAAAACAGTGGAAGGCACTTTGGTAGCAGTGATTTGGTATACAAAGATGATTGAGTTTATAGCTTTTGCTCTCAAGAGAATTATAATAACTGCATTGCAAAGCCATAGTAAAATAACTACATGCAGTATCAATAATATCCTTTTAAGAGTTCAGAAAAATTGGAATTTCTCAACTTTTGGCTCAGACTAGGTATTGGACACATAGAACAAAGGTATAGATATGTTAAAAATGTAAATTATTGGGGGAATGGTGACCTTTTTGGTATGGATGTTAGAAACAGGAAGGTTGGCGTTTGTGTGCATGCGCATGCGTGTTGGGGATGCCTTAAGAGAATGTCATGAACAGACATGAAAAGTAGGTTAAAAGATAGATTGTTACACAGCAGATCTCCAGATGGTACTCTTGGTAATGGTGTGCCACAAATGACTAGGACAGTGGCATATTTAATTGTCTTGTTGAGAAAATTAAATTAAGTATATGAGAAGGATGAGTTGGAAAGTACAGTAATGAGGAGAAAAGAGACTGGTTTGGAGCATCTAAAATATTGTTTGTAGGCAGAGTCACCTGTTGGACTTCTCCAGGAGGTGCCATTAATCCTCTGGATCCTGTGAGGGGTGCCTTCTGAACCACAAGTCCATAATGTGAATGGAGGTGTGCCATGTCGCATCCTTGTGACCAATGGCGTAATGAGGGCCTTAAGTTAAAGGCATTGAAAACTGAAGAAGAAATGAATCCAAGAGAACTTTGTAATTGATAGGATTGATAACCTACTGGGAATATTATTTTGTAATATAATGTACTATTTATAATATTTAATTATAAAAGTTTAGCCCTGGAGAGCAGATATAGTTCAGTGGTTGGGTGTTTGTTTCCCATGTACGAGGTCCCAAATTCAATCCCTGTACCTCTTAAAAAACAAAACAAAACAAAACAAAAATCATTTAGCCCCATGGTTATTTTATTGTAGAAAATTTAAAAAGTAAATAGAGTAGTCTAATGACCCCTGTGTACCTAGAAATGTCTTGCTTGTCTTGTTTTATCTACTTTCCTCCTCATTCTTCCTTCCCTGCCCCACTGGGATATTTTAAAGCATATCCCAGGCATATCTTTTTACCATAAACACTTGAGTATCTAACAGATAAAGACTCTTTTGTTGTTGTTGTTATTAACACACCCACAATGCTATAATCACACCACACAATCATCTTTACCCAGATTTAATCTGGGTTCAGATTTCCTTGTAGGTTTTAAGTCTTTTTTTTTTAAACAATTGGGTTGTTTCGATCAGGTTCCAAACAAGTTTTGTGATTATTTTTAGTTTATATTTTTAAAGAGAAAATTAAGGAGCATGAAAAACTTTTATTGTAAGCTATTTTAACAGTTATGCTGTCTTTACAGTAGCCTGTGTGGAACTTAGTTTTGCTTATCTGTACAAAGGAGATGTCACAATAGCAAGTATCTGTATTTTATGACTTTTAAACATTATAGGGAATCTTTCCATTAAGGGGAGAAAATATGTGTGCCCCTACTTATCTACTTAGAGAGTGGAAGTGTGAGCAGATTTGCGAAGTTTGAAGGTTTGGATGTGGAAGAGATGGAATCTCTATAAGGCATAGACCTCACCCCCCTCACCCACCCCCAGAAGGGATTAGGACGGCTTTTGTTACAACTTTAATGTTGCACAGTATATTTTACCTTACTGGACTTTAGCTTTCTTATCTGCAAAATTAGGACTTGGTAATAAAGTTCCTTTTAGTTCTTAATTTTGTGTGTGTTTTATTTTACCTTTATGCTTGACTTTTTAACAGGATTCCCAAAGTTGGCTTGGTGGAAACAATGAACCATTGACTGGCTTTACATGGCGAGGTGGTTGCGAGAGAGAAACAACTGGCATTCAAGTCTGGAATGAAGTATTTGTAATTGACAGACCTAATGGAACAAAAGTAAAATTCTTTTTTTTTGGTTTACTATTTTTTTTCTTCTTTATTCTTAAGCTATTTTCTGATTTTAAAAATCAAAACAACACAACTACTAATGTTTGATAACTTTAACATGGGTTTTTATATAAAAATATGTGAGATATTTAATTAAAAGTATTATATCTTACTGACTTTAATATAATAGTCACTTTTGGTGGTGAATATTTTACTTAGTATTTTAAAATTAGTATTTTTAATTCCTAGGTGGCTGTGCTGCTAATGGATACCCAGGGTGCCTTTGATAGCCAGTCAACTATCAAAGACTGTGCAACCGTGTTTGCTCTGAGCACTATGACTAGCTCTGTCCAGGTGAGACCTGAAATTACGTGGTATATACTATTCAGATAATCTTAATACGTTTGCCTCTCCTCAAAACGACTTTTGATTGTGGGGGAGAAAACCCAGTAAGGATTAAAATTAGTGTTTATTTACATTTACATGTTTGCTTTTCTGGCTTACAAAGTGAAACTTACCCTTTGAGAAGTTACAGGGAAGCAATAAACCAATAGACAATTCCTTTGCTTTTTCAGCATGGAAGCTAATGCTTTTTTTTTTTAAGGTAAAGCAATTATTGCATGTTACTCTTAATTGAATTCAGTTATGTGATTGCCAGCTGTATATAGTAAAGGAGGTAATTTAGTTACTTTTTGGTTAAACCAACCAAATAAAAGAAACCAAGTAATTACTCTTGTCTTTATATTTTGACAACTGCTACTCCATTATCTGGTCTAATGGAGGTAGATACACAAGAATTAATTCATGTTTGTAAATTTGAAAGTAAAGCTTTTATAGTAAACTAAGGATTTATAGCACTTCCTTCATTTAGTAAATGGGAAAATCCCTTCTGTTTGCTTATTTTATATATGTATATATAAAACCTTACTTGGTGTTCTATTAAGTTCTAGTCTCTTCAAGCTCTAGACCATCTCCTTTCTGTATAATTTAGATAAACTTGACTGAATTAAACCACCCCATGTCTATTTGTACTTCTTTACTTTCTCTTTTCTGAGATCATCTGTCGTTGATACTTCTCTGGTTAAAAAGTGATTATTAAAATATGATGGTTAGACCAGGTCAGTGATTGTTTATCAAGAAATATATTTGCAAATATTAAAAAATGGGAAATGCTTATCTTCCTAATTAATTTCCTAAAATAAGAAATTTCCCCTGTCAACTGCATATTGTAGATGATACTTTGTATTTGGAATTTTTATAATACTTTCCAGTAATATCTAGAATATAAGACCAATCTTTTATAAATTCCTGTTTCCAAATCTCCTTCCTCAATTAAAGTATCCAGCTCTCAGTATGGAAAGAAGTTTGGAGTATTAATAGGAGCTAAAAGAGGAGTGCTTTATAGTTTGGGTTCTGTTTATTACAGAGTTGGCAGTATCTGTCTACTTGTAATATTTATTTTCCTTCTTTAAAGTCCAAAACTTTAGTCACCACCTACTAAGTGATACCGTTGGAAGCTCTCAAAAGCTTTGTTCTGTCTTTTTCTGATCTGGGCACAACTACTATTCTTTTGAGGCAAGCAGAAGCCACTTCTTTGTGTTTATGTTATCAAATCAACATCCCTTAGGTTAGCTGTCTGTAGGGTTGTTGGGCTTGTGTTAAATCATAATAAGGGAATTCTCTGTCCTAAAAGTTGTGTTCTCTTGTTGATACACTCTTGTTTATATATTCACCTTTTTGATAGTAGGAATTTTGGACAGTCACTTAAAACCACTCAGCCACTTTTTTTAAAGAAATTTTTTATTGTGGTGTAACATTATATACATTCAGTATTTGCCATTTTTACCACTCTCAAGTATACAATTCAGTGGTATTAATCACATTCACAATGTTGAGTCAGCCACTTTCTTATCTGTAAAATGAGGAATTTTCCTATCTCACATGTGGTTGTTATATGCAATCAGAAATGAGATTTAAATGAGATAATGCACAAGAAAGTGCTAATAACTAAGAAGATAAAAGATACTATTTATTACTGCTTTCTTTCTGACCTTTGAGGCTAGTTTGCTTTCCTTCCTTAAGATATCTGGCCAATAGGTCAATGACAATTGTCATTTATTCTCTCAACAATATTTATTAAGCACTTATTAAGTACAAAACAGTATGCTAAGTACTAATGATCTATAAAGAACACATCCCCTTATCTTTTTGCTGTTTGTAACTTGGCCCTGGAAACGAAAGGATCTGGACCTCTTTTCTAAAAGTTTAGGCCCACATAGGTAAGAAAGAAGAGATTGTCATGCTGTTAGATTTTAAGTTTAAATCTAGACTTTAATCACTTGGGTCATTAATTACTTTGTAAATACCCTGTGTGGAATTAGCCAGTAGCTGAGAATATAATTTTTGGTTTGCTGGCCCATAATGGTGTTTATATATTCTTGACCTTCAAGTGGCACAGCTTAGATTATCACTTATTTGTTGTTAGAACAAATTGTTCTATCTTTGGAGTAACCTTGTTTACTTAGACATAAGTTATTTCTTAGCAGAGGTGATGTATGTGGATGCCCACGCTTTTCTCCTGTGGCAGCCGAGGTCACCTTCTAAAGACTTGACTCAGAAGGCCTGGATCTAGTGAATCTTTTCTCCAGTTTCCCTTCCCTGAGGATTCTTAGACCCTTCATTATCAGCTCTGGTATATGTGCCTTGGAAAGCCTCCTTAAAAAGGGCAAGAGTGCCACCTACTGTTACTCTTTCAGCTACCAGAGGTAGACCTAAAATTTTCTGGTAAGTTATTTAGGCTGATGAGTTTACTCAAGAGTTGATTTTGTGTGGTCTATTAACTTTAAAAAAAGATAATTAAAAAAAAAAGTTGATATACCTGCTGAATAATAACTATTGTATTTTGAGTGTCAGATAAGACTTTATCTTTGAATTTATCTCTAGACCTAAATTGCTCCTCAAATTCACTGACTTAGAGAAATGATTATGGAAGAAATTCACTTTTTTTTTTGAAGGATCATGTCCTAACATTAAAGAAACTTTGAAAAGAGGAAAAGGAAACGTATTACATAATACACTTGTTTGTTATGTCTGTCACATATTGTATACCTTGTGTACATATTCATGATTTTTAAATAGTTTATCACCACTTCTTCCCCTTTAATGTTTCATCCTGAATATTGTTAGGAAAAAAGAATATTCTTTTTATGAGCCACTGATTAAGATAGTGGCTAAATGATTTATTTGGGCCAAGATACAAAATAGCCTTCATTTCCACACATAAAATTATATACCAAGTTGCAAAATCAGAATAAAATAGTAATAAAAACAAAATTTTGTTTTAATAGGTATATAATTTGTCTCAGAATATTCAAGAAGATGATCTTCAACACTTGCAAGTATGTATGTCTCAAAGAATATATGCAAGTTATTGAAAATTTAATTTCCACTTTATTGTGAATTTATACCTAGAAACCTGTAACAGTGTAACACAGTTGAATGTTAGATGGTTTTAAACTGATTTATGACTTAACTAGAAAAAATTTGTTATGTACACAGTGTGTTAGAAAGTCAAATGCTTAGCTTTCATATGATTTTAAAAGCTCTAATATCTGACGATCTGTTAGAACAGTTTTACAAATGTCTTCTTTCAATCTCTTTGGGACATTATTTTAAGTAACTTGATTTAACAGTTATTTACAGAGTATGGCCGGCTTGCAATGGAAGAAATCTACCAGAAACCATTTCAGGTAAATAAGTATTTTATCATTTTTTAAACCTGCCTGTGAAAAGTATTCAAGCCACCTCAGTTGTAACTTTGGACACACTAGGATATTACCACAAAAACCCATTTCCAGCAACAAATTTAGCAGAGTTGAAAGTACTCTACAGTAATGTCATCACCAATTTACTTACTAGTAGTAGGCTAACAATATTGATATATTGATTCTTAATATTTTTTCTTGGCTTTCTTAAGAGTGTAATGTTTCCCTTAATTAGATGTTATTTAATTCCAAGACTTAAGACAGTGGGGAATTTATGACAGTCTTATTAAATCTTTTTTATACATGCTAAACTATTATAAAATATTATGAGTTTCTTTTTTGTGATTTATTATGATTTGAGGTTAGTCCTGTCATTATTTTCATTTCATGTAGAAAATTCCCAGCATTTATATCGTATCTCCCTTCCCACCTCCCATCCCTATGTGGTATTTTTAAAAAATAAGTTAACATTAGTACTGTTTGACCAGGTGCAGTAGTAATAGGGGAGTATGACTCTCCTCTGCTGCTCCTCAGTGTCTGAAGCCCTTCCAGTATGGCAGCATTGCTGGTGGTTATGGGGTTAATGGGTTTACATGGTTTCTGCCACATTCTTTTCTTGCTGGTCTGGCTTAAGCGATCACTTCTATGAAATTCTTGGTCAGATTAGGGCTTCATTTCTTTTTATGGATAAGATAAAATATACTCTATTTGGCCTGTAGCAGTGCTTCTCAGCTGGTGATAATTTTGCTACCCAGGGGACATTTGGTATGTCTGGGGACATTTTTGATACTCACAACTTGGGGGTGAGGGGCAGTTGCTACTGGCTTCTAGTGCACAGGGGCCAGGAATGTTGTGAGGTCTATAATGCACAGGATAGCCACATACAACTAAGTGTTATCTGGCCCAAAATGTCAGGAGTGTTGAGGTTGAGAAACCTGAACCTATGCATTAAAAAAAATCTGTGAATATGGCCTCATTGACACTAAATCTATAATTATTCTAGAATTAGCTATCTAGATTTAATTGATCTTCAGTTATTCAATCTTAAACATTAAAATTATGTATATGCTCTGATACCCCTTTGGCTCATTTTAAAAAAATCTTTAGTTATTGCTTGTGGTGACTCATTATACATGATGGAGTTCTCAGATGGAGGCAACTGCTTGGTACAGGGGCTGGCAATATTGCTAGTATAGGTAGGCCCTTGGTGTGGATAATTATGAGCAGTACCATTTGGTCTACTATAACTTTTGACAAGGATTGCTTAGGCGAGTAAGAATGACTTTAATCATTAAAATAGTGATTTTTCATTTATGTAAGAAGTTATTTCTACCTTTTTTGTATATAGACATTAATGTTTTTGATTCGAGATTGGAGTTATCCTTATGAACATTCATATGGTTTGGAAGGTGGAAAACATTTCCTTGAAAAAAGATTACAGGTAAGCCCACATTTCCTTGGTGCATAAGCACCAAGCCAGGTGACGGGGTGGGCTGCCTGGACTGCTGCTTAGACTGTCAGTCTCTAAGTACCATTGAAATAAACTAGGAATCCCAGGTTACCACTGGTAACTCGATATATAGTTGGTGAAAGTAAATTGGTTCCACTCCTGCCAAAAAGGACAGTGCCCTTGAATAAATATTAAGGTATAAATACTTCTCTCCAGTGCCAATTGCCCTCTTAATAAATAAATATGAATAGATATTCAAAGGATAAAAGTTTGAAGGAGATGAATATTTTGACCTACCTGAATTACTTACATCTCTCCTGGCCCAACCGAGCTTCTGATCATTTGGGACAAGCTGGGTAATGTGCAGGCAGTGAACACAGATGATGTGAAACCCCCTTTAAAGGGCTGCTATCTCTCCTAAAATGATAGCATAAAGAGCCAGAAAATGGACATTAAACATTGTCTGGTTCAGCCTTCTTTTATACATAAAGAAATTGGAGCCCAGAAAAGTGACTTGCTTCTGGTCACTGAACTAATCTTTAATGACTGTGACTGGGACCCAAATATCCAGACTCCTGGCCCCTGCAATATGCCACATCAAGACATTCCTGAAAAATAACCTCACCAACATGATCCTTTGTCCTAAAGGTATGCTCCCATGGAAATACTCAGGGAAACCCACAGCTTAAATATTTATAGATTACTGTCTTTATATACACAAAGATACATTTTAAAAATCCTTTTATTCATAAGAGGGTTCTCGTGATTAATAAGATCCTTTGTTTGCCCATGGGCTGACACATATTACATGAATTATAGATATTTAAAGACTTGGGGTACAATATAATTTTCTTATTCATAAAATGAGATTAAAACCAATTCCTTCTTTGTTGAATTATTTGAAAGGGATTTCCAGACCCTGCTGTCAGAGATAATTTCAGCCACCAGGGTTTTCTCTAGTGGGTTCTGAAGAAATTAACACAAATCATGTAGCCAAACTTACAGTCTGAATTATGTACTCAAAGACAAGGTTTTTAAACTTCTTATATAAGTTTAGGATTTTCTTCCAGAAAATACATAGAAATCTCTCTTCCCAAACTCTCTTTTAACTAGTGTAAATCATAAATAGTCACATGGAGAGTGCCTTGAAATGCTAACAAATTTCTAAGCTTATTTGGACTGCATTGAAGATTTTTCAATTTAACTGTAATTTTTTCCTCAGGAGGTAATCTTTTTATTTGTATGCAAATTATATTTTGTTTTGTTTTCTTTTCTGAGTTAAAGTACTTTAAATGCAAACTCTTAATGTATTTACTGGTTTGTAAATCAAACCACAACTTGTTATTCAGATATTAGATATGTTGACTAATTATAACTTGTATTATTTGGTATTCCATGCAGCTTACTTTGGAAAAATATTTTCCTGGCTTTAGAAAAAGTAGGATCTTAATTATTGTTGGTAGTAATTTATATTGTCAAGAAAAACACATCTGGAGTAACATGAGTCAAGCATGCACATATGAGAGTGTGTGTGTTTTCTTTCTTTACTTTTTCTTTTCTTCTTTTCATGTCTTCACCCTGTCCTCTTCTGCCCTCAGGTAAAACAAAATCAACATGAAGAGCTACAGAATGTAAGGAAGCACATTCACAATTGTTTCTCAAATCTTGGTTGCTTCCTTTTGCCACATCCTGGTCTTAAAGTTGCAACTAATCCTAGTTTTGATGGGAGATTGAAAGGTGGGAGTTCCCATTCTTGCTAAAATGAGAACTTACTTTTTAGAGGTCAAAACTTTTTTAAAAATATATGTGATTACTTAAATTTTCTGTCTTAGCCTGGAAGACATTTTGAAGCATTGTGAATGATGTGTTTGTAATGCTCTGTGTTATCTTTCTAACTTTCCAGTGGTTTGTTTGCAACTGCCTAGCTTATCAGCTAACCTATCTTATAATATGCTCTGTTGCTCTGCACTGTAACGTCAATTATTTTGAAGGCTAAGAAGGGTTTTTTCACTATTACATCTTATCACAGTCTACTCAAAAGCTTTAATGTATTGATGCCATCAGCATTTATGTCTTTCTGTTTCAAGGGATAGTAGAATTTTAAAAAATGTTTAGGATTATTTTGAACATTACTGCAAAAGGTGAAAAAAACTCTAGTATTAAAATTTACTTACAATCTCATGAATTGTTTGCCTCTTTTGAAAAGTATAATGTAGTTAGCATTACTATTTGCTGTGGAACTTGTTTTTGTAATTCACAATTTGTTTTATGAATTATTGGAAGGAGTATGGGGGAGATGGGCTAGTAGATTAGGGGGGCTTTTTAATGTTTTTCCTAGGAAATATGGCAAGTTTGGATAAGCCTTTTTTTAAATGAGCCTAGTTTGGTAATAGTGTATACTCTTATTTTGTGAAATAGAATTTTATAAATTCTTACCAATGGAGATTTCTTTACTTTTTTTTTAATTGATTGATATGTTGAATGATTTCATGTCCACCAGATATTGATGATGACTTTAAACGAGAGCTTCGAAATCTGGTTCCATTGCTGCTTGCCCCTGAAAATTTGGTAGAAAAAGAAATAAGTGGATCTAAAGTTACATGTAGAGATCTTGTAGAGTACTTTAAGGTAAGCAAACTCTTAAATTAAATGGCTTTGTTTACATTAAAGAAATGTAGTTCACTTATGACTATTTCATCTAAATGTACAAGACATTTCTAGTCTTTATTTTAAAGCAAAAATAATAAAATTTATAATCTCTTTTCCTTTTTTTTCTTGAGCTGAAATAATTGAAGCTGATCAAAGTAAAATATTGGATTAAAATGTTTTCTAATGTATTTATTTGAAACATTAGCAGTATGGGAGAATTATGTATTTCTGTTCATGAAGTAGATAACATTTTATATGTAACGTTTAAATGTAAGATAGAATTTTTATGCAGTGTTTTATCCTAGAAGCCTTTCTCTAGGATATTATTTAGCAACGTACATACTTAATAATATTGAGTATAGGGTTAACTTAGTTGCAATGTAAGAAGAGAGTATAATTTTAAAGTCTAGAATTTCCTTTTAATGGTGTGAACTATTTCTATTTTTAACAGTTTTCTTTGGTCATGCAGAACATATCTCACCTATGTAATGATACTTCTGTCTTTTTAGGCTTACATTAAAATTTATCAAGGAGAGGAACTTCCACATCCAAAGTCCATGCTTCAGGTAGAGAGAGAGAGTTGTGTGAGTGTGTGTGTATGTGTGTGTGTGGTGTATGTACTTATTTATGAGGGAGAGAGATTCTTTGATTTTGAGATAATTGGCTGGAAATGGTGGGGTGGGAGGATTGAATTTTTTTCCTAGTACTTCTGTATATGCAAATAAATTATAGACATTTAAAGTAATACATGAGATGTGAGCTTTTATGTGACTTTTGTAACTGCACATTGCAGACCTGCATGTATAGGCCACCAGAAATAAAGAGTTCTTGGTAACTTCTCTTCAATTGCTCTAAGTATAGGAAAACTTCTGTTGCATAATGGTGGCTTAATGTGGGCATCTCTGAACTAATCATCTTTTCTATGTCTTTGAATAATGAATGTTGTTTGAATAAGACTTATTTTCTCTTGTTATTCATGATTTAGAACTGCTTCTGTTGTGTTTTTTTGTTTTGTTTTTGTTTTTTCTGCATACTTTTGTTTTTAATGGTATTCTTTGGGACAATATAGTGATACTTTTACAAATCTGTGCAGCTTTCCAGTTTTATGCTGAATTAAGGGTTTTTTCCTAATAAAACTCATAAGAAATTTTGGGGATTTGGAAATGTCTATTGTATAATATTTATTATGAGAGAGAATCATATGAGTAATTCTTTATTCTTTGCATCTGGAGGCTCAACACATTTTGGGGCTCTATCTATTTAATTTTTTGTCTATTTCCTGAACAAATATGATATTTTCTACAAACCCATTTTAACATGAGTCTAAGCAAAACAAAATTAGATGGGCAGTTTTATTAGAATTAATTTTATGTCATTTTTACTGACATAAGGAAAATGAGCCTGGAAAGGAAAACCAGGAGTTGATAATATTTTTCTCTGGTTCATTTCCAGACAAGTTAATTGTATGTAATTTATTGTGTTAATCAGAATTTATAGAATCACCAGTATTTTTTGCATTGTTACTTTTTTTTTTTTTTTAAGGCAACAGCTGAAGCTAATAATCTTGCTGCAGTAGCAGGAGCAAGAGATATCTATTGCAAAAGTATGGAACAGGTTTGTACTAAAATTTAAATTTAATGCTAGAATGGGATAGAGGATTTTTATATTTAAAATAATTGAGCTAATTTGTCTTCCTTATGTATTGTCATGTTACTTCATACCCTGATAACCTTTTATCATCTTTGCCAGAAATAAAAATTCTATTGCAAAGATATTTCACATGGTTAGAGCGTAGAGTCCTCGTGGCAAGTTATTAAATAAACTGTACTGAGATATTTTCTGACACAAGGTTCAAAGTGCTGTTATTAGTAGCCTCTTATATAAGTGACATTAGCTTAATGCCAATACCAGGTTCTCTGCTATGCTTTCTAACTCCTCAAACATTGAAATACCTTTTTTTACTGTGTTATCTTTTACCCACTCTCTTGGCAACAGTCTTCTTTTATTATGGTATATTGGTTGGTCATGTGAAGTAAGTACAGAGTGCGATGTAAATTTTTTTGGTCTTCAGTTTTACTGGTATTAGTCATATCTACGGAATTTTTTGCCTGATTGAGTTAAAAATATAAGAAATAAAGAGGTTATGAGTTTTATAAACGAGTTTAAAATTGTACCAGGTAGGTTTGACTTTGAACCTAAAACCTATGAGCAGGGAATATCTTCAAGTGCTAATTATTTTCTTGCATGTAATCTGTCCTACTATAATTCTGTCTGTACAGGTATGTGGTGGGGACAAGCCTTACATTGCACCTTCGGATCTGGAACGAAAACACCTGGATCTAAAAGAAGTGGCGATTAAACAGTTTCGTTCTGTAAAAAAAATGGGTGGAGATGAGTTCTGTCGTCGTTATCAGGACCAGCTTGAGGCTGAAATTGAAGAAACCTATGCAAATTTTATAAAGCACAATGATGGCAAAAATATCTTCTATGCTGCTCGTACGCCTGCCACACTGTTTGCGGTCATGTTTGCTATGTATATAATCTCAGGACTGACCGGCTTCATTGGCCTAAACTCTATAGCCGTCTTGTGTAACCTTGTCATGGGGTTAGCACTGACATCTCTTTGTACTTGGGCATATGTTAAATACTCTGGGGAGTTCAGAGAAATTGGAACAGTGATTGATCAGATTGCTGAAACACTATGGGAACAGGTTGGTATCTATCTTTTGGTTTTTCAGTGACTAATCTCATTATCCCCGTGATTTTTTTACCACCTTAATATTTGCATACCTACTTTTCCTTTATATGAGGAATATCAGGAGAATGTTTTCTGTTTGGTTAGGATGTAAAATCTGTATATAAAGAATGAATTGAAGGTTTTTTCTTTTAAAGTCATAATTATAATATTTTGGTTAGTCTAATCTATAATAGCCTCTGGATAGATTCCTAATCATAGACCTGATTATACCAGACACTGGGCAAGGTCAGAATCTCTTAGAGAAAAGACAGTAGAATCAGTAAAGTATTCATTAAAGTCAGGAAAAGAAATTTTGGAAGTGTAGTGCTTTAGGAAAGCAAAAGAAGTTTCTTAGTAATATCGGCAAGAAGCAATGCACTTATATTCCAGGAAAAATATTGGATGGTAGACAGACCTTCGTTATCTTTCATAAAGATAGTGATAATTTACTGATGTGTGTGTACTGCAAGGAAGCATCCTATAGGGATTTCTTTAACCAAAGAAACTGTTTGACCTCTCTGTACTGTGGAAATTACTAATGAACAAGCAAAACTCCACAAGCAAAGAATCAACTTCAATCATAATCTTTTACCTCAAACCAGAATTCAGAGTCAGTCTGTGAATTCTTCCCCGGCATGTATCTTCTAAGGAAAGCTGTGTTATATATCTGCCAACCGTGTGCTGGAACCGACCATGTGCAGAAAATTCCATATAAGGATGTTGTCATTAAAATGGTCATTGTGAAATAATTGAGCATCATGTAAAGGACCAGAATAAAAGCTGCACTTGTTACTGACGGACAGTATAATAGGTATTTTCAGATGACATTTCTGGCCGATGAAATATTGGGCTTATTTGAAGATATAGGATATAAAGTTCCATGTTTATTTTGGCTTTAAAATCAAAGACTGAAGAAACCAGTCATCTTTTGAAGAAGTTTAATTGTATATTGACATTATGTATAATAATGTGACCCACTTTATTAATTTGGATTTTGTATTTACTCTTTAGAGAAATGCTCTATATTTTCAGATCTAATTTGGAAGTTGACTTGTGTGGGCTTGTGGTTGGATATTTGTTAAGCTTAAATTTTGTCCTCTTAGGAAATCTCACTTCATGTTTCTTTGTAATCTTCTAACAGAAGATGGATTAAAAACTATTACAACCTTACTATTTAAAAAAAAATATTACCTAGAAATTTTGGACCATCATTAATTTTCTGCAATGTAAATTTCAATAGTTGTACACTGTGCTCTTTTGAAAAATATTTATCTTCTCTACAGCATTGATACTAGGGTTTTAGAAGTGCCTTTATTACAAAAACCAGTTAAATGAAGAATCTGAAGTGTGTAAAATTATTTTCAGTGTAGTCAAGGTAAGGTGATCACTAATCAGAGAAGGTCTGTGCAGTTTCAACAAACCTTGTCTAAATTTCTTTGCCTTTCTCTTTTCTTTTGCTTCAGAGGAGTCCCAGGAAGGTGAGAAACCTACTAAGTCTCAAATTCTTGTAGTCTTAAACTCTAACTTCAAGGCACTCTAAGTCATTCTCCTAACGAATCACTCCATGTTTTAGGTGTTTTCCAAACTGTTTGAAGTTACTAGACGTCGAATGGTTCATCGTGCTCTTTCATCAGCACAGCAACAGAGACTGTCATCCAACAATAACAAGAAGAAAAATTAGACAGTATTTTTAACTTTTTTCTCTATCTGAAGTGTTCACACTTACACATGTAGGACAATAAGCAGGACCGTCTGGGCCGGTCTGCATAAATGCTGTATACATACCAGATTTGATGCTGCATATAGGGTATGGAATTGCACATCCATCTCATAGGAATTGTCAATGGTTTGAATAGGAGGAAAGGGATTTTTGTTTCATTAAACAATGTCTAACTGTGTTATTTGTAGCCTCATAACTTTTTTTAGAGAAGCATCTTTTTATTTCCCACATTCCTGGTTATTTTCTTCATTGCTTTGAATTGAATTTTTATATCTATTTTTATATGTAACTCTTTTTTTACCTCATGTTTTTGTTTGTTTTGCACATTTCTCATACCACAGGTATTGAAGCCCCTGGGTGATAATTTGATGGAGGAAAACATAAGGCAGTCTGTAACAAACTCTATCAAAGCAGGCCTGACTGACCAGGTGTCTCATCATGCCAGATTAAAGACAGACTGACAGTTCATCTCCTCATGGACTCCACTCTCCCTTTTTTTCATGCTTGCTGTAAAATGAGAACTCAAATAAAAATAAACCAAAGTTTACAATCAACTGTAGAAGTAGTTTAGTATAACTGGCTTCACAGATGGCTGCCACAGAGTGTGAAAATTGTTTGTTGGTTTTAAGCATTCTTTTCATTGGCTCCTAAGACATGGAGATTGGCTGAGGAGCATTAGTTTCTCATGCACATTTGTGCCATGTTTAATTCTTTTTTTTTCTTTTCTTAATGTAATGTTAGTGAAATTTGTTTTATGTAAAAGGATATTTCAGGGAAATATTTTAAGAAATCTATCTAGAGTCTCTTTAAGAATATCCCATTGAAATTTTACTTTTTAGATAAGTTTTGAATCACTGTACCAAGAATCAGATTGGAATGACAATGAAGCCTTTTTTGAGCCACTACATTAAAAGTACATATTGCTTTATTGCCTTCAATACCAGTATTACATAAATGCATGTATCAGAAACTTCACAGACATTACATGACAACTCTTGAAGCTAAGAAAGTGATTCTGAGGTGTACATTTGTCTTGCCTTTTTAAATTTATAAACCTGCCCTAAAAGGAGATGCATATCTGGGAAACTGAACTGTCTTTTTTGCAGTTTAGCCTTCATGTACATAAAATATGCCATTAATTTTATTGGGGGATAAATTCCATCCAAAAATGTTGCCTACAGCTATGAGTTCAGAGTGTCTGTACAGTGTGTAGCTTTTATTTTCTAAAATCACAGATAGGGCATGTATATGAATTATAAATATATAAATACGATTTTGTATTAAAAGTTTTGTAGTTTATGGCAAAATCTGGTTCTGTGGTAGGCTAATAAGTACAGTCCCTGTGAAGGAATGTTTGTGGCTCATGTCAGTGTGTGAATGCATAGACAATTTGAAGTTTTTGATAAATTTGTGATATTTATCTTCCTTGAGCACTGCAATCTCACTCCCTCCCCTCCCCGCAGCCAAGGGAATTCATTGGGAATGTTTGTTGTGAAATTTTGTCCTCTGTTGCATTTTAAAGTTATTTCCTGTAATTTATTTTCAGTACATAATTAAAATTTGTTGTATATATAAAATGAAACTTGTGATTCTTTTTAAAGGAATTTTTCAAGTGTGTATTCTACTACATAAACCATATTTGTTTATACTGAAAAGAGCATGAGCAGGGAAACACCCGATTGAGAGCTCTAAGGTACTGTACCTCGAAGCTAAGCTTGTGAAAAGATATTTTTCTGTGTCTGTCTTTGTTAGGAAAAATTTGTGATTAGCCTAGGTGTAGCTGGGGATTTATTAATTTTTTTCTCCTTTTTTCTTTTTTCGTGGTATATGTAAGGCTAACATTTTTGTAATACTTTTATAGCCTTCTTTATGAACACCTAGTTTGGTTTTTAAGTGAAGAAACTTCAGATGTTGAGTTACATGCATGAAAAGCTCTAAATTTACCTAAGTTTATTTCTTTTGCTCCGTCAAATCCTGTTTTATATGGATTGTATTATTTCCATCTGTATTAAGTTGGTATCAAAATCATGTTTTTAAACATAAAGAATCCACCAGAAAAGTGTGTCTTTTCATTTCTCCTACCACCCTGTTTTATGAATTCTGTGGACTGTTTAACCCTGGTACCTCCTAAAAAAAAAGAAAAAGGTGGAGGGGAGGGTGTCACAGCAATATACATATATTAGCACTTTTTGTCCTCACAACAGTCTTGCAAAATAGGTGAGAAACTACTTTATCAAGTCTCAGGTAACTCAGACTTGCAAACTAGGACTTTACTACCTACTTGCAGAGTTTTGAAACAATACCAAGTTCCAGACACAGGAGTAGTAATATCTGTTAACTCAATGTGCAAATTTTGTCTTGGCTGTATACTGAAAAGCAGTAAAAGGTGGAGAAAACAAGATTTTTTACTAAATTAAGGTGAAAAATCACCCATAATATTACCCTTTAAGAAACAAAATAGTTTTGAAGCAAAAAGTGAGAAAAATACCTGACCTCATGATTGTACACCACATAGAAGCACTACTTAGTTTGATGTGTACGCTATTGAAGTCTTTCCTGTGCTTTTATTTATTTATTTATTTATTTATTTCTCTCCCCTTCACCCCCACCCCAGTTGTCTGTGCTCTGTTTGCTGTGTCTTCTTTGTCTGCTTCTGTTGTTGTCAGCAGCACGGGAATCTGTGTTTCTTTTTGTTGCATCATCTTGTGTGTCAGCTCTTCCATGTGTGTGGTGCCATTCCTGGGCAGGCTGCACTTTCTGTCGTGCTGGGCGGCTCTCCTTACGGGACACACTCCTTACGCTTGGGGCTCCCCCACACCAGGGACACCCTTACGTGGCACGGCACTCCCTGTGTGCATCAGCACTGCGCATGGGCCAGCTCCACACAGGTCAAGGAGGCCCCGGGTTTGAACCGCTGACCTCCCATGTGGTAGGTGGACGCCCTAACCACTGGGCCAACTCCGCCGCCCTCCTGTGCTTATTAGTAAGTCTGTTCCTACATAAAAAGTATTCTTATTTTAAACAAAAATAGAGTTATCCTGTACATGATAGTTTTTCATATGATATGGACATTTTTCCAGGTCATTAAGTAATTCTTCAACATCCACATGATTCTTCCAAGGGTGGGTGGGGTTTTGAGGCTATAACACTAGACCTCAAATCACTACTATGGGTTTTCTTACTTTTTTGAGACCATTTTTCCCCACCCACAGGGTTGGTGAATGAATCATTTAATAAAATGTGAAGATCATTTGGGAAAGTAGTACTAATGGGGGCAGAAAATTGTGTTCTCAATTTTGCTTGTTTTAAAGCTCAATTTGCTTGGCTCTATTTGACTAAAGGTCTGATAACTGAAGGTCCTGATGCTTGTCTCTTTTTTTTTGTAATTTGAGATATTTAAAAAATTTTTAATTTTATTGAGAAGTTATGTGGTAATCAGTAAACAACATGGTCATTTTGGCCACTAACAGGACAAGAAAGAAGTCATCTAAAAATGGTATAGTTTAGGTTTGCCAGGCACACAACATCAAGACTACCTGAAAACTTGCATAACCTAGAACTGAAAGAATACTTTAAAATTCTAGGAAAAGGAGATGAACCTTAAAAGTTAAAGTTGAGTTTTGATTCCAGTTCTACCACTTCTAACTTCATGTACTCAGGAAAACAGTTCTCTAACAAGTCGAGACTCAGGTTCTTCATAAAATGGGGTTAATAGCTTCCTTTCAGGATTGTTAGAAGAATTAGATGAGAATGTGTATCAAAATCTGGTAGACATTCTTTTATATCCTTTTTATGGGATTGATGATATTTGTTGAAGAAAAAAAGCATCTATGTTACAAATCATAGCTGCTTTTAACTTCATACCGTCTACTTCCTGAAGATAATAAACATGGAAAATTTTAGAGGATAGTGGTGATTACTAGTTTAGCTATAAAGGAAAACATCAGTAAATTCTCAGTTGGATTAAGCATCTTTGGATTTTTTACATTATCTTTTATTTTTGTGCATTGTAAATGCTCAGAATATTTTAACAGATGAGCTGAACTAGTCAACTTCATCCCATAAATACACTGCTTGCTGTAGATGAGCTAGGTGGTTTATTTAGCAACTGGGCTCCTAAATATCAGTGGTTACATTTCTCTCCCTTGGCCTTAAGATATAAGAAACCTCTGGTAACTAGCTTTGTGGGGGGCCAAGGGTGTAGGCTACCCTTACTGATTTGGATTGTCTTTAGAGCTATCCTGATGCAGCTTCCTATGTATCTGCCCATAAGCCTTCTCAGAATTGTATACAGCCTGTCAAACGAGGAAATAAGCCATTAAATTCAATGTATTCATAATAGGAATGAATGTTCACATGTAGAACAGAGAGGAGAGAGCAGTTCTTTCCGGGAGAATTGTTTTACAGAAATAAAAGTAAAAATGCACATTTAGCATCTGAACTAAATTCTGCCAGTGCCCCTGCAATGACGCTGGTACCCTGGTGTGGGTATTTTTAGCTCTGTTTTTATATACAAGTCATTTGAGGGTTACAGAGGTGGCCCACATTTACCAAGGGAAGTGGGGCTCTGGAATTAGAAGCCAAATCTGCTGGCTTCGGAGTGCAGCTAGCCATGTAGGCCTATGGTACCAACTCTCTGTGAAGGATAAATAGTCCTAAGTAGGCAGAAAAAAGGAAGAAAGAGGGAAAGAGAGGACCTCAGGGAGGAGCGCAGCGTGCTGTGGAAGCACTGATAAGGCTCTGGTGTAGGGTGTATGAAGGGTGGTAGTGGTGGATGTAGCAGTGGGAGACGGATTGTAAGGACAAACGGGCCAGATTGTGAAGGGTCTCAGGTTCTGTGCAGAGGGATTTGCCGTTTAATTTGTAGGTGTTAGGGGTACATGGATGACTCTTAGAAAAGCGGAGAGAATAGTTCAGCAATTTTAATAGTCGAGGGTAGTTTTACAAGGTATGCTTTTAAATCTAGAATTATCTGGACTGCTTGTTTTAAATGCATATTCTTGGTCCCTACCCGCATTGTATAATGAATTTAAATCTGCATTTCTAAAAGACTTCTCAGACAATTCTGATGTATTTTGAAGTTTAAGATCCAGTATTAGAAATGTTTCCTAATGGGTAGTAAGATTATAGATTTCTCCTGCTCTTTATTTCATTTCACTAGGGAATCAAGAAGCATATGAGATTTTCAGTGTTTATTGTTACTTCATCACGTTTTGCAGAGAAAAGAACCTCAGGAATAAATTGTATCATGTCTGTGTATATCAGCTGAGATTATACTCCTGTCAACAGTATAATCTTCAAAAAAAAATTAAACATGACTGTCTTAAAAATATACAATGAACGTGTATCAAATTTATTCAGCTTCCTTAATGAGGAAACTAATAAGATGGCAAAGCCTGTTCAAAGTAGAATTAGTGGAACAGGAGTTATATAGTGCATCAGGAAAAGCTTTTGAAACAAGTATCCTAAGTAATCTGAACCCTTAATACTAAATAGCACAGTTAAACATATCTACATCAGTAGGTTGTTCAAACTTTTGGTCTCAGGATCTGTTTACATTTAAAAATTGAGGGCCCCAGAATATCTGTCAATAAATATCTTCAATTTATTAGAAGTTAAAAATTAAAAATATGTTTTTAAATAAACTCATGTTAAAATTTTTGATGAAAACTTCAGAAATATTTTGAGAAAAGAATGGCATTTACACTTGTAAATGGAACACTGAATAAGCTTATCAGAGGACAGCAGGACAACGAATAGGCTTATCTGTTTATGTATTCATAGGTTGCTATATATATATATAGGTTGTGTGTGTGTGTGTGTGTGTGTGTATATATATATATATATATATAAAACAACTCTTATGGTGTGAATTCGTAGGGACTAGGTTCCAGTAGCTCAGGCTCTCTTCCCTTGGCTCTCATGAAGTGTGCTTCTCTGGGTGAGCATGCTGGCACTTCACTTGAATCCAGGTGACTTTCTCTTTGGCTTCCTTCTTTTTCTCATCATTTTCCTTGACACATTTTAGGACACTATCTTGGCCCTTAGAGTGCCTAATATGTTCAGTATGTACATTCTCTTGGCAATAATCTTGCCCCTAACCTGTTTGTTTACCATGATACCAACAGTGTGCTGGGTAACATTGTAGGTTTTTCAGGTTTTGCCTGGGCAACGTTTGTGGGACATTTCCTTTTGAACAGTGCCCATTCCCTTAATGACTATGATGTCACCTTTCTGTGGCCAAAGGAACAACTCCGTGTTTTATAAGAGGCCTAGAAGATATATAGTGGGTGCCTCTCCTCTTTCCATTTGTGTTCATCATCTTGGTGAATTACTGCAAGATCGTTCTGGCCTGAAGGCCTAGTATTTTCTTTTTTTTTAAAGGAGGTATTGGGGATTGAGCCCAGGACCTTGTACATGGGAAGCAGGCACTCAGCCACTGAGCTACGTCTGCTCCCCAGTGAATTGGTTGGTTTGTTTGAAGTTAGGAAGTACTGGGGATAGAACCCGGGACCTCATATATGGGAAGCAGGCACTCTACCACTTGAACTACATCTGCTCCCCCAAGTCTGTTTTAATTGAAGTATATGAAGATAACCTGGCCTCACACAGAGATGTAGTTGGAAAACAAAGGAAACAGTTTGCAAAATTCCTAAAAGCTTCTTGGGAACCCAAAGAGGTCTTTGGACCACACTTTGAGAACTGCTGCCCTAGATTAAGAAATACCCTCGGGTGGGCATGTTAAACAATGTCCTAGTATGACAATGAAGGTATAGCTGTTCTCTTGCTTTATTTCCAAGTTTTGGGTAATTTATCCAATTGGGTAATTTATGCTGGAAACCCTGGATGAGAGAGACTGAATTCTATCTGTGAATGGGAAATTGGGACTGTAAAATAAACTTTTTTAAAGCACTGCTTCCCCAAACAAAAACTTTTTCTCAGAATATGAATTGTGTGCAAGATATTTAAGAAGTGTAAAAACATCACCCTTAATAATTTGTATTTCTCAGAGATAAACATCGATAACATTTTTTAAAAAAGATTTATTTCTCTCCCCTTCCCCTGCCCCGTTGTCTGTTCTCTGTGTCTGTTTGCTGCGTCGTTGTCTTTGTCTACTTCTGTTGTCAGTGGCACGGGGATCTGTGTCTCTTTGTTGCGTCATCTTGTGTGTCAGCATCTTGTGTGGGCGGCGCCATTCCTGGGCAGGCTGCACTTTCTTTTGCGCTGGGCAGCTCTCCTTACGGGGCGCACTCCTTGCGCATGGGGATCCCCTACGCGGAAGACACCTCTGTGTGGCAGGGCACTCCTTGCGTGCATCAGCACTGTGCGTGGGCCAGCTCCATATGGGTCAAGGAGGCCCGGGGTTTGAACCGTGGACCTCCCATGTGGTAGACGGATACCCTAACCACTGGGCCAAGTCCTTTTCCCTCGATAACATTTATTTCTGTATTTCCCTCTGTAATCTGTCAGTGTGTAAACGTAAGTACATATTTGAAAGTTGAGTACAGTGCTATACATACTGTTTTAAAATCTGCAGTCTTTATTTAATATATCATGAGCCTTTTATCATGACAGTAAATCATATTCTAAGATTCTCTTAATGGATGCATTTTGTTATAATTTTATCCAGTTTCATCATGTTGCATATTCGATACTTCCACTTCAGAGGTGCCAATAATGCAGCAAGTAACCTTATACCTTCATCTGTATGCACATTTCTGATGATAATCAGGTTAGGATAAAATCCCAGAAATGGAATCACTGTCTTCTTGAGATCTTGTACTAATTTACACCTTAGACAGCAGTATTTGAAAATACCCCCCCCCCACCAGTGCTTCTAGAGGTCTAGGACCAACCCCATCATGCCTTAACTCATTTTACCCATTCTTCAACAGAAAACTAAGCCATTTATCCCATACTGCTTTGTACATCACCTAATCCAATGGTTCTCAATCTTACATGGGTATAAGGATCACAGGCCCTGGTTTCTACCTGCCTCGCCCTACCCGCCCCCCCTGCCTCCCCGGAGATTCTGATTCAGTTGACCTGGACTCATATCTCAGTAACTAGGCACAATAGCTACTCTAGCTAATCTAACTCCCATCTGCAACCTTTGCCTATCCTCCAAAACCCTTCCTCTGTGTCCTCATTTAGTGTATGTTATTAGCAAATTTGCCTAATAAAAGCTTTCTCTCTCTGCTTTCTCTTCATTGCTTACCTTAATTGAAATCTGGTTTCCTCTTCCACTCCACCAGTAGAATTAAGGCTGGTTTTCTTCCACACAATCTAAAGGGAGGTAAGATGTCCTTGTCCTCCACTGCTGATTTCAAATCTTTTTTCTTTTCTATTAAAAAACAGCATTGGGGGTGGGGGTGGGGGTGGGGGTGGGGAGCAGGTATAGCACCTGCCTCCCAGGTACCTGCTATAAACAAGCTTTTTAAAGTTTTTGGATTTCTCCATTCATAAACCCAACTTCCTATGGGTAGTCTTCCTCCCTGCTACTTTCCTGTCATTCATGATGACTAGCATCTGGCTTACAATTTTCCTCTTCTTGCTCCTTTTGTGGTCATTCTTGATAACCACATAGATGATCCATTCTGTACCATAACCTCTTCAGTTCCAGTGAACTCTTCCGCTCTATCTCCACCCACCCAGACCCTCCTACTTAGTCATAACCTCCTACCTACAACTGTACTGCCTTACAAATCTAGATTTCTAACAGTTCCTTATCATTTTTGATCCTTTTAATTCATTTGCTTCAGCATTCCCTCTCAAGCAATTATCTAGCCTCATTGAAACCTCATCCTTTGACCTTACTACTTTTCATACATGTCATCCTCATCATGTTCTCACATCCTTTCTTATCCAGCTTTTAGTGACCCCTCATGACAACCATTCCTTTATAAATGTCCTTGGTCCCTCTCTGTGGTACTCACACTGGTAAAGTCTAAATGGTTATAAATTTAACTCAGCTTACTGCACCTATACTCTAGCAGCTGAACGTTGTTGGAGAAAATCACAGAATCCTGCTCACTGCAGAATATTAAATTCCATCACTGCAAGTCTGAAATAACTATTCAGCCCTGCCAAACAACCCTAGTACATGTTTCTGGTAAATGGAAAGGATATTTTGCACATTTGTGTTCATCAGATTGTTAAAACCCTTTCCCTGTCGTATTTCTGTGCTTATGAGTTCACCTAATATCCCATAGAGAAAAATTCATGCAGTAAGATGAGAACTCTATTATCTTGCCACCACTGGTCTAACAGTGTACATCTAAATTTGCCAACATGATTCTATGCTCCTCTTGGTTATAATGGAAAATGCCCCTGTTTCTGTTAAGGGCTCCTCTTCCATGTGTGCTCTGGAACCCATCATCTTGGAGACTTTAGCTCTGCAAATATCCTTTTTTTCTTTTGTATCATCAAATTCTCTTCTGGATTGTTTCTTTTTACTCACAAACATTCCTTAATACCCAATTTAAAGCAAAACAAAAAACCTTCCTTTGGTCTGTACTTTCCAGTTACAGTTCTATTTCTTTGCCTCCTTCACAGTAAAATTTCATGAAAGTTTTGTTTACATACACTGTCTCTATGTTCTCACCTCAACTTGATCCAATTTGGCTTGTCCAACCACTTTAATAGTTCTTATTAAGATCACAAGAGACTTGTATCAAAGTTAAAGGTCAATCTAGTATCGTTTCTTAGCCTCTCAGCAGCATTTGACAGAGTTTACACACCTTCAGTGAAACATTGCTCTAGGTTTTCCTCATACTACACTTCTGGTTTTTTCTTCTACCTCATTGTTTTCTCTCACTGTCCTTTGCTGTGTCTTCCTCCTCTACCAGCCCTCTCAATGTTTGGGATGTCCCAATACCATGCCCTTATCACTTTCCCTTAGGTGATTGTGTGTAGTCTCATTCCATAAACACCATCTTTACGCTGATAACTATCAAATGTGTAGTGTAGCTCCCACCAAGAATTCTGTATCTTAACTACTTGGTGTTGCCATTTGGATGTCCATTTCAAACTTAACCTGGCTGGAACAGAACTACTGATTTCACTACACCACATTCAGTCTTTTTCTGTCTCAGTCAAAAATCTAGGCATTAACCCTCAAATCTTTCTCTTATTCCCCTCCTACAATCGATCACTAAGTGCATTGATTCTATTAGCACATATCCTGAATCCAGTTCCTCACTACTGCACTGGTGCAATGCTAGTCACAGGCTATCATCTCAGCAAGACTATTAGAACAGTCTTGTAACTAGCCCTATCCTCAGAGCAGCCAGACTGTCCTAAAGAGTAAATCAGGGAAGCGGACTTGGCCCAGTGGTTAGGGCGTCCGTCTACCACATGGGAGGTCCACGGTTCAAACCCGGGCCTCCTTGACCCGTGTGCAGCTGGCCCATGCGCAGTGCTGATGCGCACAAGGAGTGCCCTGCCACGCAGGGGTGTCCCCCGCATAGGAGGGCCCCATGCGCAAGGAGTGCACCCCATAGTGCAGCCTGCCCAAGAATGGTGCCACACACATGGAGAGCTGACACAGCAGGATGACACAACAAAAAGAAACACAGATTCCCTGTGCTGCTGATAAGGATAGAAGCGGTCACAGAAGAACACACAGCGAATGGGCACAGCAGACAGCTGGGGGCGGGGGGGGGGGGGAGGGGGAAGGGGAGAGAAATCTTTTTAAAAAAAAGTAAATCAGATAATGTTTTTGCTGCTTAACATTCTGCATTGTTTTTTCCCTTGGTGCTGGACTAAAACTCAAACTCCTTACCCCAGCCTTTGCATAGCCCTTTGATGTCATCTTTTTCTTCTTTCATAACAACTTGCTCCAGGCACACTGACCTTTCCCTTGATTAAACTTGTCTCAGGGTTTCTCTGCTCACTGTTTATTCTGCCAGGACCACTCTTTGACCAAATCTTCCTCTCATCACGCAGATTTCATCTCAAATGTTACCTCCTCAGAGAGACCTCCCCCATCCACCCTAGTCAAGCATCTCCTCCTTACTGCAGTCCCGTACATTAACCTACTTCAGCATCACGTCAGTACCTGAGGTTATCATACTTACTTTTTTAACATTGTATGCCTTCTTGTATTACTATGTTAGCGTCCAAAGGGCAGGGATTCTCTTTGTTCGCTGCCATATTTCTAGCTCTTAAAATAGTGCCTGGCATAGTCAGAAAGCAATAAATATGAACTCCCTGACTTGCCAAAACTCTAACACTTCTTTTAAACTTAGATTTCAGCTGTTGGGTAGAGCTAATGAATGGAATGATTGCCTATTTGTGCCACAGCAAATAGTCATGTAAACATCCTCTTGTCACAAACTTGGAGGTGCCTTTTACATAAATAAGTTAAATTCATCCTGGAAAGAATAGTCTTAAATCAACAATGCTAAACGAAGTATTTGGCAGACACCCTCCAGTGCTTAAAAAGACTCTATACTAATTAAGTGAAACCCTCCCAAATCTAACAAAGACCAGCAGGTAGAGTAATGGAGAATGGTTATCACTGAGGCTTCAGGGAGGAGAAAAGGAAGGAGAGAGAACCCTGGCAAGTTTCACCTTGGTTTGCCTCCAGTGCATTTGTCATGGGAGTTGATTCTCAGATGTCTGCAAACAGCCTTCCTGTGGAGTCAGGATCTCGTCTCTGCTGCTTGTGCTGTCAGGTGTATTTGTACCTGTGGCCTGCGTTTTTCCTGATCGAGGGAGAGTGGTACCAGATACAGGACGTTAAATGAGGACTTAATGAAAGAAGTCCATTGGGGGAAGACTTATGGAAATTTTCAAACAAAGTAGAAGAGTATAATGAACTTTCCGTATACCCGTTACCCAGTTGAGATAATTATCAACCCAAAACCAATCAGCCTACATTTATACACTCCCACTCCCCTTTCAGATTGGACTATTTTGAAGCAAATCCCAGATATATCATTTCAGTCATAAATACTTCCTTTCCCATGAGGACTCTTGGTTTTAGGAACCACAATACTTTTTTTTCTTCTCCCCTTACTCCCCCCCTCCCCCCCCCCCAGCTGTCTGCTCTCTGTGTCCATTCACTGTGTTCTTCTGTATCTGACTGTATTCTTGTCAGCGGGCCTGGAATCTGTGTCTCTTTTTGTTGTGTCATCTTGTTGCGTCAGCTCTCTGTGTGTGTGGCGCCACTCCTGGGCAGGCTGCACTTTTTTTCACACTGACCAGCTCTCCTATGGGGCGGCTCTCCTTACAGGGTTCACTCCTTGCATGTGGGGCTCCCCTATGTGGGGAATACCCCTGCATGGCACGGCACTCCCTGCATGCATCAGCACTGCACATAGGCCAGCTCATCACATGGGTCAGGAGGCCCTGGGTTTAAACCTTCCACCTCCCATATGGTAGGCGGATGCCCTATCCGTTGGGCCAAATCTGCTTCCCATACAATAGTGTTTTCATTCCTAAAAAAATAAAACAGGATTCAAATTTCCCCATTGTCTCAAAAATGTTTTCATATAGCCATGGTCCTTGACCACCCACTGCAAGAAGTTGAACCATTCATGGGAATTGCTTCTGTTGTGTGGCATAAGCTCTATCAATAAGCTCTATTGAGGCCTATCAAGTGTTGTGCCTCATTTTAGGTTGTAAGCGTTACAAGGTGCAGCAACTTGCCTTTTAGTTTGGAGGGATGTGCAATAATTTGCCTTGTTGTAGAGGGCTATCCCAAATTCTTCAGGCCATTAGATTTCCATAAAATTCTCTGAGAAAATGATGGCCTTTCAGAGTCTTCGTTTATTTTTTATTTTTAGGAAGGAAAAGAGGGTTTATTGGTTGACAGGACGCTGGCACTGTACAATCTCAAACCAGCCTCCCCAAACTGCAGACATTCTAATATTTTATGCTGTCAGGATGCTAATGGATAATGGGGGCAGAGCTGGACACAGGTTCCTTCAGTAATAAACATTAAGGGGTTGAACATGGTGGGGTGGGTACCAACCAGGGTGAGTTATAAAGTTACAGTCATTATCGGAGATCAAGGTTCTGGGACAGGAAAGTACAGAACAGAGGTCAGTCACAGGGTTTTCCACACGGATATTAAACAGGAGAGTGGAGTGGATACCATCACAATGGCAAGCACACACAAGGGTGAAACTAGTTCTGAAATAACCACAAACCAAGGTAAGTTCAGTCTAGAATTACCATCTCAATTGCAGGTACACAGAAGGAAGAGGCTAAGTTTTCAGTAACCATAAACAGGGGTGAGACTTATTTAGAATGACCCTAACAATAACAGGTCTAGGTTAAATCTAGTTTCCGGGATTTTGGATATTAACATTTTGCTATTTTTTATAATATAAAGGTATCTGTATAATAATTCTTAGCCCTTGGTTACAAAGGTTCAGTACAAGGCCTCATTTTTTAAGCTCTACTGGGGTTTCCTAGTACAACAATAGCAAAAGGGGTGCTGGATCTGATGGGGCAGGGCACTTTCGCCCTGAGCCTTTGGAAAGCTGTGCCTAACACTGGCCTGAAAACCCAGGAGTCCTGCCTTTTTCTTGCCTCCTCCCCTTTTCTCTCTGAAAATGAGTCCCCCAACCTCACCGTCAAGCTGTAAGTCTTTACCCTGGGCTGAGCACTCAGGAGGGGATTGCAGGATAGGTAGCTGGGCCTAGCTGGGAGCCACACTTAATTCCTGGTAGGGAAAACCTTTGCAGGACAGAAGGATGGGGTCTTTCAGAGTCTTTAAGCAAGACAAAACCAGCCTCACCAAGCAGGGAAGAAAGTCCTGTTTCTGCTCTCCACAGAGGCTCCGGAGACTGGGGTGGCAGTGGGACTGGGGGAGGAGGTGTTGGAAATTTGGGGGAAGTTGTCATCTGAGTCCTTCAGAAAGTCCCAATGCCACTGATCGGGGTTTTACTCTCATATAAGAGATTTGGCAAAGCAATCAGTTCAACCCTGGTCTTGTAACTGACATCTCTAATATTTAGTTTTGTCAGCCCAGGGGCTACATATTAATAGATTTGATTTTTTTGTACAGTCAAATATTCAGTGGTTTTCTGTCTGAGGCTTCAGCCAAGAATTTTGCCAATTTCTTTCTGTCTTTTAAAAATTAATTTTATATGTACACATTCCATACCCACCAACCATACATTCCTCTTTCCCCCATCAATTTCTTTTAAAGGCCCTCCAATACAGTTAGGAACAGCCATCGTATATGCCATAGGTGTCATATTCCCCCTGCTTATGATACTAGTATTTATAGCAGCAGCTACTGGGCCTGTCAAAACCTTAACTTCCATAGACACTTCCTTCTAGGTGATCACAAGTGATCATTTAAGTAGATATTTACTTAAATTACGTCATTGCATGCCATGGTCCTATCCTGCTATATTCTGCATTCACACCTAACCCATTTAGAAAACCAGTCTCAGAATTCCATTTCCTTGAGGGCTTGTTGTCTGAAACCAATTTCTGGTACTAATTACCATACTGGTTAGGGTGTTTAGTTGCAGATAACTTTAGTAAGTTTAAGTAGGAAGAAATGCAAGAGGTGATATTGGAAAGCTCTCATAGTCATTGGAAGGGTTGTTAGAGGACAGGCTGTCATCTCAAAGTACAGGGATAACTTCCAAATCTACACCACACCATTGACTTGGCAAGAGAACTACCACTAATCCTAGAACCATACTGCCTCTGCTACTGCTTGTGTCAGCAAAATGGATGCCCTGTTCACCACGTATTTTCTCACAAACGTTATTGCTTCCTAATCAAAGCCTCATGCTGGTGTGTTTTATTAAAAGAAGCTTAGTCATATGTCTGCACTCTTTTGAGAAGGGAGGCTTGGGAGTGTTATTTTGGATTCTTCATTGGAAAGGTGGGATTCATACTGTGAGGAAGTATCAAAATGTGCGGTTGATGTTCAAAAGATTTTAGGTAATTTTGAATGACGTGTTCATTTTAGTACTGGAGCAAGGATTTGAAGTTAGTCTGTCTCTCTCCAAAGACTGGACTCGTTTCACTCTTGGTTGTTGCATTTCTATTCTCCACCATTCCAGGATTAAGAAGGGCCATGGGCCCAAACCCTATTTTATATATTTTATATTTGGCTTTGATTCTCTTTAAGCTTAGAGAACTTAAAGTCACGCCACATCCCTTTAAAAAATTTTGTCTGTAGCCATACTTCTGGGAGCAGAAATCATCTCTTAGGTTTTAGTTGTATCTTTGTATCAGTTATTCCCAGAGATGCATAGCAATGCCTGTTTCCACTCTTCTCCTCAACTAGACATTTTGAAGAAGAAATCTGCCCTTCCACTTGGAATCGTCCCTACTTCTATCTGGCAGGTCTCTACCCATGTTTTCTGCTGGTAGTTTTAATTACTCTCTCTCTCAGCATTGAATCTTTGAGCAGGAACCTGAATAAAAAGCAATGAAGGACCACAAGTCTTTTTCGTAGCCCTTCAGAAACAAAAAAATGAAAACGTTTTCACAAGCTTGTGTTTACCTTGATGTACCATCCCATACCATGGCATGGTCATCCCTCTCTCTAGCTCTTCACTCGTTCACTTCCCCTTGCCTGAAATGCCTTCTTTTTTGTGTGTGACTCCAATTTGTATCCATTTTTCCCAAGCCAAATTGGAAAAGCATAAGTGGGATGAGGTTACAGCCTCCATCTTTGCTGCTGCTCTCTCAAAAACTCCATCCCTCTTCTTCCCTTCGGCCACCACTTGGACCCTGTTTCAAACGCAGAAAGGAAGGGCACTGGGCACATGCCTGCTCCAATCCAAGTCCCCCACCAGGGCCTTGCCCGGTGTGTCGGCACAAAAGTCATTGGAAGACGGACTGTCCTGAAAACCCTGTTTCCTGGAAAGTTCTTCCAGTGCACCATACATACCCAGAGCCAAAATCTTCCTTTCCAGACCTTCTTGGACTGACGAAAGATGACTGACGAGCTCGGGTTCAGAACGGCCCCACATCTCCATCAGTAAGTCTGAACCCAGGGTTAGTATCAAAGTTGGAGGTAAGCCCATCTCCTTTTTAATTAACATGGGGCTACATATTCAGTCCTCCTAGAATATTCAGAACCTTTATCCACTTCCTCCATCTCTATTGTGGGGGTTAATGCCATCTCCTCTTCTCCTTTAATCACCAAATCAGCTGTATGCTCATTAGAGGATTTCATATTTTTCCATCAGTTCCTTGTAATCTCTACTTGCCCTTCACCTCTTCTCAGCTGTAACATATTGTCCAAACTCCATTCCTTCCCCTCCTTCCCTCTCCCATCCTCTCAAACGAACTTCCTTCTCCTTTTATCCACTGATCCATACTTCCCCACTCCTGACGTCCCTCCCATACTGCAGACAGAAGTACATCCCCATGTCTGGAACGCTAGTTCCCCTTCAGTGGTGACACACCACCCCCTCGTCAGAATAATCTTAAAGAAACCCTCATCTTTCGCAAACATTACTTAGTTTCCCCTTTCCACTGGCATCCCACAAAGCCTAAAACCCACTCAATCATGACTATCCTCATTTCTTTATTTCTCCTCACCCCTGAAATCAATCCACCTACCCCTCCGAATACAACCGCTGATATTGCTACTGCTTCTCTTTAGTCCTTGTCTCTTACAGCTCCTCGTCCGATTCATATGCCAAATCGTACTATCAACAACTCAAAAATACATGAACAGCGTTTTCCTGCTGTGTGAACACCAACGCCAGCTTCTCCAGAAGGAGGAATCAGAATCCACAGGGCAAGACGGAAGGGAACCCCTCGCGGCCCCTTGACAGCAGGAAGTAGCTAGACGGAGCCAATGCCCCCCACCCCCCCCTTCCGTCCAGCCCAGCACCTTACACCCCTCCTTAGGAGTTAGGAATGTTAGAGGTCTCTCCCTTACAAGGTTTACAGTGATTAACAAACAGTGACTTGCATTCCTGTAACATAGAGCAGCGCCGTCCAGAGCCTACGTGCTCAGATACAGCTCATTTCCTCACAAGGATAGACATGGCACCGCCAGCCCCCCCACACCCCGAGACTCCTACCCCTAGCCACCACCCCCTAGCCATACAAGGGAAAAAATTCTCCTCTACCGTTCCCTGTTGGCCCTCAGCTCTTACCCAAGCCCCAACCCATGACCCCTGACTAAGCATTTTCCCGCCAATAGAGGTTCTGTATAAATTCACGATTATCTCTGCCAGGGGTGGGCTGAAGTCTATTCTTCAGACCCTCTCCATTGGGAGAGCTTCTCAATAAACTTTCTGCCTGCAATCGTCAGTTTCCATGTTCTGGTGAGTGCCGTTTTTCTCCAACAACATGCCACAGAAGTTGGCCAATTTCACTGTGTCCCTTCTGCAGGCTCCTGTCGCAGTTTTCTGTATCACATCCATGGGCATTAACTATACTCCCTTTAAATCTGTCCTACACATGCATATTGTGTGGATTTCCTCGTGAAGCCTAAGCTTCTCCAGGGCAGGTCCACAGGCCAATCAAAGGTTGAAATTCTAGCCCTAATACGACATTTCCAGATTTGATAAATTTATCTCTTTCTAAAGTTGGTGCCCATCTTCCCATCCTTGCCTTCACTAATCCTGAGAGATCTAAGGATAATCATTTGAGGGCTGGTGATAGCAGGGGTTGGCTAGAGAAAGATGGCATGGAGAATTCTCTGTGATCTCTCAACAAGTTCTGCTATCTTAGAGACCATTGATATTTTACTGCATGACTTTTAGATCTTTTTTAACCTCTTAGACCTATTTCTTGGCAGTAAGTTAGAAAAATATTTATGCTTAAATCTCAATATTCCAATTTTATTTTGTTTACTGCAGTGGAATTATTAGCGGGCACCAGGTTTTTGTTTTGCTAACAACACATGTCTGATTGGCATCAATTCCTTTTCAAACATTTATGAGCAAACCATTGTGAAATATTTGCATTGCTTTCCTCCCCTGTAGGCCTGTACACTCTCTTGGTATTATGCATATTCAAACAATATGTAAGTACTCCTTTCTTACCTGTGTGTTTATTCATCAGCACATATTTGAGTGCTCTGCTCTGTTCTAGGCACTGTGCTACATGCTGGGGACATGTGATGAATCACGTGCACAGTCCTCTGTGCCATGGTTTTTACTTTCTGGCTACAGGTGCCAGTGCATTCCAAATTTGGCTCTATCTCCTGCTGCTAGACCAGGATAGCCTGTCATTTACCTGGAGTACAGCAGGGGGCAGATTAAGTCCATCTTTTAAGTCATTTGTGGCAATCTAGTATGTCTGATGTAGCAGATTACATTTGTTCTTTTTTTTTTTTTAATTTTAATTTTTAAAAAATTTTATTTTTCTCTCTCTCTCTCTTTTTTTTTAAATGTTACATTAAAAAAATATAAGAGATCCCCACATACCCCTCCATCCCCCTCACCCCACTCCTCCCACATCGACAACCTCTTTCATCATCGTGGGGCATTCATTGCATTTGGTGAGTACATCTGGAGCACTGCTGCACCACATGGATAATGGTTTACATTGTAGTTTACACTGTTCCCCAGTCCATCCAGTGGGCCATGGCAGGACATACAGTGTCCAACATCTGTCCTTACAGTACCAGCCAGGACAACTCCAAGTCCTGAAAATTCCCCCACATCATATCTCTTCTTCCCTCTCCCTCCCCTCAGCAGCTACCGTGGCCACTTTCTCCACATCAATACTACAATTTCTTCCATTACTAATCACAATAGTTCCATCTTAGTTCAGTTTTGTTCAGCCTTTGAAGGAAACTCCTTGCTTATCTGATGTTGGGTACCCCTGATATCAAATCTAAGCAAAAGCCAACCTGCAAGTACATTTCATTTTTCAGAGTAAATATTTTTTCTGAAATAGTTGTTCAGGGAACTTGCTAAATAAAGGCATTCTCTTCTGAACACTTTTAAAAAATAAAGACTGTTAAATGATATCCTTTCCTTTAATATTTCCTGTAAATCTGAATTTTCATTTAGGTGTTTGCTTAAATTCAAGTGCAGCTGCATTTTTATTGTGGATGAGAGGATATTACCTATCATTCTCATTGGCAAATCCTGTCCCTATTTCGATGTAGTATCCCCTCTTACATTCTCAGCCTTTGAGAATGAATAAGAGGAAGTTTTCAGAAATATAGACAAAGCAAGTATATGAGTAGTGTTACATAATTTATGGCCACAAAAATGGTGTCAGCATGATGTTTGCAGGGGCAGGAGAGAGTAAAGGACCAGGGAAGTGAGGTCTTGTCTTTTGGGCAGAGGTCTCAAGAGAATATTCCAATTTTTGGCTTTTAAAATGCTATTTTATGTTTGCTGGGTGCTCTACAGCCATCAACATTCCTCTGAGGGATGAAAATAGACGTTAGTTAGAATTCCCGTTGAAAGGGAAAATCTCAGAGAGAGGAGAGGTCACCGACAGACACCTTCTGCTCCCTAGTACCTTGCCAGGTCTTTTTGCTTATCCGTGGCTTCCCTTCGTCCTCCTTTTCTAATGCTTTCTTCAGGACAATCACA
Organism: Dasypus novemcinctus; assembly: GCF_030445035.2. NCBI lineage: Eukaryota > Metazoa > Chordata > Mammalia > Cingulata > Dasypodidae > Dasypus > Dasypus novemcinctus. The sequence goes on along the minus strand of NC_080689.1, from coordinate 25,820,809 downwards.
AGAAAATTGCCCCAGCTCTCTCTGGCTACAGAGCCAGTGGCTGTGTAGATGTGGAGGGAGAAGGGGCTAAACAAATTTCTAGTGAATCGAATAGCCACTCGCACCTTATTATTTAGTTGAATTATTTATCTTCTCCACAGGTAGTCCTGTGAGGAGGGTCATGTTTGTTCTGGGCATCATTAACTTTCTAATGCCCATTACATTTTTTGTGTGTGTACCAATGCTTTAGAACATAAACAACACTCTTCCCATTGACCTCATTAAAAAAAGACTAAAGAGATGAATGAACATGGGTAACCCCAGCCATGATTTATTTGGTGATTGTGCATGTGTGTGAATGATATTTCAATCATCTGTTCCTAGTCTACCTCTGAATGTGAATATGATGAAATGTGGAGGCGATGAGTTGGAATAGCTAAGAAAATCTTTAAAATGTCTTCAAACTTGACCCTCCAATATTATGGATTCTTTAAATTAGAAGGGTTCAACTCCCCTCCCCCTGACATCCAATTCAGGAATTCTACAATGTCTCTAAAGAGAAATCACCCAGATTTTGTTGGAACACTCACTAAATCTTGAGGCAACCATTCCATTATTAGACTGTTCTCATTTCTTTTTGGGGGGTGTGTGTTAAAATATAGAAAAAGACAGAAAACAATGCAGTGGCATTTATATGCCCACTGCCTAAATGAGGAATTGTCATTTTTACATGAGCTATCCATTAGTTATGAATCATTCTCTATGGGTCTCACATTTTTGCACATCTGTGAGTGAAATATTGACAGTTCCTTGTTCTGGATTATCTTTTCAAGGATGTTTGTATAGCAAACAACCTTGGAAGACAGAGAGAGTCTCCCTTCAAAGCAAAGGGCAGATTTGCTTATAACCTTAGAAAATTAAGGTAGTGTTTCCATCTGGCATAGGCATGCTTGGTGCCCATTATAAAACAATTGGATTTCCTAAGCTCAGGGTTCCTCTCCTGAAATGCAGCCTATTGTGTGTGCAGGTTTCATCTGGCCCTCTTCACATGGCCCTGTGGGAATTGGGGCTTGGGGAATCAGTACAAAAATGCTGATACCTGGCTACTGTTTTTTTTTTGTTTGTTTTTTTTTAATTTTTTTATTTTTTATTGACTTTGTAATAATATTACATTAAAAATATATATGTGAGGTCCCATTCAACCCCACCCCCCCACCCCCCCTCTCCCCCCCCCCCCAACAACACTCGTTCCCATCATCATGACACATCCATTGGATTTGGTAAGTACATCTTTGGGCACCTCTGCACCTCATATACATTGGTTCACATCATGGCCCATACTCTCCTCTATTCCATCAAGTGGGCCCTGTGAGGATTTACAATGTCCGGTGATTACCTCTGAAGCACCATCCAGGGCAGCTCCATGTCCCAAAGACGCCTCCACCTCTCATCTCTTCCTGCCTTTCCCCATACCCTTTGTCCATTATGTCCACTTTTCCCAATCCAATGCCACCTCTTCTATGTGGACATTGGATTGGTTGTGTCCATTGCACCTCTATGTCAAGAGGAGGGTCAGATTCCACCTGGATGCTGGATGCAATCCTCCCATTTTCAGTTGTAATCACTCTAGGCTCCATGGTGTGGTGGTTGTCCTTCTTCAACTCCATCTTAGCTGAGTGTGGTAAGTCCAATAAATCAGATTGTAGGTGCTGGAGTCTGTTGAGGCTCAGGATCTGGCTATCACATTGTCAGTCCAGAGATTCAAATCCCCTAAATATATCTTAAACCCCAACATTAACTGCACCTCCAGCACATTAGCATGAAAGTCTTATGAAGGGAGATCCCATCTGAGTCCAGATTCATCACACATAAACACCATTTCCAAAGAGGGGCCATCTGCCCTGGTAGTTAACCCCATCGCTGGCTACTGTTACTACTTTTATCTTAGACCCAGGAGTCTTGTGCCAGCATTCATTACACTGTGGCAGGCCAACTTGTTAACTTTCAACTAGAGGAAAATTTCAGACCCTTCATGGTTCTTGACATACATTTTTACATAAAAAAGAGAGAAAACATTACTTACAAAGATGAAGCCACTTGTTTCTCTTCCCAGTTCCATTCCTCTGTCCCCAGAGAGAGCCATTATTTATGAACTGGTAGATTCCAGTTCATGTCTTATATGTTATTACTTACATATGAGTACATTTGAATTTAATTATACATTTTAAAATATTATATAAATTCCATCATATTGACACTTCTTTTTTCCATCCATATTTTTTTAAAGATTTATTTATTTATTTATTTATTTATTTATTTATTTCTCTTCCCTTCCCCCCACCCCAGTTGCTTGTTCTCTGTGTCTATTTGCTGCGTTTTCTTCTTTGTCCGCTTCTGTTGTTGTCAGTGGCACGGGAATCTGTGTTTCTTTTTGTTGCATTATCTTGTTGTGTCAGCTCTCCGTGTGTGCAGTGCCATTCTTGGGCAGGCTGCACTTTCTTTCATGCTGGGCAGCTTTCCTTACGGGGCGCACTCCTTGTGCGTGGGGCTCCCCTACGCGGGGGACACCCCTGCATGGCACGGCACTCCTTGCGCGCATCAGCACTGCGCACGGGCCAGCTCCACACGGGTCAAGGAGGCCCGGGGCTTGAACTGCGGACCTCCCATGTGGTAGACGGACACCCTAACCACTGGGCCAAGTCCGCTTCCCTCCATATTTTTTTGAGATCTAAATGTAGAGTTTATCATTTGAAACTGTTTTGTACTACTCTGTTATATGACTATACTACAATATATTTCTGCTGATGGACATTTAAGTTGCATTCAGTTTTCTCTATTACAAACAATATCCTTGTACATGTCTCCTGGTACCCAGGTGTCAGAGATTTTCTAGGAGATACACTTAAAAAGAATGGTTGGGTTGACAATTCTAAATACATCTCATCTTGCCTGATGATGGAAGTTTTAGTTGTATCAGGCCTGTTAATTATTAGGTGCTAGAAAGTTTTCTCTCACTTTTTAGAAAGCTCCTGCTCATTTTACTTAAGCCTGCCTTTCTGTGACCTTCCCACACCAGGCTGGTTCTGCCATCTGGAGCAATTCAGAATAAGCCGATTCATGAAAATTCTCCAAAACACTCATCTTCTTTCCAAACTAAAAAGTTTGGAAATCAGTCCTCAAATGATATAATTTCTAGATCCTAGTATGCTTTCCTATAGTTTATTTGATTTTAAAACATTTTCCCCAGAATGAAGCACGTCATACTTCAGATACTAATGGAAGTTTCAATTTTCAGTTCCCATAATCTAGACACTCTACACCCCAGGATCATAGTAGCATTTTTAGCAGTTTTATCACTTTATGATAAGCTTGTGGCCCCATGAGTTGCTGTCAAGCTTTTGAGCTGAAATTCAATAATTTATAGTTTTTCAAGATGAAATTTAATCATGTTGGTTGAAGTCCAACATCCCAGCTTGTCAAGAAAATTTGTGATTATCTATTTTTATTATCCACTCAATGTTCTATCCTCAGTTATGAATCATTTGGAATGTTTATTCAAAGAGAGATTATAAAATTACAGAAATTTGAAGAGGATCGCCTCTTTTTTTTGAGATTTGGAGAATGGGCTGAAAGATACTAAGTGTTTTAGCCTAGATCACACCTTGAGTTGGCTGCGTAGTTGAGATTTATATGCAGGGCATTTTCTACCATACATCCTTTTTTACCATGGCAAGGTAAATATGAAAAGGCCAGGGCCAGAGACAGAAACCTGGAACGTTATCCCAGAGACTCACCTTCCAAGTTGGCAAAAAGGTTGAGAGTATCATTCTTTAGGTGAGGAAAGAAGTGTTGTTCTGGTTGACCAAGATGGTAGTGTAAGATACTCCAGGTTGCTGTTTCCTCACAGGATCTGTGAACAACTAGCAAAACTTGGTGATCTTCCTCAAAACTGTGGAAAACAGTTAAAGGGTTGTATACCTGGACACATGCCAAATCAAGGAAACACAACTTTATAAATGGTAGGTGAAGCTCACAGTGCCCGTGCTGATCCCTTCCCACCCCCCTTCCTGGTACAATGCGGAGCCAGCCTGCACTCCTACTGTGGGACCTGGCCCTGTTCCAGAGAAAGCAGCGTAACCCCAATGCACATACTGCCTGTATGTCAGTGCCAATCTATTGGGTGGCAGCCTGAAAGACTGAACCAGGAAATTGATCTCTGCTTGCCCTCCCAGAACTTATCCTCCAGTTGGAAGCAACTTGCAGACAGCTGAAGCTGCGTGAAAAACAATTAAGTCGAAGTGGCCCTGGGGCAAAGGATTACCTGCATTAAGTCATATAGTAGAAACCTTAATGGTTTTTACAAAGCTGTATTTGACTTTTCTTGAGTAACTGAATTTCCTGAGTAATTGAACTGTTTGGATTTTGATTTTGATTTGAAGATTACAGGTACTTTAAAATAATGGAACCAATAATATTCTATAAAAGTTATATTTTAGTTATACTTTTTATTTAATCTTGGTAATTAATTGAATTAATCTTCTCTAATTCAATTAGAGAAGCTTCTTGATTTAACATTATGCTTTTGATAAATCTAGTGTGCTTATGAATGACAATGAGTATTTCCACTAGTGGTTATTTTTAAAAGAATGTATATGCATAACCATTTCATGAGGCAACATTTAATCCATTTATTAGGATGAACAAAGCCACTATTACTATGCATGCGTTATGTTAAAATAGTCATTTGAAATAAGAAAGAATATTCAGTCTTCTGTCTAGAGGGCACTAAATGTTTTAAATATTTGGATTTTTTTTTTGCACTAAATTGATATTGGGTTTTTGCTTGTAGTCAGAATCTAGCAAAATGAATTAATTAATACAATTTCTAATGTAAGTGACATTTGATCAGTGGCAAAATAAAGCCTAATGAATTTCTGTTTGGTCAAAATATAAGGATTTAGATTTTCTCTTCATTGTTGGCATAATTTTTTTTTTCATTATCCATGTTAAAAAGCATTGGGGGAAGCGGCTGTGGCTCAATCAGATGAGCCCCCATCTACCATATGGGAGGCCCTGGGTTGGCGTCCTGGGGCCTCCTTGTGAAAGCAGGCTCGCCTCCAAGACGCAGAGTGCTGTCCGGCCTGCAGATGCTGCAGAGCCCTACCCGGCCCACAGATACCGTGGAGAACCGACTCAGGAAGGTGACGCAACAAAAAGAAGGGAGACAAGTGAGAACACAGAAGAGCCCGCAGCGAATGGACACAGAGAGCAGATAGCAAGCAAGCCGCAAGTGGGGAGGGGAAATTAAATAAATAAATACAGACACAGAAGAATGTACAGTGAATGGACACAGAGAGCAGACAGCTTGCAAAAAGTCACAAGGGGGGGGGATAAAAAAAAAAGCATTGGTAGGGAGTAGAAGTAGCTCAGTGGTTGAGCACCTGTTTCCCATGTACAAGGTCTGGGGTTCAATCTCTGGTACTTCCTTAAAAAAAAGCATTGGTATTTTAAAGCATGATCTCACACACTTGTATATTGTGCTTTCCCTGAAGGTTTGTTTAAAAAATTCTGTTTTTAGAATTTGAAAAATTAAAAATAAGAAATAAGGCCACAGATTAAAAGCAGTTAAAGAATTATAAGAGAACATATTTTCTTCTATATTTCTCTAGCAATAAATGTGAATATCTGGAGGAAATGAATGATATCCTAGTAAGATAAAATCTAGCAATTTGATCCAAGAAGTCAGAGAAACCCAAACAGACCAATAGTTCTAGGAGAGATTGGAAAAGTACCTATATCTATCTTTTGAAAATATAAAAAGACTAAATGAGATTGCATTTTGTTTACCCTTAAAAGACCAGGTAATTCCTATTATTTAAACTATCTGAGGCCATAGAAAAAGGTGGAAATGGCTTACAATTCATTTTATGAAGATAGCATAATATATTAATACTTACCTTAATAAAGATAGAACAAAAAAGAAAACGATGGACAATACTTCCAAATACAGAAGCCAAGATTTCAAACAAATTAGCAAGTAAAATTTCATAGACTTATAAAAATAATGCATGGAAATTAAGTTATTTCAGTTGTGTAAAGATGGTTTGAAATTAGGAAATTTGTCAACCAAATTGGCTACATTAATAAAAGAGAAAACAGTGTTATTATAACAATTGATGATAAAAGAAATTTGATAAAAATTAGGAGCAATTACCAATACAAACTGCATGTAACAAAGGGATACAATAAGTTTTTGGACATGATAATGACTCTAGGAAACTATGAAATGTTGAAACCATTTTAAAATCAGGAACAAGCCAGAAGTACCTGCTAACCATTATTTAGTTATTGTTTTAGAAATTTAAAATACTGCAATAGTACAATAAAATAAGTAAGATCCTGGAAAAAAACAAAACAAATTATCTTTTTTTGTAGAAAATATAAATATATGTTCAAAATTTAGTGAGTCATTTAACTTATTAAAATGAGAAAATTTTGGCAATGTGGCTGATATAACCTGAGAAACAAAAAAGTCAATAGTTTTTCTCTGAACGAGCATATCCAGTTAGAAATAAAATGTAAAAATTAGTCTCAGTCTTGATAGAAACAAAAACTACAAACTAGGAAAGAGATATATGAGATACATAAAAGAAATGCATGAAAAAAACTATAAAATTGTGTTTAGGGCATAGAATAGGTTGAATAAATGAAGAGACATACCATGTCAAAACATAAGATTTAAATTACTATATCCATCCTTATTGATAATTCATATTATATACATTTAGTAATTTTCAGTTGGAGCCAAATGGCTAATTTGGATGGGTGGAGGGAGGTAGCTAAAATGTTAAAGTTCATAAAAAAGAATAATTGTCTGAGAAAAGTTAAGTGGTGACCTGCTTTACTAGGTAATAAAATTTAAAACGAAGCTACCAGATTCAAACATTAGACAATAGGTCCTGGTATAGAGTGGTGGAAAGAAGAAAAGAATCTAGGGGAAGACCCAATGAGTATGGAAATGTAATGAATATTAAAGTTGGCATTTTCAATTCAGCACGGACAAAATTGCATTGGTATCCATTGGTATCCATTAGGAAGACAATAAAGTTGTATCTCTAATTCAGACCTGTTTTAGTTTGCCAAAGGGCTGCTGAGGCAAAGTACCAGAAATGGGTAGGCTTTGATAAAGGGGATTTATTTGGGGTAAAGGCTTACAGTTCCAAGTCCAAACCAGGCATCTTCAGAGATTCTGTCTCAGCAAAGTCAGCTGCCATGTGTTGAAGCAAGATGGCCACCAATCTCTGCTGACCTTTGCGCTCAGGTGAGGGCAACCAGGCTTAGGGCTTGTCTCATTCCAGGCCTCCTATTTCAGTCTTGGCTGTTCTGCCTTCTTCCTGTGTTCAGCAGTAGGCTATCAGGCATAAAGCAGGGCTCGTTTCCTCTTTAGCTGCTCGGTGGGCCCTGCCTCTTGGGCCTTCATGCTTAAGCAACCCTGATATCCTCGCTCTCACATGGCAGGATCAAACAGGTGGCTTACTTTTCCTGTGTCTGTCTGTCTATCCGTGTCTCTGTTTTTATCAGACCCAGCAACCTGGGTCATGCCTCACTGACATAGTCTAATCAAAAGCCTTAAATTGATCTTATCAAGTAATCTAATTATTCCAACCCAGCTCCTGGAGGGGCAGCCAGGAGACCAAAGAATGCATTTGGTACTGAGTCAGACAAAAGCTTTATTGGGACTTAGGGACAGGAGAGGGTCTCCGGTGGTGGCAGGCCAGAAAATGAAAGTAGTGCTCTGCAAAAAGGTGGGAAAATGAGAGGCAATATGGAGCCTGGACCCTGGGCTCCCAAACTAATCAAAGACCCCTCAACGAATCGAATGCAACCCAAGGGTATCACACCCAGAGGAACAGATTAATTTACAAACATGATCTTTCCTTTTTTTTAGGATTCATAAAATAATCTCAAACTGCCACAATACCTTATTAAAAAACAAATTCCAGATGAATTAAAGATGTAAAACTGAAAATAACATATTAGGAAAAAGTTAGGATAATATTATTAAAAGCTTGGGGTTGGGGGAGCAAGGTGAGAAAGGCAGAAGCCATCAAAAATACATACATAAAGATACAATAAATTTTAAAAAGTTGGTTCTTTTGATAAATCCCTACAAAGCTGATCAAGAAAAAGAGGAAAAACAAAAATTACCAATCTTGGAGGGGGGTGGGGAGGACAAGGAGAGGAAGAGGGTATAACACTGAAAATCCTAAAAAAGATAATAATGGAATATTACAAACAACTTTATGTCAATAGATTTGTCTGCTTATGGGAAATAGACAAAATTCCTTGAAAAACAGAACTTACCAAAGTGTCACAAGAAGAAATAGAAAATACGAATAGTCCTTTATCTTGAAAGGATATATTCTTGAACAGAAATTGAATTTATAATAAAAAATTTCCCACCAAAGAAAATTTCAGGCCTAGATGGCTTCACAGTTGAGTTCTAGCAAACATTTAAGAAATGAAGAATTCCAATCTTATACAAATTCTTTAGAAAGTAAAAAGGAGGGAGCACTTTCTCACACATTTGATGAGGCCAGCATAATTCTGATGCTAAAACTTGACAAGAACATTAGCAGAAAACAAAGGAACAATCAAAACCCTACAAACCAATATTACTCATAAACACAGACACAAGAAATACTTAACATTAGCAAATCAAATCCAGCAACATAAAAAATGATGAAAAATCATGAGCAAGTAATGTTCAACCCATGAACATAATGGTTAATTAAACACCAGAAAATCAGTGTGATTTGCCACATTAACAGAATAATGGCACAAGCTCATCGATCACTTCAATAGATGCAGAATAAAATCTAGGAACAGAAATGCCACAATCTGATAAAGAATATCTACAAAATACTTAAAACTAATATGAAACTTAGTGGAGAAATATTGAATACTTACCCCCTGAAGATTAGGAACAAGGCAAAATTGCCTGCTCTAATCACCTCATCAAGATTACACCAAAAGTCCTAGTGAATGTGATAAGACAAGAAAAAGAAATAGAATGCATAGAGATTGGAAAGAAAACTGCCTTTATTCACTGATTTCATGATTGTATGTTAGAAAATAAAAAGCAATCTATAAAAAACTAGGTCAAGGGAAGCGGACTTGGCCCAATGAATAGGGCGTCCGCCTACCACATGGGAGGTCCATGGTTCAAACTCCGGGCCTCCTTGACCCATGTGGAGCTGGCCCATGTGCAGCAAAGGAGTGCCGTGCCACATAGGGGTGTCCTGCGTGTAGGGGAGCCCGACACATAAGGAGTGAGCCCCGTTAAGGAGAGCCACCCAGTGCAAAAGAAAGTGCAGCCTGCCCAAGAATGGCACTGCACACATGGAGAGCTGACACAGCAAGATGACGCAACAAAAAGAAACACAGATTCCTGGTGCCGCTGATAAGGATAGAAGTGGTCACAGAAGAACACACTGCAGATGGACACAGAGAGCAGACAACTGCGGGGGTAGGGGGAAGGGGAGAGAAATAAATTAAAAAAATAAATCTTAAAAAAAACCCAGATCAAGTGAGAAAATTTAACAGTTATAGAATATGATGTCAGAATTTAAAAATTAATTTATATGTACTAGTAATAGACTATTGGAAAATGAAATTTAAAGAACAATCTTATCAACAAATAATACTTAGGAATAAATAAAGATGTGCAAGATCTCTGCAATAAAAACTGTAAAATATAGCTATATGTATTTGTATATGTGTACAGGAAATGGATAATGTTAGATATAAATATATATATTTCAGGCTATTAACTTTGGTTAAGTCAGAGATTGGGATTTTACATGGGTATGAGATAGGAAATTAACTTTGTTTTTTTATATCTTTATTTTATTTCAATTTTTGGAGTAAGCACATATAGCTTTTTCTGTCCCTGATTTGCTCTTATAATGGAAGAAGCAATCTAGTGTGAATTGAACTGTAAATGCAAAGTGAAGTGGGAAATTGAATGAGCAATTTCAGGAAGAAGTGTTGTTTCTACTTAACATTTTCTAGGAAGTTGCCTCTATTTCACTGTGGTCTCAAGAACTTCTTCTAAAACAAGAGAGTCTCGGGTGGGGGCTCCACAATCAACCAAAGCATTTTCCTTCACTAACTCTCAGAGTCCTAAGGCCGTGGACAAGCCCATCACAGAGAGGCGGTATTGTGCCATGAAAGCATCGGGGACCCGATATGGGCAAGCATGGATCAGAATCTCAGTTAGGCTGCATATTAGCTGAAGGACTTAGGGCAAGCTACTTAATTTCTTTAAGCTTCAGTTTTCTTGAAGTGAAATGGGGATAGTAATAACAGTTGGAGTTCTAATAAGGAATAAAAATAACTATCATCTTGAAAAGGGTCTTGTTCAGTATATCAGTCAGGGTTCTCCAGAGAAACAGAAGATTTATTCAGGAATTGGCTCCCACAGTTGTGGGGGCTGACAAGACTGAATTCCATATGACTAGTAGCGGGCTGGAAATTCCAAGAGGTGTGGTGCAGAAGTCTGTAGGAGGAGTGGAGAGTAGAATTAGTAGTCTGGAGGTAGAATTCCTTCTGATTCTTGAAACCCTCAGTTGTGACTTTGAAAATCTCCAATTGATTGGGTGAGACCCACTCACATTGCCGAAGTTTGTCTCTTTTACTTATTTGTCCAAGCAAATTTCATCCACAAAATACCTCCACAGTAACAAATAGGCCAGTGTTTGACCAAACATGGAGATACCATAACCTAATCAAGTTGACACATAAAATTAACCATCGTGCTTGGTACCTGATAGTCTATAAATGCTCATTTCCTTCTATCATTGTCAACTTCTGAGGACTTGAAAAAGATGTTTGTGATAGGTGTCATTCTGGCAATATCCATACTCTCTGTGATTAAGAATAAAACCAATATAGAGATGCCCATTTCAGTTATTTTGGTTCAAGCTTCTAGAAACCTGAAAAATTCCGATAGTGAAAAGCCAAATAGATGGCTCTGTATCTTACAAAAGAAAAATCAATAAACATTAGCTCCTCTAAGGAAGGCAAATGACAGGAACCACAAATTCCACAGTGTTTCATAATCTTACGGCAAACACCACCCAGAGTTACTTACAGTTCCTGGAAGAGAATTCTTTTCTTACCAGGATACCATTGGCCATGTCCATAATGTCAGCTCTGCCTCCTTTTCCTGGTTTTGTCATTTTGCTCATATGACTTATTTGCAGCATGGCCCATTGTGGACTTCACCATCTCCTGGTCTGGTGGATTTTCCTGTGCTCTAGAGCAACTGATTTCCACAGAGAGTTCTGGGGGTTCTCTTGGCCTGGCCACTAACTGTTGGCCCTTAGCTCTGGCAATAACAAGTCAAGATGAAACTATTTCTTTGACATTTTTCCTTGTTTCTGGCTCAGCCTCCTTTACTCATTCCTGAGACATGTCTTTGAAAATCCTCAGAGTGACAACTACCACCATAAAATTTGGAATTCAGGATCTGCCCTGGGCTACAGTAGAGCCTTCAGATCTACTCTGTGCCTCAGCCCATAAAGGTGTTCTTCCCTTTTCCCTGTAGGTAAGTGTGTACCTGTTAATAAGAGATGATGTCTTGTATTGCCTAGTGTCTTAATGAAAGGTTATTTGGATGGAGGGAACAGGTATGCCACTTCCACCCCACCCAGAACTTAAACAAAAAGGGATTTACTATTCAATGTCAAGGGGAACTTTCTCAGACTTCCAACGACATAAAGTACAGCGAAGCTGGAAATGAAACTGGAATGTTGGGAGCTGGGATTGCCCTCTCTGATCTAAGGGTCAGGTGATCACTCTCATCTCTGCTTTTCTGTCTCCTCTCTCTGGTAGCTTCTTATACTTTTAACGGCAGCTGCCCCAGCCCTGACCACGCAGCATTTCAGGTCAATCATCCACCTTCATTTCATGATCTGTTATCTCTGTGACAGTGAAAATATTGGAGTCTGATTGGTGACTTACGCTAAAGGTCGACAGGTTTGAGTCAACACCTTTGGCCAGTGGGCAGGATCTGTTAATAGGCTTTGGCTGTGGGCCAGAACAGGTTCTCTGAGAAGGTGGCAGGTTCCACTAGGTCAGCTGTGCCCAGGATAGTTTACAGAGCACACATGCATCACTATTTTATGTGCTTCCTTGCTTGATTCATTTGTTTGCTAAATGGACATTTCTTGAGCATGCACTACACCAAGAACTGGAATAAGAACCACCACAGTAGCCCTCTGTTCAAATTTGAGTGTGTTGTTTTCGAGGGAATTCTACTGGGGATAGGGGTCCAGGAGAAACAAACCAACAGGGGAGGTGTTGTAAGTGCCATGATGGAGATAAGAGGATATAAGAAGGGTTTGGGAGTAGAGGGGATAAGCTTATACTGCGGCTTGGTTGTCTTTATATGGCACAGAAAACAGGAGGTTGGCAAGGCATGTAAAAGTGTTACCTGATTGGATAGCTGAGCTAACTCAGGCTCAGAGGGGTTAGGTGATTTACCTTACATCACACAGCCCTGAAACCAGGCTTGGAGTTCAGATCCTCTGACTCCTGGTCCAGGGCTCACTTCCTTTGCTGGGGCATCCCCCCCACCCAGTTTGCTCTCGTTATGCATTGGGTGGGACTCATCACACTAGCGGGGTGCTTAGAGACTTGGCTTGGCCACACTGAACTCCCGCTGTGGTCACGCTTTCACCAGATCCTAAAGCCTTTTGAGGCTCGGGCAGTGGGGTGGAATGGGAGAGAGAGGAGGATCAGGAGGTGGGATGGGGAATCTGTCATCACTTCACCTGAGGAGGGGAAGGCTGAGGCTCACAATCCTAGCTCATGTGACAGAAAATGTCCGACTCACAGACAGCGGGGAAGGGGGGAGTAACACAGAAACTGGTCACAGGCCCTTATGTTATGGAGAACACAAAAGACAAGAAGTTCCTCTCCCTACTTGCGAGTCCTCCTCTGAGGTGGAAATTTCTGCCCAGAGGAGGCCCAGCCACCCAGACCCCTCTGGAGAACTGCCCTTAAGTACGTGACCTGAATTTGGCCTGGGGAAGGCTCTGGGGAGGAAGTCAGGGCCTTGTTCCCTTCGTCCATTTATTCCCTTACAGTTGGCTTTCCCTCCTTCCTATTGTCCACTAAGAGGTGAAGGCTATGTCATGTGGACCCGTATAGATACAGAATCACATGGCGTCTTTAGAGTGTGCATTCCTGCCATTTCCTGTTAGCACAAATATGGTTTCTTTGAGATTTGACTTGCCACATTTCTTGCTCTTACCTAATTTTTCTTGATGCATAGGGTCACCTGGTTCCATTAATGTTATATGAGAAATATGATAGAAATGAGGAAAAAACCTCTTGGCTGTAAGAAAGCAGCCTTGTGGAGATGACGCTCAAGAGCAGCTGATGCTGGGCCTCAGTGTTGGGAGGGGCCAATGTGACCACGGGGCCCAGTGAAGATGTACCCCAAAGGGGGGCCAGCTGTGTCTCAGCCCCTGCCCCTGACTCTGGAGAGAACTGTAGTTATCAGCTCTTTCTACTTTTTAAGAGAAACTAGAAAAATTCCTGATTTTAAAGTGTGGGCCAAAAATTTCTTAAAAACACATGACAGAACAAACAAAACACATGTAGGTTTGAAGGCATTCTGTTTATGACTTTGGATGACCTATTCTTTAAAAACCCCTTCCAGACACTTCTTCTCAAAACTCATAAGCTTAATCTAATCATGAGAAAACACCAGACAAACCTAAATTGAGGGCCCGGCAACAAAATACCTATCAGTATTCTTCAAAGGTGTCAAGGTCATGATAAACAAGGAAAGCTTGAAAAATTGTGTCAGGATGGAGGAGATTAAGGAAACATGATGATTCTTTGCAATGTGGGCATCTGGGGTGAATCCTGGGACCAAAAAAAAAGGACATTAGAGGAAAAATTGGTGAAATCCAAATAAAGCCTATTAGTGTATCTAATAGTATGGTAAATATGTTAATTTCTAAGTATTGACAAAGATGTCATGGTTGTGTAAGATGTTCTCATTGGTGAAAATGGGGTGAAGGATGGTTAAGCTAAGATGTCAACTTGGCCAGTTTAAGGTGTCCAGTTATTTGGTGAAGCAAGCACTGGCCTGACTGTGATCATGAAGGTATCTCATGGACTTAAATCACCAGCCAGTTGATGGCATCTATGGTTGATTACATCTATAGTCAACAAAGGAAATTGCCTTCCACAGGGAGAGAAGTGTCATGCAGTCTGTTGAAGAAAGGGAGATGATTTCAGCAGTCAGAAAGGAGACTTTCTATCTCTACTTTACTCAGCCAGCTTCTTCTAGGGAATCAAAAGCTTCATCAGAGTTCCCAACTTGTGGCCTGCCCTGTGGAATTCATATCTGCCAATTCTCACTGTCATGTGAGCCAAATCCTGGAAGAAGTCTCATTTTGTATACATCAGTTTTATTTCTCTGGAGAACCCTGACTCAAACAAGGGTATATGGGAACTCTCTACTATCTCTGCAAGTTTCCTGTAAATCTAAAATTATTCCAAAATAAGTTTTGTTTTTTTTTTAAAGTCCCCTCCATGGCTGAGATGACCTCTGGTTATTATGGCTTATTTGACGAAGCCAGGTCAAATGTCAAAATGAATCCTCCACCATTGGCATCTTTCTTCCAACCTGTGAAGCAACCTTAGCAGTGTTGAGCTCTATTGGAATTTCTTTTCAGATCAAGTGGTCCCCATTTGACGGCTCTATGGTGGTTAGAGTCAGAGTTTGAAATTCAGGAGTAGAGTTTTAGGCGCACTCTTCACTTGAAGCTTTGCTCAAGGATATGGTGGTTTGACCTGTTGACCGCGCTGTGTGTGCGGGATCATTTTCTAAATGACCTCTGACTTTGCATGGCAGGCCATGAGGACCCAGGAAGAAGCCTCTTTCTTTCTAAGAAAACATTCCCCCCATTAGGAAAATTGGAGAGGCAGAAAGGGCTGCATAAGCTATCAGAGGAAAGGCAGGGGCTGGCATGGGAGTGAGAAAGCTTTACACATGTTTTCATCGCTATAGAGGAGTTAAGTTTCTACAAACTTGTGGTCTCTCAGGCTCCACAGGAATCATATCTCTCTGCAGTATTCCCAGGCAATTATTCCTCTTTGCAAAGCAGAGCCTCTCCTTTCAGGACCCAATCAAGTGACCACGAGTTAAAGAGAGCTTGGACTCGTTCCACTAATAGCATGGAAAGCCATTAGCTGAAGTTGTTTGAAAAGGGAAGTGGCTCGGATATCTCTGTTCTCACAAGAAAGGCTTCTATAATGTCAGATTATGGTTACCAAATGGCTTAGTGGCCAAGGAATCACATTTCTCATAATGAGAGGTTATTTATTGCACCACTGAACCAACGCACTTTTCCTTGGCCATTTGCACGAGATAAGATGAAGAGACCTTTCAAGTTGAATTAAACTTAAAAGAAAAAGAAACACACATGTTCCCGGCTAATGCTTGGTTTTAGCTGTGGTGAGAAAGAAAAATCTTTCCACTTTCCGAAGTATTCCTGATGGCAGGACCGCTCTGTGGGGAGGGAGTGGAGAGAGCTCCCTCTGCAGGTGGTCTGAACTCTGCAAAGCTCTCCTCCCCCAGGCTCTAATGCTTGAGGTTAGGCTCACTAGCATGATTCCTTCTACCTGAGCCCTCTTTCCAACAGGGCTCTGTCAAAATGTTAGGACTTCCCACCATTCACCAGCCTTTACCTGACAGGAGCCCCTCTTCTCTCCCATTTCCCCTTCCTTGTGGTGCTGAGGGGCTGCCGGTCCCAGAACTCTGCTCTTGGCCACAGGGATAGGCACGTGGTCATCCCGAGGTGTGCATCCTCTGGCTACCGTGGACGGCTCAGGGACGGGCACATGACGGCACCTGGGCCTAGGATCATTCTAGGATGATCTTAGGATCGTTCTAAGACAAGCTCACGGTGAAACCATGTTAATTCAGGGAGGCTGGAAGCCTGCGAATCTAGGGCTGCCAGAGGCTATGTTTTCAGTCAGACCAGAAAACCCATCTCTACTGGAGAGAACACAGCCAAGCAGAGGTGAGGAGGGAAAGGAAGATAGCCTCATGGCATTGAGGTTCATTTCTAGGCACTGAGGCCTAGATACCTGTGGCTGCTCCAGTATCCTTCCATTAAAGCTCCATTAAAAAAAAAGTCAGCACTTTTTAAAAACTTTATTTCATACATTTAATAATTGAAAATATAAACAATTAAAAACTAAGAAGAAAACACAGTTGAATAAAAGCATACATTTCTCAATTAGATGTACTGGACACCCACAAATTTTTTTTTAATCATACAATATGTTACACAATATATTTAGTTCATAGTGTGCCCCATTTTAATTCAGCTTGTTTGACTTGGACTTCTACCACTGGCAAGGAAGAATATTCTGACTCACACTCAATGTACCTGTCTTGTGTATCTTTCATGAACACGGGTCCTGGATGGGTGGAGACAACACACCTGCAGGGCTGCTTTGCTGGGCTTAGAGGCCCTAAGTACACACTGCATTTGGGCTCAGAGATGCCAGCAGGGAACTAAGAAAGGGGAGAAGGAGATCAGAGAGCAGAAGTGCGGGCTGTTCTTTCTGGGTTTTTATTGATTTGCTTACTAGGCTTTCCAGAAAGGTATTTTTAAAATTTGTCAATTTTTTTTTTTTCCAGGAGGTCCTGGGTATTGAACCCAGGACCTTGAACATGGGAAGCACGTGCTTGATCACTGAGCAACATCCACTCCCCAAGTAAGGTTCTTTTTGAAGAAAGGGCTATGTAGCTAAAAAAAGGTTTACATTCACTGGATTAGAAAATCTTTAACTGCCTCTCCAGTTCTAACATTCATTTCCACTGCCTTAGTACCTGGACTTTGTATGTATTAATACCACATCAAGGGAACCAGATGTGGCTCAAGTGATAGGGCTTCTGCCTACCATATGGGAGGACCCGGGTTCGAATCCTGGGGCCTCCTGGTGAAAAAGAAGAGAAAGCGTGCCTGTGCGGTGGGCCAATGCCTGCGTGGTGAGCCGAGTGCCCATGTGTGTCCCTGTGTGGCGAGTCAGTGCCCACGCAGCAAGCCGAGTGCCCGCATGGTGAGCCAGTGTCCATGTAAGTGAGTCACACAGCAAGATGATGATGCAACAAAAGAGAGACGAAGGGGAGAGTCAAGGTGAAGCACAGCAGAAACCAGGAACTGAGGTGGCGCAGGTAACAGGCAAACTCTCCACATCAGAAGTCCGCAGGATTGAATCCTGGAGAATCCTAGAGGAGAAAAAATGAGAAGACAAAAAGAGACATAGATACAGAAGATCACACGGTAAATGGACACAGATAGCAAAAACAGCAGGGCAGGGGGAGGGGAAGGGGAAGAGGGAAAATAAATCTAAAAAAAAGAAAACACACATTAGAAGCCCAAGGGCCGTGGAGGAGGCAGGGCAGCTGGTCACGTGGGTTGGAAACGGGACTCTAAGCTCATGCCACCGAAACTCAGGGTGGCCTCAGCACCATCTCCCCCACTTCCGCAGGCCCCTGCCTGGATCCGCCTGGGAATGAGCCAGCCCTTTTGGAGTTCCGCCTCCGCGGGCCACCTGCCTTGTCTCACGGTCTTTGTTGCTCATCCCAATCAGAAGTGTCTGTGCGGGCGGGCAGGGTGGTCATGACCCCTGAGTCCTGGGCCCAGCCCGGCGGGAAAGCGACTGCCTGCCAAGCACAGGTGCTGCTCTGCCTGAGAAATCCGGAGATCCTGCGGCGACAGGGCAGGATGTCAGGCTGGGGCGGGGGGATCATAAAGGAGAAGCCCGTGGGGTGGGGGATAATCAGCAACTCCAGGGCTCTAAAGGCTCCTGGGGTCTGCCTCTCAATTACAAACACTCCCAGGGTTTGTTCAAAGCTGAACCGCAGCCCCTAGGGCCCTACGGCTGGTCAGAGCAGCCCACGTGACATTTTAGATCTTACAGATGTGACAGTTGCCCTTGGCCTTTGCCGCAATGGAGGAGGGGTTCCGAAAACACAACTGGGAGACATTTGTTGAACTGAAACCGAAGTTACAACCACATCTATTTAATGCGGTTTGGGGCAAGTGTGTTAACAAGAATGATGTGCTTGCAATAGGGTTCTGATTTATACAGCAAATAGTCCCTGGACACCGAGTAAGCTCCTCCATGAGGTTCCTCCACAGTCCTGGCTCCTGGCTCCCAGTTTAGCGGGGAAGAGCTGGAATTGGGGCACAGCTGAAGCGCTCTGGGGCACCCCTCGGAGCAGGGAGGAAGGCAGAGCAGGGGCAGCCACGTTTGAACTGGTTCTTGCAGGAGGAGTTGGAGAAAGGAGGACTGAGTCCTGGGGTCCTCAGGGTTCAGGAAATAAAGGAGGACCCCAAAGTCCAGGACACTGGGGCGCGTGGAAGGAAAGAATCCCACCAAAGTCAAGGGTCTTTGGGGAGGACAGGAGGATCAGGAGGTGGAGCCTGCAGCTGTCTGTTAAAAGACCCCTTAGGTGCCCAGGGCTGGTGGGACGCAGTGGTGGGGATCTTCTGCGGCTGCTGAACCTGTGCGAGTGATGTCCAGAAGAGCGGATGGGGAGCTCAGGGCCAAAACATGCAGCAGCTGCTAAGGACGCTGGGAGTTTGGCTCCACTGCCCCTAACCCTGGAGATGAGGCTGGCGCTGGGACCTGGGCCATCTGCCAGGGCTGGGTGTCGGAGAACCTGGGCAGAGGCCGAGCTGAGAGGTCTGGGTCCCCGCAGTCTTTCTGTGCTTCAGGACCTGGATCTGCGGGGCAGGAGATGTTCCTATCCTGCCCTTCCCTTTAATTTCTTAGCCTAGAGGTCACTTCTCTGGGCCACGTCTTCCTCTCCTAGAGCAGGGGTCAGGCTGGGGAATCTCTGAGATCTTTCTCCACTAGCCTCCTGAGTGAGGCTGGCTATGGAATATGTGGGGTTCAGGGGAAAATGAAAATGTGGGGCCCCTGGTTTCAAAATTGGGAAAAACTACTATTCAGAGCACTAGAAGATAAAGCTTTTTCCTTCCATTTGGGGTTGCTCTCTCTCTCGACTTGTCATAGTTTTTCTAACAAGCTATTTAATGCCATTCGAAGTAGGGATTAAGAATTTAAATTATTAGCATGAATTTTACTACTCATCTTTATATTGTGCGATGCCAAGGTTAAATGAACATATGAGAGCATTTAGCTTGTATGCACAATTGCAAATTACAAATTACATTCATACTTATCTCGGTCATAGATTCCATCATCTTAGCTGACAAGTAATACATGAACATGGCCCAAATTTTAAGTAGAACAATCAAGTATACAGCCAGAAGTCTCTTAGTGGCCTGGCGGCCTACCTACAGTTTCTCGTGTGTCCTTTCAGAGAGAACCTACGCATATACGTGCTGCTGTAGAGTCTCCCCTGCCGTAGCCAACCGGAACGAGTTTGGAAGTGGATTGTTCCCCCTAGCACCTCAAGATAGGAAATGTAGTGCTCACCAGAGGGTTCCTGTCCATCTGTATCCCAGTCCAGGGCATGACTGGGAACATTTTCAAAAACTGCTTTGCCGCCTCCTGCCGGAAGCTACCAGCACTCCACCCACCACCAGTGATGGGGCCCTCACTGCCAGGAAGCCAGAGGGTGACGAGCTCCAAGATCTGCTCTGTAGGACCACGCCTGGTGCTAACTGTGGGTAATTTGGTTCCCCAGGAAATAAACCCTGAGAGAGAAGTCTGTGGGCAGGTAATTTCCCAGGGAATGATCCCAGGAACAGTAACTGTGAGGGCAGGAGCAAAGCAGGGGGGCACAAAGAGGAGTTGGACTGTGTGCAGCATTTGCATCGGAGGACTTGGCTGCTCACAGCGGCAGCTCTAAGGTCGGAACGAAGCTCCAGAGATGTTCAAAGAGAGGCAAGAGCCCTGGCCTTCCACCCGTGCAGCCCCTCCCGTTAGATGCAGCTGCCCCCACGGAAGCCCCGTGACTTTGGGTGAAGCAGACAATCCTCTTGGAAGATGGGGTGGTGAGCGCCTTGTGCCTGAAGGGGGATCTGGGCAGTGCCCCACAACATCCACTAGATCAGGGGACAGAAGTCAAAGTTCCTGATTGGTAGAATTTCCCATCTGAGCACAGACCTTGGAAACTGAATGAAAGCACCCATAGCAAATCGTGCTGTTTCTGTTCCTCTAGGATCACCAAAGCGTGAGAGTCAAATCTTGACTGACTTTGGTTTCAAGATGGCAAGAAAAGACTGAGAGAGACAGAGGCAGAGACGCTCAGAAAGCAAAGCCAGGGAAAGCCACCCCCACGGTGCGGGTCCTGGAACCTTGCCGGACGGTTGACTTTGGGAAGCAAAACGTTAATGTCAGAGGCGTGCCACAGCTGCTCCTCTGTCCCAGGTGTCCAGGCCCCACGTCCCTCCTGGCCGAGGTCTCAGAGACCTGCATGTTTAGCTCTGGAGCCTCCTTCGAGCCTTTGACATGATATCCTTTCCGTTAAACCAGGCTGCTTTTAGAGTGGCCAATGAGCTGGAGAGCCCTTTTTCCGTGAGGATCTCAGACTGCAGGATTCTTTTTGCTGTCCTTTGACTTCCTGTGCACAAAACCACCTGTACCCAGGCCACCCACAGCTGCGCCTGAAGCAGGACAGCAAAGCCAACAGCCGGGCCCTCCCAGGCGAGGACGCTGGTGGAGCTCTCTCAGGTTGGCTGGCTCACGTCCACACGGGCTCTGGGCCCTCTGCCCTTTCCTTTCTTTTCTGAAATCCACATCTCACCTTCCCAGCCTGACCTGCTCTGCGCAGTTTCCTAAGACACTCCTTGCTCTCCCTTAGGCAATGAAAGAAAGAGACTTTAGGGGTAAAGGCTGCACCCCGCCCCCTCTCCTGCTAACATCCACGTGGCAGCTGCCTCCTCCACCCAGGGCTGGGGGTCCCTGAGCAGGCAAGTCTTACAGAGGAGGCCTGCGCAGTGAGAAGAGCCCCTCCCCGGCCTCTTTCCCCTTTCCTTGTGAAGGCTCCTTTCCTTGGGAGAGTGAGCCCTTCTCTGACCTGCAGCCAGCAGTAAGGCAGCGGTTGGTCTAAACCAGCCCTCTCCACCAGCTTTTGAATGCACATGGCCCTCCCGAGGCGCGGCAGGTGCATCTTGGATAACCTTCTACCTCAGTAGGCCAATAAAGAAAGTGCCGTGGCCCAGGCCCCAGCACTGCCGCCCAAGGGGCGTGCTACTGCCCCCTAGGGGAGCATTTTGTTGGTGCTTTTGCTTCCGCAATGACTGGGGCATTTCACGGACAGCGGCAGGATCAGGGACGCAGCCACCCTGTCGTGCACAACACAATCCTGCACTTCAAAACACCGCCGCACACCCCACCCAACTTTCTAATGTCCTGTTACATATTCATGTAAGGAAAACACCCACCTGTAATTGCTGGGACCTAGACACAAGCTCCATTTTACATATAAACACAATATTTCACATCGTGATAAAATATACCGAGCTTTCCAGGAACACAGGTACCTTGTGAATCAATGGGCTGTTTTATCACCAAGTAATAGTATCCTGACTTTGTGCATACTTGGCTTAGGTGCAATTTGAGAACTGCACATTTCTGCTTTTCGTTTAGATTTTACTTGCCTCCGCACAGATCCATGAGAAATATGTCTGTGCAGTAGAAATATTTCATATATCGCCCACATTGACTAATACCTCGAATATACATTTACAAGACATATGGAAGACCAATGATATTTAATAGAACACATGCCTCAAAATATTGACTGCTTGCACCTAAATTTCTCAAACAGAAGAGCTACAGATTGATTCCACATTCTCTAGAAATTGTGTTAAATTTCGTGTTTCTGTGATGATGGCAATCTAAAAAGAGTTAAACAAGCATGTTCTAGGTCAGTCAGACAACCACCTTCTGAGATTTAGTGCCGGTGTTTGCCGTTTTGCTCATGATCATCTTGGAAACAACAGCAATAATTTCATTGTTGTTGGCAAATGGTAGAATAACAGGGGGAACTTAAGCTTCAGGTATTAGGAAAATTTATTGATCTTAAATATCCATTTCTTAAAAACAACCACACACATAGATGAGGTCTCTTTAATCTCATTGCTTGGCGTCTTTTTGACAGGGAAGATGTAAGATGGTGGCTGTTAAATGGGGACCATCAGTTTAGACTTGACCACCTTGGAGGAACTCTACCCTAGAAGCTGGGAGCTGCACTTTACTGAAGTCCAAAGGCAAAAAGGTCCTTGGTAGAATGTGCTTGGACACATACTTCCCTCCCCTCTCCATATAGTTCCTCCTCACTTTCTATGATTTTGAAAGCAAAGCTCTCTCAGTGAAGCCAACACAGTCCCGTTATGCGATCCAGGCAAACATGTATCAAGCTTTAGCTAACATTGTTTGAAACTCAGCCAAGAGAAGGGCATATCACTAATGCATTAAAACTTTCTAAGAAAGATAAATGGTCCTGCTAGGTCGCTGTGTGGACACAAGATGCTTCCAACTTAGAAAGGCTCCCCATTGCTGCTAACTATTCTCCAAACTCTTTCCATGGAATTCAAGGTCCTATCTGTGTACACCCCGTATTGATTAGGGTACAGACAGTAAAGATCTGTGGTTCTGGGGATTGTACAGAACCTAAAGCACTATGGCTTAAATAAGACTGATGTGGACTCCTTTCTCATGAGTTTAGAGGTAAGCATCCAGGTCTGGGGGCAGCGTGGCCATCCTCCATTTGGGGATTCCTTAACTGGGTGCAGGGAAGCTGCTCAGGGTGACACCATTTCCAACCAGGAGAAAGAGGAGAAGGGGATCCTGCAGGGGCATCAGTCTTTAGGAGATGACTGAGAAGCAGCACATCCTGTCGGCTCATGTACCCTCAGCTCAAACCTAGTCACATGACCACACAGGGCTTATTTCCCCTTATTTTTCACATTCCAGCTGTACCAAATATGTTACCCGAATATGTGCTTTGCTTCCTGGTTATCGGTCTTTGTGCTCATACCACCTTTTGTCTGGGACACCCTTTTCCTCCTCCACTTGTCAAAATATTCCTCATCTTTCAAGGCACAGGTGACATGCCACCTCCTCCATGCAGTCTGCCCAACTTATCAGTCACCTCTCTCTCCTCTCCCTCTCTCCCTCTGGCTCTTTGCTTTTATTGGACTAATCAACACATTATCCACAGTATACTTTCCCTTACATTTATTTGTGACTATGTCTTCTTTTTCATAATAATATAGTTTGGAAGCTTTTTGGAGCAAGACTCAAGACTTTTGGTATTTTGAGTTTGAACCCCAGCTCTGCCATCTAGAAGCTATGTGACCTTGGCCAAATTATTAAAGAGTGCTAACACTGATTTTTTTTCCATTGGTGGTAAAAAATGGGTAAATAATATTACTTGCCCGAAGCTTAAGTGTGATACTTCATTTAAAGACCTTAGTACCGTGTCCAGCATGTAGTAAGTGCTCAATGTATATGAACTTGTATTATTGTTTATTTGTTGCTGTCCTTTTTACTGTTATAAGAATCACTCATATCATGTCTGCTGGCAGGTACTAAAAATAATTGTTTTTAAAAAATAATCTATTTGTGGTACATTTATGATTGATCTTAGCATAAAATCATAACAATACCTAACATCTGCACAACTCTTGGCAGATTTCTCTAGAAGTGTCCATGCATTTGGGCCTCACCACAGTCTGATGAAGTGGGCATCACAGTTCCCATTTTCAGATGGGATGAAGTGTGGGGAGGTGGAGTGACTTGCCCAAGGTCATGTGGTGGGGACTGGGTGAGGTCCAACAGGAGAACAGCTCTTCGGAATCCTTGACCCAAACTTTTTCTACTTTATACCCTGATATCTGCTACTTTTGAAAAATAAAATACTGCAAAAGTTTACATTAGTTGTATGAAATGTGAAGGGATTTTTCTGCAGCTTAGGGGGAGTCACCCATTTCATATTCTTTAATGGGGATGAGGAAGGCGCCAAGCATGGCTGGAACAGGGCAAGGACCCTGAGGGGCTTCACAAGGTGAGCCTTCCCCGCCTGAGAAGTCCGCCTTCTCTCTGCTCGCCAGTTATGCAGCTTCCTCTTCCACATAATTGGCGTCCCCCCTGGATTATGTTTCCTGTGAAATCAGGTCCTGAAGGTGGATCATCAGGATCAGTGACTTGAAAAACCAAGTGCAGAAGTTGAAGGCCAGATATGATGGGCTTTAAAAACACCAATTAACAAACAGACATGGACAGATGCTGTGATGGTTTGAAGCTGTCTGTACCTCAGAAAAGTATGTCCTTCAAGTTAACCCATTCCTGTGGGTGTGGACCCATTGGAAGTAGGATCTTTGGGTGAGTAGGAGCTTAAGATGTAACCCACCTCATTCAGAATGGGTCTTAATCCTCTTTCTGGAGTCCTTTATAAAAGAACAAAATTCAGACACGTGCAGAGAAAGCCATGGAAGCAAGAAGCTGAAAGCAACAAAACCCAGAAGAGAAGGGAGAGGGCCACAGACATTGCCATGTGCCTTGCCATGTGACAGAACCATGCAGGATTGCCAGCAGCCGGTCTTCAGGAAGAAAGCACCACCTTGATGACACACAGATTTGGATATTTTCATAGTTTCAAAATGGTAAGCTTGTAAACAAATATGTCCCCCGAGTTAAAGCCAACCCATTTTATGGTATCTGTTTTTGGTAGCAAAGCAAACCAGAACAGATGTAAAGCCCATAAAACCAGGCCTTACACACCCAAGTAAAACAGGCTTCAGGGCGAGAGAGCCGGTATCCTGTTGGCCTGTGAGAGTGTGAATTAGAAAGGCGCCGGGTCTGTGGGGGGAGAATGTACAGTCCAGCTGAGAACTGTGCGGGAAGCTGATGCTCCTGGCGTAGGCACCCAGTGGGCTCCACTGAGAAGAAAGCATCTCCTGTCATCTGTCCCCACCTCTTCTCCTTGTGGTAAGTGAGGCAGCCGGGGCAAAGTGGGCCAGCTGAGGTGGCCGCTCCCTCCTCCTGGCCTGAGCACGGTGTTGGGAACTGGGCTGAGGCTCCCAGTGCAGCGGGCAGTGCCCTCTGTGCAGAAGCCCTGTACAAACCAGAAATTTCCAGTGAACAGCCGGGTCTTAACACAACCTCCAGGAGGGGAGAGAAGTGGAAAAATGGCCACCTTGCTTTTTGCCATCAATGGAACTCTCAGCCATGAGGCACCTCTGTGAGGAAGCAGCCAGTTTCATCTCGCCTCTTTCATCAGCTCTTTGGCCTGAGGGATGCAAAATAGCACATACCTGGGAATACAGCTATTGAGAAATGTGTAGGAGTTGAAGAAGAAAATGAGGAACGTCCCTGAGGGATCTGAAAGAAGACACGAGTAAAGGGAGGGATAGGTCACGTCCCTGGGGATGAAGACTCGAAATTCTTGCTCTCATAGACTGAGACTGGAGAGAAAGCTGAGGCGAAATCAGCATGCTGGGCTGCTGCTAACTGCAGCCGGGAAACCGGGGCACACTGCGACACCTCGGGCCCCAGACCCGCTCGGGGAGGCCAAGTCCACAGCTGTGCTTTCTGCGGCTTTGGAGCTGGAGGAGGTGGGCTGCACATTCCCCACCAATGAGGGCCCCCCCAACCTCCTGGTGATACTGAAGATCTGGAAAAACCAAGGGAGCAGGAAGAATTACACCTGAGGGACCTTTAACGACACAGAATCAGGGGCGGGGGAATCTGGAGGTTCGGGAAGCGATTGTATCCCCGCCAGTGTGTGAGACGGAAACTGCTGGCCTTGCCAGGAGCTTACTATAATAACACAGGGTGGAAAGGGCCAGCCTGTTATGCAGATATAATGGAAAAGAAAGTGCTTTCACTGCTCAGGCCACAGCCAAACCACAGAGCCTGGCAACTGCTTGTCTCAGAAACAACAAAGGCACATTCACAGGGTTTGGCTCGATCCCCTGAATTCTACACCTTAAGCTAAAGAAGTCAGTCACGCGAGGCGCAGCAGCTGGGTCCAGCTGGAAGGCACCGTGGAGGGCTACCGGGGATCTCTGCCCCCCTTCCCACTGGGACCTCCTCCCACGTGCCCACATGAGTTCTGGGAACGCCTGTTCAGGACGTGGCTGATTGTTCTGTCTTGATTCCGGGAACCATGTTTTGGTTTGAAGCCACTGAATGCCCCCCCCCCCCCCCCCCCCCGCCTTGTGGCCTGTCTAATGAGAACTCCATAATATTCAGGCAACAAATATATTTTGTGGGCCAAGAAATTGTCTGGCTCTGTGCCAGTTGTTGGAGAAGCAAAGAGAGAAGACTGGACTTATCTTTTTATTATCCA
Organism: Dasypus novemcinctus; assembly: GCF_030445035.2. NCBI lineage: Eukaryota > Metazoa > Chordata > Mammalia > Cingulata > Dasypodidae > Dasypus > Dasypus novemcinctus. Next base: position 25,794,456 of record NC_080689.1, on the reverse strand, counting down.
GGAACAGAAGGGTGTGGCCTGGGACTGGACGCCAGGAAAAGAGGCGTCAGAACACCTGGGCTTGGCGCCGCGCCCTGCCGTGTGGTCATGGTTTCTCGTCTCGGTTTCTCATCCATAAAATGAGCGATGGGCTTAGATGGCCTCCCTGCTCCATCCACTTCTAGCCGTCTGTAAGTTGGTGAGGCTGAGGGTTCAGGCAGAACCAGGAGTAACTGGAAGCATCTTGTTTCTGTGTTCTCAGAAAAGCCTGGTCACTTGATTTTCCCTTTTGTAGTTACTACATAAAAGTTGATGTCTACAAGAGAACGTGTGCGTCCTACAGGCACATGATGAAGCAGGAGAAGAGGAAGACCTGGGAGTCTTGCTTAAAGCAGGAGACCACGTCCAATGTCTTGGCGCTCGCTGGCGGCCTCCTTTCCTGTGCCGTCTCCTGCACCTCCCTGGAGGTGAGCAGCATTCTGAATTTTAATTTTGTAAAATTTACGCAAAAAAGTAAAAACTAATTAGCCACAGATATATATGCATCAAATAACAGATTATTTAATTTTAATTATATAAAAGTGTTATTATACTACATGCAGCCTTCTACCACTTGCTTTTTTTTTTTTTTTTACTGAATATTGTGTCCCTGAGATTCACCTGTCTGACATGCAGTTCATTAATTTCACTGCTTATTGTATGTATAGGAATAAATATTTCTTCATTCTCTGGTCACTTTTCACACTGGTACTATTTCCAGTTATTATTACAGTGTTGCTATGCATGTTCTTATACATAAACCCTGTGCAGGAGTCTCTGGGGTTTAACTTAGGAATAGCATAATATAAATCTTGGTGCATGTGTGCAAGGATTTCTCTATGATACAGTTGTTAGGTTATAAATGTTTAACTTATTTTTTACAAAGTGGTTGTACCAATTTACACCTCTATCACATTATAGGAAAATTCCAGTTGACTCTCACCGTTGCCAACACTTTGATGGTATTAGGCTTCATAATTTTTGCCAACCTAGTGGGCAAAAAGTGGTATTTCATTGCTGTCTTAATCAGTGTTTGTCTGCTTAATGATGAGACTCCATGTCCTTTCATGTGTTTTTCGAGTGTCTGTGGGTGATTCATGTTTCCTGCTCTGTGAAAAGCCTATTCCTATCTTTTGCCCAGTTTTCTCCTGGGTTGTTTGCCTTTGTAGTTATCAATTTATTATTGGACTTTGAAGAGATTTTAAAGAATGTATTCTTCTTATGTACATTTTATTTGTTATATATGTCGCAAATATCTTCCCCTGATTCTGTGGCTTTTCTGATCACTTTATTCATGGGGTCATTTATTGACTGCAACCAAGTTTATTATGATTTTCTTTCTAGTTAGTCAATTTTGAATTTTGTCTAAGAAACGTTCACAACCTTGAGGTCAGAATATATTCTCCTCCATTGTCTTTATTTTTTTTTTATTTTTTTAAGGACTTATTTTATTTATTTATCTTCCCTTCCTCCCCTCCCCCAGTTGTCTGTTCTCTGTGTCCATTTGCTGTGTGTTCTTCTTTGTCTGCTTCTGTTGTTGTCAGCGGCACAGGAATTTGGTCTCTTTTTGTTGCATCATCTTGCTGTGTCAGTTCTCCGTGTGTGCAGTGTCATTCCTGGGCAGGCTGCATTTTCTTTCGCACTGGGCGGCTCTCCTTACCGGGTGCACTCTTTGCACGAGGGGCTCCCCTCCACGGGGGGCACCCCTGCATGGCACGGCACTCCTTGCCCGCATCAGCACTGCACCTGGGCCAGCTCCACACGGGTTAAGGAGGCCTGGGTTTGAACTGCAGACTTCCCATGTGGTAGGCAGATGCCCTATCCATTGGGCCAAGTCCGCTTCCCTCCATTGTCTTTAAAAGTCTGAAAGTTTTGTCTTTTACATCTAAGTCTTAAATCCACCAGGAGTTGATTTTTCTGTATGGTGTGGAGCAGGGTCTAATTATGCTTTTTTCCACACAGATAACCCATTAACCCAGCACCTCTGATCGAGTAGTTCGTTGTCTCCTTAGTCATCTGTAATGCCGTCCAGTTGTGCATAAAGTATCCCGCAACCCCCCTCCCTCCAGTTGCTCTCTCTTTCTCTCTGTTTCTGGATTCTTTAAGTCTGTTCCATTGGGCACTTTGTCAATCTCTGTGCAAGTAAAACACTGTCTTAGTAATGACAGATCTGTAGTAGTCTGATATTCCTCTTGGCTAGTGTCTTGTTTATTCTCAGGTTTTGTTCTTCCAGATAAAGTTGAGACTAAGTTGGTCAAATTCCTCAACAAATCTCTTTGGCTTTTTATTGGAATTGTGTTCAATGTTTAGATCAGTCTGGAAAGAAGTAACATCCAACTGATATTTCTGAAAGTTTATATTATGTTCCTTGAGTGGCTGATGGTCTAGTGAGGGAGAGAGACACAGGTACACCATTACGATACCGTGAGGTAAACGTTACCTAAACACGGAACACTGAGGAGAAGTCAGGAACGTGGAAGAGCAAAGGTGACATGGGAAGATTCTCAGTGAACAAAGATCAGTGTTCTGGCTTCTGCAGATGTTAAAAGCCTGCTTGTTCCATTTTGCCAGACCCCTCTGGATTGGAGGGAAATGCCAAGCTGCCCTTCTCAAAGCCCAAGGGTTGAGTCAGAATTGCTGTGATGCTTTCAAATCTGGCTCACTTTGCCCTGGACCTCTAAATCCAAACAAGTGACTCCCAGTGTGCTCTAGCCAGTCTTTTCTCTGTATCCATATTTAGACATCAACACAGGGCATCTCTTGTAGTATTACGTTCATGCCGAGTATTTTGGTTATCTTAGTAGGCCTGTCCTGGTTTTTTCCAAATAGACCTGATAAGGGTCTCCTCACAGACTCTTTTATGAAGCCAATTAGCACCAATTTTGCAAGTTCAGCTTTCAATAGCATTGACTCCAGGGTTTTATTAAACTCTGGACCAAATATTTCTTGGCCATATTCTCACAATCAATTAGTAAACACCACTGCGTGCCTGTTATGGGCTAGACACTTTTAAGGGATACAAAGTCAAGGGATTTGGAGTCCGATGGACCAGGGTTGGAGTCTTGGCTCTGCCTTATTAGCCCAGTGATACAGGTCAACAATTTATCTTTTTGATTAAGAGCTTCTTCATATATAAAATGAAGATGATAATTCTGGGCTATATAGGTGTATTAGTAGCCAAAGGGGTGCTGTTGCAAAATACCAGAAATTGGTTGGTTTTTATAAAGGGTATTTATTTGGGGTAGGAGCTTACAGATACCAGGCCATAAAGCATACGTTACTTCCCTCACCAAAGTCTATTTGGAGCAAGATGGCTGCCGACATCTGTGAGGGTTCAGACTTCCTGGGTTCCTACATTCCTAGGGCTTGCTTTACTCTTGCTTCAACGTTCCTTCCTTCCTGGGGCTGGCTTCTCTTTCCTCCGGGTGCTAACTTCTCGGGTCTTCAGCATCAAACTCTAACATCAGAAATCCCCAACTCTGTTCTTCGCCATGCCTTTTATCTGTGAGTCCCCACCCACCAATGCCCTAATCATAACTCAGTCATGGCCAGGTACAGATCAGATTACAAGTGTAATCCAATATTTCTTTTTGGAATTCATCAATTATATCAAACTGCTATAATAGGTTATACGTAAAGAATCTTGCACATAATGGTCTTTCAATCAAAGGAGAAACTAAATTAGTTTCAAAAACTAGCACAGAAGGAGATTGGTTCTGAGGTGATTTTTTTCCTCTGAGGAGCATAAGAAGTAGTGGGAGCACAGACACACACAGAGACAAGTGCTGGGAGAACCGCACGTGCTAATATAGTGCAAAGAGTCACATTTACACTCCACTTTGTTCCAGAGAGGATTTAAGAGGTATAAAAATAGACATATTAGAGCAGGGTAACAAATTAAAAGGAGATGACAAAGAGAAAGCAAAATCCAAGGTGGGGACATGAAGTGAAGCTGGGAAAGATGTAATGCAGAAATGCCTACCAGCAAGTCCAACCCACACATTTGCTTCAAGGGGGCCGTAAATTTAATTCTACGCTTTCTAGCAGCCACCGCCAATAGTCACAAGGACAAGAACAGATAACTATAGGCAAGGCCAAAGAAGGGAGGATGAGCAGCACAGAGAAGTGCTGGAGTGGGAAGCGTCTTTGATAACAATGAGATTTGAACCAAGATTTTGAGGATGTGAGAACTTCATATTCCAGATAGAAGGAGTCCAAGCAAAATATGTAGGTAGAGAGTAAAGAGGTTGTCCTGAGGTGGGGCAAGCGGCTGAGGTCTTTTTTTTTTTAAGGTTTATTTTTTATTTATTTCTCTCTCCGCCCCCCCCAGTTGTCTGCTCTCTGTGTCCATTCACTGTGTGTTCTTCTGTGACCACTTCTATCCTTATCAGCGGCACGGGAATCTGTGTTTCTTTTTGTTGCTTCATCTTGTTATGTCAGCTCTCTGTGTGTGCGGCACCATTTCTGGGCAGGCTGCACTTTCTCTCACGCTGGGCGGCTCTCCTTATGGGGCGCACTCCTTGCGTGTGGGGCTCCCCTATGGGGAGACACCCCTGCGCGGCACGGCACTCCTTGCGCGCATCAGCACTGCATGTGGGCCAGCTCCACAAGGGTCAAGGAGGCCCGGGGTTTGAACTGCGGACCTCCCATGTGGTAGACGGAAGCCCTAACCACTAGGCCAAGTCCACTTGCTGGCTGAGGTCTTTAATACCAGAATTTAGATTTCATACCAAAAGGAATCCTGACTCCCCCAAGGAGACAAAGATCTGATAGGAATGGTGTTTGGAGGAAATTATCTGGTACCTCATAGCTACAATTTCCCCTTTGCAAATAATAATTCACAAGTGTCACTTAGAAAAGTGCTGTCAAGTGTGCCTCTCCTGGCTCTGCCATAGGAGTTTTAGCAGGATCGGTAGGAATTCTTTGGATATTTTGGTGAAATTCGCCAGTGAAGCCTCATGGTCCCAGGCTTTTCTTTGTTGGGAAGTTTTCAATGACTGATTCATTTTGTTTACTTGTCATTGGTCTGTCAAGATCTATTTCTTCTTGAGCCAATGTAGGTAGTTTGCATGTTTCTAGGCATTTGCCCATTTCAACTAGGTTATTTAATTTGTTGGTATACATTTGTTCAGAATATCCTCTTATAATCCTTTTTGTTTCCATGGGTAAGTTGTATGTTCCCCTTTTATTTCTGATTTTAGTAATTTGAGTCCTCTCTCTCTCTTATTCTTTGTCAGTCTAGCCAAAGGGTTGTTAATTTTAGTGATCTTTTCAAAGAACCAGCTTTTGTTTTCCTTGCACAAAGAGTTCATTAACATATTTTCTAATTGCAAAAAAATATTGAAAACAACTTAATGTTCATCAATAGTGAGATCATTAAATAAATAACATATCCACATTATATGGACATACTTTCAAAGAATATTTAATGATGTAGGAAAATACATTTAATGTTAAATGGAAGAATTGGAATACAAAACTGTATATGCAATATAAGCCCAAATATGTAAAAATGAATAAATATATTTGTATAGGAAAAAGCCTAGGAGGAAATATGCTAATATGTTATCTCGGTTAATGGATTATATATTTTTTTCCTTCTTTACACTTCTTTATTTCCTCTTTCTTTGCTTTTCCTCTCTCTCTCTCTCATCAATGATTGCCCTGCTTTTCTATCAGGAAAAAATGCTTAATTTAAAAAAGGAATAAAGTCTTTGAGTTCTGGACTTCAGTCTTAGCTTTGCTCTTGCTGGCTGTATAGCTTTGGGCATAGCACTTTATTTTTCTAAAGTTCTCTTTTGTCATCTGTAAAAGAGGTCTACTAAATCTACCTTCCAGTCTTATTGTAAAGTACTAATTAAACCTTGCAGGTGGAAGGATTTTGATACCGAGGGCACTCTATGAGTTTCCAGAGCTGAAGCTGCTCTTGTGGATGCTGCCTGAATCCACGGGAGACAAGCACTCATGTGATGAGATACGAGGAATGTTCCCTGCATGAAAAACGTCTAACACGCACACAGCCTGCAATTCCCATAAATCCCCGCAAACCCACTAACACTTCTTGTTACAAAGCAAATGCTATCCAGAATGGTAAGGCAACAACTTGCTGTGACTTTTTTTTTTCAGATTTATTTATTTATTTTTTATTTCTTTCCCCTTCCCCTCCACCCTGGTTGTCTGTTCTCTGTGTATTTGCTGTGTCTTCTTCTTTGTCCGCTTCTGTTGTTAGTGGCACGGGAAACTGTGTTTCTTTTTGTTGCGTCATCTTGTTGTGTCAGCTCTCCGTGTGTGTGACGCCATTCCTGGGCAGGCTGCACTTTCTTTCGCGCTGGACGGCTCTCCTTATGGGGCGCACTCCTTGCGCGTGGGGCTCCCCTATGTGGGGGACACCTCTGCATGGCAGGGCACTCCTTGCACGCATCAGCACTGCGCATGGGCCAGCTCCACATGGGTCAAGGAGGCCCTGGGTTTGAACCACGGACCTCCCATGTGGTAGGCGGATGCCCTAACCACTGGGCCAAGTCCGCCGCCTGAGGTGACTCTCATTAGCTGTCCCCGTCCTGGTCCTTCTGCCGACTGCCTCTCCACCCACCCCCACTGCTTCCCTTTACCCCCGTGTGGGCATTTTATAAAACCCTGCCTTTGACTTCCTTTTCTGTAACCTTCCTTGGAACTCAGCTACCCCCACGGCTTTACCCATTATGTGTGGCTTCTTAATCTAAGTGCCCTCTCCCCTGAGCTCTCAGTTTAGGCATCGCCAGCCGTTCCCAGGCACATCTGTCCAAACGCCTGCGTTCATCATCTTCCCTCCTAACTTTTCATTTGCGATTTTTTTCTTCCATTACCCTCCCACTCCTTACTCGAAGCCTGGGAGTTCTTTTACTCTTCCCTCTCCTTCAACTTCTTCATCCATTAGTCATTTCCTTTATCTGACTCCAGGAATTTCTTTTGAACTCATCTCTTCTTTTTTTGTTTCCATTGCCACCATCTGGCCCTTTCTCTCTTCCTCCTGGACTATTACGATAGCTGTGGGGTAGCCACTGGACTATTTCCCACATATTTCCAGTTCTCCTCTGCACACGTAGTAGCTCTCTGGCCCTTTGTTGTTGGCTGAAGCTATGGGACCACTTCTGACTCGTGAGATAAGAGTAGAAGTGATGTGTGCCAATCCCAGGCCAGCCCATTGGCTCGGTGGTGCGAGCCCACCCAGAGCTCTCCTCCATGCGCCCAAAGCAACTAGTGCTGCTTGAGATTCGGCTGATCCACGATTGATAGGCTGCATGAGCAAGAAATAAACCCTCTTGTTTTCAGTCACTGATATTTGGGGTTTTTGGTTACTGTAAAATGACTGAGCATATCCTGATGGATATGAGCTCTTACTGGATTCTGTTGCATCTGGCTTGATTTTATCTCCCTCATCATTGCCCACTGTATATCTCTGGCAAATTTACTGTTTTGCAATACAGCCTTAAATAGGACACTCTGTTACTTAAAGCCAAGAGCAGAGCAAACCTCTTAGAGCAACATTCAAGGCCCTTATGATCCTGTCCCAAATTCCAGGATTACTTCCTCCCTACATATAGTTTCTAGCTAAAAAGGACCGCCTACAACCCCCCACTCATACCTTCTGCTTTCTCTTCTCCACTTTCTTAACGCTTTCCTTTTGCCTGAATGCTTTTCTGTTTCTTATTGGCTGGTGATGGCTCCACTCCTCCCTCAGTGCCACCTCCTCCCTGAAGCCTTCCCTGATTGCCTCTAGCTGGACCCTTCCCCTTCTGAGCACCTGACATGCAAAAGATGTCTCGACATAGTTTTACACACACATGCCCTTTCCCAGACACCTTTCTAGAGAACACAGACCATCGCTTAATTCCGTTTCTCCTCTTCTGTACCTTGCACAGAGTTGGTGTACCACACAGATTTCTTGAGCGAATACACCACGGAGCAAACGAGTTCTTCACTTGGCCTCCAGGGTCCTCAAATACGAGAGCAGCAGCAGGGCCCTTTTAGTTAACAGTCGTGCTGCATAGAGCAGGTGCTGCAAGTGGCAGATGTGCCGCCAGGAGCCCGTGTCTGCCCGAGTCCTGCATCCTGACAGGAAAACGGGCCTTCGCCCCCATCCACGGTCTTTCCCGGGCAGGCGCCGCCTCTGCACGTGCCTCCGGGTAAGGAGGCGCCCAGGGCCTTCGCGGCGGGGCTCGTGGGGCCAGCGCCCGGGCGGGAGCAGCCGTGCGCCCCCAGGGTGGCCGGGCGGGCAGCAGGGCAGAGCCGCCGGGCAGGTGCGATCGCTCCCACGGCGGCGCTCTCGGGGCGCGCTGGGGCTTGGCGGGGTCCACCCGAGGCACGACCGAACCTTGGTCCTTCCTCGGCCAGCCCCCCTCCCCCCTCCACTTTCGGGGGCCCCTGACCCCCAGAGCTCAGCACCCGAAGGCCCCTTCTCACCCTGCCCAAACTCTACTCCCTGAGAAAAGCCCCAGAGAGCATTCGCCGCGGCTCCTCAACCTTCAAAACGGATTGAACAAACGGAGTGGTTCTTAATAACTATTGACTCCAGCCGAGAACCTGCTTCCTGGCTCCCGGCTCTTCAGCACGGGCCAGGAGCTGCGGTGGCCGACCCCAGCCCCGGGCCAGGGGCACTGCAGGCAAGTTACGGCTCATTAAGGGAGTTAACTGACCACGGGTCCCTCACCCTTAAAACAGGGCAATACCCACGTCACCCAGCCTTCTGTTAGGATTACCTGAATTAACAGTTGTAAATTCTGGCACACGGTAAACAGTAAAAATAGCTTCTTTCCCTTTCATGGAGGTATGAATGGCAGAGGCAGGAACTCAGATTCAGAGGTAGACAGAAAATTGGCAAATATTTATGGAGTTCCAACCAAGTTCAGGCGCCTAGGCTCAGGCAGAGGATGTAGGCGAGCACTGGGTAATTGTGAGACCAGGGGCTCGGGGAAGGTTCCTGGAGTGGATTCCGTATAACCAGAGGCTAGAAGAAGTCATAGGGACTAGCCAGGAAAAGGGTTGGGGACATCATTCTCCACAGAGAGAACAGTAGGTGTGACGCTCTGGAGACGAGAAAACCTTGCGCATTCACTGACCTTATAATGAAAATAAAAATTATGGCAATGTTGGCTATAATCTAGTATGTTCTCAGCACCCTGCTGAATGCTTGATATACCTTGTTGCATTGGTTTTCACAGCTCTTCCAGCCAGGTGTAGTATTCACCATGCTTTCCAGATGAGGAAACTGAAACCCGGATGATCAAGGAAGTTTAGTAAGCGCGTATGAGCCGGCAGGTGGCGGGATGAGCCCTGACGGAGCTTTAGTACTAGTTGTGATTGGGGAAGAACTTTCTGAAGATGTTGGTGTGGCCACTGCCTACTAAATCAACATTTAGGGAAACAGAACAAATCCACGCAGCTACCCTGACTCTGGCCTTCACCCCACTTGGCCACCTTGCAGATGCCCTTTGTGTCCATACAGGTCCGTTCCCGTGATTCAAGAAACAACAACGTGCAAAGACCTTCCCCATTTAAGGTGTGTTTGGAGGGACCTTCCTCCCGGGGTGAGCGCCACACAGGATGACGGCTACAGGTGTGAAGGGACCCGCGGCACTGGCCAGGGGCAGCCTTGGGAAGTGCAGATGGCCTGGCATGCTGGGAGGTAGGGAGAAAACGGAGGCATTGGTTGGTCTTGAAGCTTACCTGTTTCTCAGATACGATCCTAGAAAATTTATGTCTTGCAAAAGATTCAGGGCACAGTATTGGAATTAGGTAAATTAGGGGAAGGTGGGTGAGAAGGACAGTGGTCATGATTTAAGTAAAATGAAATTTTCAGTCTTCAAATGGGAAGTATATTTGACATAGACGTTGAAAACAATTTAATGTTCGCCGAGTTCCATTTATCCTGACACCTTCCCTTGCTAATAATCTCTGCCATTATCTTAAAAAAGTAAAGACCCATTATGAGCATAGGAAAAGATGCTCAACATCATTAGCCACCATGAAATGCAAATCAAAATCACAATGAGATACCACTCGGCATCCACTAGGATGACTAGAGTAGAAAAGACAGATAATAAGAAGTTGAATATATGAAGAAATTGGAACCCTTGTACGCTGTTGGTGGGAATGTGAAATGGTATAGCCAGTTGGGAAAACAGCTTAGCAGTTCCTCAAAACCTTGAACATAGAGTTACCCTGTGACCCAGCAATTCCATTCCTAGGGACACACCAAAGAGAAATAAGGGCATATGTTCATGCAAAAACTTGTACACTAATGTTCAGAGAAAACATTCATTAATAGCAAAAAGGTGGAAAGCACCCAAATGTCTATCAACTGCAGAAGGAATGAACAAAATGTGGTAGGCACATCTGTACAATGGAATCTTATTTGGCCATAAAGAGAAATAAAGTGCTGATACATGCGACAACATGGATGAACCTTGAAAACATCATGCGAAGTGAAAGAAAGTAGTCACAACGGACCACACATTGTATGAGTCCCCTTATATAAATTGTCCAGAACAGGCAAATCAATGGAGACGCAAAGTAGATTGGGTGTTGTCTTGGACTGGGGGGCAGTGGGACAGGAGAAACGGGGAGTCACTGCTAATGAGTACGGGTTTTTTTTGGGGGGGGTGATAAAAATGTTCTAAGATTGTGGCGATAGTTGCACAATTTGGTGAATATACAAAAAGCTATAGCTGTGTGTACTTTACATGGGCGAATTGTATCATATGTGAATTACATCTCAGTAAAATTATTTTAAAACGAGCCATTCTGAGCAGTTACCCATGCCTATCTGTATAATGCCACAGGCCTATCATCACACTTTGCCCTCTATCTCCCACTGGTCCTCCCTGCGCCCCATGGAGCAGATGAAGTAGGGGAGTCATGCTTAATAGACAATGAGGAAGCCAGCCCAGGCAGGCCAGGGAGCGTCCCCAAGCTCACAAGGCACCCAGGGTTTCCGTTTTAAACACATTCAACAGAGCGGTGGTTTATAAAGCCACGTTCTTCAGAGGTTTTTCAGGGGATACCCATGGGTGGGGCGATGGAGAGTGGGGTTGGGGGGCTGGCATGGAGCATGGAGCTGCTGATCAGGCTGCGCTCTGGCTTCCTGGGCTTGAGTCAAAGCCGTTTCTGGGCTTACATGGACTTACTGGGCTTGTGCACAAAAGGATTCCCTGCCAAAATTCTCCGCTCTTCAATCCATTATTTTCAGATTGCCGAGATAATGAGCAGACTATTTACCCTGGTCGCACTACTGCAAGCACAGATGTATCTTTAGAAAAATGCCTGTCAAAAACCAAAAAAAGAGTGATAATTCGGGCTGCCAAGAGCTCATTGTTCTGGTATTGATTCTTCGCTGAGGAATGCATTCACAAGGTATCTGTTTACAACATGAATTGCCAATGAACAAGTAAGAAGAATTGCCGTTGGCCAAAATGTATTCTGTTGCTAGAAAATAACGCAGCTAACATGTTTATGAAATTATGAAAAACACTGCCACTTAATACTAAAATTGTACAAGATGGCCTTGTCCCCAGAAATCCTGCCATCTTCATCCAAGACTGTCTTTAGAAACAAAAAATTGTTTCTCAACAAAGTCTAGGTTTGTTCTCAGTTTGTCTTAACAAGGAATGACATGAGTTTACCAGACAAAGGAGCTCCATTATTAGTTCCCTGTGTTTAATCTGCCCCGACAGAAAGCTGTAAATATCCTAAGTGATTGCTGCCGGCTGGCTTGGGAAGGAACCATGGTCCGCTGGTTCTGTGTGTGCCCTGCAAGGGCCAAGAGGCTGCTGCCCACTGTCAGTAGGGGGTCTGGGGAACAAAAGCTGGAGACCTTTGACCTCTGCTAGCAGGCCTGGAGGGAAAAAGGCCAAGTCAGGCTCTGGTAATGTTTGATGACAGATCTTGTTAAGGTTAAAACAACAGCTCTGGCGTCCAGCTGGGACTTCATCTGGGGAGGTGCCCAGAGGGCCTGTGGGGACAGCCACCCGGGCACTGCGCACAGCTACACCCGGCGCCCGTGAGGCAGTCGTTCTGCTCTGCCCAGGACTCACCGCTCGCCAGTCCATTTTTTCCCCATTGCCACCTGCACGCCCCCTGAAGCTACGAGGAGGTTCAGCCCAAAGAGGCAAGGCCGGGATTCTGGTTTCGTTTTATAAAACGGTCCTCAAAAAAGCAGACGGCATGCCCTGGGCGTCTCTGGATTGCACACCAAAGTTCTGACCCATCAGGAGCCTCCGTGATCGCTGATACTTTGTGGTCATTGGGCATTTACTGAGACGTGGACTCTAGCGGCCCACTTTGCCGGGCACCCATGGGGGGATGGGGTGGCCCCACGCCTGGCCTCAGCTCCAGGTGCGTGGTCTGTCCGTGGGTGCAGGGACTCTGGTGAGATGAAGTGCAAAATGAACATAAAGGGAGGCGTTCAGCTCCTGTAAAAGTTGAAAATACGTGGAGGTGGAGGGAGGATGTGGACAGGGAACGTGTGGTTCCAGGAAGTGAGATTTGGGGAAAGCCAGGGGCCTGAACGAGCAGGCCCATTTTCTGGTATCTGGGGATTCCTGACGGTTTGGAATCTCTAACCGTCTACTCTAAACAAGAGTGTGACACATTTTCTTAAAATGTTTTATTTTGAGATAATTGCAGATTCACATGCACTTATAAGAAATAATTACAGAGAAAGCCCGTGCAACCTTGGCCCAATTTCTCCCAGTGGTAATATCTTGCAAAACTATAGTACAATATCACAGCTAGGATGTTGACATTGACACAGTCAAGATACAGCATGTTTCTACCACCCCAAAAACATGCTGCCCTTTGGCAGTCGCACCCACTTCCCTCCTGTCCTCCCACCCGTCCTTAATCCCTGGCGACCACTATTGCATTCTTATTTCTGGAATTTTGTCATTACAAGAATTGCTAAATAAATGGAATCATTTATGTATGTACATGTTGGGATTGTTTTGTTTTCACTTAGCATGATTGTCTGGAGATCCACCCAGATTGTTACATGTATTAAGAGTTTTTTCCTTTTTCTGGCTGAGTAGTATTCCAGTTTGCTTAGCTAATCACCTGTTGCAGGTCATCTGTGTTTTTTCCAGTTTTTACTTACTATGAATGAAACTGCTCTTAACATTTGTGGGCAGGCTTTTGTTTGAACCTAAGTCTTTATCTCTCAGACACAAATGCTGAGGAGTTCAATCGATAGATCATATGGTAGGCATGTTTAGTCTTTTAAGAAACCATCAACATATCTTCCAGAGGCGCTGTACCATTTTATACTCCCACTAGTAATTGTATGAGTGATCCAGTTTTTCCATATCCTCACTGGTATTTGCTGATTTTTAAATTTTAACCATTCTGATAGACGTGTACTGATAGCTCATTATGGTTTTAATTTGCATTTTCCTAATAGCTAATAAGGTTGAACATCTTTTCACATGCTTATTTGCCATCTGTATATCCTCTTCAGGGAAATGTCGCTTCATGTCTTTTGCACGTTTTCTGTTCGGACTGTTTGGTTTTTTTTACTGTTGAGCTTTGAGAGTTCTTTTTGCATTCTAAATAATAGTCCTTTGTTGGATGTGTGGTTTGCAAATATTTTTTCCCATTAGTAGCTTGTCTTTTCAAGCTTTTACAGGATCTTTGCAGAGCAATAGTTTTAAACTTTAATGAAGTCCAGTTTGTCAATTTTTCCTTTTATGGTTTATGCTTTTGGTGTCAAGTCTGAGAATTCTTTGCCAAGTCTTAGATTCTGAAGATTTTCTCCTATTTTCTTTCTAGATGTTTTATGGTTTTACATTTACATTTAAGACTATGATCCGTTTTGAGTTAAGTTTTCTACAAGGTCTGTGACTTAAGTAAGTTGTCTTTTTCGTTTTTTTTTTTTTGCCTATGGTGTTCCAGTACCATTTATTGAAAAGGCTATCTTTTCTCCATTGGATTGCTTTGAGATTTTCTAAAAAAAAAACCAGTTGGTTATTTTTGGGTGTGTCTCTTTCTGGGATTCTGCTCTTTCCCATTGATCTAGGTGCCTGTCTCTGCCAGTACCACACAGTCTTGATTACTGTAGCTACATAATAAGTCTTGAAACTAGTTAGACTGATTCCTCCCACTTTACTCTTCTTTTTCAAGATGATTTTAGCTATCCTAGCTCTTTTGCCTTTCCATTTAAATTTTAGATTAATCTTGTCTATATCTACAAAAAATCTTGTTAGGATTTTAATAGGAATTACATTAAACCTGTGTATCAATACCTTTCTCCTTGGATTGTCATGCGAATCAAAACTAAAGCATGTGAGAGCTCGCTCTAAAACTGCAGTGTCGTTACTGAAGTTTTTACTTAAAAGAGGTGCTCACACAGGCTTTTTGTTTCATTTCATTAATTTCAAATTACTCTTTAAGGTGAAATGCAAATGAAAAATTAAACAAATGACATCAGAGAGAGAGCTAGCTGGTCATCAGAGATCCATACTTCCTTTCTACTGTGTCGAATATTGTTGGGAAGTGGCTGACCAGCCAGAGAAGCTATTTCCCAGGACCGGTGCATCCAGGTGGGGCTGTGAGACTGGTTCTGGTCAGTGGAATATGAGCTGGGGAGAGTGACATTTCCTGGCCAAGGTGGTTGAGCACCCAGGGTGCCTTCTCTGTGCTTCCTTTCTCTTCACAGTGATGCTACGTGTCTCCTGGAAGCACTTCCCTGAGCGTCTCTCCATCCACTGCCCCTCTGCTGAAATCTGCATTGGCATCTTCCTGGGCTTGGGCACCTACTCTGGGAGCAGCGCCTTCGAGTCCAGCTCAGACAGTGAACACCCCGGGAGGATCATCTCCTCCATCTTCTGATCAATACTTTCTCGAAGTCCCTGAGCTCCTCTGACCATACCACAGGGGGCTCCTCCCCAAGAGTAGATGGGGTGGTTTGGTCTGCCTGCTTCCTGTGCACACGGCGGCCTCTCTAACCTAATCTAAAAATACACCAGCATCCTGCTCTTGAGGTCAGAAGACAGTAAGTCGTTTCAAAAAACCATGTCTGTCTCCCAGAATCAAGTTCTCTTGAATAAACCCTTAATTCATCTCTTCATTTTAGCCTTGAACAGGCATAATATATAAGCATAAATCAGTACAAGAAAAACATTTTAGTTGAATGGAGTATGGATTTTTCACAAATTTTACGGTGGTATCGATGTTTTGTCTCCCATGTAGACTTCTGTTTGCCTAGATCAATAATCATATTCTTCATATGGTTTTCTAATCAGGCTGGTATACTTCTTTAAAAAGTTATGTATAAAATACAGGATTTGCGTATACCACCCTATTATTAACACCTTGCATTGGTGTGGAACAATTGTTACGATTGATGAAAGCACACTTTTATAATCGTCCTCATAACTGTAGTCCATGGTTTAGCTTAAGGTTCACTGTCTGCGTTGTGCAATTCCATGGGTTTAAAAATATATATATTCTAGTACCATATATACCACCTAAAATTTCCCCAGGCTGGTATACTTTTAATATTTAAAAATAAAGGTGTGGTAGCCTGCAAGATGACCTCCACAGTTCTTGCCTCCTGGTATTCATACCCATGGTAAGTCCCCTCCTGCGTGGAATTGGGCTGGCCTGGGTAACCACAGGGGCATTGTGGATATGATGGTGCATGATTTCAGAGGCTAGACTGTAAAAAGGGTTGTAGCTTTGGTTGCTTTTTTTTAAAGATTTATTTTATTTATTTCTCTCCCCTTCTCCCCATTGTTTTCTCTCTGTGTCCCTTTGCTGTATGTTCTTCTGCGTCCACTTGCATTATCTGGGGGCTCTGGGAAACTGTGTCTCTTTTTTGTTGCATCATCTTGCTGCGTCGGCTCTCCATGTGTGCAGCGCCACTCCTGGGCAGGCTGCACTTTTTTTACGCAGGGAGTCTCTCCTTGTGGGGCGCACTCCTTGTGCGTGGGGCTCCCCTATGCAGGGGCACTCCCGCGTGGCAGGGCACTCCTTGCATGCAGCAGCACTGCGTGTGGGCCAGCTTACCACACGGATCAGGGGGCCCTGAGGATCGAACCCTGGACCCTCTGTATGGTAGATGGATGCTCTATCAGTTGCGCCACATCTGCTTCCCTGTAGCTTCGGTTTTTCTCTCAGATTTTCCCTCTGGGGGCAGCTATGTCTTGAGGAGCCGCAGGCAGTCCTATAGAGAAATCTGTGTGGTGAAGAACTGAGGCCATCTGGCATACGTATGCCTGGCACTTGTCACCTTGGAAGCAGATCTTCCAGCTTCAGACAAGCCGTCACATGAGGCCACAGCTCTGGTTGACATCTTCCTTCAACCTCCTGATGTTGCCCACAGAAACTATGTGAGATACCAAATCTGCATTGTTTAAGCCACTGAGTTTTGAGGTAATTTGTTATGCAGCAAGAGATAACTGGTACAATTAGTTATAAAAGCCTGAAAGAAAGTTTCCTAAATCTTATTTTTAAAAAAACACTTGTTTTTAACCTTGTTTTATATAGTGATAAGTTCTTTTTATGAGGCGATAGATTTTTAATAGGACTTGAGTGAGTCTTATAATTTTAAGTGAGGTTGCAAATGGACAGGTGTTAATTCTGGCTTACTGGAGAAGGAATTATGATAAACAATGTGAGCTGTACTTGCAGCCTCATCCCTAGTATGAAGTAAAGGACTGGTGCCCCAAAAGAAGTTCTCTTTTCGGAGTCCCAGACCCTAAATGAAGGCCAAGGGAACTCTGGGCTTTTCTGTGTGCATCAGTGTCTCAGAAAACTCAAGACAAAGCAAACAAAGGTCCGGTCTCCTTTCTCCATTGTTTCATGGATGTATTTTGATGTAGCAAAAACCCTTCCTTTGTGCTACACATCGGCATTGAATGGTTGAGGTGTAGACTCTTGTGAGACTTTCACTTAATTGCTCATGAAGCTGCACAGAACTTCACCCGTAGAACAGTGGGGTTATTTTGTCAAGTGCTCAAGACCTAAATTTGCCGTTGGCTCACCCCCAGCGCAGTCATGCGATTAGTCACCCACCCCCTTTGCCAGAAAGGAATCATAGCTGACGGCCCCGCCAGTGCTCTTTTCCCAAAACCACGTCTAAAACGAAATTCGATTGCTTGTGTCAGCTTGGACTTCTTTTTCAAGCTTGTTTTGCCCAAAGCAAGGACCATGTCAGAGAAGATGGAGACACCTTCACGGCCTGTTAGTCACATCTCACCAAAGCTTCTCAACGGGCTGTCAGACAAGAAAGGAGCCTCATGTAGCCACCTTAACAGCGCCCCCCGTCTGTGAGGTCATCGGGATAGTTCAGTTTTCAGTTCTCATTAGTTGAGCGCATACCACAGGCAAGTCCTTATCTTTTGTAACTTTTGCTGCCACATCCCGAGAAAGCCTCTCTGCAGAATGACACTTTCCCAATGGCTCAGCCTGCAGTAACGAGCCACCAGTTGATGTGCCCTTTGCACTCAGCCGTAGTAGATGTTGATATTAACCTTTCCCATTGTGAGATGTCACTTTTACCCTTGGCTACTGCCACGTAAGTCTCATTATTTCTAATAGGCTGTGGCAATTAGGGTCTTGGGGCTGTTGACCACAGCCCTTCCGCGCGGGGAAGGGGCATTCAGGAAGAACAGTCGCTTTTTCTTTACATGAACAATGCGAAGCATAGCTCGGCCCAAATCTACAAACAGTGGGGCACTGGTGGACCTCCGGCCATGGGTGGGAAACTCTTCCCAGAGGCCTTTCCCATGTCTTTTCCTCACAGAAGCCACTGGTCATTTTCAAACTCCTTTTGTACAGAATGACATGCTCGGCAGTTATTTCAGTGAAATGGATTTAGTCTAATAAGGAATTCCTAACATGGAGTTACTCGGGAAAGAAATGGGGTGTTCAAAGAGGCTTTTTTTTCTTTTTTTCCAAGATTGTTGGCTGGGAAAGGAAAAGGACGGCCCTGACAACAGCCATCTTGGGTAGCTCTCTGTGCCGTGGGAGGAGGCAGCGTGAGCCAGTGGGGCTGTGAAGTCCCTCACACCTGGGGCTAAGAGCTCCTGACTCCCAACACGCTCACACTGGTTGGGGCTGCCACCGCTGGAGGTCAGCTAAGGAGCTCTTCCTTCAAGGTTAGGACAATACCTTAGTAGAACCCTAACAGCCTAGGGGTGGCAAAGGGAGAAGGTCACACTAGGATAAATATAAGAGAATCACCAATAACTAAAAGCATACTAGGCGGTCAGCACTCACGCTATCCCTAGTTCCCCAACCCTAAGAGCTCCCGATGTGAGAAGAAAAGTCAGACAAAATGAAGTATGCTATTTGCATCAGACCAAATGGGTTTGAAGACTAGG
Organism: Dasypus novemcinctus; assembly: GCF_030445035.2. Classification (NCBI taxonomy): domain Eukaryota; kingdom Metazoa; phylum Chordata; class Mammalia; order Cingulata; family Dasypodidae; genus Dasypus; species Dasypus novemcinctus. The sequence continues at coordinate 25,776,082 of NC_080689.1, read as the reverse complement.
GGACAACAACTCAGAGGAAGGGTTTTAGCTTATTCTTAGGTTACGGAGTTTGAATGTTCTACATCAGGAGATTTTTTTTTTTTAAACAAATACAAGAAAAAGTCCCTATATTAATCTGCCTGTTTATGAAAATAATCCTTGGGAAAACCCCTCTGCTGAATGCCTAATACATCCAGGATGTGCAGCGTTAGAGACTCTAGTGTGCTGCTGTTGAAATAACCACTCCTGACGATGAAGCAGGATAATCTGTCCTGAGAGCCGCTTGATGGTTTATTCTTTGCTCTGCAAAATGACACATTTGAAATGTAAATGTTCATATCAGTTGGGTTAGCCTATAGTATAAATATGGGGCAGCTATCAGGTGGAGAATTCAAAATATATAACCAATAAACGTGAAAAATTAATTCTTCCTTGTATAGGCAAGAAGTCTCTAGAAGAGAGCCATGAGAAGCTTCATTCATTCAACAAACATTTAATTACTTGTGCTATGGATAGGCTGGTTGCTATTGACAATGCACCAGTGAAAGAGGCATAGGCCTATTTCCAGAAGATGTCAGAGGGGAAAGATGTACAGAGATTACCAACCTTAGGCAATATCAAAAGAATAGTACAAAGAAGGGATAATACGAGTTCAGAAGAAGAAGTAGGAGAATGAATTCTTCCCAGGCTGTGGGGCACCATACTCCTTACATGGCTGGAATTAAGCTCCATGAAGATGAACATCTGGAATGGTGCCTGGCACAGAGAGACCCTCCGTATTTGTTGCTGATGGAACACTGATACCTTGGTAATGAAATCTATGACCTTTTCTTTGGGTTCACCAGTGCCTTTTCCATGCTACTTCCTCTCCTCTTCCCTCACTCCATGCCATGGCCCAGTGGTGGTAGGGGTGAGGGCAGTGGGGGGCATGGGAGAGAGATGATTGGGTCACTGGGTAGGTTTTAGCAGAGTTTAAATGCATTTGCATTCTTATGGCATTGACTCTTTGGTTTTTCTCTCTTGGATCCTTTTCCTCCCATTTGGATTCCTGCCCCCCAGGCCTCTTGGAGAGGAGGAAGGGCCTGGAGCTGCCTCCCGGAGGGAAGGCCAAGCAGGAAGAGGGTAGGGGCCAGGGAAGGGTGGCTCAGGCCAGCTCCCAGCCCCAGGGAGAAGACCTCTTGTTCCTCTCATTCCTTAGGTTCATCCATCCTTATTTTCTCTAGTTTTCAAGGCCCCAGGCCCCCAGATGAGAGAAGGGGTCTTGGGGAAGGCCTCGTTGGCTACTCTGCTGCTTCTAGTCTGGGATGCTCAGGTCTTTCAGGAGACAGAAGTCCTCCCTTTACAAGCCCAGCAGGTCAGCAGGGGCTTGCATCTTTTTGGAGCCGCCTGTGTTTATGATTTCCTCAAGAGCCTGAGAAAGCAATAGGAGGCTTCAGAAAGTGGGGACTTGGGGTTCTTAGCTAACTCTACCTTTTGAAGATACAACCCAAATCTTTGTGATATACAGCACAACCCACACAGGAATTACTGACTCTGCCAGGACAGCATTATGAAAAGGGATGCCCAGTCTGAGCACAAGAATCTTGACAATCCATCTAATCACTACATATTGATCTATTTATCCATTTTATCATCTATCTTTCTATCATCTCTCTCTCTTTCATGTCTATCTAATCTGTTTATCTATTACAATACCTAAAGGGAACTTCAGAAGATAATAAAAATGATTGCAAATGACTGAACCTACCCAATGGAATGGGAACAATTGACAGATAAGGAAACTGAGGCTCAAAGGAGCCAAGTGACTTCCCCAGGGTAGCACACCTAGTATTTGGTGGAAACTGCACTCAATCCTATATCTTTAAGCCTAGAACTTTTTTTCTCTATGATGTTGTGAGTCCTGGAATTGATCTTAAACTTTAGCATCCCCTCCTAGGATGCCATAAGTGACCCTCATTAAGAGAAGTCTTCTAATTCAAGAACAGAGGGCATGTGGGAGAGGGTAAATTATGGAGCTGGAGCTGAGGCTGGAAAGAATTCGGTAGCGTGACTGTGCTGTTCACACTGTTGTCAGCTATAATTCAACAAGAGCTCTTACAGAGAACTTTAAAAATTTATGTGACAGAGAATTTAAAGTTGTTTTTCCCCAAGTACTGTGTCCATAAATGGTTAGATTATATGGGAACTTTTTCTTTGGTGTGTTTATAGTTAGCTTGTACCAATATACAATGTTGAAGTACTTCTTTCAGAAAATAAAATTAAGTATGTTACGATAAACTACTGTTTAGAAGTAAACTTGGTGGTGAATGAGCACTTCCTGGCCACAAGAGGACAGATAGGGCAGGGATGAGGTGACTGGCCCTCTGACCTTAGAAGGAAGAGTGCGAAGGAAGAGCTCATGAACCTTCAAGGAGGCCATCGTTTTTGCCATACTTTCTCTGCATTGGGTTACACACCACAGTTGATGCCTGTTCCTAAGAGACTGAAAGACCGTTTTTGGTTTAATTTCAGCCTATTTCTGGAAATTAAGAGGATTTCCCGGTCTCATCCCTGATCTGTGGCTTTCCATTATTTAACGAATGGAGAATTTCATGAAGGACTATCTTAGGTAGAAGATTCACATTCATTGGTATTTGGACTGGATGGTTGTAGAGCAGAATTTGGTCCTTAAGCATCTTCCACTTCACAGATTCCGTTTGACAGTGTGTACAATTCTGATCTCCATGTTTTAAATTTCAAAGTTTCAAAGTGAAAAAAAACCTTGTGTTGAAATGGCTGACTCCAAAGGACTTGTGATCATGCAAAAGTGAGAGAGAAGGGAGGGTGTCTGGAGGACAGAAGGAGGGTGTTTAGGGATAAAGAAGATAACTTCTAAGGAGCAGGGAGAGGAATGCAGGGCACTAAGGGACCTGGGTTTGATTTTGCTCTCGAATCAGCACTTACTGGCTGAGTAGGAGTGGTAGAGAGAGAGCCACAGCTCTTGGCACTGAAAGTGTGTTTCTCCAAGTCTCTGTGAGAGCTTTGCTTGGGATTTTTGGTTTAGAGGGTGACATGGGTGTGTGTGGGTATGTAAGTGTGTTTGTGTGTATGAGGGTGCCATTTGGTACCCCAGTTCTGCAGAGCAAGCTTGGTGCTGTGTGGTTTGGGCTCAGTTGAGTCTATACAGCCAACAGCAAGAAGCAGCTCCTGCGGTGGGAATGGCAGCAGTGGTGAGCTCGAAGTAAGGCTGTGGGTTTTTTCTGACTGCCCTCACCTGGTAGTGTGGGACTTCCAAATGTTTCCCCAATTATTTCCAGGAGACCCAAAGAGGTATTACCTGAATCCTCTTAAACACCCACGTGGACCTGCTGTTGCCCTCTGCTCCAACGCTGAGCCCATTTGGTAATGTTGTCTAAGTGTCACATGGAGACTTTGATCTGGCAGGCTGTGGTGGAGGGAACTTTTTCGGAACTCACCTGAGATACCCCTGGAGCTTCCCAGGAAGACTTGGGGGGCTTTAGGATGGTATCCCAGGAGACTAATGTGTTATCTGTGTACACAAAGTAACACTAACTCCACATATTATTCAAGGCCCTGGAAAGATAGATCAGAAGATGACAATAACAACAACCAAAGCAAGCAAATAAATACAACTACACAACACCACTCCTGTTCTCCAAGAGCACACAAACCAGCGGGAGACTCACTTTCACACATAGGTGCTTTCTTTCTCTCTCTCTCTCTTTCTCACACACACACACACACATGCATACACACTGGTACAGCAGGATGGTGCACGTGAACAAGGGTGGTGGAGACTTTCTGACATCGTGCCCTGCAGGGCTGCATCAGAAAAGATTTCACGGAAGAAGTGGGGTTTTCAGATTTGAACCCTACTTGGAAGGATGAGAAATGCCCTGACAAGGTCAAGTGGGAGAAGGAGGAGCTTCCCAGCAAGAGAGGTGCCACATACATGGCAGGAACATGCATAAGGAAAAGTGGAAGCCAAGTTGGGGGGCGGTGGAAAGACCAGTTTGCTGGGACTGGATGGTTAGGGCAGACAATCCACAAAGCTGCGACCACTGAGACAGATTGGAGTTGTGTTTTGGAGGGTTTTAAGAAACCAAGGATTTGGAATTTTGTGCTGCAGGCATTAGGAAGCCACCAAATGTTTTCTTTGAGAGGGCAAAAACCATGTTCAGGTGGGGTTTTAACTAGGTTAGTCTAATAGGGAACCTGAATGTGGACTTCTGTGGGAAGAAACTGGGAGGTTCTAAGTTAGGCTTCTGCAGCAATAGTCCAGGTGGGGGTAATAAGGCCAAAGTACGGGCGTGGCTGAGGAAAGGGAAAGGAGCACAGAAGGAATCATCACGTCAAGACCATTCGGCAGATATTGGTTGAGCTTGTGCTACCTGGTAAGCGTAGCCCTGGGAGGTGGGGAGGCCGAGGAACAAGGTGGAGCTGTGCTGCTGGGGCTCCCACACCCCAGTGCAGGGAATACAGAAGCACATGAAGACATGAGACAAGATCGTCTGCCCTAACTAGAGATCGCAGGGCAGCATCTTATATGCTTTTGGCCACAACTAACAAAATGCCAACTATAAGCAGCCTAAAGGTGAATCACTCACACACACTCACACACACACACACACACACACATACACACATATACACACACACGCTGATCACCCGCTCCTCCCTGGTCTTCCTCATTGGGCCTCTCCCTCGTGGGCCCTGCCTGGTTCCTGCAGCTCTCGGCACCACCTCCTCACACGGTTACATCCCAAAGCAGAAATGGCTGCTGCTTCTCCTTACGTCTCTTTTTACAGAGACCTCGCAACAGACATCCTCTTATTGCTCATTGGCTAGGGGTTACTCTCTTGTCCGAGCTTAAAACAATGATGGGCCAGAAGAGTGGAATTACTATGCTGTGTGTCAGGGTTCTCAGAGTCAGAAGCCATGGGATAAACACACACACAGACGCACATGCAAGCATATATATATACATATGTATGTGTAATCCAGCCATATAACATACGTTAACATATCTCTGTGTGTGTGTATAAAGAACTTTATTGTAAGGGATTGGCTCATTGGTTGTGGGGGCTGGCAAGCCTGCAATTTGCAGATTAGACCAGCAGGCTGCAAACTCAGGCACAGGTTGATGCTGCGGTCTCGAGGCTGCTTCTCCAGGAAACCTGTTTTTGCTTTTCAGGCCTTCATTTGATTGGGCGTGGCCACCCACATTACAGAGAGTACGCTGCTCTACATAAAGACCACTGAATGTCGATGTTAACCACATCTACAAAATGCCTACCCAGCAACCCCTAGCATGGTTAAAGAACGATAGCCTAGCTAACGCTGTGGCTTAGCCAAGTTGACACATAAAACCATCACACTGGGTTCGGACTGGGTTGGGGGAGGGCCCACCTTCTCTGAACACACAGGATGGGTAAACAACCCAAGCAAACTGGCTCCTCTGTGAACAAGGAAGAAATGTGGGGCAGGGATAGGTGTGGGGAGGCAACTCGTGCCTCCAGCCACAAGTGGACGAGTTCTGGGAGGAAGATAACATGGGGTAATAACAGGATGGACGGTCAGTGGCTGGGGCTGAGCTGGCTGCTGCTTTCCTGAGACCAGAGAATGCCTTCTGGAGGGCACAGTGTTCGAGCTGAGACCTGACTGAGGAGGGAAGGTCCCCATGCAAAGTTCTGGGCTAAACGAGCAGAAGGCAAGAGTAAAGGCTCCCGGGTGAAATGAGCAACCCAGGGTCCACAGGCTGGAGGAATAAAATATGGATTAGAGTGAACTTACTGGTATTCTACTATTAACTATTGTGACTAGTAATGGAAGGGACTGTAGCATTGAGGTGGAGACAGTGGCCATGGGAGTTGCTGAGGGCAGGGAGAGGGAAGAAGAGGTGAGATATGGGGGCATTTTTAGGACTTGGAGTTGTCCTAAATGATACTGCAGGGTCAGATGCTAGACCTTATATATCCTGCCATAACCCACTGAATGGACTGGGGGAGAGTATAAACCACAATGTAAACTCTTATCCATGTGGTGCAGCAGTGCTCCAGAATGTATTCACCGAATGCAATGAATGTGCCACAATGATGAGGGAGGCTGTTGATGTGGGAGGAGTGGGGGTGTGGGGTGTGGGGTATGTGGGAACCTCTTATATTTTTAATGTAATATTTTTTGTGATTTATGTATCTTTTGTAAAAAAGACAATTTAATAAAAAAAAAAAAAAAAAGGAAAGGATGACCTCTCCCTACCCCTGTGATGGGGAGAAGAGAGAGAAGAGGGTCCAATCTTGTAATTGAATGCACTCACTTTGCTCAGAGTTTTCACCAAAGGCCGAGGCTGTGCCAAGGACTAACAAGAGCTCAGCTGAAAGTATTTGAATATTATTGGTGGCCCAGGAAAGAAGCCAAATGATTTCACAATCCTCTTGCTCTGGTGAAGTTTGCTCTTCAGAGATGAGCAGCCCAGGGGACTAGCTCACCCTCCGTATTCAAACACCCTTTCAATGTTTTGTTTTGGAATTCTCTGGAGGATGAGCCCTGCATTTGGAGCAGCACTGCAGAAAGACAGTGGGGGATTTATTTAGTGGAGAGAGGGAAGTGGGCTTCTTATCCCAGCTTTAGCTACATCTAGCTGGGTCTTTTGGGTAAGTCTCTTTCCCTCTCCAGGCCCAGTCTACTCATCTGTAAAGGAAGGTTGGACCAAATTGTCTGGGGAGGAGTGGTGCTCGTCCCCTCTAGCTTTCCACGCTTCATGCAAGGCCCAGGAGGCCCCCTCTGGTCCACTAGGACCTGCCCAGAGTTGAGTAACTCACGCAGCTAGGGCCCCCGGAGGCCCCAAGAGTAGATTAGTTTGTAAAAACAGTATTCACTGGGGCACGTGAGAATAGCCCCTTACATAACCTGCTCGCTAAAGCGAGGTCCGGTTTCTGAGTGTGGACTTGCAAAGCCTTTGCTCTCTGCAGCCCCTCTCCCTTCTGCAGAATCTGCTGTTTCCCATGGAATCTGCCTGCCACAGGGTCCTCTGTGACAGGAAAGAAAACCATGTTCTGGAGTCCAAGACCAAGGGCTTGCTGAACAAGAAAATGGTTCACGGCTGTGTGTTTAGCCAAGTCGGACAGCTCAGCACCCTCAGCTTTGCCTGGAATGACAGTGGCCGAGTGCACTGGAGAATTTGTCTGCACTGCAGCATGCCTCTTAAAGTCACATTAATTCATACCTTATAAGTAAATCTCAAAGGTGTTTTTATTCCGTCCTCTCGTATCCAGCTGAGTGGAGCTGAGGTATGTCTCTCCCGCTCTGTGCAGAAGTGATGGGCACCCTGAGTTGGCCCACCATTAGTGAGGAGGGGGCCACCTCATCCCTCTTTGAAAGCTAAATGCCCTGCGTCCTGGAAACCCCCTCAGTCTTGGGCGGTTGGGGATCTTGGCACCCTACTGTGGTGCACTGAGGCTGCTTGGAGTCAAAGACAACTTGGAGGAGGAGAGAAAAACTGTAGATAAAACATGATTCCGGATAGAAAGGAAAGCAGCTCTGGGAGGGACCAGCTGGATGGGGCCATTGAGGAGCCCGTGAGCCCTGCCACTCCTCTCAGCCCGAGGGGCCCAGGCGAGCTGTGCTACCCTGCCCTGTGTTGGGAGCGTCTGGCCTCACAGCTTGGCTCGGAGGCCACTTACCTTGGAAGATGCTTTCATCAGTGCTCTCCAGAGAAACAGAACCAACACGAGAAAGAAAAGTCACAGAAAAAATGAATACCTCTAAGACATTCAGGGGCATAAGTGGTGAAACAGTGGGAAGAGGAATGTATCAGTTATTTAATGCTATGTAACAAATTGCCCCAAAATTTAGGGGAAAAGAGGGAGGAAAAGTGCCCAAGGAAGAAAATCATGTCTGGTCTGGAAGCCAGGGCTTACCTAGGGTTATTACTAAATTCAAAACGAGGATAAGGGGGCTCAAACTCTCAGGATAGTTAAGATGATAATGGTGCCTGGGCTTGCTTAGTTTTAAAAGCTCTTCAGGCATTTGTACAGGGCATGCAGTGTTGAGAACCACTATTCCAGAGTGTGACCTGCCAATCTGCATTTACTTTAATCACAGTCAACATGGTTCATGGTGGTGGAATGGGTTTTATTAACATTTATGAAGCACCAGTTATGAATCTGGCTCTGTGTGAGGGGATTTGCATATATTTCCTCATTAATCCACAAAACCAACCCCAGGGAGAAGACAATACGACAGTTATTGCCATTTTACAGGGGAGGAAACCGAGACTGGAGAGACTTTGTAATCTGCCTTCATTTGGGTTTTGAACTTGTTTCTTCACACCGTGTCAACTTGTATCAACTAAGGTTCCAAAGAGAAAAGAATATTAAAGATAAAGCAGATAAAAGATAAAAGAGCTAGTTTGGTAGATTTAAACCTGGGTTCTATGGTGACTGAAAAAGATGAAGCCCTACCAGTGATATCCCTCAAGTGCAGGCAGACTGTGTCATGAAGTCCCCTCACACCCCCCGGAATTTGGTCATGTAAGAGAAATGGCTTGTGTAGAACTGCAGAGAACAGAGTGGGAGAGGGATGCTTCCAAGAGAGGCAGTGATTGGGGTGGGGGAGGGAAAATCTGGAACCCAAGGATAAGATGTAAATGGGGAGGTTGTTCCCTTCTTGGAGGGGTCAGTGTGGGCTCCCAGACTCCCCAAGTGGACAACAAGATGGAAGTCCTTGGAACATGGGCTGTGGCTCTGGTAACTCACACAGATGTTGAGGTACAGTCTGACAGGAGCAGAAAGACTGGGAAAAGGTTAGGATAGGGTCCAGGAAGTGCAGATTTGGAGACTTGGGGAGGCCACATCAGTTGGGATAGGAATGATTTATGGAATACCCCAAAAACTCCTCTGAACAACACAAAGGTCATTTCAAGATGAAAAGAAACTGCATGTATGGTGGCTTAGAGTTTGCTGCTGTCATCTATTACTGGACAATATTTTTAAAGCAAATATTCACTTATGCTCACACACACTCTCACACTTGCATGTGCACACACACATTTACTCTTAAATACAAACTGAATGTTTTCCTGCAAAGGCAAAATGCCTACAAACGGGTCTTTGCAACCCACACAATAACCAACAGAATATTGAATTCCCATCCTGGGAAGTCCAGTTACATTCTCTCACAGTGTGGCAAGAATCTCTAGTGTACATGGGCAGTGCCTAGTGAAGGAGGACAGACCAATATGCCAGGTCCTTGATACTGATGGTTGTACTTATGATCCTTGTCCTTGTGGAATTGAAACTTAGCCTAGTAACTTATATTTTCTAAGAGTTACCTCCTGACAGCCTCTTTGTTGCTCAAATATGACCTCTCTCTAAGCAAAACAGCATATAAACTCACTACCTGCCCCCCAATGTGGGACATGATTCCTGGGGGTGAGCCTCCTTGGCACCAAGGGATCATTACCAAGTGCCAACTAGTGATACATTTGGAAAAAGACCTAGACCAAAAGAGGGAAATATTATATATAAATTAGTTTTCATGGCTAAGAGATTTCAAAGTGAGTCAGGAGGTCATTCCAGAGGTTACATTCATGCACATCTGAGGAGGAACTCACTGATTGCCACAGTAAATAGTCCCTCAAGTAGGGATGCTCCTGAGGGCTCTAGAGACATCTAGACACAGACCTGCCCCATGACATAGGCACCCCATCAGTGGGCCTTACCTTGGAGTGTATGATAACCTATCTTCCCAATGTAACAGACTCATTTATAATTTTCTTACACATTGTTCTTCTGCCCTTTTTATTTTGACCTATAATTAGGACTATTCCCATTAAATATATATCCCAGAGACTTAAATCTTTCATCTTTTCATATGCCAGTTGAGCCCTGAATCTCAGCACAGTTGCAGCCAATACTTACTCTCCAGTTCATTGAACTCATCCAGGACAACTAACAAAAGGATGATGATGGGCAACACCCATCCCCCCCAAAACAGAATGTATCTACAACTGTAAGCAAGACAGTTCCATTCACCTACCCCCATGGGACTAAGGCCCCTCTCAATGGGAAGCAGAGTGGGCATCGTCATCCCCAAATCCTCAAGATTGAGGAATAAACAAACATAAGGGAGGAATGTAATTATGGGCCAAACTAGACTCATTGTTATTTTAGTAATAGAAGAACTTGTAACATGGATATAAAGACAGTGGTCACCAGAGATTCTGAGAGGAGGTAGAAGGAAGAATAGGTGTTATATGGGACAATTTTGGGACATTGGAATTGTTCCATATGATATTGCAATGACTCATACAGGCCATTATACCTCTTGTCAAAACCTGTAAAGTTGTTTACAAAGTGTAAACCATAATGTAAACTACAGAGCATGATTAGTAGCAATGCTTCAATATGTGCTCATCAATTCTAACAAATGTACCACATTAATGAAAGATGTTGTTAATAGGGGGAGGGGATGGCATATATGGGAATCCCATATATATATATATAGTTTTTTTAATGGTATTTTTTATTGTCTTTTTTTTTTAAGACACATAGATCACACAAAATGTTACATTAAAAAATATAAGAGGTTCCCATACACCCCATTACCCACTCCCCCAGCCCCCTACTCCTCTGTCATCAATAACCTCTTTCATCAGTGTGGCACATTCATTGCATTTGGTGAATACATTTTGGAGCACTGCTACACAGCATGGATTATAGTTTACATTGGAGTTTACACTCTCCACCAGTCCATTCAGTGGGTTATGGTAGGATATATAATGTCCTGCATCTGTCCCTGTGATATCCAAGTCCTGGAAATACCCCCATATCACATCTTTTCTTACCTCTCCCTGCCCTCAGCATCTCCCATGGTCACTGTCTCCACATCAATGATACAATTTCTTCCATTGCTAGAGTCACACTAGTTCTATAGTAGAATACCAGTAAGTCCACTCGAATCCATATTTTATTCCTCCACTCTATGGACCCTGGGATGGTGATGTCCACTCCACCTCTAAATCGAGAGGGGACTTAGATCCCACATGACTGATGGATGGGATTCTCCTGCTTGCAGTTGTAGACTCTCTTGGTTCCCTAGTGTGGTGGTTGACCATCCTCTCCTTCCTGTTAGCCGACCTGGGTAAGTCCAACGAACTGGAGAGTAGGAGTTGCAACTCTGCCTAGGCTCAGGGCCCAGCTGGCACATGCACAGTCCAGAGATTGAAGTCTCCTGAGCATACACTAACCCCAGTGCCAACCACAGGTTCAGTAAAAGTGACAGAAGAAGCATGTGTAGAGAAGTCACATCTGAGTCCAACTCCATCACACTCAGGAGCACAAATTCCCCCCTATATTTTTGATGTGATCTAAAGCTTCTTTAAAAATAAGGAAAAAAAAGTAAAACACACACATACACACACACACCAAAAGTGTCTCTGCAGTTTATTCCCTCAGATTCCCTTTCTGCAAGGGCTGAGCATTCCCCTTGGAATGCAAAGCAATTGACCATGGTTTTCTTCTTCTGAACTTCTGGCATCATTCAAGCCTTTACTTGCAGGGCACCAGTGGCTGTGTCTCTCTCCAGGGGGCCTCAAGAGGATGTCTCTTGGGGACATTTCTTCACCCTGGTAATTCACAAGGCAGCTTTTGCTACTGTGAGGAATGACTTGAGACATACTTAAAAAAATCGCTGGAAGCAAGGGGCCAAGTTAAACTTGAAAAGATGGTCATGGTGCCAGGTACCAAATGAAAATAAATGAGAGCAAACCAACCACAAAATCAACCTCACATGTCCTGCATTGTGCCTCAGAGGCCGGCCAATAGTGGCTCTGGTGTCCCGAAAAAGAAACCTTTGCCAAGCAAAAGCTGCCTGTCCCAGAGCCTGCAAAGTCCTCTTCCCAACCACAGAAAGAACAAGAGGATGTGAGGCCACTGGCAGAAGTCTGAGCAGGGAGCCAGAACAGCCTTTACCCCAAAGACACTGGGCTTGGGATCCCAGATGCTCTGAGCCCTGGAGAGCTCCACTTGGCTAGATGCTATGAATTAAAAGAGACAGACTTATTTGGGTTTTGATCCCTGGGGGGGAGGTACTTGGCCCCAGCTCTAAGCTCTGTGAGGCTGTTACCTGCGCTGGCTGGAGACCTGAAAGCTTTAATAGTAAGTACTGACTGTAAAGCTCTGAACCAGCCATCTGGTGGTTCTTTCCCACTTACATCGTGATAATTTCCATTTGGGAGAGACCACAAGGGAGTGACACACAGGCTGATTCCCCCTTTCCAGAAAAAAGGTAGTCATCTTTTGGTTTGAGGCAAGGATGAATGAAAAGCCTGTCCAAGGCTCCAGCTTTGGCCATGCTGGTCTTGGTTACACTGAGAACATCTGCCCTCACTCTATCGATCCTCAAGTGGAATTTTCCCTCCTTCCTGATGTCTGTGGCTTCTCCACTGGGGAACAGATAGTCAAGCAAAAGGTGGGTTGGACCACAGGAAACGGCTATTTTGAGGTTCAGAATTTGTCAAAAGCAGTTGAAAATTGCTGCCACTTGACTTTTTTTTTTCCCTATAAAATGGCTCTGCTGTGTGGTTTTAATACATTCTGGTGTTGTGTGCTTAGGCCTGTGCTGGGTGCTGTGAGGATTCCAGAAATGTAAGAATTGCCCTTATCTGCAGGGGCTTTACAATACGTTTGGAGACAGCAAACCATGGCCACGGGTCAAACATGTCCCACCACTTGTTTTTGTAAATAAACTTTTTTGGGAACACAGGTATGCCATTTGCTTGCATATAGTTTATGGCTGCTTTCATGCCACAACTCTCAGAAGTGTGCTGACCCCTGCGTTACATGGGGGTGGGTGCAAGTGACCACTCATAAACACCACAACTTTTTTATTGCTGTTTAACACCTCTCCTATCTTTTTTCTGCCTTGCCTCTTACCTTTTTCCACGATTCTTTTCCCTCTACCTGCCTGAATTTCCAAGGTCTCTCCTTTCCTCAGTCTCCTTTGCTATTCCTGCTTGCTCCTGGTCTGTTACTCCATGTCACCCTTGTTCCTTTCTACTCTTCTTTTGTTTTTCCACCCTGTCCTCATTTTCTTCTGCTCTCCCATCCTTATCCTTTTCTCTTCTTGCTCTCCTTTCTCCACTTCTTTCCTTTCTTCTTTTCCTCTGCCTCCTCCATGAACTGGTTGGCTCCTTTGACTGAAGCTGGGTGGGCCGACATCCCCTTCTCACCATTTGGAACAGGCTTCCTCTTGCTCCCACACGATCTTGAGTAGATCTCCCCGGTCCACGGGGCAGGACTGATGTTTCCTAAGTAAGGAAGGTAGATCATACGAATCAGTGTCCATTCACTTTGGTTGATTGTATGCTTTGACTGGGTCAGAGTTAAATATTTTTAAAATCATTTCTGCCATGAGCTCATCAGCCACAACAAGCCAGACAGCTCAAAAGTACAAATGTAGTCCAGATATCCGTCTCTTAAGGACTTCATTAGCCCCTGTTTGTGGGCTCAGCCTCTGAGGTTTTAACAAAGCTCCCACTGTTTTTAATAACATTGTGAGACAGTATTTAGAATACAGAAATGAAGTCCATTCAAGACTAGGCTGGGGGTGTGTCCTGTACGGTGCCTTTCTTCCCACAAAGTAATGTGTTTTGAATCCGAGACACTCTGTGGTTAAATGTTTCTCAGAAGCACATACCAATGGTTGCTAAAGACTTCCTTATGCCAGGGGAGAGAAAAAAGAAATCAAAATGGGGCAGTTTGGGAGTAGTTGTTTTAAAATAATTGTCAAAGATGTAGCCAACCCTGTCACACCACTCATCATTGATGCCAGGGTGACAAGAGGTCTCATTTGCAGGGTGACCCACCACCAACCCAACCTGCAGCTGAGATGAGGTGGGGCGGAGCTTCACACCGTTTTCCCAGTTATTAACCCTTTGTGTTAGTGTGTCACTTCTGTTACAGTTAATGAAACAGTATTATATAATTATACTAACTGCAGCCCACAGTTTACATTAGGGTTCACTCTTCATGTTGTGCACTTCTATGGATTTCCCATCCCTCTGGTAACTTAGACACAACCTAAAATTTCCCATTTTATCCACTTTCAAATATACAAGCCAGTGTGTTCATTGCATTCACAAAATTATGCCTCCATTGATGGGGTCACAGCTGTAGGACTGGGTAGGACTTAAACAGTGGGGCACGTGATTCATTCCAGGACAGAGTCCCTTCCAAGGACTTTTTCAGCAAGTGTTGAAGGCTGCAATTAAATCAGTTGCTGGGCCCAGATTATAGGAGAGTATATACGGCTGAACACCAGAAGTCTAGCAGCCTTGGAGTGGCTGTAGCCTTGACGAGCCCTCTCAGAACCACATGTCCCAGCAAAATGTGTATATCCCTTTCCTACGTCAGACATACTTATTAAAACAACATATACCTCACATGTGTTCGGCTCTGAAATGGTGGATATTTAAAGTATTTGTGACCTTAACATAACCAAAACAGGTTAATGTCTAACTGCTCAAGTTCATTAAAACATTCATTAATTAATGGAGTATATATTTCATTGAAACTCTTTGTAGTAGGAAGCCACGAAAAAAAGTGATTGCAGACTCTCTATAAACTTGGAGTTTTGCAAGGTTATAATGTCTTAGAAGACATTCCATATTTGCTTCTTTTAAAGTAAATACAGGCTGTCTGTCTTTGTGTTGTGAGAATGTGCTGAACTGACCTTGTTTTTCTCCCATTTCCTGTGACAAGCAGCTCCGCCCTGCAAGCCCTCGCCAAGCCCTCATTCATGTGGACTCAAAATATTATGGATATGAGTCCATTACATGTGAAAAAAGGCTTAAACAACAGTGCAACACGCAAACGTGCTCTGGGCTCTTTCCAGTCACTGGGTTCGACTTCCCTGAAGCTTGGGGAGCTGCGTGTAGTCTGTAGACTACCTCAGCCTTCCCCCTCTAGACTGCAGCGTGGCAGTCTGCCTCCAGCTGTAGACTAAACAAACGAACAGAGATTCATTTGAAGGAGCCACAAGAGACAGTGCATCTATAGCTTAGGAGAATAGCTTAAAGACTGCCTTATATCTACAGCAGGCCTGTCATGCTGATACAGTGCTCAAAGTGAGAAGGAACCATTCATTAAAACCACCTCAGCTGGCCAAGCTTGATTTCAGCTGGAAATCAAGTCAATTTGAACATTGAAAACAAAGAACTAGATACAGTCACTACCTTTCCTTTATTAAGAAAAGAAGGGATCTAGAAGTGAATTAGTCTTCTTTGAGAATTTAGAGTCAGGACAAACCAGGTGGAGGGATGCATGAAGAAGACGGGAATGGCTGGGGGACTAGAGACTGGAGAGATGAATGGTGGATGGACGAATCTGGAGTTCAACCTCAGCAGCTGCATCAGGTTGTCCATCCGCCATCAGCACCTACTGACACTTCCTATTCTTCTCCTTGGGGGGTGTTCGGTGACCACCCCAGTCAGAAGATTTTCATGTACTTGGTGTTCAAATAACTGAATTTGATTTTCTAGAGCTACTCTAACCTGAATCCCTTAGATATCAGTGGTAAGATTATGGTAAAAATATTAGTCAGGGTTCTCCAGAGAAACAGAATGGACAGGGTTTGTGTGTGTGTGTGTGCATGTAAATATTATAAGATTTATTATTGGAATTAGCTTTTGCAACTGTAGGGATTGGTAAGTTCAAAGTCCATAGGGCAGGCTGCAAACTGGGAACTCCAGTGAAGGTTTTGATGAATTCCCCAGGAGAAGCCTGGCTGGCTGAAGTAGAGACAAAATCTTTCTGCCTTTGAAATCATCAGTTCTTCCTTTAAGACTTCAACTGATGGATGAGGCTTTGCTCCTTGCTGAAGGCAATCTCCTTTGTTGATTGTCCATGTAATCAGTCATAAATGCAACCAACCAACTAGAGATTTAAATCCATGAGATACCCCAGAGTAACAATTAGGCCAGTGCTTGCTTGACCAAACAACTGGACACCACAGCCTAACCAAATCGACACATGAACTTAACCATCTCAAGCTAGAGGTGACCCATAACTCCAAGAATAGTGAAGAGGAAAGGAAGAGAATAAAGACCAGAGGACGTGCTTCAGTGACCAAGGGTTTACAAACTGTATTAAGTTTAGTAGTAGGTAATAAAGAACTGAGCCATACATGTTTATCAGGTTTATATAGATGCTGATTGTCTTTGTTATTTCCAAAATATTATGCTTTTATGGGACTTTTCTTAAAAATGTCTCTTGGTCAAACTTGAACAAGTTACAGAGTTGAGTTTGGGGTTAAGAGTCATCAGCTTTCAGAAGGCAGACAATAACTCAGGGGAATTAGATTCACAGGTAAAGAGACCCTGAAAATGTGTGACTCCTGTTATACACAATAAGTTTGCCTCTTTTTCTCTTTGCTTCTCCTTTCAGCTTTCCAGTATTCAATGAGGAAAAAATGCTATCTACTTTTGATGACTTGGAAGCAACACTTAGCTTCAAGTGTATGTTCTCTTCCAGAGAACTTGAGGTTCTCCCCAAAACAGCCAGGATGCAGGGCTCTTTGAGAGCTGTCCATGGTTGTGCCTTCCAGGTGCAGGCTGGCAGGATGAGTTTCTCCCCAAGTCATGGCCATGCTTTAAATTAAGTCCCTGATGGTTATGTCCATGGAGTAGAATGGAATTAGCACCCATGTCCTAACAGAAGAGACTTCACACTCAGCTGGGCTTTCCAACTTCTCAGGTCACTTTCCTTCTCCCAAATCATATTTGCAGTCCTCGCTGACCTCAGATACACTTGTCTTTTTATCCAGCCTGAAGTTATCTTACTAGACAGATATTTGTACCATTTTGTTTTCTCCTTTCCAGATGAAACAAGGAGAAACAAATAGCCAATATTAGGTGACTTTTTACATAATTTTGTAAATCAGGCAAAACCTCACTTATTCAGACTTAAATGGTTAAAGGGTGGCCCAGAGTAGTGAATGTTCTGAAATACCGAAAATTATGAAGAGTGCATTATATATGTCATGTGTATGTCATACACATATACATGTCATGACTATGTATAAGTCATGGCATGAACTAATGGCTAAGCCAAGGCCTTCCTTATTCCCAGATGGAGATCCTTGCTGGCTTGTTTTAATGAATTGAGAAAGGTCATTTGTATTTAGCCTGCTTCTTGTTGTTATGCAAACAACATGTTATTGCTAAAATGTTTGAGGGCAGCTTATCCTCCTATGTAGTTTATTTATTTTTTCCTCCTGAATAGTTTAGAATCCCTCTTACTTACATCATTCCCAACACTGTAAGTATATATTATAAAATCTTTTGCAGTCCCAATGTTAGACCAGTTTGTACCCAATTAATAATTAACATGTTATCGAGGACCAGATTAACCAGACTTCAACGTGGATTTTGTATTGGGAAGTTGCTAAGACCCCACAGAGGAATAGGTAAGGGAAGGAGCAAAGTAGAATGAAACCAATCAACAAATGGCTTTCTCTGTCATGCTGGAGCAGAACTGGATGTGGTAAATTGGGGTAATATGAGTGCAGTGACTGAGAAAAACCCCACACATTCTACAAACCTCACTTTTAGCCACAAGACCCTCTTCACACCACACAATCTCTTAGCTAAAGGCCAACAAAGGGCAAAATAAAGTGATTTGAATTTCACTTCCTCTCCCTGATTCTGCCCACACTTTGCTGGTCAGGGAATAGACAGTGGGAGGTAACAAGAAGAGAAACAAAATCTGAAGAACCACAGAAGCAATTGACTTTGGGGTGAATTCTAAAGCAGGCCCCAGGAAGTGAAAATCACTGAACTGATTTAATCTGTGTGCGTATGAGCCTTGTTTGACTGTGTGTGTATGAACCTTTATCTGAGTTTTGCTTCTTTTTCAAATGCCGTCTCATCTCCCTTGGCACTGTATGTCCAGCTCCTAACTCCCTCTGCCTCTTGATGGGCTCATGTTCATCTCTATGAACATTATTTTGTCTTGAAGTTCAATGCTTTCTTCCTCAAGATAGGTAAGATTGCTACCATTTATAAACTCTTCATGCTCTCTACTCCAGCTTCAAATTCCTGGCCATTGTTTGAGAAGTGAGTCAGGCCTTAGGCTCTGAAGTCCATTCTCCCCTACCTCACCAAGTCCTCTTTCTTGGAGCTCAAATGTCGGTCTACCCCTCTTACCCATTCCCCTCCCTACACAGAAGCTTTATTTCTTATTATCTCTCTCTGAAAAGCACGCTGACCCAGTACTGTGCTGAACTCATCTGAAACCGATGAAGTGTGAGGGAAGAGGGCAGGGTCACCTCTGTTCAACATGTTGACAGTTTTGCATGAGGACAAGAGGACCAAGATCCTGATTCATCTGCAGAAAGTCAACAAACCCCAGTCCAGAGAACTTGGCTGCCAGAAACAGCTCTAGACGTAAAAAGCTTGTGCTGGGAAAGCCACGCGGGTGAAACCTCCCCTAGTGCTCCCTCTACTGCCTCAATCTCCTACCCTCCACTCCTGCTACTTTTCAGGGTCCCCATCTGTTGGAGAAAAACAGCACTTACTGGGACACGGAGACTGATACGACCACAGGCAGAGAATGTATTGAGAAGCTCTACCAACGGAGGGGGTCTGAAGAACAAATTTTAACCCCCATCTCAGCATAGTGGGGGTCTGAAGAGAGACTTCAGCCCACTCCTGGAAGAGGGGATTTGAATTTATACAGGACTTTCCTAGGCAGGGAAATGATAGTTGGTGGGAGGGGGTTGAGGGTCCGAGTGAGGTGGAGAGACCAATAGGAAGCCCTAGAGGTGAACATTTTCCCTGATACGGCTAGAGAGCAGTGGGTTAGGGAGTTATGTTTTCTTGGAATGCTGCAGGAGCAGATGTTTCTTTGATCTGTGGGAATTAAAGGGTTTCCTTATCTCCCTCTGATATGCAGGTAGTGAAGGTCTCCATTTCCCTTTACTCCCGTCTCTACATGGTTTCTTTTTTTAACTTGTGGGGAAGTGCCTTGCCCTTAGACCGGTAGGAGGGGGTTTGCCTTTTTCCCAGTGCATATCAGGGGAAACTGAGCTACAGCTTGTTAGTTATTGCAAGCCTCTAACACCATCATTTCTGCTGTTTAGATGGCAGCATGGGCAGCGGGGCCCCTGGCTAACTTTGGTATTTGGATCACAGGTGTTGTTGCCATGATGGTTTCCTGTTTCCCTGGGAGCCACCTGCTCCTGAGCTGGCAGCCTGTGGTGGTGTCAAGGGTTGACTTCCTTGGTGGGGTGCTAGGGCCCCCATCTCTAACAGCTTCTCTTAAAACCCCTCACAACGAGCACACAGACACACAAATAACAGCAGGTAGGAAAGCCTGTGCTTAAAATCATAACATAAACAGATATATCAAATAATTGGCAAAGCACGCGATTAAAACTATCACAGAAAACTACATCTAAGAAATAATTGGCAAAGCATGGGTTGAAAATGCATCAGAGCATCAGAAACATTTCTTACTTTCTTCTACAATGCATCATAATTTGTAGCAGAAACCAAGAAAATACTCTGCTTTGCCATTCAGAAGATTGACTGTTAAAACCAGGGAACTAATCTAGATTTAGAGCTTCTCTAATTCATTTAAGAAACTTTCTAAGTGGATTCGTGTCTGGTTTTATTGGCTGGGGAAGGTCCAGCTGGCTGATCACTTCCCTCCTATAAAATCAACTTCAGTTCAAATCTCGTAGCCGCTGGCTGCCTCCCAATCTCATTGTCCTCCCAAGCCCCTGTTATTTAACAATTCTAGAGCTTCCACTGGCTGCCTGTGAGGAACTCAGGTAGTGCTCGGGTCAGGACCCCGGGGCACAGAACACTCAGGGATCCGCACACTTTGAAAATACAGGAGACGGCTTCATTTCCACTGCAGCTGCTGCTACGGGCTGACACTTAGCTGCTAGTTCCCACGTGCCAGGCACTCTGTGTAGGTTCTCTGCAGTCCTTCCAACCACCCTGAAAGGGAGATTTTTTTTTTTTCTATTTTGTTGAGCTAAACCCAAGGGTCAGACACATTTGATATCCCTCAGCTAGCAGGCGACAGGGTAAGAGTCCCACGAAGATGTCTGTTTGGTAACCTCTGCCCTGCACCCACATGTCCCCAGGGCTCTTGAACTGACCCACAGTCAGCAGGAACCCCTGCCATCGGGAAAAGGCTTGTGACAAAGCTCAGCCTTCTTTTATTTACACTTCTGCGTGCTGACTTAGCGTGAGCTCTCATTTCCCTCTGCAGGCTCCAAAGGCCACCCATAGCCCAAAATGCCGCGGCCAAGTCCTGTGCAATTTCCTGTCCCTTTATCTTTTAGAGTAACTTTGGCTCGTCTCTCTAGGTTTTCTTACTGATATCTAGGTTTTGTTGATTTTTCTCCAGATGTGCTGGGGGCACATGTCCAAATGAAATAGCATTTTACTAGTTCCTGCCTCCTGTTTTTAATTCCCTTTGTCCTTTACTCTCCCTGGGATTTGTGTGATAGTCTGATTTACATCTTAAAAATCTGGGACTGGGGCTATTAACTACATGATACATGTCACTAGCTAAGAAGCTCTAGGCATTTAATTTGAATTATTCAGTCTCGGACTACTAAAGATGAGACCTTGACCGTAGGTAATGCTTGGAATCGACCACTGAAGACTGTGACTGACCTTCAACTTTAACGTCCAAATCACCACTCACCCTCACCCTCACCAGCACCCCTGGGCCAGTAGGCAGGGTATAATTGTATTGCTCCTAAATAAGAAAGTCAAAGCCAGCACACATGGCAGCCTTGCCCAGACTCATGCAATTTTATAACCACAAACAGGCAAAATGCCTTTGTGTCATAACAGTAAATGATCAAAACCATTCATGTCCCAAGTTCATTTTATGTAAAAGTGATGGATAATCATTTATTAAAATGGCACTGTATTTGCTATTCAAGCAGCATTCAGGATTTTATTTCCACTCAGTTATGTTCAGCTTAGAGTGGCTGTAGGCAAAACGCCGATGTCAATGCAACCTGTTTTCAGCATCGGCAAGTTCCACTCCCAGTGCCCTGTGGCGGCACACACCATTTCCCTGCTGGCCCCACCTCCTAGGTCCCAATTTTGAAGCCCTGGCCTCTCCATGCTCCTCAAATCATACCCTGCATCTGAGAGCCCTTTGCCTCTTCAAGGCAGATGTCCAGCTTTAGGTGGATTTTTCAGTCGGTGCATGGGAGGCTCCAAGATCCTTTCACAGAGGACAAAGCTTTCATTCCTCCATCAGAGCTAAGATGCAGCCACGAGCTTGGGAGAGGGGACCCTCGCGGCCTCATGAAGAGGTACGTGACTGTGGTGGACTGAATGGGGGACCCCAGTTTGGACATGTTCTCGGTCTTAGTCCGCATTCTGGTGGGTGCAGACCCCTTGACTGTAAGATCCCGTCAAGATGTCCCTTCAGGTGAGATGCGAATCAGGTTGGGCTTTTATGTGGATCATCAGAGTCCTTGGTCAGCAGACAAAGCTGAACAGTGAGAAGCCACGGGGAGTATGCAGAAGTCAGAGTCAGCGGACCCGGGAGGAGCAAGGCACGGTCAGCCAGAGGATGCTGGCCTGGGAAGACGCTGACCTGGGAGGAGGCAAGCCTTCTAGCTTGGAAACCACGAGCCAATGCCTTCCTGCTGCTAAGCCAACCTATCGCAGGGTGTTTGTTTTAGCAGTGAGGAAACTAAAACACTGACCGATGGCATATCTGCTTTTCTGCCCATTTTAATGAGCATGGAGAAGGGAGGGTGGGGGCATGAGTATACTGAGAGGGCTGGCACAGAAGGGATGTCCCCGAAACAGGGGTGGGGCTGGGGGCACGAGAAGGAGCCTGGGAATGCTTGTCTCAATACTAGTGGCATTGAGGACGGTTAAGGACTGCTGACCTCACAATTGCACTTTGAGTGGACTCTTGCCATGGGGCTATCATTTCCCTCACTAGTCACTCTGCCAGACATTCTTGGTTTTGATTAAAATTCAAAAAGTGATGATAATCAAGTTAATTGTTCATTGCTAAAGAGGGTGTGGAAAAACAGTGAAAATTATTGCATTCCTTTGAAAAAATGTAATTTATTGCAAGAGTCATAAAAATGTTCATACCCTTTGAGTCAGTAATCCCTCTTCTGGGAATCTAGCCTAAGGAAAGAATCCCAGATAGGGAAAATGTTATGTAACCTGCACACCTGCTCCACAGTGTTGGGGTTGCAAATACTAATCCATTCCCTCCTTAGTCGCCTGAACCCACAATGCCCTAATACCAGGAAATTTAGTGTTGACTTTTTAAGGCTCGTCCAACACCTCCATCCTTATTGATCAAGAGTCCAAAGAGGATCAGAGAGAGAAGTGAATGTGGCCATCCACTAGTAGATTTTCTACCATCAGCGGCTGCTGCTTCTATCGCTATTGAAAGCGGTCCAGCACATTGATATCCCTGCCGCACTGAAGTCCCTGTTGGGTCTGGCCCAGGTACAGTGTTCATTTGAAGCCTACAGATCCCATGCTTCAGGACAGAGCTTATTAAAAGTCTCCAGGTTTGGGCTCTCACGTTTCCAGCTCTGAGGTCTGCTTAACTAAGGCAACCAACCACTCAAGTGCTCTTTTACAGAACAAAAAAGATCAGATGCTCTATGTTAAAAATAAAATAACTGTAAACACATTCAGTTATTCTTTGCACTGTTACTTATAATAGTCAAATATGAGAAGAATCTGAAGGTGTTCCATGGGGGATTCTCAAGTAAAATAGGGTATGTCTACTCAATGAGATACTGTGCAGCTATTAAAACGATAATTACGAAGACAATGGAAAAACATGGGTGTTTTCCCTCCAATTTTCCAAACTTCCTATTGATTTGTCAAGTTGAAAAGAATGAAAGTCTTATATAATTAACTGTTGACACGAACCTGTTGCCAACAGGACTTGCTAATGATTCGTTTGGGATAGTCAAGGAGAGAGAACTTAAAGACGCTTCCCAAATGGGTGGCTTGAGCGATGGAGTGGCTCTTGGTACTGTTTACTGAAATGAGGAAAAGCTGACAGACACAAAGATTGGAAGTGGGAAACCAATAGCTGTTTGAGACGCCTATTAGACATCTGAGGGGTGATATAGAGCAGGCATGGGATGTAGGAACTCCAGCTCAGTGAGGTCAGCAAGGCGGAGACTAGCAATTTAGAATCTGAGAGCCAGCAGTGTAGAGATTATATTTTAAAACATGAGATTGGATGAGTTCACTTAGGGATGGGGATGGTAGAAGAAGATGTGGACAGAGGCTTGAGGCATTCCAACATTTGGGGATCAGGCAGAAGAGGGAAACTGGCGAAGAGACCTGAAGCAACACAGTCGGTGAACCCAGGGGAGAAGAGACGGGAGTGGTGGCATGGACCGGGGGAGAGTTGAGTAAGGTGAGTTGAGTAAGGTGAAGACACAGGTGAATTGTTTTAGGTCAAGGAGACGTGAGCACACGTCTAACGGCCCATGGAAATGATCCAGGGGGGAGGAAGAAACTGATCACATAGGAGAGAGAAGGGCTAAATGCGGGAGGAAAGTGCTGGGGAAGTGGGGAAGAGATGAGAGACTGGGCAGTAAAGAAGCGGGTGTGTGCGCAGACTCCGGCGCAGTCCCCAGGCTGCAGAGTGAGTGCTTAGTAAGTACCGCTGTTAGGACCGCAGGAGTCAGTCTTCTCCAACAGCCAAGGGGAACGACTGCTGTCTGGTGCAACTCATGGCTCAAAAGTCAGGCTGTGCACGATGGCATTGGCAATTGATGTGGCCTCAGCAAATAGGAAAATGATGAAAAGACAGAGCGGTCCACTCTTCTCAGAGTGGGTACACTCCTACGTGAGTGGCATTCGTATGAACGGCTTGAAAAGGGTAAACATGCTAGTCCTTGATTAACAACCAGTATGACTGTCTTTAAATTGAGCTCATTTTCTTTTTCGCGGAAGTGCACTTGCCTATTAATAGTGCTCTGGAATATTCCTAGAGAGTGGTGGCCAGGGAAACCACACCCTTAGCACCTCTGCTGTTGTGCAGTCAAGATGCAAACCCCTCCCCTCTGACTGCTGAGGTACACACCCGGAAGTGGTCATTCCCCTGGCCTCTGTGGAGAAAACGTCCTAACCAACCTCCTAAGAGACCCCAAGTTACGGCTGTTATTCCAGCAGCACTGTATATAAGCCCAGAAGTCAGATTTATCTATCTGCAATGTTATTTTTTACCTTTTGGCCTCCCTGTAAAGCAGAGTTGAGTGGATGTTACTTACCAAATAGCTGTTGAAGAAAATTTCCTTATTGTCAAAAGCATTGCTAAAAGGAAGAATTTCTCCTGAAAAACATAAACATTCAGTTACTTTAGTATTTGATAAACCTCTATTTTGATGGCTAGATAACCCAGTAAGAAGTTAGAATTAAAATGAAAGTGTCTCAGGCGGATTCTTCATTGCCAACACCAGAGACCCACTCTAACAGATTTGAGCAGAAAAGTAATTTATCAAACATATAGTGGAAATGACACTGATGTCCATTTAAGAGACAGATAAATAAATTGTGATATAGTCATATGTGAAATACATGACAATAAGAAAGAACACACCACTGATACAATAACATGAATGAATCTCACAAACATGATATTGACGAAAGAAGTCAGGCAGTATGTACTGAGTATTACCGTATATGGTCACTTATACGCAGTTCATACACAAGCAAATAGATCTAGGCTGTTGTATCAGGATAGTGGTTAAACTTTGGTGTCAAGGGATTTAAAAGGGGTAGGGGAGGGATTCTGGGTGCGGGTTACACAGACATGAACAGTTTAGAAAATTCAGCTGTGTATTTTGTTATATGCTCTTTTCTGTATGTATGTGTTGATGAAAGTCACACAGAAGAAATCAACAGAAGGGCTTTTGAGTAGGTCAAAATATCACCAGAAGTGCTGGAGAAGCAGGTTAGAGGCTACACATCCAAGCATGCTTCCCGAATATGGCTGCAGCCCTTAAGCGAGCACACCTCTGTGGCTGCCCCGAGCACTAGATGCTGTGGTTTGTTCTCCTGACGCCTCTGCCTGGGACACACAAGTGTCAAAGCCTAACATTACACTACATATGCATTTGTTCATTTTCTGTATCCCTAACTAGCATGTGAGCTCAGTTCTGACATATTATAGGTACTCAACAAACATAAATTGGATGCCTTGGTTTCTATAATCTTTTATAGCTGAGCAGAACCCTGGCCCCTTCACGGATGTGTTCTTTCCTTAGGTATATCAATATCTCCAATCTGGGTCCAATCAAGTCTTGCTGAGCCAGGAGACTTTTGTTCTTTAAGGTGATTTCCCATATTTCTCTTCTGATTCATTAGCATTGACTTTAGAGTTTCATTCTCATAAGGCAATCTTATTTCCCGTAGTTCCAATTTCTTGGCGGGGGAATTGCCTTACTGTAACTCCTCAAATTCAAGACAGAAACACATAATATCCTCAGGAACATGGAATTTGACACAAAATGCATGTCAGATGGAGCTGAAGTAAGGAGAGCACAAGTTGTGAGGAAGATGGTGAACGAAGAAGTGGGAGTCTGCCCATCAGAGAAGAGTGATGTGGTGATTTCCATGACTGGCTTGGATGAGATCGCACAAATTCCATCTATGGAACTATTGTTGATCATTTCCCTTTCACCCCCATTGACACCATGTCATTCACTTGTAGGACCTGCTGGGGAATTCAAGAGTGGAATTTTGCCCTCCTACTGCACTTCCCGTTGTTTAGGATGTTTTAGGAAAGGCGATGGGCCCTGATTCCTCAGCTGGGGGACCTCAGGGTACACATGCTATCAGCCTTATGCTGGACCTTAGCCCCTAACCTGTGGTAGCCCCTCAGAAGCCTGCTTTGGGCACAATGCATGGTGGCTCTCTGGAGACTGACTGGGCCCTTAGGTTAGAACACTGGTGTCCTTGTCCTACTCTGTTGGAAGATACGGTAAAGCAGTGCAGATTGTGCTGCACAATTTTACTCAGAATCTTACATAGTAAGTCCTTCTTCCTCCAAGAGATGGGAGGTCAGAGAAATATTCCAAAAGACCAATTTGTAGGGAAGCAGATGTGGCTCAGGTGACAGAGCTTCTGCCTACCATATGGGAGGACATGGGTTCGATCCCTGGGGCCTCCTGGTGAAAAAGAAGAAGAGAAAGCGTGCCTGCATGGCGAGCCAGTACACATGCGAGTGCCCATGAGAGTGCCCACATGGTGAGCCAGTGCCCCGTGCAAATGAGTTACACAGCAAGATGATGACACAGCAAAAGAGAGACAAGGGGAGAGTCAAGGTGAAGTGCAGCAGAAACTAGGAACTGTGATGGCACGATTGACAGGGAACCTCTCTCCCCATCAGAGGCCTCCAGGATCGAATCCTGGTGAATCCTAGAGGAGAGAAAATGAGAAGAGAAGACAACACAGACAGCAAAGACCAATTTGTTCATTCCTGAATGGGGATAAACAGTTCGGGAGGGGAAGGCTGACAAAACTCAAAAGGCTTCTCTGTTCAGATTTCTTTCTATTATTCTGGTCTCAGTTCATTTAATTCTCTTTTCACGGGTCTCTTTACTTAGGTTAATGATAGAATCATTCTTTCCTTCACCTGGGCTCCAAATCAAGGACCCCCTAGTCAATGCTTTACCAGGTCTTGTAAATCCTCTGTCTCAAGAGTTCATCCCATCCTTTCCATTCTTTACACCTAATTCACATCCTCATCACCTCCCATCTTTTCAGGAAGCCAATAGCCTCCTCTTTCCTCTGCCTTAAGCAGGCAGATGTACTGGTGAAGAACAGGTACATGTGACTGGATTAGGATGTTGCCTTTACTGTTGTTAGCTGAATGACTTTGAGCAAGTTGCTTCATCTTTCTAAACCCCATTCCCTCATCTATAAGATGGATAATAACACCTCCTTCTATGAGAATCCAATTAGATTATGTATACAACGTGGCACCTGGCAAGTGCTTAGTAACAGTAGCAACTATTATCATCTAGCCTCTCCTTGCTCCAATTCATTTATTCACCACAACTAGATTTACCTTTGATCAGAGTGGAAACTCTGATCACATTTAAAAACTCTCAATGTTCCCCACCCTGTATTTATCTAACACCTTAAGTTTCCATTCTGGCATTCCAGATTTTCCAGCACCTACCTGTACAACCTTCTGGCCTGTTGCTCTCTCATGCTTACCCTGTGGCTGTCAAGCAGGCCCTCTCGCCCTTCCCCATGCCCTCTCTGCATTGCAGATCCAGCACATTGGCTGAGGCTGAATCTTTTGTTCAATTCGCCACCCCCCCGTCCCATGCTTGCCCTTCAAATAGCTTCTCTCCAATATCTAAATGTATTACTCTCCCTTTCTAAAGTCTCAGCTCCTAATCGCACCTTTCTCCAGGATGCTTCACTTTCTTCCCGCTCCAGTAGCTGTGTGCTCATTTTACCTCTCTAGTTGGAGAAACCTCCATTCCCCTGGCATCAATTCACCACATGGCAGTGTTAAAGCTGCAATGTTCAAAGCCACCATTTCTCCCTTCTGTCAGCAAAAGGCTAAAAAATGAACTTGAGCAAATTTTCCACTAAACTAGTTGGCTAGGCCAATGTCTGATAGACAAGGCCTTGATCAAATAAAGATCAAAGCTGGAAAAATAATTGCAGCTCTGAGGAATGGAAAGGATCTGATTTGTTTTTACTCAAGCAAGATTCTGCTCACCCAACATTTCCCCATTCTCCCCCTGCTTCCTAGTATTCTTCAGTGCCCACTTGTAGTGGTTTGAAGTTGTATGGACCTCAGAAAATCATGTTCTCAAAGCGAATCCATTCCTTTGGGTATAGTAGACCTACTGTAAGGTAGAATGTAGACCTTTTGATTAGCTTACTTCAGTTAAGGTGTGGCTCAGGATGGATCTTAATCCTCTTACTGGAGTCCTTAATAAGAGAATGAAAACCAGAGAGAGAGAGAGAGAGAGAAAACCACAGAAACAAGACACTGAAAGCAAGGAAACCCAGAAGAGAAGGGAGAGACCAGCAGATACCACCATGTGCCTTGCCATGTGACAGAGCAGTCCAGGATCACTGGCAGCTGGTGTTAGGAAAAAATCATTGCCTGATAATGCCTTGATTTGGACATTTTTCTCAGTCTCAAAACTATAAGCTTGTAGGCTAATAAATACCCTTTGTTAGAAGCCAACCTATTTTATGGTATCTGCTTTTGGCAGCCTAGCAAACTAAAACACTAGTAATGCAAGATTGTACACTGGCCTCAACTTATACACAATGGGGTATATCAGTCCCAATTTCCTGAATGTTTGTTGAATTTGTGCTTTTATTGGATGCAAATGTCAGTTCTTTCAAAACCCTTTGAAGGAGGGCCCCTAGAAGGTTTTTGTTTTCCCAATGGCTTCTTCTTTCAGAATACAGGCTGGTTTCTTGAAGTCCCTTCTATGAACAGCAATACTTTCCTCCAGACACTGGCCACAGAAAGGAGGCCATGGTAAGAAAACTATGAATTGTGTCAGAAAGAGAAGCTTTATAAAAATGAGGTTAAATTCCATTTTGAAAAGTTTTAACACAACTTGCCTCACTCCCAGAGCCCCACCTTATCTCTTACTATTGTTTCACTGTGTTCACAAGTGATTTTTGAAATGTCTTTTTAAAAATTTTATTTAAATTAATAGGTTATTGCTATTTTTAAGAGTAATATAAATTTAAACACTATTTTATGAACTGGACTAGGCCATTTAGACCTGAAAGAGTTACAAATGTTTAAAGTATTTGTGTGCATCCTCCTTCTCTTGTGATGTTCATATTTTTCACTGAAACATTCCTCACACTGCCCTGCAGATCAGTGGCACTTTGAGTGGCACTCAAATATAGCAGGCTTATGTGGTGGACTTATCTATAACAAAAGACCTCTTTTGTTGCTTTAAAATAGATTTCTTTGATTTATTTATACCTTTGTTTATAATGTTTTGAGTATGCAGAAGTGTATTTGCTTTTGTCTTTATCCCCTTAAATTTTTTTTAGCGAAAATTTCAAGCATACACAAGTAAAGAGAATAGAACAATCAACTTCGAATATCAATCACTAAATTCTAGAATTATCAAGATTTTCTCATTTTTCCTTCAGCTATATCTTTTCCCTTCCCCTTCTCCCTTTCTTTTGGCTGAAGTACATTAAAGCAAATCCAAGAATTATGTCATTTCACCCCATGTATCTCAGTATTTATTGCTAAAATATGGGCATTTTCTTTAATAACCACAATATTACTGTCACACCTATCAAAACTAACAATAATGTATTTGTATCATTTAATACACACTCTGAATTCAATTTTCCTTCATTATTTTCAAAGTGTAGCATTGCATTTGGTTTGCTCAAATCAGGATTTAAATAAGGTCCATGGGGAAGCAGACTTGGCCCAGTGGATAGGGTGTCCGTCTACCATATGGGAGGTCCATGGTTCAAACTCCAGGCCTCCTTGACCCATGGGGAGCTGGCCCATGTGCAGTGCTGATGCGCGCAAGGAGTGCCCTGCCACGCAGGAATGTCCCTGCGTAGGGGAGCCCCACATGCAAGGAGTGCGCCCCGTAAGGAGAGCTGCCCCTGAAAGAAAGTTCAGCCTGCCCAGGAATGGTGCGCATACACGGAGAGCTGACACACAAGATGACGCAACAAAAAGAAACTGCCACTGACAACAACAGAAGTGGACAAAGAAGAACACGCAGCAAATGGACACAGAGAACAGAGAACTGGGGTGGGGTGAGGTGGGGAGCGGGGAGGGGAGAAAAAGAAATAAAAAATAAATCTTAAAAAATAAATAAATAAATAAGGTCCATGCATTTGGTTGAGTTGTTCAGGGCTGAGGAATAGCTTTAGGGTTTGGTAATTGAAAGTATCTCAAGCAGGTGAGAGACTAGAGAGCACTGTGGGCTGAAGGAATGGCTTTTGAGAAGTGCTACCTGAATAATGATCTTCAAGAGACAAGAAAAGATGGGAAAAGTTTTGGGTTACTATTTAGCAGCTAGATAGTGCTTCTTTAAATATAACTCACTGCATGGACAGAAATTTGGGAAACTCTAGCATTAGTTCCAGTTATGGATATGACTTTCAGAAGAACTATTCTACCTCCTCCATCCCTTCTTACTCCAGTAAATATCAGAGAGCATTCTTCATAAGCTGAAAAGTCATCTAGAGACTTCCAGAGCAGGTGTTGTCACAGTTTTGCTGGCAATCCATTGCAAAACTAGCTGTCGCTATTTTCAGAAACGTGCCATGTGTATTCTCAATCCTTTTACCTACTACTCCATCTTCAGTAAAAGAGATGCTGTGTTTGATAGCTTTGAACTTAACTCTATGTTGATATTAATGGCTTCTGGATTTTTTAACCATGCCAGAATATATGTCAGCACCTCTAGTGTTAATAATTTATCCTTTCTAAGCAACCTCAAAGTATGATGCAACCCACCTGTTCATTAATATTTTGCAATCTGTAGATCTTAGTGGAAAATGGGTCTAATTTAAAGGGCTCACTTCAAATATATTTTCTTTGGCTTAGAAAACAAAAGTAATTGGCAATAAACAGCGATAGGGGTGGCTTCTGTTACTGCTTAGCGGAGCTGAGGAAGAGTCCTCAACTCCTTCCTCATCCGCGTCTTCCCAGACTACTTCAAACACATTTTTTTCTTTCATCTAGCAGGGAGCCTTCCAGGCTCCTAATCACCAAACCAGTGGGATACCTAGTTGCTGGGAATTTCAAAAAGCAAAATTCCCCAGAGAGTTTCAACAGAGATGCTTAGGAAGCCAAAACCC
This sequence comes from Dasypus novemcinctus, assembly GCF_030445035.2. Taxonomy (NCBI): domain Eukaryota; kingdom Metazoa; phylum Chordata; class Mammalia; order Cingulata; family Dasypodidae; genus Dasypus; species Dasypus novemcinctus. The sequence continues at coordinate 25,745,226 of NC_080689.1, read as the reverse complement.
CACTAGCTCTTTGGCCCAACTCAAAGGCCCAGCTGCAGAGCAGCCTCCCACACTACGTTCCTAGCCACTCAGTGCTCAGCAACCACATATTTCCCTTCACTGGCAACCCTTGTCCATTGCAGGGTAACTGTTCAAAGGGAGAGAGGTCTAAATGGGAACAGAGTTGGAGAGAAAACATCATCACATTTATCATCAGCAGGCCAAACATTGATATAGTGCTCAATGGTTGCAAAGTATGTTCATGAACAGAATACTCTTTTTTTAAACTATGTTTTTTATTTATTCTTAAAAGATACATAGATCACACAAAATGAACACAATACTCTTGACCCTCACATTGACCCTGGAAGGTAAGGTATGTAGGCTTTCTTTAACCCTGTTTCCTCCATAAGGAGACCAAGGCTCACTGAGTCTCAATGCCCTATATCTGCAGAACTAGAACCAAAGTGCCAGTCTTTGCCCTGTAGTCCAGGGCTCTGTCCTCTTCCACATGTGGTCCCAGCAGAGACTTGGCCCACAAACAGTCTTTGCTTGAGCTTCTTAAGTGGTGGACCTAGCTTTCTTCTATGCTAAGAGAGGGGTTCTTCAGTCTTTGGGGATCCTGGTCAGGCCTGGGGTGTCCCAGACCACCAATCTCTGCCTCAAATGACCTAGTCCTTTTACTTTCATGTCATACAGTTGTGCCATTTTCTGTGTGCATCATGACAGGATTAAGGTGGAAAATCACTATCTTACAGGAAAGTTTCATTATTCCCTCATTCCACTGATTTAATAGTTGAAAACCAATTAACTGTGCCTGAACTTGAAAGATCAGGTTCATCAATTGTAGGAAGAAAACAGAATTCAATGTACTGTTTTCCAGTAAATATTTTAAAATCTACATTTCCCCCAAACAATGAACTTTCTGTAACAGATATTGTGAGTTACAGCATTATTTGAATATCTTTGTATAAAAATTTTATGAAATTACTTGCTGTGGAAGAACTTCTTGTTCTTTTTCCCTCTCTCCTCCAATGTAGTAATTAAACCCCAATCATCCCAACTCTCTAGTGTACTTAGCCTAGGTTCTTTGAACTATGCTCTATTTCATGGTATTTAGCTCTGAAACAAAATGAGTCACTCCTGTGGTGGTTTGAAACTGTATGTACTCTATAAAATCATGTGCTTAAAACTAATCCATTCCTGTGGGTATAAACCTATTGTAAGTAGTCTTTTGATTAGGTTATTCAGTTAAGGCATGGCTCAGGGTGGGTCTTAATCCTCTTACTGACATCCTTCATGAGTGAAATGAATAGAAGGGGGTGGGGAGAGAGCAAGACAGAGCACATGAGCCATGGAAGCAGGAAGTTGACGGCAACGAAATCTGGAAGAGAAAGGAGACCAGCATACACTGTCATGTGCCTTGCCATGTGACAGAGGGGTCTGGGATTCCTGGCCACCAGTCATTCAGGAAGAAAGCACTGCCTGATGATGCCTTGACTTGGACATTCTCCTGCCCTCAACTGTAAGCTAATAAATTCTCACTGTTAAAAGCCAACCCATTTTATGATATCTGCTTTGAGCAGCTTAGCAAAATGAAACAATCCCATTCCATGGAGTAATTTCTTTGTTTATACTTCAGATTGGATCAGTTCAATCATTATTCTCATTTGGGCTATGATAATTTTTTTTTCTCCTCTCCATGGTTTTTGTTTTATTAGGTTTTCAATTCTATTGTTCTTAATTTGGATTGAAAAGCCATTTAAGGGGGTGGAGGACTTGGCCCAGTGGTTAAGGCGCCCTTCTACCACATGGGAGGTCCGTGCGCGGTTCAAACCCCAAGCCTCCTTGACCCATGTGGAGCTGGCCCATGGGCTGTGCTGATGCACTCAAGGAGTGCCCTGCCACCAGGGGTGTCCCCCGGGTAGGGGAGCCCCACGCGCAAGGTGTGTGCCCCATAAGGAGAGCTGCCCAGCGTGAAAGAAAGTGCAGCCTGCCCAGGAATGGTGCTGCACACATGGAGAGCTGACACAACAAGATGAAGCAGCAAAAAGAAACACAGATTCCCATGCCACTGACAACAACAGAAGCGGACAAAGAAGATGCAGCAAATAGACACAGAGAACAGACAACCAGGGTGGGGAGTGGGGGAAGGGGAGAGAAATAAATAAAAAAGAAAAAGAAAAAGAAAAAGAAAAGCCAGTTAATGAAAACATACCTCAGGCAAAATTAAAATATTCATTTTCAATACCCATCAATATCTTCCCTTATTCCAGTCCCTGCCCCTAACATCACTCCCAGTGTTATAGACCATGATATTGACCAGACTTAGACTCTGAATAAAGTTCCAATTGAGAGCTTTATTAGCAGCGTGACGACTGCCACATCCTATGCAGAGGAGAGAGCAGCCCCAAGTCGCGGGGGAGTTTGCTTATATAGGCTTTCAGGTTCAGGACAGGGGCAATAGCTCAGCAAGCAAGCACGTACAGAAGCAGGTAGGAATTCTATCAAGGGAGACAAGCGGTTGGGGAGTTCTTGTTATTTACAAGGGTCTGGGTCAGGTTGGTCTTTTGGCAGGAGGCCTTGAGATAAGGTTTTACAGTCGAGCAAGCTTGTTACAGAAGCTAGATATATGAGGTTATGGGGCTGTGGAATTTTTTCCTCTCAGGTGGGGGCAGTCACAGGCTCCTTCTTCTCCACACCAGCCCACCTCACCTCAGGCCCTCATACATTCTCTATCATCTCCCAGTTAACTCTCATATGGAGCAAGTTCATTCACACTAAGTTATATGAATAATACTTGTACTCAGTTTACTATTAACAAAGCCTTTTCTTATGTGCAAATAAGATTCTGGGTAAAAGGGCAGACTCTGTTAAAATAATATATATTAGCAGAGAGGTGTTTTTGTGTCAGTCTGTCCCAGAACAGGATCTGGGTGACCCTTTTGCATGAGGATGCAGCCAATGGTCTGTGGGAAGAAGGTTGTATTAGTTAGGAAGCATCCCATTCAAGTGACAGAAAATCAAACTAACAGTCTTAAGTAAAAACATATGAAGGAAAAGTGTATGGGTGTCTTCATTTTCCAGGGTTGCCATAACAAAGTACCAACAAAATGGCTTAAACAATAGGGATTTATTTTCTCACAGTTTTGGAAGCTAGCAGTCTAAAAAAACAAAGTGGGTAAAATCATGCTTTCTGTGATGTCCGTAGCATTCTGTTGGTGTTTGCCAGCATAACTCAATCTACTCTGTCATATGACCATCTGTCTCCTACTGTATCCAAATTTCCTTGCTTGTAAGGACTACAGTCATATTGGATTAAGGTACACCCTGATTTGGTTTGAACTCACCTTTTTTTTTTTCTCCATTGTTTTATTTTATTTAGCTAAAACTCACCTTAACTAATAACATCTTCAAACAATCCTATTTACAAATGGGGTCACATCTGGGGACTGGGGGTTAGAACTTGAACATGTTTTTGTGGGGGACATGAATCAATCCACAACAATGGGTATACTTAAAGCATGGCTGGATCCAAGGTGTCAGATAATGTTAGCATGACCCATTCTTTCTCCATCTCTTGGCTCTGCTTTCTTTTCGGTGGGCTTTGTTTTCATTTAAACTCTCCCTTCCTCGTGGCCAGTTGGTTGCCAGTAATTTCAGGCTTACTACCTCATGGCAATAAGTCCAGAAGTAAAGAGTTTGATTCTTATCTTTGTCTTTGTCTCAAAACAAATCTAGAATTAATTCTCATTGACTTTATTTGGTTCCTGTCTCCATCTTTGAGGCAATCTTTTGGCCAAAGATAGGTAATATTTTGGTGGCCAGGCCTGGGTCATTTGTCCATCCTGGGAGCCATGGATTGATTACATCCAGACTAAAAGTGGGCTAGCATTTGTTCTTTATAGCACAATCAGGGTGCTGGGAAGACACAAGGCAATTGTCCACTTCAACTGGTAATAAAAACACTGAGAAAGTCAGTCTAAGAAGAGGGTGAACAGGCAAGGAACTCATCTTGAGGTTGAAGAGAATGAAAGTGATGAATCAGATGAATCACTTTTCACCATTCCCATAAAATTCTTCTGACCCAACTTCTAGAGAACTTGTTCCAAGTTAGTGGGTGGGGAAAAAGTTAAGAGAAGCAGGGATAAGAGTAAGAGGGGTACCCATAAGAGATCTGAAAGCTTAGCTTCTAACCATTTATAATATCAAGGCACTGTAAAAAGACTAGAGCAGAAGGACACTGTGCTTGGGACCTAGTTAAAGAACTGTGAGACTAGTGGCCAGATTCCCCTTCCATCTCAGTGAGTGGTGAACCAAGCCTATATGAGAAATAAGCATGACAAAAGTGGAGATAGAAATAGTGATGAAAGCACATTAAAATGGCAAATCCATTCTCCAGACCCAACGTTTCTTTAAAAAGTGTCATATCAGAACCTTCTAACTCACCCAAAGGAAAATTTGGGGATTCTTGCCCAATGGCATTTGTCCACTTCATAGGACAAGTCTTTTATGAGCCTCTAACTCTAGTGGTGACATATTAACAATCCATAATCATTATGAAAACAGGACTGAGGATGGGTGACAATAATTAATGTTCCTGGTGCTGTGCTGGCACTGTCACTGACAAATAATTTCAACCCCTGGGGCATCTGCTAATTAGAAGAGAATGGTTTCCAATTTTCCATTGCTTCTTTGACCCAAGCATACCATGTAAATGAAATGTTGGAGAAGAATAAAAGCTGAAATCACTATGCTGGAACAATATTTAGAAACCTCAGGGAAGAATCAAGATAAAAAACAAGTTTGAGTCTGGTCCAAGAAACTTCTTGGAAATATATAACAATAGGCCCAGAGCTTTATCTGCTGTCTGTTGATTCCAGAGAGCTGCATAAATGATGGCTGGGAATTGAGTAGTGAGGAGAACCAGGTTGCATTTTGCCCTCTCTCTCTCATCAATCTCATGTTCTTCCCCACTGCACAAGCTCTTTCAGATTTTAGGAACTAGGGGTTTGAAGGAGAAATAGAAGCCAAAGGCAGAGATTTTGGAAAAACGCAGATGAATATCTGCATCAGTGGTTCTCCAACTTGGCTACACATTGGAGTCACCTGGGGAAGTTTAAAAAATACTGATGCCTGGGTACTAGCCCAAAAGATTTTTATTTCAATAGTATGGGGTGTGGCCTGGGATTTAAATAAAAAAGTCCCTATGGGATGCAACCAAAGTTAGAACCATTTCTCTAACCAAGAAGAGGGGATGATGGGGGAAGGAGTTAATTTGTGATCACCTCTTCAGTGGCAAGATTCAAGTGGCAAGTGGTTGTGTTTTTTTTAACCCTAACTGAATATTGGAATCACCTGGCAGCTTTTGACACCTGCAATTCCAGGATGCCACTGCATTTGAATTAACCCAGAATCTCTAGAACAGGGATTCTTAACAAGGGGCCCATAAACTTGAAATGAAGTTCAACAAAACATTCTTGTGGGGACATGTTAGTGTGGAGGTGATATATTTATTATATAATACACAGTATATGTGTCAGCTGGGCCCTGAGCCTCAAAGGAGTTGCAACACCTACTCTCCCTCTCCAGTTCATTGGACTCACCCAGGACAACTAATAAGGAGGTGATGATGGACAACCACCATACCAAGGAACCAAGACAGTCTACCACTGCAAGTAAGAGAGTCCCATCCATTGGCCATATGGGACTGAAGCTCCCTCTCAGTTAGAGGTAGAGTGGGCATCACCATCCCAGAATCCTCAGGATTGGAGAATGAACTATGGACTAGAGTGAACTTACTGTTATTCTACTCTAGACTTATGATTTTAGCAATGGAAGAAATTATATCATTCATGTGGAGGCAGTGGCCAATGGAGGTTCTGAGGTCAGGAAGAGGGAAAACAGATGTAATATGGGGCATTTTAGGAACTGGGGAATTGTCCCAAATGACAATGCAAAGACAGAAAAAGGCCATTACAAATCTTGCCATAACCTACAGAATTGTGTGGGAGAGAGTGTAGACTATAATGTAAATTATAATCCATGCTTAGTGGCAATGCCCCATCATGTGTTTCTCAATTGCAATGAATGTACCACACTAATGAAGGATGTTGTTAATGTGTGTAAATGTGGGTGGTGTGGGTAGTAGGGCATATGGGAATCCCCTGTATTTTTTTATGTAACATTTATGTAATCTAAATACCTTTAAGAAAATAAAAAATATATATCAAAAAATGAATTGAACAACAACAACAACAACAAATAATACACAGTATAGTGTGAGCTTAGTGAGCGGTCATTGGTTTTCACCTGACTGGCAAAAGGGTCCACGGAACAAAGAAGGTTAAGAACCCCTGCTCCAGAGTGAGATGTGAGCAGTGGCCTTTTTCAAACGTTGATTATCCTATGAGCCAGGGTCAAGTGCCAATGCTAAGGCAATGGTTCTCAAACTGATAGTGTGCATAGAACTCACCTATGAAATTGTTAGAAATGCATATTCTTGGGTCCTACCCACTTAGGGTGGGGCCTAGGTAGGTTATTTTTAATAAATCCCACAGGTCATTTTGATGGGAGTAGTCATTTAGACATCTCTTGCCCGCTGTTCTGACTGCTTTCTTGTCCTGACCAAGATGTGCTTCGTTCAACATAAATGCAAGCCTGCCATCTGGTCTGGTTCTTAATTGAAGGTGGGGAGGGAAGGCAGTAGCACCCTCTTAGGGGACATTCGGAAATGTCAAGGCATGTTTTCTAATGGTCACTTTGGCTGGAGCTGCAACAGACATTTAGTAAGTGAAGACCAGGAGTGCCGAACATTCAGTCCTGCAACTAAGAATTTTCCTACCCAAAATATAAAGTTTCCTCCCTTCTGTAAGATATACGGAAGGTGGGAAGGTTAGGATTGTGAGTGATCTGAAGTGTCAAGTTATAGGATGTAGCACCAGGCAGGCAGCAAGCTCAGAAGTCATGAGATGTGAGGAAAGGTCTGTAAGTTCAGGCAACCAGGACATGCAATAAATCTCTCCCATCTACATTTCTCTTTCTTCTCTCCAGGGGGCAATTCCTCCCCTCCTCTACAGACACATACAGTCTCCATTAGGGCCTCAGAGAGGGATCTGATAGTCCTATAATAATTTTTGGGAAAGTCACCATACAGGCCCTCCACTGGTCCCCAGGCTCTGTCATTCCTAACCAGGTGAACTTGGGCAAGTGACTTTATCCAGAGGGACCTAGAATTGAGCTGGATGGTTTCTAAAGCCACTTACATGTCTGGTATTCAGTGATTCCCTTCCAGTCATGAATGCTTAGTCTGAGTAGAGAATTGCTCCTATTTTGTTCATTTGATACCTGAAATACCTTCTGGCAGGAGCCAAACTTTTTCAGCCAACAATGAGAGATCAGGCTTAAAATATTAATTGTCCTGAAAGAAGGAACATATTAAGTTAAATCCCTTCTTAGGAGTTAATGACTATCCCATGGACCTTAGTTTATATGATGGTTAAGTTCATGCGTCAACTTGTCAACTTGGTCAGGTTATGGTGTCCAGTTGTTTGGTCAAATAAGCCCTGGCCTGATTGTTACTGGAAGGGACTTAAGTTATCAGTAAGTTGATTACATCTATGACTAATTACATCTAAAATCAACTGAGGAGCTTGCCTTCAACAATGAAAGAAATCACATCCAATCAATTGTATATTTTAAAAGGAGAAGTGATGATTTCAGCAGCCAAAAGAGAGAATCTCCATCTCTACTTCAGTCAGTCAACTTCTCCTGGGGCCTTCATCACAAACCTTCATTGGAGTTTCCAGCTTGTGGACTTGCCCTTCCCCAAGTTGCATGAGACAATTCTTTAAAAAAAAAAATCAAATAATATTTGCATATATCTCCTGTTGGTTCTGTTTCCCTAGAGAACACTGAATAATATACTTTTCAAGCAAAATTTGAAATATATTTACTACCCCCTGTTCATTAAGCAGCATGGATTAAGTACTTCCTCCTTGTCTAGCTCAAGATTTCTATTGACATATTGGGCCAGGTAATTCTTTGTTGTGGGGGCTGTCCTGTGCATTGTTGAATGCTGAGCAGCATCACTGGTCTTTACCCACTGGATGCCAGTAACTCCCACTCCTCTAACTGTGACATCCAAAACTGTCTCCAGGCATTGCTACATATCCCCAGGGGGCAAAATCACCCCTGGTTATGAATCACTGTTTTAGATGTTGGGGATGATATGAAAAAAGGACCATTCTCTACTCTCAAGGATCTCACAGTCTAGTGGTGAGGACAGATCCATTGAACAGTTAGTTATGATAATTCATGGAAGTGCCTAATGGAGATGGGTGCAGAAAGAGCAGTCGGGGAGGGTTTCCTGGGCTGGGCCTTCCTGGATGAGTAGGCATTAGCTGAGTGAAGCAGAAGGGAGGGCACTGGGGCAAAGATGACAGCAGAAGCAAAGCTACAAAGGGGAGGACCAGCATGGCGTGTGTGAGGGGTCAGCAGCTGGCTGATCCCCAATGCGGAGGGCACGCGGAGATGACATTGAAGAGGCAGGCTGGGGTTGGAAAGCCTTCTCAGATGTTCTTTTCTAGGGGACAGAGAGCCAGAGAGAGGCCATAGCAGGGGAGAAACACGGTCAGATTTGCACTGTAAATAGATCGGCTGCACTGACATGAAAAACTAGCTTGGAGGCTGTTGGAATATGTAGTCTGAGGAAGATGAGAATCTGAGCTCAGGCAGTGGGTGAGGACTGGGGAGGAGGGAGGGACAGGATGTTGAGCAGGCACCATCATGGGAGCAGCAAGGGAGGCCCCTTTGCATCCATTGTCAAGGTTCTCCTGCTGCCCACATTCTCACAGAAAGTACACAAAACATCAATGTTGAGCAAAACCATCACCTTCTGTATTTTTTCATTTCAGCACACTACATGACAAAGTAACTGTACTAGTCAGCCAAAGGGGTGCTGATACAAATACCAGAAATCTGTTGGCTTTTATAAAGGGTATTTATTTGGGATAGAAACTTACAGTTACCAGGCCATACAGTGTGAGTTACCTCCCTCACCGAAGTCTTTTGCCATGTGTTGGAGCAAGATGGCTGCTGACATATGTGCCAGGATGCAGGTTTCCTGGGTTCCTCTCTTCCTGGGGTTCATTTCTCTCTGGGTTCAACTCCTCTGTTTTCTCCACAAGGCCAGCTGTAGACTATCAGACAACTGGCTCTGTCTCTCTCGCTGGAACTTGATTCACTTTGGGCTCAGCTGCTCTGCTCCTCTGTGTGCTTATTTCCCGGGCTCCCGCTCAAAACTCCAGCATCAAAACTCCAACTAACTCCTCTGCTCTGCCATGTAGCAAGAGAGCAAAGTGCAAGCAGCCTATGCTGAAAGGGTGGACAGTTTGGCTCACAGGTGTGAAAGTTTGTTGGGGAGTAGTTTTCCTAAAGCTCCACAAACCCTTCCATGTTGTTCACTAGAATATGTCACAAGTTAGTGTCAGTTTCCTTTAAGTCAGAGGTCAAGCCTCTGGCACCCCCCGCTCCCCCAGAGCTGGGCAAACCAACAGGCACTTAATAAATATGTATGAAATTGAATCAACAAGACCATTCCCCAGCCTGAATAAAGCTTCCAAGAGTGAAGCAGGGGTGATGACTGAAGTCTGTGGGAGTCAGGCAAAGTCAAGTTGGATAAATTGGTGGACAGTTGGAAACTGTGACATGTAGGGCTGACCCCAGCAAAACCAAGATTTAGAAAAACTCAGCCTCTTTCTCCCTCTGTTGTCATGCCACTTCCTGGCTTCCCAGGACTCCTTGCTTGTACAGGTAGGCTGGGCCGTGTCAGCCAGTGCTCTGGTTCTAGACTTCCTTCAGTCTTCCCACCCATTCAAACTCAGCTCCTCTATGACTTATGCTAATAATCTCTACTCTCTGTTCTTGGGGGAGGTATTTCATGAGATATTATTAAATGACAGAAGAAGCCCTCTGCATTCTAGGATTGATATGTTTTCTCTTTGTTTGGTTAACCCATACCATCTCTGGGATGGTAGATACTTTCTATTGTAGAGTTTGGGTAAGTGAGGAGAGGGTGGATGGGGTTTGAACTGATTATACTTATTTTACTTGATGATGGACAAGAAGCGAATTAGTAGGGGATATAGGAAATCTATTACTCAAAATACATTCTTTCATGGTAGACAATTTAGAGATTTTTGGTTTTTTTTTTGAGTTAAGCTCTGTGTTTAAAATGAATTCTTTACATTGGAACATAATATTCTCAGGTGATTAAGATTACAATCTGGGAATGGGAATTTTGTCTGGGATGGAGAAGAGAAAGGAGGAAATTTGCATTTTGCCGTAGATATAGAAGGAAAAGTGGTGAAAGCAAGCCAGTGAAAGGTTGGAAAGGAACTCAGAAATGGAGGTAGGAGGCTGAGGGAAAGCCTGGTCTGTGTTGCAAGTTTTCTCTGGGGTTCTGGTGGCTAACAGGTTGTCCAGGGTGATTGAGTTCCAAAGGCCACGCAAGTCCTCAGAATCCCTAATCTAGGAGAAGCTCTCTCTACAGGTCAGGACCAGCTCTCTTCTAGGGAAAGTTAGAGAAAATAGAAAGAGACATAGGCAAACACACATATTTCCTGAAATTCCTTAATACTGTATTTAGAACTCCAGAAAATTAGAGCTGGGAAGACCTTGGCAGTCATGCCTCCATTTTCAGCTAAGGGTTGGGGAGTTCAAGAGCCTGCTCTGGAATCCGGGTGTCCCAGTTCTTTTTCTAGTGGGATGGGTCTCAGAATGGGGCCAAACAAAAACAAAACAATCTTTTTTATGAAGCAAGAATACCCAAGCAGAAGGGAAGCCAAACTTTGGTTGGGTGACTTTCATTGTCTTTCACAATTTTTCATTCCATAGTTGAGATCTGAATTTTTTGCTTCTTGATGACAATTTCCATTAGGCTCACTCAATTGTATTCTCATGTCAAGCAGACAATGAGACAATGGCTTCAAAGATGAGAGAGCGTGAGCATTCGGGAGACAGAAGAGGGGCCCAAGCCAGTGCCTGAAAAAAAAAAAAAGACTTAAGAAAGTAGCAGCTTCCCCAAACACTCGTGAGGGCATCACCTGGAGAAAATCTGTTTCATAACATATTTGTACTTGTCCCAACAGAAAAACATCCCCCAATTCCAAATCTTCGGACAATACTGATTTTCTAAAAAGGTGCGTCATCCTGCAACATCAAGTTCGTCTGGCTGCAAACCTCCCAGGGTGGATTTACCTCAGTTTATGGTGTATGGCCTTAGGGCAAGTAAAAGTATCTTTCACTCTGCCCAAATACCTTAAATACAGATTCTCAGAGAATCTGAGTTCCTTCAGAACTGAAGATGGCCTGCAATGTTCTCGCCATTGTTACAGTAGAGACTTCAGGGAATTGTGAGATATGATAGAGCAAATCATAAAGAGAATCTCAAAATATCTCAGGCCTGAAAAACTTGCCACCTACAGGGGTAAGGTCAGGAAGTGTGAAAAATGCAACCTTAGTTTTCAGTGTCTGGAACACCATGACTGAAAACTCAAACGACTTCAATGCTGTGTCATAGCAGGGGTTCAGGGTGACAACCCAGGTATGTGTGCTGAAGCCACTGAGCATAGAAAGAGTCTCAAATTTGGGCAAAGCAGAGCGAGCAAGACGCAAGCTCAGGAAGGGGCATTATGCAATACTGGCTTATAAATGAAACCTCACCCCTACCCCTAAATGCAAGGGGTCTTTCTCTACAGCATTTTCCTGATGAGTGTTTTCATTTTAGGTAGCTGGATATGTAATTCGGTGGTTCAAAGGGCAAGCTGGTTACTAGACCATTTGTTTTTTTTTTTAAAAGATTTATTTATTTATTTCTCCCCCACCCACCCCGGTTGTCTGTTCTCTGTGTCTATTTGCTGCGTCTTGTTTCTTTGTCCGCTTCTGTTGTTGTCAGCGGCACAGGAATCTGTGTTTCTTTTTGTTGCGTCATCTTGTTGTGTCAGCTCTCCATGTGTATGGCGCCATTCCTGGGCAGGCTGCACTTTGTTTTGCGCTGGGCGGCTCTCCTTACAGGGCGCACCCCCTGTGCGTGGGGGTCCCCTACCCAAGGGACACCCCTGCGTGGCATGGCACTCCTTGCGCGCATCAGCACTGCGCATGGGCCAGCTCCACACGGGTCAAGGAGGCCCGGGGTTTGAACCATGGACCTCCCATGGGGTAGACGGACGCCTCAACCGCTGGGCCAAGTCCACCGCCTGTATTAAATTATTACATGAATTTCAGCAGAAATTCATCCAATTGTTACTTCTCTTTTACACATGGATGAGAAGTTGCCTCAAAATGTTAAAGGTCATTTCTCTGCCTTTGTGTTTCAATTCGCCAGCTTTATCAGTGGTGGGCAGTTCGGCCTCAGCGTAACTCCATGTCCCTTCTCTCAGCACCCTACAAGACCTCCTCATAGTCCCAAGAGGGGCCCCCAGAAGAAGTCCTGTTGGCTATCTCATCAAATGTGTATCACACTGAAGGTTCAGACAGAATTTTCTGGCACATGTATTTTACTTTAAAAATTTGTGCCTTGATTTCAAACAATGGGGGAAATATCCAATGGATGTTTTTGTATTCTACCATGCCCATTTCTATCCACAAGCAAATACTTTGGGTTCAAAACTATGAACCTACAGGGAATCCTATTTACCTTACACCTTGTTCCTGAGGCCAGGTAGCTTTAATACGCAAAGCTCAGAGGTGAGGCCTTTTCCATGCCAGGACTAGGAAACATAAAAAAAAAAAGAAAGGAGTTGGAAAGGGCATCTGTCTACCACATGGGAGGTCCGCGGTTCAAACCCCGGGCCTCCTTGACCCGTGTGGAGCTGGCCTATGCTCAGTGCTGATGTGCGCAAGGAGTGCCATGCCACGCAGGGGTGCCCCCAACGTAGGGGAGCCCCACGCGCAAGGAATGCACCCCTAAGGAAAGCCGCTCAGCGTGAAAGAAAGTGCAGCCTGCCCAGGAATGGCGTCGCACACACAGAAAGTTGACGCAGCAAGATGACACAACAAAAAGAAACACAGATTCCCATGCCGCTGACGACAACAGAAGCGGACAAAAAAAGAACACGCAGCAAATGGACACAGAGAACAGACAACTGGGGTGTGGGGGTGAGAAGGGGAGAGAAATAAATAAAAAATAAATCTTAAAAAAAAAAAAAGGAATAAGTGCATTAAATTCTATCCCTTCTCCCCTAGTCCTCGTGCTTTACTGCATCAACCTTAAAGGCTTGGACCTGAACCCCTCCTCAGTAGTACGAGGGCCACCTGACTTGCCAAAACCCCAGCTAGAGTGTTCTTCAGAGCTAGATCACTTAGCAAAACACAGGATGTTTTCTCAACAGAGGTCACTTCTAAGAAAGGGCTAGTCTTCAGAGCAAGTGTTTGACTTGCTTCACTGCCAATAAAATGGGGCTAGAGTGAGCAGAATTTGCAGCTGCTTCTTTGTCCTGATATTGGAAAAGGGCTTCATTTTTAACCTCACTGCAAGTTTCCCTTCTGGCTTCCCTTCCAGAATGACTTCTCTGGTCTGAAAAGTGTGACCAAAAAAAAAAAAAAAAAAGATTGGAATGATGCCCCAATCCCAAATCCCTTTCTCAGCCTCTGCTTCACATACGTAGATTCCTCCAGGGTTTGATCTGTCCTTCAAACCACAAACCTCCAAAATCACGATAGGCACATTTACCTTAGGGCCCCCCTAACCCCTCCCTGGAGTTAATACAATACAGAACACTGCTGGATTTTGTGCTCGTACTTGGCTTGGCCCGTGCAATCATTCCCTGCCAAGGGAAATATCAGCAGGGAATAGAAAGTAGTAAGAGAACTTTTCTGCTTACTAAACCGGAACGCAAACTAGCCATCTGTGTCCACATATCCACCTCCAGGGTGCTCAGAAGCAAGTTCTTCGGACTTGAAGTTGGCAGTTTCATGTGTTTGGCAGAGATTCCTGTAGCTTTCTTTGTGAGTGAGGATATCTCTGAAAGCTTGCAGCCTTAGAGGTTACCCTCTGAATAACCTGTGCATTGCCTCCAACTCTCAGTGTTTTAGGAGGAATTCATTGTAATTAATTCCCACTCCCTCTTTTTCTCTCCTGCAAAACCTCACTACGTGGCTGGCTAGGTGCCACTCACCAATCACCCGTTCATCTCTGGCTGTTCTATCCAGTTTTCTTTACCAAGCTCTCTTCTTGGGGCCAGCTGCTCTCCCTGAAGCTTTTGCATCAATTTCCCCCCACTACTGAACTTTGCTTCATTTGGCTTCATTTTCTTAATACATTTTTATCTGAATGAGAGGGCCAAGAGGGTAAAAACTGTTCTTCCAAAGTTGTGCCCACTCCTGAAAAGTAAACTGGAAAATGACGAATTAGCTGAGTTCCTTATGCCTAAAAACAACTTTATTCCCAAATGATGAAAACTGAGCAAAATACATATTACTTTGGGGTCTGAATTAAGCAAATAATAGTCTCATTTTGCCATTTTATTCTTGCCTATAATGACAAAAAAAGAACTCTGCCGCCGGTTTCTCCACGTGGACTCCTCATACTGAGCCTTGATGAGAATGTGGAGGGGAGCCAGCGGCGCCCCCATGGAAGATCGGGATTCAAGCAACAAATTACGAGCAAGTTCAGGCCTCAGAAAAGCCCCGTCTGAATTTCCTGACATCCTGTCCTCTGCCCCAACTGGGGATTTCATTGCCTATGTCATTTTTTTTTGCTCCCTGAACCCCACGAGGTTTCAGGAAGAAGATACTTTGCGCTTTCCATCGTGATCAGGGTTCTGTGACACCCTGCTACATAAACCACTCTCTGGCCATCACGCTTCTGCCTTTTCTCAGAAATTCTGATGCTCGCTTCTCCAAGAGATAGCAAAAGCATATGGCAGTGTCTACATGAAGCTTTCACACTTTTTACCCTTTGGCAAATACCCAACCTGTGCTCAGATCTCTGGGCAGCCAAATGACTGCACACCCTTTAGGCTGTGGCTGCTGTCCACGGCTTCCTTCTGGCAGGACTTCATGGAGCTCTGAATGTTAAAATTGTAGCATTGATGTGGAGAAAGTGGCCATGGTAGCTGCTGAGGGGAGGGTGAGGGAAGAAGAGATATGGTGTGGGGGCATTTTCAGACCTTGGAGTTGTCCTGGGTGGTACTGCAGGGACAGATGCTGGACATTGTATGTCTTGCCATGGCCCACTGGGTGGAGTGGGGGAAAGTGTAAACTACAATGTAAACCATTATCCATGTGGTGCAGCAGTGCTCCAAAATGTATTCACCAAATGCAATGAATGTGCCATGATGATGAAAGAGGTTGTTGATGTGGGAAGAGTGGGGTGAGGGGGGTGAGGGGTGGGGACCTCATATTTTTTGAATGCAACATTTAAAAAAAATAGAAAAAAAATTCACATAAAAATGTGAAAGTTCGTTGTTACCATAGTTTCTGAGGGGAGGGGAAAGGAGGAATAGAATAGATGGAACCTAGGGCATTTTTAGGGCATTAGAATTGTTCTGCATGATTTTGCAATAATGGCTACAGCCCATTTTAAATTTTGTCAAAATTTATAAAAGTCTATGGCTCAAAATGTAAATTGTAATAAATAAATAATTAACCATGAAAAAAAAAAAACTCTGCTGCAGACTAAGGGGTATCACCACCCAGAAACTGAGGGATGGTATCCTTTTTCTTTTCCCTAATCCCACTCACTGCAACTTGTATCCCTTTTATCCCATTGGGAGACTGCCTGCTTTCCTTCCCACAGAGGGACCCACTCATCCTAGTAGCTCAGGCAGCCACATACCAGGGTGTATTGTCCTTTGTAGGTCTTCAGTAAGGGGCTCTAAATTGGATTCAGTCAGTGGTCACTTTTGGTCCCGGAAGAGTCAACACAAAAAAGGAATAGACACAAGCATGCTTAATTCAAATTCCTCATCAACTCTATTTTAGCAGCCTCTGCCTCAATTCCTTGTTAACACTCCTAACTATTCCCTTTTGCGTCTTGCCTCTCTCTCTCACTCTACAATAAATCACTGGAGAGCCATTCCCTATAGAACTGATACGTTAATGGCTGATCATAGCTTAATTCTCCTTATAAAGTTGGGGCATTTTACCTGATGTCCACATATAAAGACCGAACCAATGGGGAAGGTTAGGCACTACCAAGGGACATGGAGAGAGTTATTCTTCTCCAATGGTAGTCATTACCAATATTAATATTATTTTTTGGAAGCTTATATCCTCAGTGTGTGCATGAAGGAGTAACTCTCTGGTATCTCTGAGGACAGGAGCTGTGCCTACATCAATTAAATTTCCAAATAGCTGCTCACAACAGTGAAAGCCAGTCAAAGTGGAGGAAACTGACCAGATGTTAGCAGCTCTGAGGCACTGCATGGTCAGTGATGAGCCATCAGGCTCCAGTGCAGTTGCAGGAGTCCAGAACTTGCTACCGGCTGCAGAAAGGGATCAGTCCCTCTTTCCAGGAGCGCTCTTTACTCAGCTTCCAAGAACCGCATGTTTCAATCTGCTCTTTTTTTTCTCCCACGTCCCTGATGTTTCTGTGACATCCTGTACAATGAAATCTTCATGGGCCTCTCTCCTTCAGTGTCCGTGTCTGGCATCAGTTTTTTTGTTTGTTTGTTTGCTTGTTTTCTGTTTTCTGTTTTTTTTTTTTTAATTTTAGTAATGTTGTTGGTTTAGAGAAAAATCATGCAGAAAATAGAGTTCTCCTACCTACCCCCTCACACACACAGTTTACCCTATTATTAAAATTTTGCATTAGTGTGGTACCACTGATATAACTGATGAGGTTATTGTAATTGTACTAACTGTAGTCCATTGTTTACAATAGGGTTTACTTTTTGAGTTGCACAGTTTAAGTTTTGCTTCAAAAATTTTTTATTCTAGTTACATATACACAACTTAAAATTTCCTGTTTTAACCACATTTAAATGTATAATTCACTGGGGTAAATTACATTCACAATGTTGTGCTACCCCCAACACTGTCCATTACCAAAACATTTCCATCACATCACCCCGAAAAGAAGCTCTCTACCAATTGAGCATGTCACTCCCCATTCCCTAACCCCCCATCCTATTCCCTGGTAACCTATATTCTAGATTCTAGCTCTATGACTTTGCTTATTCTAATTTTTTCATATCAGTGAAATCATCCAATATTTATCCTTTTGTGTCTGCCTTATTTCACTCAACATGATGTCTTCAAAGTTCACCCATGTTGTTGCATGTACTACAGCTTCATTTCTTTTTGTGACTGAATAATATATATACAATTGTGTAGATGTACCACATTTTGTTTACCTGTTCAGCAGTTGATAGACACTTGGGTTGCTTCTATCTTTTGGCAATTGTGAGTAACGCTGCTATGAAGAACAGTGTGCAAATATCTGTTCAAGTCCCTGCTTTCGATTCTTTTGTGTATATACCCAGAAGTGGGATTGCTGGGTCTTATACTTAACCGTACTTAACTTTCTGAGGAATTACCAAACTGCTCTCCATAGCAGATACACCATTTTACATTCGTACCAGCAGTCATCCATTGTTCTACTTCATGGCATCCTCTCCAGCACTTGTAATCTTCATTCTTTCTTTTTTTAAATAGCATTAGTAGCTATTCTAGTGGGTATGAAATATTAACTCATTGTGGTTTAGAATTGCATTTCCCTAATGGCTAATGATGTTGAGATTCTTTTCTTGTGCTTATTAGCCATTTTTATATCTTCTTTGGGGAAATGTCTATTCAAGTCTTTTGCCCACTTTTTAAGTGAGTTGTTTGTCTTTTGTTGTTGAGTTGTAGGATTTTAAAAATATATATACTCTGGATATTAAACCCTTATTATTATGTGATTTCCAAATATTTTTCCTTTTCTGCAGGTTTTCTTACTTTCTTGATAAAGTCCTTTGATGCACAAAAGTTTTTAGTTTTGAGGTAGTACCATTTATCTATTTTTGTTATCATTATTGCTTGCTTGTCTTTGGGTAAGCCCACCAATGGTCTCACTTCTTTGGGATTTAAAGCATTCATATTATATTGAACATACGTTATAATTGACCAGGACTGGAAACTCAGGAAGGCAAGGTGATTGAGAAGGGGAGAAGAGCAGATAGTACTTTCTCATATATATTTTCCAATATCTCCCTTCCCACATGCTCTTCTACAATGTGATCTTGTCCCTTCCACATTAAGAGATGAGTCTATTTCTCTTTTCCTTGAATCTGAGTGGGTGTCTGATTTTTTAAACCATGGAGGTGAGTGAAAGTGACACTGTGTGACTCCTGAGGCTGGATCATAAAATGTAAGGCCTCTTTCTCTTTATTTGCTCAAATGCTAGCTCTTGCAGCCCTGTGCCTGACCACCCCAAGGCCACCGCGCTGTGAACAAGCCAAGCCATGTGGAGAGGCCATCGGAAGGTCATGGCCTTGGTCACCATTCTTGGTCTTTGAGTCATCATAGCTTGGACACCGGACATGTAAGGGAATAAACCTCCAGATTATTTTAACTCCCAGTTTTCGAGTCACTCCCAGACTTTGAATCTTTCCAGCTGAGTTCCCAGACATTGTGGAGCAGAGATAAGACATCTTTGCTGTGCCCTGTCTGAATAGCTGATCCACAGAATGCCTGGGCATGATAAAATATTTGTTGTTTTAAGTCACTGTATGTTTTAGGGTAGTTTGTTTTGTACTGAGTGACCAGAACAAATGGTTATTAAATTCACTAGTATTACTGTCAGGCCTTGAGAGAAGGGACACAGAGTATGTACAGTGTGTGTGTGTATATATATATGTATATATATATATATATATATATATATATTTTAAGGTACTAGGGCCAGGTTTGAACCGGGATCTCATAAGTGGGAAGCTGACAATCAACCACGAAGCACTGAGCTACATCAACTTCCATGAGTTGTTTTTTCCATTTGTTTGCTTGTTCTTTGTTTTTTTTTTTTGTTTTTTAGGGCACTGGGAACTGAACCTGGGACTCCCTTGTGGGAAGCAGGCCCTCAACTGCTTGAGCCACATCCATTCCCCAGAGTATGTATATTTTGATTGAGGAGACAGTTTGGCATACTCCTTTCTTCCAGAGTCAGTCAATTGCTACAACCAAATTGCTGCAGGGCAAATCTGCTTCCCTCTGACTTGCAGCACTCATCTACATTCATTCTGTAATATTTATGGAACACTTTCTACCTGGTTCTGTTAAGAACAGGACCAACAGCAGTGAAAGGAGTCTAGTGGGGGAGAGAGATGATAAGTAAAGATGAAGATAAAGTAACAGGGCTAAAAAACAAACAAGCAAACAAGCAACCTTGACATGTTCAAAACCACAGCCTCTGGAATATATTGGGCAGAGGGGAGAGTGGACATGAGATGAGCCTGAAAAAATGAGCAGAAGTAAGATTATGAAAAGTCTTGAAAAGAAGGTTGGATTCTCTTCTAAATGCATTATTGAAATCCATTAAACAGAATGACATGATCACATCCATTTTTTCCTAAATAACTGTGGCTAATCCATAGTGAAGGGATGAATTGGATGGAACAAGAATGGCTATAAGGACACTGGTAAGCAGTCCAGGCAATAGATGATGGTGACTTGGACTAGGGAAGCACCAGAGATGTTGGAAAGAAAGATAGTTTTGAGTCCTACTTTGGAAGTAGAATGACATGATTTGGATTGAATGTGAGATTGTTTCTGGCTTGAGCAACAGGTGAGTGGTCATGCCCTTTATTTAGTTAGAGAAGATAAGGAAAAGAAAAGGGTATTTTAGAGGTAAGCAAAAGACAGAATCAAGAGCTTAATTTGCATATTTCATGTTTACAATGCCCATGAGACACTCTGGTGGAGATGGGCAGTGGGCACTTGGACATATGAGCCTGAAGTCTGGGCTGGAGATTTGAGATGCTGCTAAAAGCCATAGGAATGACCTAGGAAGGGATAACATAAAGAGAAGAGGAGAAAAGAGAAACCAAACCCAAGAACTCCAGCATTTAGGAGGAAGAGTCTCCCAAGAGCACTACAATTGTCAGCCCTGCCAAGACTTGTCTACCCAACAGGGCATATAGAGCAGGATAGAGGGGTCAGGCTCAGTGCTTGGGTCAAAGTTATAACTCCACTGGATCCCCAGTTCTGACCTGCCAGTCTGAACTAGGACATTGTCCTGTCCTCTGATCCAAAAATCACTGCCCACCTGCTCTTTAATAGTTTATCTGGTTCTTCTGACATTGACCTCAACCTGTTTGTTAGAACTTCCGCCTTCTGTTTTCTCTAATTCTGCTTGATACTTTGGAAGTTGACTGCTGAAAAGGCATTACTTCTTGCTAAGCCACACATTTGTCCCCAGAGTAATTGTATTTTAGTCACATCTTTTAAATGTTTTCTAAAAAATAATATTTTTATTAGAGAAGTTGTAGGTTTACATAAAAATCATGCAGAAAATACAGAGTTCCCATATATGCCCCTTTTTAATAACATTTTGCATTAATATTGCTATAATTGATGAAAGAATATTATCACTTCACTATTAACTATAGTCCATAGTTTACATTGGCGTGCATTTTTATCCCATATACCACCCTTTTTTCAACACTTTGCATTAGTGTGGTACTTTGCTATAATTCATGAAAGAACATTTTTATAATTGTTCTATTAACTATAGTCCATCTTAAATAATAGGGCTCACTGCGTAGTATAGTCACAAGTTTTGAGAACTGCTCAGACTACTGCCTGGCTCAATTCCTGGGCTTCTGCAAGGTGGGCCACACAAAAGGAAAGTGAGAAATCACGGGCAACCACCTGATTCACTTTAAGCTTGGTTGTCTAATCTGTAACGAAGTAGACAGTATTCTATCATATTTCATAATGGCTCAGGAAACTACTAAAACAAGGCTAACTCTTATTGTCTGCTTATCCTGTTTTTTTGTTATGATTCAGATAGTTTGTTTTCACTTTTCACTTGTTTTGCCCACTATGTACTAGAATAGCTAGCTGTAAATCAAGAGCAAGAATAAGAGCTGAAACTCAAGTTCACTTACTAATATCGGTCAATTAGCCCAGTTTGCCCATTAAAAGTTAATTTTTGTTGTTCTTGAAAAAGACTTAATTGAAGGGGCTTTTGGATGACTGAAGCTTTCATTCATCTCTTCCATTACCAAGGATGACAAGTTGTCTGGTTTTCATTTCTTTCCCTGAATTTCAGGCTGCATGATTATAATACCGTGCGATTAGGCTACAAGAAAAACATCCTGACTGGAGCACTGTGACATCACCCTTCATCGATCAACTTTTCTTCATAAACAGTCTTGCTGTACTGGGGGAGGGCCATGGAAGGACAAAGAGTTTCTCAGGCAAAGACTTTCTTGGAAATTCCCAAGCAGTGAGTCTAGCTGAGAAAACTCCAGGCAAAAGCCACCTGGCTTGGGTTTTAGGTCAGTGTTTGGGGGTTTATGTCTGAGACAGGAAACTTGTATAGATCAGAGTGGTCTCGCCAGTGACCCAGGACCTCGAAAGGCCAGGGCAGACCATGCTTATCCAAACATGTGAACCCAGGGGAGGTCAGGAATTTCTTGCCAGTACCTCAGAGGGAACCACCTCTTGCTGGTTTGGTGCTTCAGCCTAGACCTGCAAACCAATCCATTGGGTCAACTCTGGATCTGCTGGGATCATAAGGTAGTCTTTGGAAATGGGAAGTGATCAGGACCTTGGCCAGACCCATAGCTCTGGAGCTGAGTCCACTTCGGGGCAGCAAGAGAGGACATTTTA
This sequence comes from Dasypus novemcinctus, assembly GCF_030445035.2. NCBI lineage: Eukaryota > Metazoa > Chordata > Mammalia > Cingulata > Dasypodidae > Dasypus > Dasypus novemcinctus. The sequence goes on along the minus strand of NC_080689.1, from coordinate 25,723,431 downwards.
TTTCCTTGGTCGTTTGCCTTGATGTGTTGGGTATTGTTAGACCAAAGGCCTTCTGGAGTATATACTTGTCAGCATAGTTCTTAGCTTTTTTCACTGTCACTTATTCTATAACTTTTTAAGATGTCTTGGGTGCAAGTTCAGATGGTCCACTCGACTGTACCAGAAAGGGGCAAGAGCAGGAGTCCAGATTTGGCCTGAGACAGAATAGCACTGTGGTAATGGATTCCAGAGGGGCAGCTGGGTTGGTACTGATGGGCAAAGCTATTCTGTTTGTGCAGCAGACGGGAGTCCACGGGTTTTCTTTCAGCTGGCATTGGGAAGGGGTTTCGGAGGCAGCAGGGGCTGGTGCTGGGCTGGGGGGGAGGGACACAGATGCCAGTAAGGCAGGCAGAAGATCTCCAGTCGTCAGATGCAGGTTCTGGGCAGGGCTGGCATCCTCCAGGGGATGGAAACAGTCGGGGCTAACAGACCAGTACAAAAGAACAGGCACAAAAGCAGAGACCAACAGGGCTTGGGGACAGAGAAAGAGTGAGGGAAGGAGCCCCTGCGACTCGTGCGCCCAAGGCTCTTTCTTAGGACCCGGGTCTGGTTGCTGACTGGCAGTGAGCCCACATGGTAGGACTGTCTCGTGACTGTAAGTGAACAGTGGCCCCTGGTTCTGGAAAGTGACTTAGTTGTCTTGGCAAGGGGCGCTCTGAGAGCGCCACCTGGACAGAAACGTCGCGGCACACCTGGTTTGAGTAAGTTTATGTTACATCAGTGACTTCTTTTTGTGGCTAGCTGAGGGGCAATTATCCTTATGTGACATTGTGACTTCATCAGTGAGAAACAAATAGGCTCGTATTTAAAAACGTCAGCTGAGGTCATGCTTAGGAGGCGATGCCAGCTCATAACCTCACCAGGGGTTCACTTAAACCAGATAGTTCTTCACCACCCAGGGAACAGATGAAGGGGGAAAGTCCTCTGTGGCGCCTTCCACGCCTACCTTCAGAGCCCTTGGAAAGGGCTGACCCTTACCTCAGCCCGGCCTGTGCCGGATTCCCCAGGGCCTTGCTCTTGATCCTTATCATCATCGTCCTCCCTCCCTCCCTTCCTCTGCTCTTCCTCCCTCCTTCAAATATTTATTGAGCACCTACTTTGTGCCGAAAGGCTCTTCTCTCATGGATCTTATTATTCTTATCAAGCAAACCATACAACAAACAAGCATATGACCACTAAACACATCCAGTTTAGGTAATAAGTGCTACAAAGGGAAATAAGGAAAGTGTCAACAGGGTGGCCGCAGCTGATTCCCCAACAAGATGATGATGAAGCAAGGGAACATGCCATTCGGATGTGTGGGAGAAGTGCGTTCCAGGAAACGAGGACAGGTCGGGCGAAGGACCTGAGGTAGGCGCAGGTTTGGCTGTTTGGGAATCATTAAGGAGACCAGTGGGGCTGCAGCCAAGTCAGGCAGCGAAGGGACTGGGAAGAGATGAGGTCAGAGGTAGCTGAGGGCCAGATTATGTGGTATTAGCTGGCTTCAGGAGTTTGTCTTCCCGGGGGAGGTTTTCTTAGTGGCTTCTTAAATTCTGAAGAAGCATCAGAACAAAATGAGTAAATATGTCAAGTCTGGGTGGGGGGATGTGCTTGAACAGGGAGCCTTTCTCTTCAAACCCCACCATGGAGATCTGCCTTCCAGAGCCTTGTTTCCCTTCTCCTCCCTGAAAGCTGTGTCCAGGCTGAGGACGTGGGGGTGGCAGAGGAAGGGGGACTTCCTGCAGCAGGAACAGAAAATGCCAGACTGTGTTCTCTGGCAACGGGCCTCCTCCCACCCAGCAGACGTCTCCGGGGAGGGTGGCGTGGCAGGCGGGAGGTGACCTGCCAAATGTGGCCTGGGCCCAGCTCCCCGGCTCGCCTCCCGAAGGGCCTCCTCTCTTGGTGGCGCGGAACTCTCAGCGTCACCTGGTTATTCTTCCTGAAACGAGGGCAAGCCTTGGGATCTTGAGAGCCTTATAAAGAATGTTTTCACAGACTTTTGGTAAACTTGTGGCTCCCACTTGCCCTCTGGAACTCTTTCATTTTACATCTGTGGGGTTTGACTCAGCAACAGTTTTTCAGCTAAGTCTGAATGTTGAAATGAATTACTGACCATTTAGTTTTCTACCAAGAATTGGAGAGCCAAGGAGCCAAGTGGTATTTTTTAAACACACATTTAACTTGTGGAGAGAGGGAAAGCCTCCAGTTCCAAACAGACAAGTCAGTTGGCAGTATTTAATCAAAAGAAGGAAAGGGTTCTTTCTTTTCTTTCTTTAAAAGGACAAAACACTTGACAAAAAGTTCTGTTTTAGTGTGGAATGAAGGCCTTTGGGAAGGAAAGAACAGTCTCGCCCAGACCTTTGCTCCCCTGCTAATAAATTAAGAACTTCTATTCTATCTGCCTTTCCACGTATGTGTATCTGAGATCCCAGAACTCCCTCAAGAATCAGAGAAAGGAAACATCAGAAGAGGAGCAAGCACAGATAAGAATTCCTCAGATTCCTCTTGTTCAATGGTCCACAAAACCAGCTTACCCAGGAATATTCTATCCTGCGGTTGAGACCAGCACATCCCATGATAGCTCTGTGCCCTGACATCCACCCTGTCTGCTCTATCCAATTTCCATCTACTCCATCCTTGCATCTTCGTTTACCTTTAGTTTTTTAACCCCAGACTATTTACTGGATTTCAACCTTCACAAAGTATCACAGTTTTGGTCATAATTGCTGGATTCAGTTCATTTCTGGCCACTCATCATCCTTCCAGACTTGGTCTTAATAATCACCTTTGCTTTCCCACTCTTCAGAACAGTTCCAAACCATAGTCTCCTCTGGGAAGCACTGACTCTTGTTCCACCAAGTCGACCAGATCCCAGCCCAGTATAGGGCTTGACAGTACAGTTGAAAATGAAACTTTTCATTCTAGAAGTGAAGCATTAAAAATCAGGTGAAGGGGAGCAGATGTGGCTCAAGCAGTTGAGCACCTGCTTCCCACATGGGAGGTCCAAGGTTTGGTCCCCAGTGTCTCCTAAAACAAAAACAAAAACAAAGAACAAACAAAACAAATGAAAAAACCAACCCAGGGGAGCCGATGTGGCCCACTAGTTGAGTGCTGGCTTCCCACATACGAGGTCCCGGGTTCAACTCCCAGCACCGACTACCTAAAAAAAAAAAATGAGGTGAAGACCTGGGGTTTGTAATTCCTTTGATAACAGAATGATTTTGAGGACTTCTTATAGCTTATAGGTAGGAAGGACAAATGGGCTATTAGTTCCAACAGAAGAAATTTTTTACTGATGGTTTGTAGTTTATTTTCTGGAACCAAGATATCAATTGTTTTTAACTTTTTATTTTGAAATAATGTCTAAATTACAGGACAGTAAGAATAATACAAACCTCATACATAGAAATTTCAATGAAGCCCTTTGTCTCCCCCCACAGATACCCAGATCCTGTGATTTTAGCATCTTGCCACATTTACTGTAATTACCTTCCCCATCCGTCTATTTATCATCTCATCTTCTGAAGGCACGAGTGCATACATTATGTTCCTTGAACACTTATTACTGCCACATACATTTCCTCATATTCCTTATGTAACCACATTAAGTGCAGTTATCAAGTTCCTTCCTTCCCTTCCTCCTTCCCTTCCTTCCTTCCCTCTTTCCACTGTGGAAACATATATACAATATAAACTTTCCCATGGGAACCACTCTCAAGCCTACCATTCAATGGGATTAATCACAGTCACAATATTGCTGTACGCTCGCCACCTTTGGTTACTGAAAATTTCCTAACTTCTCAAACAGAAACCATACACCCGTCATGCATTAACTCCCCAATTCCCATGCCTCCTGCCCCCACCCTTGGCAACCTGTATTCTAATTTCTGTCTCTATGAACTTGCATATTCTTTGATATTTTCTTTGTAGTTAACATGGGACTTAAATTTAGCATCCTAAATTGATAACAATTTTGTTTGCTTTGGTACCAGCTTAACTTCAATAGGATATACAAACCATGTTCTTATACTGCTCTGTCCACCCACCTTTACATAATTCTGGTTACAAATTACATGTTTATACATTATAAATCCAAAACCATTGATTTATCATTCCATTTTATGCATTTGTCAATAGGAGTCTTAAATTTCTAGCCACAAAGAGAAACTTTAAGTAATTAGCCCTTCCATTGTAAACAACTACAAAACTGGAAAAACATGTGAACAACTCTTTTCAGATATTGTAATCTTGGCGAGACGGGAAACAGAAAACAGCAACAAAACATGAAGAAATGAAACAACAAACAGGAAGAAACTAAATGACAGTTGATTGAACTTAGGAAAGATATAAAAGAAAAAGACAAAAATCATAGCAGAAATGAAGAAGAACTTACAAGGCACTCAAAGGAGAAGAAAGAATAAATTCAAATGGAAATTTAATGAAAGTCATTGAAGAAAAGCAGGCTAACAACCAAAAGAATACAAAAGAGACAAAGGAAGAAATAAAAATGGTCAGAGGAATACGATTAAAGGAGAGGATGGACAAAGGATGTCCAGAGTGTCTGAAGAAGGAAATCAAAACAACCAAACAAAACTAGTATTTAAAATTATGATCCAAGAAAAGTTTCCAGAAATAAATCAAGACCTGAATCTACCCAGGGAAAGGGCCCATTTGGGAAAATTGACCTGAAATGATCATCTCAGAGATATATCCCAGGAGAATTGCAAGACTTTAAAGAGAAAGAAAAGAATCCTTAGGGACTTTTGGCAATCCCATGAAATAGTTTGACAGAAGAGAATTAGACTGGCATCAGATTTCTCAAAAACAACATATAAAGTTAGACAACAGTGGAACAGCGTGTTCAAGAAATTTAAGGAAAGAAAACACAAACCAAAAACTTTATATCCAGCCAAGCAGTTTTGCAAGTATCAAAGAAATAAAAAACAGTTTTATCCCTTGATTGCTCTACCACTTCTTGCTGTGTGTGCAGTGAGGTTGACCACTGGCTAAAGTCAAGGGCAATGAGTCTGGAGGCCTTAAAATGCATATCATCCTTCTTCCCTAATGGTGAAGAGAGGGAGTCTAGAGCATGTCACTCAGGACACCAGGCCCTATGACAACCCAGGACTCTAGGCTTCTGTTTTGCTAAAGGCCCGACTGACAAAACCTCCAAGACCCACTAGGAGGTTATGGGCAGCAGGAGTTGCGCTGTGAAGTGAGGTAGAGGCACTGCACCGAGCCTGGACACCTTCTCTCATGGTGCATGTCTGCTGTTAAAGACTAAGGCAAGGGGAGCGGCAGTAGCTCAAGTGGTTGAGTGCCTGCTTCCCAGGTACAACGTCCCGGGTTTGATCCCCAGTACCTCCTAAAAACAAAACAAACAAACAAATGGAAAAACCAACTCTCACTGGGGAGCGGATGTAGCTCAGTGGTTGAGCACCTGCTTCCCAGGTACGAGGTCCTGGGTTCAATCCCTGGTGCCTTCTTAAAAAAAAAAAAAAAGAATAGGGCAGGGAAGCTGGCATCTGTGACCACGTGTTTGTGGAATACATTCATACATATAGTCCTCCTGAAAAATAATTTAGGGTAACCCCTTACCGTCAATCCCAAAAGGAAATTTTAGAGCACCGCTGACGGGCTGGGCTGGTCCCTGCGGGTCTCCAGAGGACAAGGAGACTGCCACTGTGCCCCTTGTCTGCCTCCGACCCCAAATCCAAAGTTCGGAGAAAAGAACTGCTGTGCCCCAAATGTTCTGTGTGATTGCTCTGAAACCAAAAAGGCTATATTTTTTTTGAAAGGGAAGAACATATTTGGCCATTTACATGCTTACAAAGAACATCCGAAAAAGAAATTTGAAGATGAAATTCTGCCACAAACGAAAGAGCTGATCTTTCAGTTAGTTTTATACAAAACAAGGAAATTAAATGCAAATGTTAGGCTCCTACCCACCAAGTGTTTCATTTAGACCACTAAATATTCCTGGAAAACAACTCCTCTTTTGCTCCCAGCACAGTTGACTGGACCCAACGCCATCATACTTTCTGGAGTCACTGTTGACCTCCGTCATCCCTTTTCTTCTTCGGGCTCTAGTCCAGAATATTGGCCATTTCTGAGCAGCTCCCCTCCTCACTTATTCCCAGCATCAAGGGAGATTGTGGATTTGCCTGAAACTAGCTAGCTCCAGGCAAGAGGTTAGTCAATCAACTCTCCGGAGAACCAAGATTCCCAGAGGCGCTGCCCGCCCCCCTCTTCCTCAGACACCTCGGTGTGGAGAACAGGAAAGCACAGCCCACATCTGTCTGAATGGCTTCCGGGCACCCGGGCGGGGCTGTCACAGCACAGGCAGAGAGCAGACAGGGTCCCAGCCAGGCCAGCAGCCTGGGGTAACCGGGTCCAGCCACGGTGATGGGGCACTTCGGGAGGGGCTCTTCTGCCACAGCTTGGGGGTGCAGTGGGCAGGGCTTGGACCCCAGGAGGAAGCCTGCTCAGCCCGTCTGGACTCCAGCTCTGACGTTCCTCCATCGCGCCCTCCACGTGTCGCCGGGGCGTTGGACCTACGGGCATCTTCTGAGCCGTGTCCCCTCCCAGTAATCGCTGATTTCTTCTAGTTTCTGGATGACATTATTCTAAGGGAATATGAACATTCCCTTCCAACAAATGCTACGCTTCTTTAAAAAGTTCACCTGTGAACCCATGCTCCCTGGAAAACTGAGTGGAGCAGCAGGTGTCACTGAAAGGCAGCTCCTCAAAGCCGCCTTGACAACGGCGCCACTTGGAGGGCCTCGGGGAGCTCTCAGCTCTACTCGGGTCCTGGAAGGAGGCACCGGAACCCAGTGCTGTCGTGAGCGCCATCTCCTGCGCCCGGCTGCCTGAGATCTGGAGATCCACTGGACTTTGTAGGCAGATGCGCACATCTGGCCCCTCTCTGCCAACACCCCCATTCTCCCAGGATACCCCAGGGTAGAGGACCAGCCCCAGCCGGTGGGGCCCCTCTGGGAGCTGGCACCACTCCTCAGGCACAGCACCCTGCTCGCCCACTGAACGCCCAGGCCCCGGAGATTTTTGTGCCGCCCCACCCCACCCCTGCTCTGGCCTTGACTAAACCCAGATGGAGGCCCCCACATGTGTGCCACATGCCAGGCAGGTCCCCAGAGTTTGGCAAAGCATCCCTCACCCACTGACATCCGCGTCAGCTCCCCCCAGGCCCCCCGTGCCCAGCATCTACCGTGTCTTGGTGCCTACTCGCGAGTCAATGGATCTTCCATATTCACAATGCTGCTTATTTTCTAAGTTTCCCAATGTGAGTTTCCACTGGGCCATGTGGCCGGGGTCTGCTGCAGGCATTTACTCGACCGTCTTCCAGAGGGCAGCCAGCCGGAGCCAGGCCGGAGCAGTACTTTCCTGTCCCTGGGGTCTGCCCAAACGGTACTTTAAATACTGAGCTAAAGAGTGACCTGAGAGATCATTTCCAGCCCTGCTCCTCTAACACCGGGGAGGTTTGCTGTGGTTATTGCCCCTTCTGGCCTGGCCCACAGCCTACCAGCCTGTATTCTGTTCCTGCAACCAGCTTGGCGATGGAAACACACTGAGCGGAGCTCTGCCTGAGCTTCTTGGAATCCCAGCCTGAGTTCCAGCACCTTCCCTGTAGTATTCAGAAAAGTGATTCAGCAAAAAGTTGCCAAACGTTTTGGAACGTGGAGGCTTTAAGTGCATCTTTTAAAAAGGATAGGCTGGCCCGCCTTGGCTATTTTAATCCTACTCTGCCCTGTGTGGGAATGGGAGACCCTAGAGAAGAGACCCCAAACAGGGGCTGCTCCACCAGCCCTGAAGGAGTGGGGAGGCAGCTGGCACAGGTCCCAGGCACAGCCGGGGGGACAGATGACAGGTCACCTGGAGACAAGTGGTCAGGAGAGCACAGGCCCCTGCAGGGCAGAGCTGGGGACAGGCAGGTAGAAGGAAAGGACAGCTTGCTGCCCACCCTAACTCCAGGATCATACTTCTGCAGTCTGAAACCTTCGGGCCGACAGAGTCTGGCTAGGCAGGAAGAGGCTTTTATTTTTTTTCTCTCAAAGAGAGGGCAAAACACACATTTGCCAACACCATTAAGGGACATGCTGTTTGAAAACTGCTGACCGAGTTCCACCTGGTGCTCTTACCCCTGCACTAGCTCCATGCTGTACACCCACAGCAAGCACCCACCATCACTGCTTCTGTCTCCCCACCCCAGCGCCAGAGACACGGGCCTGGTAGGTGAAAGTATGCTCTGCTGTTGGGCCAGTTTGGGGGTGAGGGCCCTGAGGGCATCTGGCACCCGTCTCCTCGCTGCCCACCCCCCACCCCCAATAGCACCTGTTTCCAGGGCTGACACATGGCTGGCACCCAAGACTTCTTCCTTGGAACCAACACTGACACTGGGCATTCTGGAGGCCCTAATACCAAACGTGTGAGGTTTGCCTCCCCTTATTTTTGGGGGCCCATTTTCAAGTATAGAACTCTCTAGTTCATAAAGGGCTGGATTCTTGCAGGAGTTGGCAAACTCCGGCCTGTGGGTCGTGGGCAAAATCTAGCCACGCCCATTTATTTACTTGCTATCTATGGCTGCTGTCTTACAGCAGAGTGGAATAGCTGCGACAGAGACCGAATGGCCTGAAAAGGCAAAAATATTTAGTATCTGGCCCTTTACAGAAACAGTTTGCTGCCCTCTGCTTTACGGTAAAGCCAGTTCTCCTAGGGGCAAGGATTGCCCTTGATTTTGCAACATCTTGGCCAATGCACCCAGAAGGGTGGAGAGGAGGTCCCTCTCTCCAGCTGACTCCAATGAGCAGAGCCAGGGTGTGTGTTCTTGGCCCAGCTGAGATGTTGTAAGCCTTCAACTTCTTGGACATCATGTCTCCATCTTGCACACACAATTACTACATGGAGTTGGAATAGAGGCTCCTCACAGTGGGACTTCTTGGCTATTTGAGGGCCACTCTAAAATTAAAGAAAGACAAGAAGTGGCAGCAGCAACAGTAAGGCATGCTTATGTTTCATAAAATTAATCCAGTTACCAATACTATTAAGCTGGTTACCAGTCACTCTGGTGTGGCTACAGCTGTGATCAGGTTTGGGTGTAAATGATCTAGAACTTACATGCAACAGGCCTGTGCCTTCAAACAGAGGCAGCCCAAATGACAAAATTGCAAACCTTTTCTAACTGTAGTGGCTCAGGAGGTATCAAAGAACTTTAAACCCTGGTAAGCTCTGCATATTTGCCATTGCCTGAACCCTGAAGGAAAATCCAAATCCAAATTGTTACAGGTAATTGCTAGCACTGTATCATATTTTTCCAAAAGAATTGTGTTTGGGGAGGACAATTGATCAAAAATCATCAGTGTCAGTTCCCACCTTAGCAACACTAGTTTGGGTTAATGCTTGAAAGTGGCATGGGAAGATGTTTTCAAATCCATGGGTTTTGTGCCTTGGTGGTGGCTATCTAACATCCGCCTTCCTCTGTAGCATCACTACAGATTGGTGCTTTCTGCTGCAGTCTCATGCTGCTGAGACATTTTCCATTTTGAGGAAGGAGCCTGGTTAAAATTGAGATGTTTTAACAAAATTGTCATGCTTCTTTGGTCTCCAACATGTAGCCTTCATGGTTCTTTCCAAATAGCATTTTTATCATTAATTGGTTGATTTTATTTGTGGTAAAATATACGTAGCATAAAAATCATTTTTATGACCTCTAAGTGGACAATTCTTTGCTGTTAAGTACATTGACAATACTGTGTAACTGTCACTCTATTTCCAGACTATTTTCATCATTTCACATAAAAATTCAGGCTCATGTAGCAACACTCCCCATTCCCTGCTCCCACCACTCCTGGTATTCTGCTTTCTGTCTATGATTTTGCTTCTTCTAAGTATTTCATATAAGATAAATCATCCTTATGTGTCTATCTTATTTCACTCAATATGATGTCTTCAGGGTTTATCCATGCTGTAGTCTGGATCAGTACCTCATTTCTTTTTACTGCTGAGTAATATTCCATTGTATGGATAAACTACATTTTGTTTATCCATTCATCTATTGGTTGATACTTGGGTTGCTTCCACCTTTGGGCTAGTGTGAATAATGCTGTAATGAACTTTGGTGTACAAATATCTATTTGATTCCCTGCTTTTAATTCTTTGGGTTATAAACCTAGGAGTGGTGGAATTGCTAGGTCATATGGTTATTCTATATTTAACTTCTGAGGAACTGCCAAACTGTCTTCCACAGTGGCTGCACCATTTAACATTTCCAGCCAAAAACGCATGTGAATACCTACTTCTTTGCATCCTTGCTAACATTTATTTTCAGGTTTTTAAGAATAGTCATCCTAGTGGGTGTGAGGTGATATCTCATTATATTAGTCAGGGTTCAGCAGAAAAACAGAACTGACAGGACATTTGTCATAGGAATTAGTTCTCGCTGGGGGGTGATCACACTGTGGGAATTGGCAAGTCTGAATTCTGTATGGCAGGCTGCAAGTTGGGAACTCTGATGAAGATTTTGATGAAATTCCTAGGAGAATTTGGCTGGCTGAAGGAGAGATAGAAATTCCTCTTTCTGACTGCTGAAATCTTCAGTTCTCCCTTGCAGACCTTTACCTGATTGCATGAGAAGTTTCTCAGAGCAGAAGGCGATTTCCTTTGTTGACTGAGGATGGAATCAGCCATAGGTACAATCAACTGATGAATGATCTCCATCTACCACACACCTCATGGTAACAATCAGGCCAGTGCTTGCTTGACAAAACACCTGGACACCATCACCTGGCCACGGTGACATGTGGAGGAGGAAGAGTGGCTGCCTGAGGACGCTAATTCTTCAGTGCCCCAATGTAATTCCAAAAATTGGGTTTTGTAAGATTCCCTTTTAAATGTCCACATCATCTTCATTAACTTAAGTTAGCCCAAGTGAGTTTCCGGTCCTGGCAACTGAACATTCCCCCACTCTCAGATGAAATGGCCCTGGTGGAAATGGAGGGAGGGTGAGTATGGGAGCCAGGATGGACAGTCACCCTGGGGGTGTTCCAGGGAAAAAGAGCATCTCAGAGTCCAAGTACATGCATAGTATCCACACATTTCAAATTTTCTGGAACAGCCCTGTTTTAAATGTGTCAGCTTGTCCAACTGTCTATTTCAACAAATATTATGCATGCATTTAATTATACAAGCTTAGCACTGGGAAGGTCTTTCTAAGCAAGAGACAAACCTGCAAACCATAAAGAAAAGAAAAGGTTGGCAGAATTGACTACACGGTCCCAAATTTTAAATGGCCTTTTACAGAATACACCATGAGCAAAATTAAAAGTGAAGGGACAGCTTGGGATCTAAATGACAGCTAGGGAACCCCAGCACAGCACCAGGCCCCCTCCTGCTGAAGGTGAGACCCTCCCTCGACACCACTGGGGGGGCCACCCCTTGCTTCCTGGCTGCCATGATGACTGAGGGTGTCGCAACTGCTGGCAGCAAGACTGTGACCTCTCACTGTCCCCAAATGAGGAAATGAAAGGGAAGAAAGAGGAATTGGGATGGAATGAAAAATGGATGAGAACATCAGAGAGGGAGCAGGAAACATTGAGAACGATGAAAGAAACGAGCTGTTTCTTTCTCCTCTGATTCTGGCCCCTCGCCTTTGTGATCCCCTGATGGTTTTGAGCTGGGGTCCTTCGAGTTATGGGTTGACCCATGGAATTGTGGGAAACAACATTAACTCAGTGAGAGCCGGTGGCTGAGGAATTCAAACCCACATCATGTGACTCCATGGCCATGCTTGGACAAATTAAACCCGTGGGTTATCCAAGAGGCCTCCAAATGGATTTATTTAGGCCTACCACTTCCTTCCCATTATTACAATTTCCTCTTCCTCTAAACAGGATTCCCTTTATTCTTTCCACCCTCCAGAGTGGAGAATTGAAATTAGGTTCTTTTACTTAAAAGCTTGCCAAAAAAATAGACAACTCACTCAAACTAAGCTGCATCTATTTTAAGGAGAGGGCAGTAAAAGCAATGTTGATGTGGTTAAGAGACAAGTGAGTATTTTTATAGCATCACAGATGCTTTTCTGAATGGGCAAAACAGCTTTATTTCTTTCTTTGTAACTCAAGTTTTCAGTCTATGATTTGAAAATGATAGCTGCCCCTTCCCTGTTGCTCTGGTGAATTGGTTAGGTAACAGCACATTGAATCTTCAGGCAGAAGGTAGAAAATCATATGGAGACTGTGTTTAATGAGAAAGTTGAAGGTGCTTCCTAACACCTGCCCTGAAAGCTGGGCATAGTGTGATATTTAGGGAGAAATTATTTGATCCAGAGAACACTTGACTGTATGCAATATTAAGCTGCTTAAGAGGACTCTTGTATACCTAGCACAATTATTTCAGCTACGTCTCTAATAGTAGTAACTACTGGCTGTCCTGGTGTGGCTTGGTAAGAGAAACCCAGCTCCCCACAGCCATTTTTAAAACAAAACAGCTGGACTTCGGTTTTCATCCCGGTCCCATCCCAGTTTGGCTTCAGCACTGCCCTGCACACAGCCTCTGTTCCATCCTCAACCCTAGCTCTACCTTAAGTCTATTCTCAACGCCCCTCTAGACCCTTTCCCTTCTACCCAAGCCAAGGACCCTGGCCCCTGACATGGCACAGCCCGGTGCTGAGACCAGCTCAGCAATAGGTTTGCATGAAGGGAAGGATGCAGAACTGAAGAAAAAAAAGGACAGAAAGAAAGACACAAGAGAGAAAATAAAGATGGGACCAGAGGACTCAACAGTTTCTGGAACTCAGGGCCTCGACCCTAGTTTCCACATCATATTTATTAGAAATTACAAAGCAGGAGTTATCTATGTTTACTTTCAAGGCTGCTTGTAATTAAAGCTGTAGCCCCTACAATGCTAGGGAGCAGGCAGTAACAAAGCTCAAACATCTCCACACACAAACAATTTTCGTGCTGACCAGGCAGCGTTCCATCTAGTCAAGGCCAGTGTTCCTAAACCCACACTTTTTATCTGCCTTATGGAAACATTTCAACTTCAAGCCAGGTCCCCACCTTCAAATTCAAGCTATTTTCCCACATTTCCCCCTTTTTTGTTTTTGCAAAGCAGTGAAGGCAGATATAGCAATTCTTGCTGCTTCATACCCCGGAGGGTTTGTAGCGTGCATCTGAGGACTAAATATATACAAAACAGATAGGAACAGGTAATTAATATACCTCCTAGAAGACCCCTTCCCCTAACTCTTAATCCATATTATAGGGTTCAGGGATCTTAATCCATCTGCAATTCCTGTCATAGTTTGTGAGGCAAGAAGCAATTGCAAATAAGCATATTGAATGCTTGTTACTTGGGCTTATAATTGAGAAATATCTAAGCTTAAATTGTTTTTATGACCTTGCCAATGATGTTTCCTTGATTGCTAAGGAATATCATTGCTATTATATACGTAGGGGGTTCACACAAAAACCAGATACATTCCAATCACATTGTAGGCATAAGCACATATTTACAGTTTGCAATTCTTCTACCAAGCTCAAAACTGCATTTTATACATAATCTATAACTGCAGTAGATTATACAACAACAGACAATAAAACTTCCAACTAGCAGACATTAAATGAATAGACTTTCATTTGTCATGGGCTTAAGATTCCCAATCAGCAAGACTATATAGGCCAGTACTTGAACAAAAATGACCTCATTTTCCCCAGTCTGTATAGTTTGAGGCATAGGCAGTGACAATTTATTGTTACTTCACCATTTTAGGCTGTGGGGCACCTGGAAGTTTAACTCATAATTTCAATGCTTTTGTTGGTCCCGCTCTTAGCATCTTCGCTGGAACTGGGGCCACAACTCAGTGTTGAATTTAAACTTAGTCCATTGTTGTGAGGATTCATTTTCTAGTCAGAAAATAGTAGCTGTCTTGTTATAAGAGTCCCGATGCAGTGTCTGCAGTAGTGAAAGCACACCTCAACCCTCCCAAGAGCAGGAGGAGTCCAATGTCACTCACTGAAATGAGCACAATGCACACTCATGGGCAAAGTCCATGAGCTGTTGGCAAGCAACAGGCAGCTGGAACTGCTGGGCTAGGCACCACAAGGTCTGGTACTCAAGATGTTTGCCTTTCTGGTGGAGCCACTCTGCTTCTTCTCAGGTCTCAGTTGTATGGCTCTGGATCTTCATGAAGACATCTGCCTCAATAGTCCTGAAAGGGGTGTTAAAGGAGTGGGCAGGGACATGACTGACAGTTACCTGTCACTGCTGGCAGGCGTCCCAGATGTTCTTCCACAGATCTCTCTCCCATAGATGGTGAGTCACAACAGTCCATCATTTCTGTCTTGTTTTTAGTATTTGCAGTCTACCCCTAGATAGGTATGGCAGTCTTCAGAGTGACCAGACGTTATTGGGTTAAGCCTTTCACTTTCAGCAGGACTTCCTATGCTGCACACAATTGCTTTTCTTTTTTCTAATTGTACTTTTGGCCCCTTTTCAGAGTTGTGACTAAAACCCAAGGGGTACTTGTTTAGAATGTTGCCTCAGCCACAAACCCCACCCAAAGCCAATACTGGGGCTGGCCATATCCAATTCACAGGCTAAGTCATTGTCCACCTTTTCCCTCTTTTTTTTATTTTTTAAAGCAGCCTGCTGGAGGTCCTCCTACTCCCATGAAGGACCTATCCTAATTAGCATATACAATGGTTTTAATATTTGAGCTAAGTGAGGGATGTAAGATTTTTACTATTCCAACAATATTACAAACTACAGTAAATGAGAAAACATTGTACTTTATCAATTACAGCAGAGGGTATAGTTTTGTCTTACCCAATCAAACAACATTTAAGAATTTGATAGAGCAGCAGGGACCTTGCAGCCTGTCCCAATTTTTTGCCTATTTTAGGCTCTTAAGATAAGATACTATTGTCTCTGATGTTTCTTTTAATTCTGAGAAAAGGATTACTGGTTAAGGTAATGTCATCCTAATCTCCTAGGGTTTCAGCCACAGATTTCTTCTCTGCAGCCAGATTCTTTGCCATCGGGCCAGGGTAAATGGTTGGGCTATGCACACAGCCTTGGGGAACCACTGCAAAAGTCCTTTGTTGACTTTTCTACAGGTAGGAGAATGTGGGCTGGCTTGACTTTCCTAAGGAAATACTAAAGAAAGTCTTAACAAGTTTTAAAACAAAGTGATAGGGACACAATTGGATATTAATTTCTTGCAACAAACTAGCAATATTTGGGACTGCTGCATACTGCAATGGTGTTACTTTAATTTACGGTAAGAGGTTGTTTCTGTGACACATACTATTAAATAATTACAACCATGATTATTAACATTGTGTTTTTGTCTAATATTATGCTGAAACATTGGTAAATTTCCAGGAATTTTATACATTCTTTAAGTATTCATATGAACTTTTTATTCATACAACTTTAATTAACAGAGGATTAAAGAATCCTTTTAATTTTATAACACTTTTAAACACTTTCCATTTAACTTATAACATATTAAAGGAATTTAACTATTTTATTACATTAAGTTTTTCAAATCAAAAGAACATATCTTTTGCAATAGTTTGAAATAAAAAGATACTTTTCAGGATCTGACTTTGAGAAAGCAGGTTTGAACATTATGCCCCTTTAAAAGTGATGAAACTTGCTTCTTCTTAAAAAATCAAGGAAATGATAAGGTTAAAGTACAAGAAGTTATTTTGATAAAACAGACTTTGTTTGTATACTGATTATTCAGGAGAAAAACGCTCTATAAACTTTTACTAAAACAGACTAATGACTTGAGAAACTTTGAGAAAGAACAAAATTTTAACTATTAGTAGTATTTGATACTAAAGCTTTTAAAACTTTATAGATAGACCCATCAAATCTTACTCAACTTTAACCATAAAAATTCCTTTTCCATGAACTGCACTTTCAGTATTCATTCAGATTTTGTCTCACATTTTACTCTTTCTTAATAACCAATCATTTTATCTTAGGACAAAATTATTTTCTGTTTCTTTAATAATAAAACCACATTCTATACATCCTACATATATAAGCTACCAAAATGATTTTTGGAAACTGTCTCCAAGCAAACTTCTTACAACATACAATTACCATCAACACTAAACAAACTTGTTAAAATAATAATTCAGTTTGGTTATATGCAAATATAACTTTTCTTTATTCCAAATAACTAGTAGCATGCAATACTAGAAATAAGTCTTTTAGAAACAAGTTGGCAGGGGAGGCTGGCTGCCAACAAGTTTTCCTGTTATAAAATTACTTTTCGTTATTATCATCAATTCAGTTTCTGTTTAATAATGACTTTTTGGAACTAGCCATTTAAACACTTTAATTCAAACAATGCTTCCATAAACTTCTTATAATTATTTATAACCATATAGATTATAATTATATTATTTTAAGACAAATTTCACCTTCACAGAATACATTCCCTTACTTAATGTTACCATAATACCTTTAACACTTGCCATATGCATTCAAGTCCCATCCTGCATATGTTCATTCTGATTTTATGAAAACCAGCCATTTTATTTTAGGACAAAACACACTTTTTTTGAACAAACTTATTAAATTTCAGTCAGCACTCCCACAAACTTTTTACCTTTTTAAATATTCATTTAAGTTTTACATCCTTCATTTTATCCTGTGAAGAAAAATAAACTATTCATTTCAATTTAGGCAAGAACTATTCTTTATGAAGAGACTTATAGTAATTTTGTTAATCAAGACTTACAATTTTTATCATTGTAGAGATCTTATAAACATTTAAACTTATGTATTAATATAAGTGCTTATTTAATTTTTGGCCATGTGAATAGAGCTCTTTTAGAAATTTTTATTTATTAATTTATATTACTATCCAGAGGTATCAAAATATACACTGACACTGAACAAACAAACACAAAAACAATTATGACACACCAACAGAAACAGAAACAAAAAGTTTACAATTTGACTCATAATTCTTACTTTTCTGGTATAGCCGGTTTTTGAGCTCTCCATCATTTCACATCTTAGATTTTACTGCTTTTATTAGTAATCAGCAAGCAGTTAGGATAACTTGAGCAGCATAATTGCAGTTAAGCTCTTATTTAGCAGTTTAGACAGACAGTTAACACACGTCTTTTGGATTACTACTCTTTAAGACTACACTGAGACTTGAAGTTTAGGGGTAAGCTATTGATTCAAAACCAAAATTTCCTTTTAACACCTTATAAAAATTTTGTACTAATTTTATTAATTTGGCTAAATAGGCCCAATCAGAATCAGCATGGAAACGAAAGAGAACACCAATGTTGCCATATTTTCTTCCTCTTCCAGAGGTTTAATTCTATTAGCCCCCACTAGCCCACAGCCACATTATCATGTAGGCAGCAGGGGGTTTGCACAGTTGCTGTTAGAACATTTTCCTTATCTTAGTCAACACTTTAACAGAGAATTTTCTTACAAGCATGATTTCACTAACAAGGGCCTTATTTAGCACTTTTGCCTGTACGGGACATTGTTTTTATGACTTAACCTCTCCTTGCCCAAGTGGCTCAACATGATTTCCCTCCGTTCTAGCCTGCAAGATGCCCTGTTATAAAGCTGACAACTTTGGCTTAGTGTCTCTGGGTATAGGAGAAGGAGGAGGTGTTGGAGGAGGGGAAACTGACTTTCTAAAGTCAGTTAATGAAGGAGCTGAAGGCAAAACAACTTTAGATTTAGTATCAAAACCGATTTAATAATAGTCCAAGTGGGCCAAATAGTAAGAGGGAGCAGAACACCTTGTACATGTAATATTTTTAACTCTTTTTCCTACTCTTTCCTAATCTCCTAATTCTAAACTTCCTATTGCTGGAAACTATGAGCAATATTTTTCTATAATCTGTAAGAGTTCTAAAGCACAAGACTCACTGGCCTCGGCTCCTTTTGCCTTGAGGAGTTGTTTTAGGAGACAGACATACAGGCAATATTTTGTTGAACTGTCTCTGTTTCCCATCATAACCCTGCTAGAATACCTGAGAGTGTCCTTACTCACCGAGGACTTGGAAGGCCTTCTAAACCGCTCGGGGCTCTGTGCCGTGACAACACCTTTAGTTTTGCTTGAAGTGATTATTCTTCCCCTCAAGCCCCACATTGGGCGCCAGTTGCTGAGACCAGCTCAGCAATAGGTTTGCATGAAGGGAAGGTGACGAAGAACTGAAGAAATAAAAGGACAGAAAGAACGACACAAGAGAGAAAATAAAGATGGGACCAGGGGACTCAACAGTTTCTGGAACTGAGAGCCTCGATATTTATTAGAAATTACAAAGCAGTAGTTACCTATGTTTACTTTCAAGGCTGCTTGTTATTAAAGCTGTAGCCCCTACAATGCTAGGGAGCAGGCCGTAACAAAGCTCAAATGTCTCCACACGCAAACAATTTTCGTGCTGACCAGGCAGCGTTCCATCTAGTCA
Source organism: Dasypus novemcinctus (assembly GCF_030445035.2). Classification (NCBI taxonomy): domain Eukaryota; kingdom Metazoa; phylum Chordata; class Mammalia; order Cingulata; family Dasypodidae; genus Dasypus; species Dasypus novemcinctus. The sequence continues at coordinate 25,704,937 of NC_080689.1, read as the reverse complement.
AGGCCAGTGTTCCTAAGCCCACACTTCTTGTCTGCCTTATGGAAACATTTCAACTTCAAGCCAGCTTCCCACCTTCAAACTCAAGCTATTTTCCTGCAGCTCAGGTCAGAGGTGGCCCCATGCAGGGAGGAGCGCACAGCCCAGAGGAGCCCGTGGGCGGCCCCTACCTCCCCTCTTGACCTGGAGCAGCTTCACTCTGTGAACCAGGCATGACACCGACGTACCCACTCACGGGGATGCTGAGATAATTAAAGACGAGGGTCTGCGGTTGATTGAATTGTGTCCCCCCAGAAGAAGGGTTCAAGTCTTAAGCCGGGACCTCTGAATGTGACCTGATTTGGAGATCAGGTCTCTGTGGATGTCATCAAGTCACGACGAGGTCCTGTTGGATTATGGTGGGCCCTAAATCCAAAGGCCGGTTAGAAGAGACTGGAGAGGGCCCCTTGAACACACAAAGCCAGCCAGAGGAGACACCCAGGGAAGAAGACAGTGTGAGGGCGGAGGCAGAGATTGCTGTGAGGATTGCCAGTCCCCCACTACCGCCCACCCCCACCCCGGAAGCCAGCAGAGAGACAACGGAAGGAGCCACGCCCCTACAACTTGAGTTCGGACTCTGGCCTCCTGAACCGTGAGAGAATTAATTTCTGTTGTTTTAAAATGCCCCGTTTGTGGTACTTTGTCACGGCAGCCCTAGGAAACTAAGGCAGGCCCCTAGAGCACCTAGCGTGGTGCCTGGTACAACAAAGGGCAACTAGCATTTTTACAGCCGTATTATGAAAAACACCCTTGGAGACAAGGCGGGGTACAAATAAATGCCTTCCACAGACGGCTTGCAAAATTTTCCCTTGCTCGTTTTTATTTTTTTCTTGCAGGAAATTTGTACTTTTAAATTGTGGCTAAACAGATAGAATTATTACTTACGGTTTTACAATTTGCATGGCTGAATGAATATACTTTTGATAATTCAACCATGTTTCTGATTGTTAGAAAAAATTATTTTTCAATCCACTGGTATTTTAGGGCATTACATTGGAAAATAAGTATTAAATTGATATGGGATAGGGCCTGTGCCATAAGTCCTCTAAAATTCATTTCTTCCACATTCCTCCAGTTATAGGTACACGAACCCATACTCTTAAACTGGGGGCCAATCATAAGACCTACATACCAGGGTTCCCAGAAAGAACAGAGTAATTACATACGTATTGTAATTGTCAACAGCATGGGTACAGGGCACTGTGTTTTCCATATATTATCCCATCAGTCCTCAACCCAACAAATATATTCTACCATTAACCCCCTTTTACAGATGCTGGAACTGAGCCTGAGACAAACAAGTGATTGCTGAGGTCACAAATCTAGGAAATGATGATGTCAAAATTTGATCCAAACGCATTTGGGTGCAGAGCCCATGGTTTAGCAATTGCTGTGGCTTTAATACGTCAGAGGGTGGCAGCTACAGGCCTGCCTGGACTGGCCTTGGTCTCTGCTCTGCCCTCCGCAGCAGCTGACACGTTCACGTGAGGGCACTGCACGCCAAGCTTCCAGGTGTGGTATCCGCTCAGGGCTTGAAGCTGGTAAGAAATCCAATGACACATGGGAGAGATGAATGATTGCATCTGTTGGAATGTGCACGTCTGGAATTTAACTATACATTTGCAAACGTGCAACGCCTAATTTAGAAACAAGCTCCACATGCAGAGAAAAGGCCCATGCAGTTCTCTAAGTGGGAACATAAGTTAGATGATCTGTTCCTTCTTCTTGATAAATGGTTAGAATTTGCTTAGGAATGCCTTTTATCATAAAACAGCCGTTGTCAGCATTCACCTCGCAGGCCGCCCACTCTGGTTCTGCCCTGGGAGTCTCGCCTCTCCCCTCTCTCTCAATGCCTCTTCTCCCACTCTACTCCTTCATAAGAATTTGGGAAACTTATTTAAACATGGAGTCATATGCTCCTCTCCTTGGATAGAGACCACTTCCCTCCCCTCCGTGACTGGCTGGACCTTTGGGTAACAATTTTGCCAGTGATGTTGGAGAAAAAAGAGGTAATGGTTCCCCTTAGAACTCTAGCTGGTATGACCTCTTCCTTCTCGTCCCAGCTTTCCAAGGCTGTGCTGTCCCTTCGGAGCAGAGGTCTACACAGTAAGCCTTTATCCTGCACCCGCGTGGGACCAGGCACAGTGCCCTTGCTTGCTCAAGGTCACAGTACGTGACAGACTCAGGAGTCAGCTGCGTCTGTCTGACCCCCGAGCCCATGCTCTTAACCACTCCATTCATTGTCCCGCTAGTCCAGGTCAGGCTCTCCACGTATCTCTGCGGGAACTTTCCCTAGGATTGGAGGCGGCCACGGAAGAGTCATCTACCATCTGGTGTCGCCTGCTGTCGCTCAGGGGCTGGCAGCAGACAGTGGCTGGGCTCTCTGTTCCCAGGCAAAGAGTAATGAGGGGGACGTGGACGGTTTCACTTGCACAGACTGGAATACACAGAAATCCCCACGATTTAGAGAGAAGAATGTGATCATGTATACAGTCTCAAAGCACAGTATTTTAGTGCTAGGTTCACTTTAAAGTTCATCTCCTCTAAGCCCTTTATTTGTAGTTGGGGAAACTGAGGACCTCAGAGGTTAAGTGTGTCGAAGGACACACATGCAACCAGCTAGATACAGTACCAAGGCCTCATTTTAAAAAATTCAGAATAAGATGCTTTTTCTACCCCACCTTCACTCCGCTTAGTGTTTACTTGTTTTTAAGAAATGTTGAAAGATCAGAAAAATCACATAGCTTTGAGCATTAAAACTTCATATTGTACAGTTCTGCTAAAAGTAATTATAGGAACCACACACGCAGATCTCCCAAATCCACGGGTCCCAAAATGTTTCTTCTTGTTTCTAAGCTAATACATAGAATTCCAAGGCCTTATTTATTCCACATGAAATTTCCAAAGAGATGGGAAATTTCCTATAAAAATTCAGTGGTGTACTGATTGCCAGCTTGGAAAACTCAGGGTTTCCTGGCAACTGCCACTTCCCCTGTGCTCTAGGGAATGCAGATGCCTCACCGAGCAGCTGACTTACCTCCTCCCTCGTTGGCCACCACCCGAGGTTGGCCCACTCTCGGATGTTCCTGATTCTTTCGCTGATGTCTCTCAAGAGCCTACAGTCTTGCCTCCGTGACCCCTTCTGGTAAATTCCTGGGATGAAGGGTCCTCCTTGTCTCACACCAGAAGGATTCCTGGGCTAGAACTAGGAGACTCACTTCGAGTCCTGGCTCAGACATCACTCAGCCGCTTAAATTCCCTGGTCCTCGGTTTCCTTCTGAGTGAAGTGCCTACTTACCTTTCCGGGTTCTTCTCAAGATTTGGTGAGAAACTTAGAGTCGTGGAGACAAACGGGGCCTGCGAGTCCTGCCTCCAGATTTATGGAGACAGCAGAGACCCAGAGGTTGTGTGACCTGGATGTTCTTTCACTACTCAGGGCTATTTGTGATGATCAATGGGAAAGCATGTTTTAAAGGACAAATTGGGAAAAAGACATAACATGTAATTATGTAGGTATTAATTAATAGACTGTGTAGAGAGTCAACACTAATCAAATATTTTCCATGCCTAACAGGGCTGTAGGTTGTCAGGAATTTTTGGAGATGGCAAAAGTATTATATCCAAAGACAAATCCTTCTCCTTCCAGTAAATTCAAGGAAAGCTGGAAGTTTCACCAGGGATAATATTTACGTTCATTTTATTATGATGATTATTGTTGAAATATAATTCTCACACCATAAATTTCACCATTTTAAAGTATATGGCTCATTGTAACATTGATGTAAGGGTAGTGGTCACCAAATTATCAGAGGGGAGGGAGAGGGAAGAACTGGTGGAACATGGGGCATTTTGGGGACATTGGAATTGTTTTCTGCATGATATTGCAATGACAGGTAGAGGACATTATACCTTTTGTCAAAACCTAAAAAATTGTAGGTGCAAAGTGTAAACCATAATGTAGGCCATAGACCACAGTTAGAAGCAGTGCTTCAATATTTGTTCCTCAAGTGTGACAAATGTGCCACTCTAACGAAAGATGTTATTAATAGGGGGAAATGTGAGAGGGAATGGGGGTGGGGAATATGGGAACCCCCTATATTTTCTATGCAACTTTTCTGTAATCTAAAACTTCTTTAAAAATAAAGTTCTGTGGTTTTTAGTATATTCAAAAGGTTGTGCAACCATCTCTCTAACTCCAGAATATTTTCATTATCTTGCTGCTTTTTGAACTTCAGTCTTGCCGCGTTGAGCACAGCTTCATTGCAGTTTGGTTTTTGATTCAGATACATTATGGTAGGGCCATCTTGGCCAAGATGACCAGATATCCCAAGTTCATTCTCTATTTGGAGAGCTCATGGTCTATTAAAGGTCTGACTCCCTCAGGGATGGGTCCAAGAGTAGGTAGGAGATAGGAACTGAGCCCCGAAAGAAGCCTTAGCAATGAGAATTGGAACCTGAAAAGCCAAGACTGAAGCTCAAATGGGAGAAAATTTCCCAGCAGAGAGTGAGTAGAAATGGAGGTGGGAAGTGTGGCCAATTAAAGGTGCAGGGTTCACAAAGGGTCATTTGCTCGTGCCTCAGGGCCTTTACGCATGCTGCAACCCTCCTTCCCTTCCCTTCTCACTTTTACTACATCTAAATCTCCTGGGACCCGGGACCACCCTCTGCTGTGGGTGCCTGGACTTCCCTTATCACAGCCCTTCTCGCCCTGTGCCTTTTGGAGTTACCTGATGACTTGTCTGCCTTCCTGACTGGACTGCAAACTTCAAAAGGGAAGAAGCCCTGTCCTTTTGGTTTACTATCCACCCTGCCTGCAGTATCGTCTGGCCTCAGGCTTAATAAAGATTTCTTAAATAAATTTCTAATTTGCTATAAGCACAAATTTCTCTTTATATGTCCCATAATATTCAAATTAAAATCAAGTAGCGGATGTATATCCTAGTATCTCATAAGTTCTTCAAGGTGGATACACAAATAAATTAGGATCCTGAGTCAAAACATTTTAGGGAGCAGATATAGCTTAAGTGATTGAGCACTTGATTCCTATATGAGAGGTCCTGTGTTCAACCCCCAGCACCTCCAAAAAACAAACAAATTTAAAAAAACAACTCTCACTGGTCAGTGGATGTAGCTCAAGTGGTTGAGCACCTGCTTCTCATGTATGAGGTCCTGGGTTCCATCCCTGGTACCTCCTGGAAAACAAACAAACAAACAAACAAACAAACATCTGCCTTTCTATTACTTTCACTAAATAAATAGTCCCAGTTCTGATCCAAGGAACAAGAGAAAAATAAATCTCTGCCCTCTTCTCTATAATAGTCCCTCAAGTGTGTGAAATGGGCTTCATGTCCTCTATCTTTTTTTTTCTTTATTAGAGAAGTCCTCTATATTTTTTATTCTCCAAGTTAACCATCTGTACTTCCTTCAACAACTAGCCAGGAACTATGGGTTCATTCACTCATTCATCTACTCAACAAGTATTTCTGAGCATGTTCTAGACACCGGGCATGTGCCAGGGACAGTGGGTCCAAGAGAGGATACGACCCAGCCCTTGCCTGAGAGTCTGTAGTCCGCGGATGAGCTGTTCACTGGGACTTCTCTAACTGAACAATGCTCCTTTCCAAATGTGCTTCCTCAAACTCGATCCTGTATTCCCAAGCACAGAGTTCAGAAGAGCTAGTACTTCATGATATGGACCCTGGACTTCCAAGGAACTCTGGAATATTCATATCATCCTTAGGCAATGCTGAGAGGGCACGAGTGCAGGGGTGGGGATGAGTGTGCATGGGTGTGCAGAGTGGAGGAAGACATTTTGTTAAAATATTTGGAAGACTATCTTCTTTGTGATTAAACCAAATATATGTACTATTTCTGGGGATAAAAGTTCAAGTCAAACACATTCTTTTCCTACCAAAAATTTTTTAAAAACCAAACCCTTTAGGAATAAGCAGATTGCAATCTTCAGATCAGACTGAATTCATAAGGATGGACAGATTAAGGAAAAAATAACAAGCATAGGATATTTCACACTCTCACTAATGGTTCATTACGATGTTTCTGAAAATAACTGAAAGGGAACTGTGGGCATCTGCCATGTGAGTCAAGCTGTTTCTAATTATGAGGCGCTGTTTGTCTTCAAAGCAGAGGAGGCAGTGGGGTTCTTTTAGATGTGCTTTTTTTGTTTTTTAATGATACTTGCTCAAGACCTGCGGCTTCTAACTTCCACCTATTTGAAGTATGCGGGATAGCTCCCCCCCATTTTAGCCTCTGACCCAGATAACTTTGGTCCTTGCATTCCTTCAGGATTTGCGCTTTCCTATTTTTTTCTTTTGGGTTTTGCTCTGAAGCTGTAAATGTGAATTTTCGGTTGCACCGTTTCCCGGGTACTTGCCGCCTGTGTGGGAGACAGAACCACCCCCCGGGGCCAGCAGGTCAACGGAAGACAACCGACAACGGGATAAGTGTGGGAGAACTGCACAGGCCTTGCGCAGTCAGGAGACCCAGCGGGAATTCCAGAGAAAGCAGAGGGTCTGAGGGTCATTCTGCCCTCGACCTCCAACTCAATTCGTAGAAGACTTGGTGCTGAACATTTAGAAATGGGTAACTTCACATAAAAAAAAAAAAAAAAAGGACAAAAAAAGAAAAAGAAATGGGTAACTTCGTGTTTAGCATTTCCAAATCTTTGCTCTTGGCTTAACTTCTCTTCCCTTAACTGATATTTGTTATGCAACAAGTATGTGCTGGGCACTTTACGCTTCCGGAATATCTATTATCCTAAGGGTTGTCAAAAGAAGGATCTGTCGGTCTCTGTCCTCCCTATGATCCCCCTAAGCACCTATTGTACCTGGCTCATTGGCTGTGGATATACTTTGAAGGTAGCTGAGGGCAGAAATTTTAGAAACTCCTGAAATGGTAATTCTTATCCTGGGATTCTGTCAGCTGGAGGACAGGTTTCTAGAAGCTGTGGCAAGAGAGGCTGTTCCTTCTCAACTCTATTTATGGAAATCCCTTGCGGAACTCTTATTACCTGGTAGGTCTGAAAATCAGTCTTCTAGTGAGAAGAGAATTATATCAATTGATATTTTTAAAATTAATAGGCATTTTTTTCCGGTTAAAATATTCTTGCCAAAGAAATTCTTTGTTATATGTTCTCTCTAGTGAAATTTGGAAAACAGAGAAGCACAAAGGAGGAAATTAGTATCACCTATAATTCCACTGTGTGGAGGAAACCACTGATGAGATGCTGGTGAATATAGTTCTTCTTCAATCTAGATCTGCTTTTTTCCCTTGTCACAACACTTTTATAGCTTACTTTTTGTGTAATAATATATTGTGACCATTTCTGCAGGTCGTTACCTCTTCTTCTACAACTTAATAATAATGGCTGCATGATATTCCATTGTATGCATGAAGCATCACTGATTTAACTAATTGTCTGTTAGTTGTTTCTACTATTTACACACAAATATACTGGGCCAAACATTCTTGTCTTTACTTCTTTATTCACATTCATTATTATTTCCTTATGATAATCTTCAGATGTAGGCTTTTTCTGGGCAAAAGGATAAGCCAAAAATGTAAGCCTTTTGAAATGAATATAGAGACATCCTGGGCTCTGAGTAGTAAGATCTTTATCCCAAGCTCTAACCCAAATGTGTGACCTCGAGCTTAATTATTCCATCTGTAAAATGGGGAACATGATCACACCCTCCACTGTATTTCAAAAGATGATTCTGAAAAGAATGCAATCAGATTTTTGAAACACATCGTGCGATGGACACGGAAGGCTGTCTGCCCAGCAACAACCACTCCTTACTTTATCATTCCAACAAACTTAATTTTTTTCGTTTATTCACCCCTTCCTCATGGTAGTCCCTGTACCATTAGGGTGGGTCTAAATTGTCTAAGGGTCATCTCATCACCCCTGTGAGGTCCAGAAATAGATGTAGGAGCCAATTTAGTTTAATGAGATTCAAGGGGAAGTTTACTTGGAAGTCTGGAAAATTCCCCACCCTTAACCACACTTAAGAGAGAGTCATAGGAAGAGAGAGTCTCTTTCCTGGGCATTATCATGTGCAAATGTCAAGTTTGAAACCACAATAGCCATATCCCCACAATCTGAGAATTAAACCAAGAGTCATGGGGATATGGGACTTAACCACTGGCTTAGTCAACTTTGAAGCCTGTCCTGTGTCTAAACTTCCAGAAATGAGACCCAGTTCTGAGGGGAATATACACTAGAAATCACTTGAATTTATAACTCCTGCTCTGATTATCCTCTATTCGTTTTCTTTCCTAATTATAAGAAATTATTTTAGTCTCTTAAGGCTTTCCTCCGAATTTCTTATACCCTCTCCTTTCCCAATTAAAAAAAAAACAGAAAAATGCCTGAAGGGAATTTTGAATGGAAAGACAAGTGCTTATGTAGATAGTTTGCAAAAGACTCAATCTGCTGAACTAAAAGAAACCAACTCAGCCTTCCAATTTGATCATAAAATCAGATTTTTCAAGCTGGAAGGAACTTTGGTGAGCATCAAATCCTGGTCCCATTTTGTAGATGAAGAAACTGAGGTCCAGAAAGGTGTCTGATTTCCCACAAAGCCCAGGCTTGGGCGCTCCCATGGCAGCAGCAACAGGAGATTTATTCAGCACACCAGTTTGACTCCTGCCATGTTTCAGAGAAGATTTTAAGCCAAAAACATGGTGGTAAAACACGGAGGTCGTTCCAGCCTCTGCTTCTGGTGAATCAAAACATGACCTAGTTGTAGTAAGAGCCCTACGAGCAGTGTTTCTATGCACCCTGTTGGAAGTCCAGGCTTCCTTCAGTCCTCCCTGGGGAGTCTTTCTGAAGTCCCTGCGAGAGGTCTCACACATATCAGGACTTGCTCCTGCAGTTCTCCGGGGCCTAGCTCTTGTCTACACCTCTTGCTGCCCCTCTGCTCCTTTGACTATTAGTTCTCTGTACCCCCAGATTATAATCCACACTGCTACCAAACTCTCCCAGTCCCCATCCCAATTCAGCCCATGGGTCGAGGTCCATGCTCCTTCTCACCTTCCCTGGGTGGCCAACTACTCATGGTCTTCTCCCTCTCCAATAAGAGCACTCCTTTTTCCTGGCCTCTGATTCCACAGGGATTCCTGCAGCAGAGCTCCGGCCCCCTGTGGGCAGCCCTTAGCTCTTTACGCAGCATGCTCCTCCAGGAGAACATGTGCTCTGGAGGATGGGCCTGACCAGGCTGCCTTCAACACAGCCTGTGTTGGGACCCCATCTCCTGCCAGCCCTGACCCTCAGACCGCTTTGCCAGCCTGCTTCTTCACATGCGGTGTTTTTCGCTCAGAAACCTCATTTCCAAATTATAGGGTGGAACTAGAGCTGAAATTCTTAATCTATGATGAACTTTCGGGTGGGGCATCCATGAGCCCTTTAAAATTATATTCTGAGGTTTGTGTAAAATAGCATTTTATGGGGCAAAAGCCTCTAATTTTTACCAAAGTGTCAAAGGGATCTGAGACCTATAAATGGCCGAGAACCACTGGTCTCTAGATGATCTCTCCACTAGAAAGTTTATAACGTTCTTTCCATTGTAGCATTCTGTGACCTTTCTATTCCTTAACAGAGACTTGTAGCAAATTTACCAAAGGTAGAAGCATTTAATCACTTTCCCAAACCACTCTATTACATTACTAATTGAGTACAAGATTTTATGCAAGAATTTTAGACTTATTAGCTCAGGAGATGTTATATTCTTTCAAAAGAATAACAAAGGCTTAAGAGGTGGAATTTTTAATCAGTAAGATACTAGTACTCCACCCCGTAAAAAGACCTTGTACCGTAAATGTCAGGAGATCTCCATTTTCATAGCAGCACGATCTTGGAAACTACACCGAAAGAAAGAATGGTGGAGAAAGGACGAAGCCTAGGACTCCTGCCTCCCTTCCAGATGCTCTTTCTCTCCTAAGCGTGGCAGAGAGCATGGAGTGGACCTTACCCTCTTCTCCTCTGTGTAGCCTATAGTTCCACAGTTTACCCCTAGAAGGCATCCCCGTGCTAATGAGGGACATGGTATGGGAGCCTGCAGTGACTGATGGCAGAAATCGTCCATTGGTCAAGTGGTAAACCGTGGAAATATGGTGGTTTTTAACTACAGTTGGATGACAGAATTGGGAAAGTTACACAAAAACTTCCTGTATGACTTGTAACGAAATTTGTAAATACTAAGCATTAGCCTAGCTATAGAAAACACGATTTAAGTGTGATGTCTGCAGGAAATTGTCCATTTAAAAAAATATATCACTTTCTACCTTATTTATTTTTTTACATTTATTTATTTATTTTGGCTCCCTTGTCAGTTTGCTCATTGTTTGCTCGCTGTCTCTGTGTTGCTTTTGATTGTTGTCTACTTCATTGTTTTTGCTTATTGTCTGTTTGTTTTTCCTTTAGGAGGCACCAAGAACCGAACCTGGGACCTCCCGTGTGGGAGGCAGGCACTCAACTGCTTGAGCCACATCTGCTCCCAATTTTTATGTCAAAATTATTTTTAAATTTGTAAAGAAAAGCTGGTAATTAATTAAAAAATAATATGACTGGACTATTGACTAAGGCTTCCAGCTTCATAGGCCCATGCTTTTGCTCAAATCAGTAAAAGTCAGATCTCTACCTGCAGCGTCCCCAGGGAAGTCTTCTTTCAGGGCTCTACTAAACATGTGGATGTGCCAGGCTGCCATGGCCCACACTGGGTGCCAGTTTACCCAGAAGGTGGATAAGGCCAAGAAGCAGAGCACACCAGCAGGGCACAGCAGGTGTTCCTTTCCTGTCTCCTTACAGCAGACCACAAAGTCATCCACCTGGTCCAGGAATTATTCTCTTTAGCTCCTCCAGGGGCCAGAGCTAAGAGGTAGATGAAAAGTCACATACTTACGGAAAAGGGGAAAGGGTTTTGTTAACCCTTTGTTTACACCACTTCAAAGAATTAAGTGATGATTTCTGACAAGCATCTAGTTAGTTAGAAAGAATATAAATAGATAAGAAGGACTAAACGACACAGTTTTTAAAATGGGTATTGACTTTGCACATTGCCTAGCTACTTCCTGGGAAACATTTCCATTTGAAAATCTCATAGGAGAATAAATTATATTTTGGGAGTGGATTTAAATACATTTGGAGGAAGAATTATCTCTCTTTGTTTAAAAAAAACATGTCCACTGGCTTTGAAGTTTTATTTGTTTGTTTGTTTATTTATTTCCCCCCCCCCCCCCCCCGCCCTGCTGTTTTTGCTATTCGTATTGTCTTCTTTTCTCATTTTCTCTCCTGATCCTGGAGATTCCTGAGGGGAGAGAGGTTCCCTGTCAATTGTGCCACCTCAGTTCCTGGATTCTTCTGTGCTTCACCTTGACTCTCCCCTTTGTCTCTCTTTTTTGCCGTGTTATCATCTTGCTGCATGACTCACTTGCACAGGCACTAGCTCACCACACGGGTACTCACGCGGCACTGGCTCGCCAGGCAGGCATGCCTTCTCTTCTTCTTTTTCACCAGGAGGCCCCAGGGATTGAACCCAGGTCCTTCCATTTTGTAGGCAGAAACTCTGTCACTTGAGCCACATCCGCTTCCTGGAAGAATTCTCTTAAAAGTGATGTCTGTAGCAAATACCAAACTTAGGTTAACAGAGCAGGGGAAGACAAATCTAGGCTCTGGAAGGAAGCCATTTAGTAGTTTAACAACCAGTGGTGATGATTCAAGAGCAAAGTGTGAGGTGTGGGTTTGGGGAAGCCCCTTACCCTACCCTGCCTCTCTCTGGCTCTCCCTGAACCTTCTGCTTCCATGCGAGATTCTTCAACCAAAACTGAAGGCATTCAGGTCACCTTGACCTGTAGGACTGAAGATGCAAACCTTAGGAGGAACTTATTCTTCACTATTTCACACTAAGAGCTAAAAGCCTGATAATAAAGAATCACAAAAGGGTCCAGCTGAAAGAAACCATAGAGATGACCTCGCAAGGTATTATAAATGAAGACACTGGGGCCCGAAGAGGGAGAGCAGCTTTCCCCAGTTGACACCCAGGAGCGCAGCGGAGCTATAAATAGAACCTCAGCTGACAACTATGCCCATCAGACATCACATTCTTTCCTAAGAGAAGGAAGAAGCAGCCTGCCAAAAGGGAAGAAAGGGGGTGCTGCTCTATGAAGAGGGCAGGAGGGTGAGAAAGGGGAAGGCAGGGACAACGAGACCAGTCCCAAGGGAGAGGGCGGCACAGGCCCGCAGCCCTCTGGGATGCAGGTTAGGGAAGGGGAAGGGGCCCTGGGCCCCAGTAACTTAACTCTGCCATCTTGCTAGAGAGGAGATTTTTAGGCCTTCAAAGTAAAAAGTAATTTACTATATCTACATTCTTCAGGGGCTTTGAATTGCAAAGAAAAAACAGGGAACCTCTCTCCCCTACGAGGCATTAGCCATGGGCTAATAGCTCCCTACCCACAGGCTTTTGCGAGGTCAGCATTTGTAGGCAAACAGCCTAAATGTGTTGGCCCTCTATCTCTTTAATTGAAGACAGGAGTCACCCTCTATATATTAATAAACAAAAAGATTCATGGAATTTATATTTGCCAGGAAGTCGTGAGGAGGAGAAAATTGAAGATGGTTGCAAAGCCGTTGTTGGACTTTGAATAGAAGATGAAGAAGAGGTTTGAGAGGAGCAACCAGTCCATGAGCAGGGAGGAGCCGGTTTGAGATAAGGAAGAGGAAAGTCTGGCCCGAGCTGAAGAGCCTCCAGTAGAATGAAGCCTGGAGAAACTTCCTTTTGGACTGAACTCTAGAGCAGGGTCTCGAGGGAGCAGTCAAGAAGGTCCTCAGTTCTCTGGCTGAAGAAAGTCAGAGCGAGATCTCTGGTTTCTGCTGCGACTAGGGTTAGGAAAGAGAAATAAGAGGTGCCCTGAGCTAGGAAGGGCTGGAACCCTCCGCAGGAACTGCATAGGTCAGAAGGAGCACCCCCACCTTCGAGTGAACTCCATGAGAACAGAGACGTTTCTTTGTAGCCCTAGTCCTTGGAAGGACTTCCACAGGCTGAGTTATTCCATCTGCCACACAAGTGGCCCGTGGGGCTGCTGCTGCTGCCTGGCAGTTGAGGAACTCGTTTTCCCCACGGTTCCAGGGCGTTCCTCGTTTCTGACCCACGGCGAGCCAACGAGTCCTCAATATGGTTCGGAATATGTGCTCGCTCTAGAGAGGTGAAGAGCTGGGGAGAGGTCCTGAAGTCACACGCCTGAGGAGGACCCACCGGTCTCAGGAGGTGATATAGGAAGTGGCCTTTGAGAAGAGAAGGCCCCCCTTGCTGCGTGTGCGTGCGTGCATGCTCGTGTGTGTGTGTGTGTGTGTGTGTGTGTGTACGCATCCATCCTCCAAGTTCCTCGCTTAAGACCCTATTACGTTTGTTTTTTCAGCTTGGTGACATCTGGCAGCATTCAATCTCTCCTCCCAGCTAATTGCTCAAAAAAAAAAAAGGGTGACTCGGTGCCACTAAATTGCCACCAGCTGTGTCTAGCTTTAAAAATCTGTTATTAATTTCAGAGCTGAATGTCACTTATTAACCAAATGCTGCTTAGTAATCATTCGCAGGTACATGGTGATGGTTAGCCTTGATCCCCCAAAGACAACGCCCCTGGCAGCTTTTACAAAGAGAACAACATTAGAGCAGGAGTTTTACCCTGATACAAAAAGAAAGGGGAAGAGGAGAATGCAAACCTTTGTCTAATACACTGTTCTGTTTAAATCTTTTTTTTTTTTTTTAATATTTAGAGAAAAAGGATGACAGGATCCTTCGAGGAAAAGAAGGTCTTTATATCAGAAGAAAACCAAACCTCTGAAAGTGAAGAGCGACCATAAAGCAGATGGGTCAGGCAGTTAACCCCCGTTTTCTCCCTTAGTTGGATGCTAGCAGCCTGGGGTGCTTATCTGGCAGGTCTCACCCTTCTCACATCCCTCGAACGCATCGGTTTCACAGCCCCGCGCTCTGTTGACGTCCTTTCCTTCCAAGTCCAGTGAGTAGGCCGAAGGGCAGGTGAGCAAAAGCGCAGGTCAGCAAATCATGGTGCTCCCTGTGCGCTGGCCCCCTGCTCCCATTCCAGAAGCTGAGAGTGGAGCCCAAAGGCTAGGTTCCCAGGGGCCCTGTCTGAGCTGAGCTGGGAGTGGCCACCTGCCGGAAACCCTTGGGAGAAGACGGGGGCTCAGTACTAGGAGACTGTTCTCCAGAAAAGTGCCCTGTGAGATTACACTGCAGTTGCGAGGTCTCCAGGGACCAGAAGAATCCTGGTTGGAGGCAAGGAGTACCCCAAGCTTTGGAATGCACACATGTACGTGCACACACCCATGTGTACAACACGTGCACACACATATGTTCTCACACATGCACACATTTATTCATGCCATGCATGTGTAAGAATATATATCTGTCAAAAAGTGTTCACAATCACATCAACTCATCTGATCAAACTTTTCTACACAGGATCATTGTAGAAAAAAGATATCAGAAAATTCAGGAAAGTACAAAGAAGAAAATAATCCCATCTCCCAGAGAAATGTTTATGATTTTGCATCTGGTACTTCAGTTTTTACTTGGCAGATTGAGAGTTCTTTTTGTTTTATGAAATTGGGATCCTACTCAATACACTGTTTTACTTTCATTAATGATGTATTGTTAACCTATTTTAAGTTAAGGATATACTGTGAATATTTTTCCAGGTTCCCATGATTTTTAATGTTGGGATAGGGTTCCATGTCTGGAGGTAGCCAATCAGACTACCTCTGTGTATATATATACCTCTCTCTCTCTCTCTCTCTCTATATATATATATATATACTTAAACTATAACCAAAATAAACACATTTACACATAACCTGGGCCCAAGGCATGAGAAAAATGATTTGATCTCTACTTGGGCTCCAGAACCCCTAAAACCTCACAACATCAATATTTTACTAGGAGGTGGGGGTGCAAAACAGGGTACAGTGATCTGGCTCTGTTGTGAGTTTTCTCTTGACTGGATTTGCTTTCCATCTCTCTCTGCTCACTTGTGATCTATTGTTTGCCAAGCACCCCCAAGTCTGTTGTGTTATCATTTCTGCAAGGTTGAGAGCTTCTTAATAAAAGGGGGCTGCAAGGAGTAAATCTCAGCATTTAGGGAAAGACAAACCTCTCCTATCAGTCAGCATGCAGGCATTCCCTGGGTTTGAAAAGCTTTTCCAGAGCTAGTGGCAGAGGAAAAGCATCTGTGGGGCATAGGGTGAGGGGAAGGGTTCAGAGGGATGGGGGCACCTGTGGTGGGGGAGCACTTTAACGCGCCCCTCCTCCTCTCTACTGAAGCCAGTTAGTAAGTTAGGGAATCAATATGTGGATCTGGAACCTGGCAAGAAGTCCATGTATACATCAATAACCCCAAGATGACTGATGGGAGACACCCCCTGCCACCCACACAATCAAGATTCTGCCATTCAGAACAAGATTTCCTCCAGAAGCCAGGAGAAGCCCTGGGTATTCCTCAAGGACTCTATAATTGAGCCCTCCTGGGGATTGATGGGTGGGGTAATCAGTCAAAACAACAAACAGCCGAAACTCCTCCCCCGCCATTAGCAAAGGGGAGGAATAATTAATGCTTTAAAAAGCAAGTGCCAAGCTCTCTTGTGGTCTCTCTTGCCTTTGCCCTGTCCCTGTCCTGCTGCCGGTCTGTGCACTTGTCCTGCCTTCTGTGCCCTGCTCTTGCCATTTTTCCCCTGCCATGGTCGCCACACAAGTAAAACCTGGGCACATATAATCTATAATGGGGAATTGTAGTCTGTAAATCAGCCTGCTTTATGACTTTTCAGCCTCTTCCTCTCCACCTGGGACTCATGGTCTGTTATTTTCTCCCATTTCTCTTCCCTCCCTACCTGAATAAATTACCGGCCTAACTCACCCGACGTGCTCTTGAAATTCATTTCTGCAGCATAGTCAAGAATCTAGACAAAATCTGGTTACACTATGACCCTTTAAAACCATCCGGGGGCAGGGAGGTAATTCGCTCAGCCCTTTAACTTGTGTGACTATGCATGTTCTTTAAAGGGATGCTTACAAACTTGGCAGGAAAAAAATAATTCTCCTTAGAAAAGTTCAAGAAATTGTTCTCAGTTTTCTCTGCCATGTGTAGCCTCCCTAAACCGGGCCTCAAATTTTCTCTCCTCCCCTCTCCTCTCACAACTTCCTGTTGCTCCATGAAATACGGATTCCAGGCAGCCTTTCCTTTTCCTGGCTCTAATTCTCCAGCTAATCCACGGACCCATGTCTCAGCTGGGTGAGGGGGCGGGACGGCTCAAGTCGCCCCCCACAGGCTCCTCATTCACCTGACCCGGCTCGTCCCTCCCGCACTGAGGCCTGTGGCTGGAGAGCCGCTTCCAGGTAAGGGGGAAGTCGGAGCTCCGACCAGACCCAGGGAGGAGTGCACAAATGTTGGGCAAAAAAACACGAGGCCTTTTCTTTTTTAAGAATTCTGCCCTATTTTTTTCTTCTTTTCCCCCTAGGTCTATGGCCCAGGAATAAATTCAGGGAGAAAGGAAAATGTGATCGCTGAGGCCTGGGGAGGGCAGGGAAAGGACAGGATAAGAACAAAGCACAGACAATGACGAATAACAACACATTCTCACTGACCGCCCTTCACAGTTTACAAAGCAGTTTCACATGCTTTATCTCATTATCTCCTCACAGCAGCCTGAGGAGGAGAACTCACCCAATATTGTGATTATCTGATTATCTGATTGTCTGGGGAGTGGTGGTGACCCCCCAGATCCCTCCCTCGGGTGAGGAACTCCTTCCCCCGGCTGTGGGGGCAGCTGACCACCGAGTCCCTCACTGGGAATTGCCCAAGGTTACATTCCCTCCCTGGGCCCTTGCCAGTCAGGACAACTCTCAAAAGTCATCCCAGCTCCAGAACTCCCTGTAGGATCAGCTAAGAGTTCCACGGCCACTGCCTCAGAGTTCCACTTCTCCCTGGGCCCGACTTTGCTTTCCACACTCTCTTCAGGAATTGTTCCTGAGAGCACACTGGTAAAAGGCCCCATCGCTTGTCTCCTCCGAGGAAACTCTGCTGAAGGCAAGATCAAAGAGATTGTGTGGCAAAATGTATGCCCTGTTTCAGCATTTATGTCAGGACATCTGGACTAGAGGACTGAAACTAAGCAGTGCCCCTTTGTTTGTTTAACAATTTACAAGGCACCTGAGAGTCCCGGGCTCTTTCTAATCCACTGCCATCTATGCCTGCCAGCAGCAATGTTATGAGGTGCACTGGGCAACATCACTGCCAGGAAAGCAAGCAAGGGTTAGGGCCAGTTCTTCTCCCATAGTTCACTGCCCTATCCACCACCCAACTTAATCTTCCACAATTGGGAACCTAAATCATTTTACTCTGCTAAATTGTTGCCAATACTCACGGACACAAATTGTAGTGGATAATATTAATAATCTTATTGTTATCGGATATTATCACTGATGACCAAAGCAGTCATTGAAGGATACTCCTCATAAAGCAATAATACAGAATATTCTAGGTCTAGGTCTCTAGGATAGACAAAAACATAAAAATACAGAGTTGTACAGTCCTGGGTAGGGAGTATTTTATACAAGGAAAATATTGGAAGCTTCGAAGAATCTTTCATAAGCAATGGTGTTATTGTTAAACACTAAATACACCTTGTTAGGTATTGGGTTTTCCTTGTCTCTGACCACTCCTCCTGGATGGGAAGATCAGCTGAAGGAGGTTGGGGAGGGGAAGAATCTGTGATTACAAATCAAAAGTTGCTTCTGCCTTGGAAACGGTGTACATGCTGTTGACCCTATCTTCAAATTCTCACTCCTCTCCCTGCTATTGTGTGACTTATGCAAGTATTTTAACTCCACTGTGCCTCCTTTTTTCTTCTTTATAAAATGCAGATAATGATTTCTACTTTATAGAGCTATTGTGAAAACTAGAAAGGTTTTTACATGGAAAGTACCACAGCACTGGTGCTCCACAATTGTTAGTTTCTGGCCTATGGGAGAGGAAACTGACCCAGCCAACCAAACCATCGCTAACATTGCCAAAAAATTGGGAGGAGAGACTTCAGTGCATCCCCCCACCCCCCTGGTCAACCCTCTTTTGCTCAGGGAGAGTGATGAGCTCTCTTTCCATTCCCTTCAACAAGTTGCTGAAGGACCTCAGTGGCCCTGGACCCAGAAGCCACTAAACCTGCTAGCTGACCTTTCAGGGTCCCCAGGAGATCTGCAGTGACAGAAAATGACCTCTGACAATTCCAAAGGGCTACTGAGTACTCCACACAGACAGACTTCTCTTTTCCTCTTTTTTTTTCTTTATAAAATGCTCATTGTAGAACATTTCAACCAATCCAAAAAGATACAGAGTTCAATCATCAAATGCCATCCAGAAATAACCATTTTGACATTTGGATGAAATTCATGCCAGGCCTTTCTTTTTGCTCACACATATATATGTAAACAATGATTTAAACGAATATGTTTTTATTCAATGTACTGCTTTGAAAACTGCATTTTTTTTCATTCTGTAATTCATCATGGCTTTCTATTCATATCAATGAATACTGACATACATAGCCTTTAATGTCTGCAAAATATCCCATTGTTTGGATATCCCATAATTTATATAACCAATCCTTCATTGCTGGATATTTAGGTAGTTTCAAACTTTGCTATTAATTCTAAATACTTTGTGGAACATCTTTGTACATACATCTTCTCAAACTTGACCAACTATCTTTAGGATAAATTCCTAGACTGGGATGGCTGGGTCAAAGGACAGTGCCCTCCAGAAAAGTGGTAACAATTCCCATTTCTGCCTCAAGCTTTGGGAAAATCACAAAATCCAACTCTCTCATTTCAAACTCATAATGGTAATAAAATTCAAATGGATGCAACACTGCAACCCTACCATGCCTTCCTACATAGTTTACCTTCCTACTGCTCAAGATAATTCTTTCAGGTCTTATTTCTCCTTAACCCTTCCACAACCCTTCTCCCCTCACATGTTCACCTGATGCCCTGGTCTCATATTTCCTTGAAGAAATTAGAAGCCACCAGAGGATCACCCTTATCGGTCCACCCTCCATATAGATCTGAACTAGAGCCCATTTTCTCTCCCTTCTCCTCCACCATGACAGAGTCCACACCCCTAGCCATAGTCAACACTTTGCTTGAACCAGGTCTGCCCAATTACTCAAGGGTTTCTCTACTGCAATTATCCCTCTTTCTCCTGCACCATGGTGGATGGGGACTCACAGATAAAAGGAATGGCAAAGGACAGAGTTGAGGGTTTTTGATGTTGGAGTTTTGATGTTGGAGTTTAATGCTGAAGCCTTAAGCTGGAGCCCCAGGAAGTAAGCTCACAGAGGAAACAGAAGCAAGCCCCAGAAGAAAGGAACCCTGAACCCAGAGAGAAGCAAGACCCTAGAAGGGAGGAACCCAGGAAGCCTGAATCCTTGCAGACATTGGCAGCTATCTTGCTCCAACCAATGAAAATAGACTTTGGCAAGGGAAGTAACTTATGCTTCATGGCCTGGTATCTGTAAGCTCCTACCCCAAATAAATACACTTTACAAAACCAAACAATTTCTGGTATTTTGCATTTGCACCCCTTTGGCTGACTAATACAGAATTTGTTACTGAGGAGTGGGGAAGTGCTTTTGCAATTACCGAAATGCTGGAATGGTTTTATAAATGGGTAAGGGGTACTTTTTGGAGGAACTGTGAGATGCTTGGAAGAAAAGACCTCCAGTGCTTTGAAAAGCCTGTTGATAGCAATTTGGATGCTAAAGAGACTTTTTATGATGTCTTACTAGTAAATGATGAAACTATTATTGGAAACTAGAGGAAAGGTGATCTGTGTTTTGAAGTTGCAGAGCACTTAGCAACATTAACTCCTGGTGTTTTATGAAAGGCAGAATTTGAAAATGACAAGCCTGGGCATTTAGGTGAAGAAATGTCTAAAAAACCCAGAGAATGTGGCTTGGTTTCTGCTTGCAGCTTATAGCAAAATGCTAGACAAGAGAGATATGCTGAGGACTGGACTGTCAGGCACAAAGAAAACAGAAACTAATTCTGGAAATTCCAAGCCTCTGGAAATCAAGCTCCCAGATGAAAGTGTCCCATTGGAGGACTTAACTAAACTTGGACCTTATAAATCAGGATTGAAGATGCAGTTATCTAGGAAAGATATGTGGAAAGCCTTACTGTTTGATGGCTTGTACCCCAGCTTCTTGCATGCTAAACCAATAAGGTTTTTGAGAGAGAGAGTTGTATGAACAAAATCACTGTCAGCCTGGACTAAAAGGGACACAGAGGGAAGTGGATGTGGCTCAACTGAAAGAGCTTCTGCCTACCGTATGGGAGGACCTGGGTTCGATCTCTCCTGGTGAAAAAGAAGAAGAGAAAGCATGCCTGTGCGGCAAGCCAGTGCCCATGCGAGTGCCTGTGTGATGAGCCAGTGCCCTGCACAAGTGAGTCATGAAGCAAGATGTGATGCATCAAAAGAGAGATAAGAGAAGAATCAAGGTGAAGTGCTGCAGAAACCAGGAACTAAGGGGGCACAATTGACAAGGATACTCTCTCCACATCAGAAGTCTCCAGGATCAAAACCAGTGAATCCAAGAGGAGAGAAAATGAGAAGACAACACAGACAAGAAAAACAGCAGGGTGGGAGGAGGGGAAGGGGGGAAATAAATAGAGATAAATCTTTTTTTAAAAAAAGGGACATGGAAAGGAGAGTTGAAGGAAAAACAACTTCAAGAGGAAAACCATGGAGGCTGAGATTTGAAATTAAGACATTGCCTTGGGCCAAGAGAGGAGCCACACCCTTGTGTACAGAGAGGGTGAGTTTGCCCCAGCAGTTGAAGAGGATGGATGTTCCCACCCGATGTTCTGGGAGAGTTTTGCCACCCCAGGGTACAGAGAGGGTGGGGCACATTCCCCACAGATTAGGGCAATTAAGGTCAGCACCCCACAGGTCTGAGAGGGGTGAACCTGTCCCCCATGGATAAAGGAAGGCCAAGTAGTCAACTCGTTGCTCTGAGTGGGTTGAGCCTGTTTGCCAAAGGTTAGGGGGAATGTTGTCTTCATGTCATTGTATTAGGGTGACATGACCCTAAGACTCTAACCCAAAGATTCAGTAAGGCGTGGCAATCATCCCAACACTCTTGGAGGGTGAGGTCTGGAGCTTGGTCGACACCCAGATGCATGATGAGGGTGGAACCAAGAAAATAGACATTGGGAAAACATGTGGAAAGGGTGGGTTCCCATATGGCACCAAGGAGAAGAAACCATCATCTTAAGAATGACTCCCAGACTGAAATTGAATGGAGGATGCCCTGCAGGCTTACTGAACTGTAGAGGACCCATGACTCATGTTTCCCTCCCAGTTTCTCCTTGCTATAATGAAAATGTTTATTCTTTGTTATCCATTTGTGTATTGGAAACAGATAAATTGTTTTGTAAGTTTCAGAGGTCTATAGTAGACAGAATTTTGCCCCAAGACAAACTGTGCTTCTTTAAATTGATTGTGATATGATTTAGTACTTGTATTTTTGTTGATTTAAGGTTTTTTCAAATATTGTAATGTCTTTTTGGAATTCAGAGGGTGGAGTGTAGCAGTTTGATATGGTTATGAATTAAAAAAATAGATATTGGATTATGTTTGTAATCTCGTCTGTACCTGGGCATGATTAAGTTATGATTAGGGCATTGATTGGGCCATGTCATTAGGGTATTGAGTCCCCAGCACTTTGTGTGTGGGGACTCACAGATAAAAGGCATAGCAAAGGACAGAGTTTTTGATGTTGGAGTTTTGATGTTGGAGTTTGATGCTGAAGCTTTAAGCTGTAGCCCCAGGAAGTAAGCACACAGAGGAAACAGAAGCAAGCCCCAGGAAGAAAGGAACCCTGAATCCAGAGAGAAGCAAGACCCTGGAAGGGAGGAACCCAGGAAGCCTGAACCCTTGCAGACATTGGCAGCCATCTTGCTCCAACACATTAAAATAGACTTTGGCAAGGGAAGTAACTTATGCTTCATGGCCTGGTATCTGTAAGCTCCTACCCCAAATAAATACCATTTATAAAACCAGACAATTTCTGGTATTTTGCATCTACACCTGTTTGGCTGACTAATACAACTGCCTTTAGGATAAAAATAAGAGGGATTGTTTTCAGATATCTTAGCACACATTTGAACTAAATGTCAAAAAATATATTTACATGTGCATAATTATTTTACCCCTTGTCTTTGCTGTTAGGAAACCCCAGGCGATAAACCTTTTGTGGCATACACACTTAGTTCCTGGCTTTCTTCTGCATGCTTTTTGATATTATCCCTCCACCCCTATGCCCTGCCCCAGACTTTGTGGCAACCGCTATGTGGGCATCTTGAATCATGGACATCCTAAGTTAATTATTCCAGCAGACTTAAGCCTGCTAGGCACAGAGGCTGAGGTTGGTGGTGGTGTTACTTGGAGGTAAACATCCTCTCCTATTTGTTACAGAGGAGCTTTCTCTGGAAAGTTTTTGAACCTAGAGAGGTACCTCCAGGGCCTTGAAGGCTCGGAGAAGATGTTGTTTCTCCAGGGATCAAGCAAGCACTTTTTCCATTATTGCAAGTTGTTTTGCAGAATTGTGCAAAGTTGATTTTACATAGTGTTAATAAAACAGACTTTTATCTAATGGTGAAGGGACACTTAGGGACAGGAATTGTTTTAGAAATTGTGGAAGATTATAAAATCAGATAGCACATACCTCCCTGGCCTTCCTGGAGGCTCTCCTCTCATTCCCCTACAACTCTCCTCAGTGCAAAATCTCCCTCTTCTTCAGATTCAGAAAGGAAAACTACCATGGCCATCCCTATCTTGCCCCAGGTTCCTGCTGCACTTTCATTTCTCTGCTCTGGCTGATTGATCCTAAGCACCTTAGAGCCCCTTCCTGGGAAGCACCTGCTTAGCTTCAGAAGTACTTTTTCTTCCCTCCATCTCCCCCAGTTCCCCTCACCTTCTAACTACTGCTGCCTTTCTCACTCCTCTCCTTATCTTTGAAAGCTAACTTTGCCGTGTTCATCATCATTTCTGAGATGCCTTATGAAAATCCAACCTCTCCTGTTTCATTCCAGCCTCAGCTGGGAGGAGAAAGGTCAAGGTTTAGCTGCTTCTCCCTTCTGGGACCTGAAATTTTGTTCATTTCCCCTCCATATCAGGAATGTTGCATCCTATCCTCATTGTGGTAGTAAACATATTTCATCTGTTTAGTTTCTCAAGCGTTTATTTAACTCATATCTGTCTTCTCTCGTCCCTCTCTCTTTGCATTCTCTGAGAAATGTTTTCATAAAGTTGCATTTGTCATGCTTTTTCCAATTATTACAGAAAAAACACATTTAACTACCCCTGATAGAATTCTCAACATAGCACTCTACCACCTCCTTAGAAATGACCTCAAATCCTCCTCTGCCTCCTGGAGGACCTGGGAGTAATGAAATTTATAGCTTTCTTTGCTAGTTACAACTAAATGCAGACAATTACTCAGATGATTCTTCAAATATCTTTGGTGAGATATTTCACATACTTTTTAAGAAAAAGTCACCTCCAAAGGTATGGTCACCTCAGCTCTTACTTCTTTCAGTGATTACAAACATCTTCACCAAGAAGACCAGCTTTTTCAACTAACTTGATTCTTTTGTGAAGAAATTGTTCAAAATTTGCAGCATCCATTTTATCTTCCATGGGTGGGCAACAATCAAAAGTGGGTTTCAGAACCTGGTTTGTTTTTGTTGTTGTTTGCCACTCCTCATGAAAGATTGTTGTTTGTTCTTTTTTCACTTTAAAAGTCTGTTGAATCTAA
This sequence comes from Dasypus novemcinctus, assembly GCF_030445035.2. Lineage (NCBI taxonomy): Eukaryota > Metazoa > Chordata > Mammalia > Cingulata > Dasypodidae > Dasypus > Dasypus novemcinctus. Next base: position 25,681,005 of record NC_080689.1, on the reverse strand, counting down.
AATTGCCTTTCCACGCCACCCACACTTCCCCTGCCGCTGACGACAACAGAATCGGACAAAGAAATAAGACGCAGCAAATAGACGCAGAGAATAGACGACCGGGGGAGGGGGGGAATTAAATAAATAAATAAATCTTTAAAAAAAAATTGCCTTTCCAATAAAACAGCTCTTTCTTATGTCTCTACTATGTTTGAAAGCATTTCACCTGAAATTTTTCTTAATTAGGCTAACTTTTCAAATATCTCATTCATTTTAAATCATCAGTTTTCTGCAAAATCGCTACCTAGTGAAAAATCAGGGAATTTGTTCTAATTTAGAGTTTATGTTTGGTAAACATATCAGCAAACAAAAGACAAGCCTGTACAGGGCTTTAGGCCTCCAAACACAACTTTACACCAAAGGAAACAAAGGCATGGATGCATTTATGGGTCGATCTTGCAGAATGAGAAGGCAACTGGAAATGTTCATAGAGGAGTTAGTATACACTGGTAGGTGCAAGTAAAACTGAATAGCAATTCTTTTATTTAAGTTTCAGGAAAGCTCCTAAGTGATCTGAGTTGAATGCAACATGCAAAATACACTGACAGGAGGGTGGCTCAGCGGTTCTTAGCCTGGCTAAAGAGGAAGGAGTCTGCGGCCCCTTTCATTAAGCAAGGTAGACCAAACTCTACCCACCACCACAAAGTTGCTGTGCAGCGGCACCTGGTGAAGCCCGTTCCCTCCAGGATCCAGCACCCGTGTTCCCAGGCCCTCAACCTCCCTCCCCTCACCAGTCCCATGGAGATTCCATCTGGGGCTCAGTGCAGCTCACCCCAGGCTGTGAACTCTTCTAACCTGTGGAGCCTTCTTATCCCATTGTGATGAAATCCACAGAGTTCAACAACTTAATTCCCCTACCAACATTGTGTACCAGGGGGAGGGAAGTAGAGAGGAGAGGCTGGGTTGTATAGATGACCATGTTCTTGCTTTCCAGATCCTGAACATCTAGTTGAGGAGAGAAATATTGGATACGAACCAAAAACAACACAAGACAGAGTGAAGTCAATAGAATAATAATGCAAAATCCCTAAGGGAGCCCAGGGGAGAAAACAATTAGTTCCGCAAAGGGGAGTGAAGAGGAAAAGGGAAGAGAATTTTAATAGCAAAGAAAGGGAGAGGCCTCTGTGGTTGAGAGGAGTCTAGAAATGTACAGTATATTTAGAACCCACTGAGCAGTCCGCCATGGCTCTGGGGGGAAATTTGATGGAGTATGAGATGGATGCAGAGCCACCACATCAAATGCTACCATCTGGGGGCCTAGAATCCACCTTGTTTCATGTAAGCTAGGCAAATAAAAGGAGTTTTTAAAGAAAATTTATTTATTTATTTATCCCTCCCCCCCAACAGTTGTCTGCTCTCTGTGTCCATTCTCTGTCAGCAGCACAGAGAATCTGTGTCTCTTTTTGTTGCATCATCCTGCTGCGTCAGCTCTGTGTGTGTGTGTCACCACTCCTGGGCAGGCTGCATTTTTTTTCACACAAGGTGGTTCTCCTTACAGGGTGCACTCTTGCACATGGGGCTCCCCTACATGGGGGCACACCTGCGTGGAAGAGCATTCCTTGTGCGCATCAGCATTGTGCGTGGGCCAGCTTCATCCCACAGGTCAGGAGGCCCTGGGTTTGAACCCTGCACCTCCCATGTGGTAGATGGACACCCTATCAGTTGAACTAAATCCGCTTCCCAAAGAAAATTTTTAAAAGAAGACTGGCATGACTAGTGAAATCTTTGGAACTATGGAAAGGAATCATGGATGACGATGAAGATCATGATTTTACCATTCTGGAACTGATATAGGATGTACATAGTGTTTTAAAGCTGAAGAAACTTTAAAAGACCACCTGCTCCAACCCACTTATTTTACAGATGAGAAAACTGAGTCCCAAGGAGAAATTTTCTTGTCTCAAATCCACACCTAGTTAGGGGCGGAGCTGGGGTTAGAGCACAGATGTCTGTCTTCCTAAGTCAGGTCTCTTCCCACTAAAATGTGTTCATTTGTATAGCACTCCCCACTCCTCAGACTTGTCCCATTTTTCAAAGAAAGAACAATGAGTGGTTGGAGTTCAAGAGGTTTGCCTGAAGTTCCACACACACAGCTCAGATGGGACTCAAACCCACGACACTGGGAACAACAAAACGATGGTGGTGGTTTAGAGCTATATGTACCCCAGTAAAGCGTGTGCTTAAACGTAATGCATTCCTGTGGGTATGAACCCCTTTTAAGCAGGACCGTTGGTTGGGGTTATTGCAGATTAGTTGTGGTCCACCTTAATCAGGATGGTTCTTAATCCTATCATCGGGGTCCTTTATAAATGGAACGGAATTTGGATGGAGAGAAAGCCATGGGAAGCAGAAGCTGAAATTCAATAGAATCCAGAAGAGAACGGAGAAACCAGGAGAGACTGCCATGTGCAGTCCATGTGACAGAGAAGCCAAGGACTTAGTATCACTGGCAGCTAGCCACAGAACCACAGTCTTTAGGAAGGAAGATGGACTCGATGGCACTTGATTTGGACTTTTCCTAACCTTAAAACCATGAGCCATTACATTCCAATTTTTAACCAACCCATTGAATAGTATTTGAACTGTGAACATTCTAACTAAAATTAAACTCTTTCACAAGGAAGGAAGCATGAGACCCAATAGTGAGTGTAGTGCTGACAGCCCAGGAGCCCACATTTCTCCAGGCATGATCTGGGTAAGAAATATGGAGACCTCTGCTTCTGTCCAGCCTAATCCCACACAAGCTAAGCTGTGCCTCAAGGCTTAACTGGTTTAAATCAGAGTAGAATAAATCATTTCAGTTATAGGCTGACAAAAAAGGTACATGCTGCATGCTTGGAGAGCTTAGGAGGAAGTAAATTACATGCTGTCCCTTCAGAATTGTTCCTCTGTCCTCTTCACCACCACCTCTCAGTTGCCTGCAGGAGTCCTGAAGCCTTGCGTGCAAGCCTTGCCATAACCCAAGGCGTCACATAAACTTCAGGCTCTCAGGTTGTTGGGCAATAACAGGTATATCCGGTTGGGTCTTTTGTGATTGTCTGCACGTAAATTAAAAGCTCGTGGCATGAACTTCTCAGAGTCTCTGGTTAGGGTGAAGGGAGGATGTGTTGGAAAGGAATTCTCACACAACCACCCTGTTTATTTTTTCAGGGACTGGGGCAATGAAGCTTGTTTATGGGAAGCTCACACCTCTGGGAGGCTGAGCTCAGAAGGGGCCAGATGTGGAGGTGGACTTGTTCTAGATTGCCTGCAGGGGAGCAGGGTTCCCAAGAACCCCATGTCAGAGCCCTGGAGAGGCGCTGGGCTCTCGGGGTTGGGTGGGTAATGCCAATCTCTGGTGTCCAGGCTGGTGGCTACCATGCCAAGACAGCCCTGCTGTTACCGGACTGGAAGGGAGGGGTGCAAAGGACGGGCTGGTGTCCAAATCTCATGGGCTCAACTGCACTTGACTCTGGGGATTGTCCTCTGGGCTTTGCACCCCTCAGTCCTATGATGTCCCCAAGACATCATCTCTAAAACCTCCAGAGGCTGCTTGCAGTGGGAAAGGAGTGTCCACTCACCCATGGTTCTTTCACTAGGAAGCAGAGATGTTCCCTCTACTGTAAAACTGCCTCTCTGCTTCAACAGGAGGAACCTCTGCGTCCTGCCCTCAACTGCTGAGATCCTTCCTGTCTGGAACGTACCCACTTGGAGTGGCTAGGAGGCCATAGAGGGTTGTGGTTAAGACCATAGTTTTTGGAATCTGGTAGCCCTGAATTCAAATTCTGGCTCAACCACCACCAGAGCTGTGGGACCTTGTTTGATAACTCCAACTCTTAATGCCTTGATTTATTTATCTGGGGCGGGGAGGGAAAGGGAGGAGTTACAGTAATAGTTACCTCAAAGAACTGGTTGTAAGGGATTAATGAAATTATGAGTGCTGGGCACACTGCCTAGCTCACAGTACTCAATAAATGGTAGTTCTTGTATTAGTAGTATAGTATGAAAACCATTGTTATTATTGGCAGAGCTGCCACCCAAAGAGCCACTGTGATTTCTGGCCATGGCTCAGATACCCTCCTAATTCCACACCTGAGCCCCACTGGGTTCAGTTCTCCCAGCTGCCTGACTCAGGTACCACGTGAGCTCTGGGCAGCAGGGATTTGGATACTGCTCTTCTTGCCTCTTCTTCTCGGTCCTGCTTAAGGTTAAGGTGCATCAGCTGGGCAGGTGGCTGCCATGGGAAGAGAGCATCTTTCTGTCCAGACACTTGGTGGAATTACCTCTGCAACACTAGGCAGTAGCCCAGCAGGGGTCCGGTTCTATTTGAATGTGCCTGGTGGCTTTCCCCCTAAAAGCAGTAACTGGGAGGGGGTTTCACTTCCCTCCGAAATCCACCCCAACTCCCACCGGCCTCCTGTGCCAAAGCCATAGCACCTTGAGGTTATTTCTTGTATAGATAGGAACTAAAGGGAAGCGGACTTGGCCCAATGGGTAGGGCGTTCATCTACCACATGGGAGGTCTGAGGTTCAAACCCCAGGCCTCCTTGACCTGTGTGGAGCTGGCCCGTGCACAGTGTTGATGCGTGCAATGGGTTCACACCCTCAGGAATGGATTAAGATTAAGAACATGTTTTTCTGTGGTTTGTAACTCCAAGCAGCCACAGAATATAAACAAATGGGTTCTGAGACCAAAACATTCGAGAAGCACTGGGCTAAGATTTTGGCATCAGGGCCTGTGAAATCATCTCTTTGTTCACGTACTTCTAAATAAAAAGATCATTTCTGGGGATTGGAATGGTGTGAATTTTATGGTACTCCTAATATAATGGACTTAGGAGTAACCCAGATCTAGTCATGAAGACCATGTGGATCTTTATGCACTGTTTTAAGGGAAGATCTTCTAAGGCCTCCCAAGATTTGATTATAAATCAGAAATTAAATCGTGTTGGGTAAATACCAGGGCCACTCTCCACTGGGAGGGAAGGGAGAGGGTTTGCTTCTCGCTGGGCATTGGAACCAAATGGCTTTGCCTACTGGACTCTTATGCCCCTGGAGAGAGTCAGCTCACCTGACTAGGGTGGGGTTTGGGGTAGCCCAGATCCTTCAGTGATACAAGAGTACCAGAGAGTCCAAACTTAGTGTGGGGTGGAAGGAAGGGTCTTCTGTAAAATGCACAGAGTAGTTACTGGTGTGGTATTGAGCCCACAGGCCTGAGTTCAAATCTCAGCCCCCTCCCTTGCTAGCTCTGAAATTTTGGCAGTTTACCTTTTTTTTTTTTTTTTAAAAGATTTATTTATTTATTTAACCCCCCCCCCCCCCCCCATTGTCTGTTCTCTGTGTCTATTTGCTGCGTCTTATTTCTTTGTCCGCTTCTGTTGTAGTCAGCAGCACGGGAAGTGTGGGCGGCTCCATTCCTGGGCAGGCTGTACTTTCTTTTGCGCTGGGCGGCTCTCCTTACGGGGTGCACTCCTTGCGCGTGGGGCTCCCCTACGCGGGGGACACCCCTGCGTGGGGTGGCACTCCTTGCGCGCATCAGCGCTGCGCATGGGCCAGCTCCACATGGGTCAAGGAGGCCCGGGGTTTGAACCGCGGACCTCCCATGTGGTAGACGGATGCCCTAACCACTGGGACAAGTCCATTTCCCTTGGCAGTTTACCTTAATCCTCTTCTACATAAAATAAACTAAGAATACTAATATTTCCTTTAGGGTCATTGGGAGGAGTAAATGAAGCAATAGATGTAAAACACAGAATACACTACCTGACCCTGGGAGCAATGCGAGCTCCCTTTTTTCTCTGTCCCCAACTTGCCTGGCTAGACACTAGAGGAGCATAAGCCCCAGGCTCCGGCCGTGTATGATAACAACATCACAGAGGAACATCCTCCTGTTTAGTCAGGCACAGTGCTGTGCACGTGGAATATTGTGGGTGCATTTACTCATTGTTAAATTAAGCGTGTGATTTTCACCTCTTGGGCCTTCCTCAGGGAGTTTCAGATATAGTGATCAGCCCAGCAGGAAGAGGACAGAAAGGCGGCTCTCGGTAGCCAGGGCCCCTCACGCGTCCTTGCTGTGCAAGCCGGTTTCCATTTTACCCGACAGCCCCGGGGATTCCACTGGAGTATGGCTCTGGAGGCTTGAGTGTTCAGGACTCAGGCACCTCCTTCCTGCATCGGGAAGCCTTTGCAACAGCGTGCACTGGAGGTACTGCTGCTGGCGAGAGCCAGGGGGCTGCGTTCTCAAGCCGCAGAAACCGACAAGGCCCTCCCTCCTTCTGCATTCAAACCCTTGAAACGAATGGCCCACCAGGGACCAGACTCAGCAGAAAGGGCAAAGGAAAGATGCAATTTAGTTACCACCAGAGCATGTACTGTTGACTCTTATTTTCCCTTTTGGATTGGGGAGCATTCTGGACAATTTCTTCCTTGGCATTTATGAAGGAAGAGCTGAGAGCGCCCCTACCCTGCCTTCTGGTACAGGCCCAGAGGTGGGCAGGACAGCTGTCAGCTGTGCCAAGCCCTGGGCCCTTGCTGGAAAGGTCCGAGGCCCCAGCACACTTTCACCCAGAGCTGCAATCTAATAAAAGCAGGCGGTGCCTTCTGGGAAGCATTACTTCACTGGTACAAATTGCCAGGAGGCTTTCCAACAGCACTCCCTGGAGTTTTTTTCTCCCATTTGCACCGAAGAGGGGTGTTTTCCCAACTCCCCTTGGCAAGGAATTTCTGCGGGTTGTTCTGGAGCCTCATTGCCGCAGGGCTGAAAAGCATCCTTGAAAGCTGGGGAGGGACTGGCCCAAGGACTGGCTCAGAGGAAAGAACCCAGCATGGCCTCACCCAGGATCTTCTGGGAACACAGCATCCTCCTGCTAAAGAACCACCTCTGCCCCAAGTCCTGAGGTGCAGCAGGGCCGGGTGAGGTGAAATGAGGTGAGGAAAAAGTTCGGCACAGCTGCCACCTGGGAGCTGGAGGAAAACACGAATTGCTTACTGGTGGTGCCCAGCTGATTCTGTGAGCTCAGCCTTTTAAAGGCCTTCCACGGAATGACAATAACAGGTAAGACGGTCTGCCGCCCTATTTTAAAAGCGTTACACATTTAGTCTCCACAATAGCCCTAGGAAGTAGGTACTGGCATCTTCTCCATTTTTACCTAAAGGTAAAGCGGACCCAGAGAGGCGATTAAAGGCGAATGGTGTTTCTCAGTTCTAACTGGAAGAGCTGGGATTCACACCCTGGCAGTCTGGCTCTGGAGTGGTGCCATCAACCAGTCAACATGCTGCTTCAGGAGGACCAGGGGGAGGGGACCGATGTCATCTTGGGCTTTCAGGAGCTTGCACGCGGGTAAGGGCGTATTGCCCTGCGGGGCCAGCTCGTGGAACCAAGTAGGCTATGTCTATTCCTGTGAGGTCCAAGTCCTGGCCATGACTCATTTTACTGGACAGGAAAAAGGGCTTAGGAATAACAACAACAACAAAATCATGATAGTAATGGCTAACTTTTACTGAAAGCTCAATCTCTGAAATCAACCATGCTCTTGGTTTCCTTACAAGATCTCACTTAATCCTTACAAACTCCTCTGGGTAGTATTGTTCTTCTTGTACAAATGAGGAAACTGTGGCTCAGAAGAGTTAAATAGCATGGCCAAGGTCACTGCTTACAAATAAGAGCACTAGGTCTTACACCCAAGATTGCCAGACTCCAGAAGCCAAACTCCTAATGGTCATGGTTGCTGACTTTCCTGCTTTTAATCTCTGTAGGACGCGATGTGCCCAGAAGGCATTTGGACCTGGGCCCAAGGGCCTGTGGAGACCTGTCATCATCTGCAGGGATAAGGAGAGGGGCTGAGGTTGCCCGCCTCGATTCTGTGATGGCTTCCATAGTGAAGTGGAGATCTGTAACTTTCCCCCTCTAACATTTTACTGGCTTTAATCAGGGGATTTCCCTCATCTGTCAGGAAGAGGAGATGATCCGAACATCCAAGGATCCATATTCCTTATGATAAGGAAAAGGTCAGAAAGAAAGCTGTATTTTTTTATTTTGCTGTACATTTGCACAGCTAAATCAAGGTAAGGGTCAGCATGCTTTTTCTGGTATCCATCATTCTTTAAAATGCATATGCTGTTGGTTCAAGCATTTCTGCTGGGGATCACTCCTGGGGAAACACCTGCAAATGGATAAAGAATTGTATGGACAAGCATAGCCACAGCTAATAGAGCTGGAAACTGCACAGATGACCATCTAAGAGAAGCAGGCAAATAAATTATGTTATAGTCACACTAGGCAATAGTTTAAAAACACAAAGTAAATCTATACCTTCTGTTATGGAGGTCATCAAGACAAATTGTGAAATTGAAAATGAACAATTAATTGAATTATAATTTGTATTAAAAACCCATATATGCATATATATGCACAACTATGTGCACAGATATAAACAGGAGGCACAAGGTTCCTGTAATTACCTCTTGCAAGGGGTCAGAGTGGGGCCTTTTCCATTTTTCTGTGTATTTTTATATATTGATTGAATCTTTTACAATAGGAACCTATTTATGTGCTATATGTGTGTATGTGTGTGTGTCTTTTAAGAATTTATATCTGGACAAAACAGAAAAATAATGTCCATACATTTTATAAATCATACTCCAAAGATTTTTGCTCCAGAAGTAGTCCAGAACGGGCCAGTGGCCTCCTGACCTCTAGGCATGCTCTCCTCTATGACATTTTTCTGCCCTTGTCCCCAGTCTCTGTTCCTCTGGGGCAACAAGACAATCAACATGGTCTCAGTGGGCTGGACCCTGTCTTTAAGCCACAAAACACATTTTATAGGGATGAACGTGAAATGTCATGTTTACACAGTGAATGGACAGAGAGAGCAGACAACTGGGGGGCAGGGGAGAGAGGAAAAAAAGGTAAGTGTAGAAGTGGATTTTAAGACTCAGCCTGGAATCAGTTACTATAAAAAAGATGGGAATTTTAGTTGATCACAAGTTAGCATGGATACAAGTTATTTTAAAAGAGGGCAAAGTCTTAGTTTGCACTAAAACTAATAAACCAGTTTCAGTTGTATTAAAACTCGTAGATGACAGCTATTTTAAAATAGGGCAAAAACTTAGTTTGTGTAAAAAGAGACACTGTGTGGAACAACTAGCAAGATGGCAGCAGAGTAAGGAGCTCCTAGATTCAGCTCCTTCCACAGGGCAGTTAGTAAATACCCAGAACTCACTGGAGCTAGCTGAAACACCTGTTTGGGGGCTCCAGGAGACCAGAAGAGCATCCTGCAACATCCTTGAAGGAATGGAAGGAGGAGACTGCCCATCTGCAGAGAAGATTCATAAGTAGAGTGCTACACGCCATGGAGGCTGGTGCCCATCCTCCACTGGAGGCACAAGCCTCGTCAGGAGCTATTCTGTGGCTGGAATTGAAAGTTCCACTTCCCAAAAACGGGGGAGGAAGAGACGGTTGGGCACCAACTTCAGCTACTGATGCGTAAATTCAGTTTGATAAAGTATAATCCTCAGAACAGCTAAAGTTTGAACCTGTCCAAGTCAGAAAGAAGCTGGTAGCTGCCATCTTAACTCCATGCCTGGCCCAAGGGGAAGTGGGGTGGACTGAAAACTTCAGTGCTGGTGGGACAGGCTTCTTTCCATCCAGACCAGATTACAGGCCTAGCGTAAGCCCCAACCCCACCTCTGGCAGGGAGGAAGCTGTGGGGGCCTGTATCAGCCTCTCCAGGAAATTACTGGCCAAATGGCAGAGGTCAGTGATTATCTTACTTTGGCAGTGCAAGTCACACCAGGAACTATTCTGTGGCTGGAATTGGAAGCGCCATTTCCCAAAAACAGGGGAGGAGTAGATGGTTGGCACCTATTTCAGCTACTGATTAGCAGACCCAGCTATCTAAGGTATAACCCTAGGAACAGCTAAAGTTTGAACCTGTCCAAGTCAGAAAGAGGCCAGTGGCCCCCATTTTGACTCTGCCCCCAGCATGAGGGAAAGCCCGTCTGACTGAAAATCACAGTGATGGTAGGAACCAATTTCTTTCACCCAGATCGGCCTGCAGCCCTAGGCTAGGCTTTAGCCCCACCTCTGGCAGGGAAGAGGCTGGTGGGCCCAGTACCAGCCTATCCAGGTAACTGCAGTTACCTTTGGCTGGCACAGACTGAATAATTGGAAGTCTACCAGGGCAACAGCAGTCATCTTGGACCTGTACTGCATAGATTACTGCTCACACCTGCAGCTCCATTCCCACCCCCAGCTGGGGAGAAAGGGGCATGAAGCTTCATCAATCCTCTGGGCAACTATAATCTAGCCCTGCATGGCTTGAATTATTTCACACAGCTATGACTCTGCCCCTACCCCTGGGAAAGGAGAAAGTTGGGAGAAGCTTTATTGGTTCCTGGGGCAATGAGGGCAGCTTGAGCCTCCACAGCTTATAACATCTACATCCTTGGCTCCTACTGCACAACCAGCAAAGGAGAAAGGGCAGGAAGCCCTAAACTAAAGAGAAAAACTGAACTCAAAATAAATACTCTTTGTAGCAGTTTGATATAGTTATGAATTCCAAAAATAGATATTGGATTATGTTTGTAATCTGGCCTATTACTGGGCATGACTGAGTTATGAATAGGGCTTTGATTGGGCCACATCATTAGGGCATTGAGTGGTGGGGACTCACAGATAAAAGGCATGGCAAAGGACAGAGTGGAGCTTTTGATGCAAGGGGTTTTGATGTTGGAGTTTTGATGTTGGAGTTTGATGCTGAAGCTCTAAGCTGGAGCCCTGGGAATTAAGCTCACAGAGGAAAAAGAAGCCAGCCCCAGAAAGAGAGGAACCCCGAGCCAAGGAAGAAGCAAGCCCTGGGAAGGAGGGAACCTAGAACCCAGAGAGAAGCAAGACCCTGGAAGGGAGGTACCCAGGAAGCCTGAACCCTCACAGCCATCAGCAGCCGTCTTGTTCCAACATGTGAAAATAGACTTTGGTGAGGGAAGTAACTTATGCCTTATGGCCTGGTATCTATAAGCTACTACCCCAAATAAATACCCTTTATAAAAACCAACCAATTTCTGGTACTTTGCATCAGCACCCCTTTGGCTGACTAATATACTCTAGCAAGCTAGATGCCAAGATACCAACAAAAAATTACAATCCACCCCAAGAAACAGGAAAATATGGTCCAGTTAAAGGAACAAGATAAGCCTCCAGATGACATAAAGGAGTTGAGACAACTAATCATAATGTTCAAACAAATCTCCTTATTAAATTCAGTGAGATGGCTAAAAAGATTAATGATATTAAGGAGACATTGGATGAGCACAAAGAAGAATTTGAAAGCATACATAGAAAAATAGCAGATCTTATGGGAATGAAAGGCACAATAAATGAAATTTTAAAAACCACATTGGAATAATATAATAGCAGATTTGAGAAGGCAGAAAAAGGATTGGTGAGCTTGAAGAAATGGCCTCTGAAAGTGAACATACAAAAGAACAGATGAAGAAAAGAATGGAAAAAATTGAACAAGGTCTCAGGGAACAAAATGACAGCAAAAGGCATGCAAACATACATGTCATGGGTGTCCCAGGAGGAGAAGAGAAGGGAAAAGGGGCAGAAGGAATATTTGAAGAAATAATGGTAGAAAATTTCCTAACCCTAAAAATCCAAATAGATAAATTCTGAGACACATACTAATCAGAATGTCAAATGCCAAAGACAAAGAGAGAATTTTGAGAAAAGCAAGAGAAAAGCAATGCATAACATACAAGGGATACCCAATAAGATTAAGTGCTGATTTCTCACCAGAAACCATGGAGGTAAGAAGGCAGTGGTATGATATATTTAAGATACCTCAGGAGAAAAACTTTCAGCCAAGAATCTTATATCCGGCAAGATTGTCTTTCAAAAATGAGGTGAGTTTAGAATATTCACGGATACACAGAAACTGAGAGAATTTCTAACCAAGAGACTAGATTTTCAGGAAATATTAAAGGGTGTTCTAGAGCCTGAAAAGAAAAGACAGGAGAGAGAAGCCTGGAAGAGAGTCTAGAAATGAAGATTATATCAATAAAAGTAACTAAAAGTGTCAAAAGAGTGGTGAAAATAAAATATTACAGATAAAACTCAAATAGTCAGGGATAAACTTAACCAATGATGTAAAGCACTTGTGTTCAGAAAACTGCAACTCAATGTTAAAAGAAATTTTAAAAAGGCCTAAATAACTGGAAGAACATTCCATGCTCATGGATTAGAAGTCTAAAAATCATTAAGATGTCAATTCTATTTAAATTGATATACAGATTCAATGCAATCACGATAAAAATTCCACCAACATTTTTTTAACTAAAAAAAATTGAAAACACAATTATCAAATTTATTTGGGAGGGTAAGGGGTTCTGAATACCAGAAACATCTTAAAAGGGAAAAGCAAACCCTCATTTCTAGAGTTTAAATAATATTACCTTGCTATAGGGGTTAAAAATAGCATGGCACTGGCATAAAGACAGACACCTAGACCAATGGAATCAAACTGATGGCTCAGAAAGAGACCCTCACATGTACTGTCAAGTGATTTTTGACTAGTCCGTCAAACACACCCAGCTCAGGCAGAACTGTCCAGTCAACAAATGGTGCTGAGAGAACTGGATATCCAAACCCAAAATAAGGAAAGAGGACCCCTATCTTCCACCTTATCCAAAATTTAACTCAAAATGGATTTTAAAAAAAATTAAAGCAAGAACCATAAAGATTCTAGAAGAAATTGTAGGAAAATATCTTCAAGACCTGGTGATCAATGGGGGACTCTTAAAGGAGATAAGAGGAGGACTGAGTGGACTACTGATGTTTAATGTAGGTAGAAGTTTTAATTAGCTTTATTGTAAAAGTGCAGAAATGTATAGAGTGGATGGTAACAAATTTAGTAACAGCCAGTTTATACATGGGGATGTGGATGAAAATGGTAGTCAAGGTACGTAAATGCCAATTGACAGAATGCTAGAGAATAATCTAGGAACTGAATAGTACAGTAAACCAAGAGAAGGATGAGAATTGTGGTTGATGGCACAGATGCAAGAGTGTCCTCTGTGAGCTAGAGCAAAAGTACATCACTACTGCAGGTGGTGGGAATGTGGAGAAGCAGGGGAAAAATACAACTGGAGTGACCTATGGACTGCAGTTAGCAGTAATAATGTAATATGCTTGCATCTATGCCAAAGATGTACTGTGTTCATAATGGGGCAGTATGGAAAATGCGTGCCAAATGCACACTATGGACATGGTAACAATTAGATGATATTATCTTATCTGTAACAAATGTTCCACCACAGTGTGGTATTTTGACAGAGGGGTGTTGTTTGGGAATTCTGCACATGTGCATAATTGTTTTATAAGTTTACAACTTCTGTCATAAAAATACATATTAAAAAATAATAATAGGGTGGGGTGGGGGAAAAATACACCAAATTTAAGAGAAGAACTATAATTTGTAGTAAGATTTTGACAGTGTTCTTTCACAGTTTATAACAAACGTCTCATGACAATGCAAGGTGTTGGTGGAGGGTTGATGTATGGGGCCCCTGTATGATGTTATGCATATTTGTTTTGTAAGTTCACAACTTTTACTATACACTTATTGTTTATATATGTTCATATATAAATGACATAAAGATAACAATAATAATAGGGTGCGTTGGGGGAAAATACTTTGGTTAGTAGTAATATTTTGACAATGCTCTTTAATCATTAGTTAAAAATATTTAACAACAGTGCAAGGTATTGATGGTAGGGTGAGTTATGAGAGTCCTGAATGATGTTATATACGTTTGTTTTGTAAGCTCACAACTATTACTATACACTTATTATTTATGTATGTTTATATATGAGTGATCTACTTCAATGAATTTTTAAAAATTCAAACAACACATAGAAATCAGTAAAGACTTACGTCCTTGCTATAGCACAAACCCTTGCATGATCTGACCCTTTATTTCCCTTCTTTTTATTAAAAAAAATTATGATACTCATTGAAAAAAAGAGAGAAAGACACTATGCGGCTGATAAGGAGTAACCACACCTGCTGGGCTGGCAGGGTATTGCCTTTGGGTTATTGTGTTCAGTTTCAGATACATGGTTGGAGAGGCATATTGAAAAACTACATTATCCAGAGGGCACAGGTAGGCTGGATGAGGCTCTAGAAACCAAGTTGTTCAAAGAATGATTGAAGGAACTAGGGCATTTCAAGAGTAGAAAGAAAGAATCCTGCTGGGAAGGTCCATGGCCAACAAAGCTGATATATAATTATCCAGCCCTCATATTCTCTCTCAGGAGTGTGTAGAGAAGGAATAACAAATAACAACTTAGATTATTTAACTATCAATTATTTTCCTAAGTCTCTGATGTGACTACAGTTTTTGATGTGAATTTTTTCCCTTTGAGTTAAAAGAAAACCTATGAGGGAATACAGATCTAACCCTTAAAAACTAAGAGGTTACTCGGGGAAAAGAGACTGGAATCTGGATTTGCAACCAAGAATCCACCCCAAACCTGGAAGCTGTGCCATCAGCATGCCCATGGCTGGATGTTGAGATTTATTAATAGCTGAAACCAACTGTACGTTTCCTTCTTTTGTTTTTTGGTATTTTACTTGTTGTTGCTTTGTGTAATTTCTTGGTAACTTGGTAAAAGGTTATTTTTTTTAGGAATAACAATTTAAATGAAAAACAATACCCTCCAACAGCCTAAAGATTTTCTGTGCATGGTCAAAGAATTAGGGAAGTAAGGTTTTTCTCTACTGATCAGAGTCATGGACAACAGGCTCCATAGTGAGAAAGGTGGATTCCAGACTTTCGGTGGGGTCATAGTAGAAACCCAAGGAACAAACGTGCAGCAGCAGCCACAGGCCTTGGCAAAACTTCCCTTCCTGTGGAATTATCGCTGTCCTGAGTTGGTGAGAGCTGGTAGATGAAACAAAGCAACAGGCCACAAAGGTTATTTTTCAGCCCAGTTTTTTATATTTTCATCCTTCTACATTTTCTTAGCTGCTCTGTGCCACTGATGCCTCTTACATTCTTCATGCCCACTCTTTTCCCTTCTGCCCTTATTCTTTGACTCTTCTGTGAGAGAGAAAAGGAAGACAAGCAAGAAAATGTAGATAGGCGGAGATAAAGGAAAACAGAGATGGTGGCAGCCTGGGGTGCTGTAAAGAAGAACGGAGGTCTCAGAGGGAGTGCCAGTAAGCAGCAGCTAAGAATGAACCCACTGCAAGGAAGAATAAGGGGTGTTTTAGAGAAAGAAGGAAGAAGGAAGGGCACAATGCAGAAAAGCAGGTAGAGAAGGAATGACACCAAAGGCAAGAGAAAGGAGCAGAAGTTAGGGGGAAGGGAGTTTGCTGGAAAAGCAATTGGAGTCTTCCACCATTTGTCCATTCATGAAGCACATGGAACTTTGAGGAAATTATCTTCTCACAAGAGAGAGTGAAAGCAAGAGCAGGATACTTTTTATATATTCTAGGCATCCTACTTCCAAAAGGAATCTAAGGGATCTTACAATAAAAGACACAGATATACTCAAACCATTCTGACAAGCAAGGACAGAAAAGTACAAGAAGGTAAAGATCAGACAGAAAATCCTGAGAGAAACTACTGCGATTCAGCAAATCTTTTCTTGGCCTTAAACTCTAAGATCAACAGAGCACAGGGAGGACACTGAACGCCGTATCAATCCCATGTTCTTTCCATGGTCCTTCCTTACATAACAACTCTCGATGAAAGCCGGGAGTATAATGTAAGATCATGTTATGAAGACCTTTCTTTTTCATACTTTTATTTTTAGGAACTTACTTTAATTTTTAAAAGATGGTTATGAACTTGCAGGCAAAACGGATGACTGTATTTCCCCTACAACTAGACCGGACGATGTACATGGGGACAGCCAAACATCCCCCCCACTTCATATGATTCACTACTCCATAGCCCCAGTATTTAAGAAATGGTTAAAGCTAGGTATAGAGTAAAGCGCACCCCCTGGTGGTTCTATCCATTAGCTGCTTTTGTGCCAAGGGGTGCTGGAATTGTCACTAAAAAACAGTGGGGTGAGGGGGATGGGGGTATATGGGGACCTCATTTTTTTAAATGTAACATTAAAAAAAGAGAGAAAAAATAAATTAAAAAACAAAAACACATAACTGCTTTAACCGACCACACCGCTTAATGATTCCAAGGTAGCAATTTCCTTACTAAATGAAGAAACTACCCAATTACGTAAAGTAGTTTTACAGAACAGATGGCTTTAGATATTCTTACTGAGACACAAGGCTGGATCTGTGCCCTCATTAATGTTCAATGCTGTGTATGTGTTTCTGATCACTCCCATAATATTTCACAAGCTTTAAATCATATGCAAGAGCACACTGATAAATTAACTACTGACCCCCTATCTAATTAGTTTAACTCATATTCTCGGCTCTGGTAGCATGTTTTTATAAGCCTACTAGCTTTTGGTGGAGACTCCTATTATTCTGATGTCTGTTATATGGTTACTATGGAACATGAAAGCAACGCGTGTCCTATGGTCAACACAGGCTGCTACGTGGGAGTGGACTGTGGGGACGCTGGGCCCAGACTTCTTCTTAAATGAAATTCAGCCCACAGCAAGTAGCCTCTGCATAGCTGGAACATTGTTTAAAAAGTAACAAACCAAAAAAAAAAAAAAAAAAAAAAAAGAAACAAACCCCTGGGTGGGGTGGGTCGTATTACAGGCTGTAATCTTCTCTAAGCAGTGCACTCCCTTCCTGCAACAGCACCACCAGACCCCATTTGTGCACTTCATGTACCTCTAGCAGAAACTGATACCCCATGGAATATCTTTGTTCTGAGACCCTTTATTTTGCCCCTCCTTTTCCTGACTCTTTGCAGAGTGCTACCTTCATTCTCCAGCCTGCTGCCACTGGAGTCTCTCTCCTGTCTGTAAGTCCCAATAAAGCTCATGTCTCAGTGCCGAGCGCGTTCTTTTGGTCTCCCGGTTGCCCCAGCTCATGGCCCTCAGGAGCTGGGTTGGAACATGGGTACCCAAAGCCTGCTTTGGATTTATCCCAAGTTTTCATCAGGTACCAGATGGGCCCTCTGACAGAAGTTAGCATCCTAAAGCATGGGAGAGCCTGCGGCCAGAAGGTTCTGAAGGTGTGACGAGAGCCAGCTATTTGGATTTGTCACGGTTGATAAGGACGTGACTTTCTGACAGCATTTGCTCAACTGGTTTCTCTGCTTTCCCAGGCATGTTCTAAGAAGAAAAGCTGAGCCCAAGAAACCACTGCCTGACCTATTTGCTGTGGCAGGAAGGCATGTACATAATTTATCTGGCATTATTGAGAAGATAAGCAGGAGACCTTGGGAACAGTCCTGTTTTACATTTTTAAAGATAAGGTGATAAAGGCTTTCAGGAATGTTGGAAGTGCAGAATCCACATTAGGCGGTAGATAATGCCTGTCTACTAATTTGAAGGCTAGTAAGAGATTAATGCATGCAGCAGAGTCGTGAATTATTAGGATAGGGGGTCTTGCTAAAGCTGCACCTTCATAAAATGTTATGAAACTCATTCTAAAGGATAGGTAGGCCAACACCAGCTCTGGGAAATCAATGTTTTATTTACCCAGTTGCTCAAAAAACTACTGATTTGAGTACTCCATCATGGCATATGAAATCATTTCAAGAGAACCTCTCAAAGCTACCAAATGGAGACTTTTACAAAAAGGCATTATCTTAACAGGTCAGATATTTTATGGTTGGTTTCAACCTCTCAGACACCCCGGAATGGAAGGAAGAGATGAGATGGGCAGGCGTTTTCGGGACTTGGAGTTGTCCTGGGTGGTGCTTCACGGACAATTACGGGACATTGTAGATCCCCCCAGGGCCCACTGGATAGAACATGGGAGAGTATGGGCTATGATGTGGACCACTGACTATGGGGTGCAGCGATGCCCAGAGATGTACTTACCAGGTGCAATGGATGTGTCATGATGATGGGAGAGAGTGTTGCTGTGGGGGGAGTGGGGTTGAATGGGACTTCATATTTTTTGAATGTAATATTTTTTAAAAAAAGAATAAAAAATAAATAAAATAAAATTCAGTAAGTTACTCCAAGATCAGTTACTCAGCACAACCCCAGACTTCATTCAAAACCAATTTAGCTACAAAAACTGGATAATTTTTTCCCCATTTTAATCCTATTTCTTTCATTATCCTCAGAATCCTCAATTCTGAAAGCAAATGCAACTACATTAAAACGCCTCCCAGCTGAGCTTTTTTAGAAAGGGGGCATTTGTGTCTTTCCTCTGCACATTTCCTTTCGTGTTACTTGTGAGGAAACTGGAGCAGGGCCTCGTGGTTCAAATCCTGACTCCACCTCTCCTTCTTGAGTAAGTCACATAAACTCTCTGAACCCCGGTTTCCCCATCTGCCAACGAGGCAACACCAGCACGAGATCCACAGCGCTCGTAAAAGCGCAGAGAACCGGGCTGTCCTGCGGCAAAGGCGCAATTTTTGTACTTATATTTAATGACCTCAGAGACTCGGAGGGACATTTCCTACCTGGTTAACTATGAAACATCCCATCCCCTACCTAGCCCCGGGGCCCGGCCTTTCCCCGCCCCGCGCTAGAGAAGGTTCCCTCCGCTGTCTTGAAAACACTACGTGCAGCCAATGAGTTAGGGCGCAGCCCGCCCTGAGGCAGCCGCCGCCTTCCCACTTGAAGGACGCGTCCCTGTAGGAAGCGCACGCGCGTCGCCGAAGGGGGACAGAGCCGCGAGCGGGCGGCGGGGTGGCGAGGTCGGGCCCGCGGGGCCTGGGGCTGGTGGTCGGCGCGCGGCGGCGGGTCCCGAGGGCCGCCTGGCGGGCCTGCGGCCGTGCGTGCGCAGCGGAGGGTGGCGGCGGCCGCCCGCACCCCGCCCTCGCCGCCTCCCCCGCCGCCGCCTCTGCGTGTCAGGTGCCGTGAGAAGCGCGGGAGGGGCGGCCGCGAGGAGCGCCAAGGGATGTGACTGGAGCCGACTTTCCAGAAGCGGCGCACGCAAGGCACAGCTCCGCACGCAAGGGGGAGGCGACAGCAGAAGAAACTTTTCAACCCGCTCTCGTTCGCAGGCGCGCGGGGAAGTTTGCCCGCTTCTTCCCGCTGCCCCCAGGTCCCTCACTGCGGAATCCTTAGAGCGCCCCCAGCCCCAAACATACTCGCCCCGGTTTCGCTCGCCGCCCTGGGGCCGCCACAGGCGCCCGGGGCGTCCCCGCGTTCTCCAGGGGGCGGCGCCACCTGGCGTTGTCAACACGCGCCCCGAGGGTGCTGGCCGTTGGGTGCCAAGGACGGTCGGGGCCCCGGGTTGGAGGAGCAGCGACTTTTCAGGGATTCCTGATTTCTCCGCACGAGGTGGAAGGACTTTGCGCCCCAAAGGGCCTCAGCCTAGGGGCCGATTTGTTTGCGAGGACATTTGGGGGGGCGGGGGGACGGAGGGGACTTAGGGACGCTGAGAGGCAAACTGCCACCACACACCGAGCCTCTCTCATTTCCAAACCGGCAGGTTTCGGTCCCCGGGCTAAGAGCCCGAGGGCCCCGAGCGGCTTCCTCTCAGGGAACGAGACCCAAGTTCCCGAGAAGTCAGGAGGGCGAGCGCGTGCGTGGGGCGCGCTCCCTCGGCGGGCGCGGCGGGCCGGCCAGGTTGGTCCAGAGCGTGGTTCTGGGGAAACCGCGCGGCCTCGATTGGGGGTGACCGTGATTAAGAGCGGTTTTTGGGCGAAGCGAACGTTCCCACCGCCGCTTCTGGCGAAGCCACCAGCGGCTGCTCAGAGCCCGTCGGGTTGCGCCGACCAAGTCGGGGTCTGCGCGGCCGCCCAGGTCCCGTCGCGCCCCGCCCCCGCCAGCTCCGCCCCGGCCAGGTCCCCCTCCTCCTCACCCTTCAGAGTCCTTAAAACCCGGAGAAGTGGGATGGCGCCTTCGGACTCTCTGGAGGGACTGGGTGCAAACGGGCCACGTCTCTGCAACGCCTGCTGCCAGAGCCGCGCGGGGGGCTTGAAGGCCGGGAATCGACTCTGCTCGTTGAACGCGGAGTCTTAATCCCAATGCTGTGAGAAAACTCCAATTTTGCCAGGGCTCCAGGTGCCGCCCCCCTGGGCAAAGGAGGCCCCTTGCTCCAGCCCCAGCCCAATCCGAGCGCCCTTGGCTCACCAGGGGACCCCGGAGTGGGTGCTCACATTCCCAGAGCGGGCAGCAAGCGACCAGGGCTGCCCTCCGGGTTCGTGGAGACACTCGGGCTCAAGTCTTGCGCTCCGCAAAGGCCCCCACCTTTTCCTTGAGCCGGCCAGCCCGCGCCGCTGGAAACCGCGCCGCCCCGCAGGTCAGTCTGTCCCCGAGGCGCCTTCCCGCGTCCCCTTCTGATGGGTTGTCACAGTTGGGGGAGAGGCGGGGCGGAGGGGTCGGGACCGTAGGCACCGCAGCGGAACCGAGGGAATCGCCTAGATGCCCGCGGTGTTGTCCCCAAATTGCAGGTACCGTTACGCGGCTGGGGGACGGGGTGGCTACACAGAGGAGGACACACGCCCCTTCCCTTCTCCACGGGGGAGTGGGTCCGGGATACCGAGGGGTGTCCTCGCCACTTCTTCAGAGAGCCAGCCCTGCCCCGACCTCCACACGACCTCCTCTTCACCCAGGGCGCGCGCGGTGGAGACGGGGCGGGGGGCGCCCGCTCCTCTCTCTGCACACCTGACTGTCGCGCCATCGCCCTTCTGTCCCCAGCATGGCCACCGGCCTCAGCGCGGACGCGCCCCGGCCGCGGAGCCCGCTGTCCTCCCAGCAAACCACCCTGCTGCTGCTCCTCTCCGTGCTGGCGGCCGTGCACATGGGCCGGTGGCTGCGCCGGCGGCGGTCGCCCCTGTCGGCGCCGCCGGGCCCCTTCGCGTGGCCGCTGATCGGAAACGCGGCGGCTGTGGGTCCCGTGCCGCACCTCTCGTTCGCGCGCTTGGCGCGGCGCTACGGCGACGTCTTCCAGATCCGCCTGGGCAGCTGCCCGGTGGTGGTGCTGAACGGCGAGCGCGCCATCCGCCAGGCGCTGGTGCAGCAGGGCGCCGCCTTCGCCGACCGGCCGCCCTTCCCCTCCTTCCGCGTGGTGTCGGCCGGCGGCAGCCTGGCTTTCGGCCGCTACTCGGAGCGCTGGAAGGTGCAGCGGCGCGCGGCGTTCAGCACGGTGCGCGCCTTCTCCACGCGCCAGCCGCGCAGCCGCCGCGTGCTCGAGCGCCACGTGGTGGGCGAGGCGCGCGAGCTGGTGGCGCTGCTGGTGAGCCGCAGCGCGGGCGGAGCCTTCATCGACCCGGCGCCGCTGACCGTGGTGGCCGTGGCCAACGTCATGAGCGCCGTGTGCTTCGGCTGCCGCTACAGCCACGACGACGCCGAGTTCCGCGGGCTGCTCAGCCACAACGAGAAGTTCGGGCGCACGGTGGGCGCGGGCAGCCTGGTGGACGTGCTGCCCTGGCTGCAGCGCTTCCCCAACCCGGTGCGCACCGCCTTCCGCGAGTTCCAGCAGCTCAACCGTAACTTCAGCAGCTTCGTCCTCGACAAGTTCCTGAGGCACCGGGAAAGCCTGCGGCCCGGGGCCGCCCCCCGCGATATGATGGACGCCTTCATCCTCTCCGCCAGCGAGGAGGCGGCGGAGCGCGCGGGCGACGGCGGCGCGCGGCTGGGCATGGAGCACGTGCCGGCCACGGTCACCGACATTTTCGGCGCCAGCCAGGACACCGTGTCCACGGCGCTGCAGTGGCTGCTCATCCTCTTCACCAGGTAAAGCCTCCGGGAGGCGTGGGGCGGGCTTTCTCGCGCTCCTTTGTAAAAGGCGGAGTGGAATTCGAATACGCCGAGGTCGCAACCAGGGCAGAGAGTTTGTTTCGCTCCAGGTCCCCAAAAGAGATCGCAGGCGCAGGGCGACGCCCGGGAGGCCGCAGCGCCCTCTCCCCTCTAATCTTGCCTTTATCCCTTCCCTGACCCCCTCCCCGCTCCTGTGAGCCGCAGGCGAGTGGGGACACGTTTATGAGAAGCCCTCTAGAAAAATCAAGATTGTTCAAGTGCCCGTAGATCAGCTTGATCTCTCCCTCCCTGGCGCAAGAGAAGCAAAATGGAAAGGGTTCCCGGGAAGGGGTGATGCGGTAAATATGTTAAACCCAACAACCTGGTGGGCTGCCTGGCGCAGCTGCAGGGCGGCGCGGGCTTGGCCCCGCTGGCGGGTGAGCTGCACGGAAGCTTTAGGAAGGCGGCCAGAAACCAAGGGCTGTTCTGGGTTTACTGAAGCGCAGCGCTACGAGTAAGGAAGTGTCAAGAAGCGCAGCCGCCTTTACGGAGTATAGAGCAGCCTCGGGAGAGGCAAACGGGTTTCTAGGAAGCGCCTGCGGACCTCACCTCCCGGGTGCTGGGACCCCAATGCCCACATTGAATGAGGGCGCCGATGTCGACACGGATTAGGCAGCCCTAGCCCAGAATGTCGCAAGTTGTGATGACCTCGGAGGGCTCTGAGATGCCGGTTGTGCCCCTTGTTGGTCCACGAGTCAGTGGGGGGGCGGATGCTGAGTTTGTAATAGCACCCGCATTTGGAAGGCAGAGACGGATTCTTCTGCTATTAGAACCCACCGCACCTTACATTTTCCTTAGGTACTGTGCAGCTACACTTACAAACTTGAAATGTTATGAATTTAAAATAGCTATTCAGTTTTAAGATCACAGAAACAGGTGTGGAGGGAAGGGCAGAAATGGAATAAAGGTCAATAAAGAGTAGGTCAGGAAGACGGTGATCCCAGGACGGGTGGAGTCAGTAGGCTCTTTGCATCCCCATAGAAGCAGGTTATCTTTTGAAATTGTTTTTTTTTTTTCATTAGAAACTGAATTTTAAGTAGTCCCCCACGTCCTCCAGTTGAAGAGCAAAAGAATATGAAAGAATTTTGGAGTCACTTTCAATTCATTATCATTGAGAAATAATTTTTCTTCCTTTTAGTGAAAAGACAGTATGACAGGAGCCTGCAAATTATACCACCTGTTTTTGTATATAAGTTTCATTGAAGCAGCCGTGCGGTTCTTCTATGTATTGTCTACGGCTGCTTTATTACAGCACTGGGCAGACTTGAGTGGTTGCCAAAAATGACTATGGTCCACAAAACCTAAAATATTTATTACTATCTGGCCCTTTATGAAAAAAGTTTGCACACCCCTGCAATGTGATGATAAAGAAGCAACTTTAAAAATCATCCACAACTCTGGCACATACATGCTTACATTTTTTCCAGAGTTGCAATCATTTGTTGCTTATTTTTTTTGGCTTTTGATACTTACACTTATTGTAGTGAACATTTCCTCCTCTTTTAACATTTATTTTAGTAAACTAATAGCTATACAATATTTTGCCATTATATATATATAATCTTTTTTTGAGTTTCAACATTGGTTGTTGACTTTGACTGCATTTTAAAAATACAACTATAATGGTAGTTATGTGTTCTTGCTCCTGTTAAATTGTTTCTGGAAAACATATTTCTGGGCATGAATTACTAAATTTCAAAAGTAGGGGGGGTTGCCTTATGAATTTTGCTTT
This sequence comes from Dasypus novemcinctus, assembly GCF_030445035.2. NCBI lineage: Eukaryota > Metazoa > Chordata > Mammalia > Cingulata > Dasypodidae > Dasypus > Dasypus novemcinctus. The sequence goes on along the minus strand of NC_080689.1, from coordinate 25,657,393 downwards.
GTAATCAGATTTGTATTGGCAATGGTAAATAAGTATTAATAATACAATTTGTACTATCTCATGAATATTGGGAATTTGTTTTTAAGTTGAGAAAATATGTAGCCTTTATCTACCAGGATAACAAGTTTCTTTGTATAATATGAGAACAATCTGTCTGCTGGAATTGTCCAGGGTGATAATGAGCCGCTTTCAGAGCTGCATTATGACTTGAGGACCCTAGGCATATGGGCCCCTTTCCTCCATAAAAAAAATACTAAACATTTATATTTTATGACTATTTTGGTATAAAAATATACATATTAAAATTATATATTAAAATATTTCCTTCATCTAAACGTTCAGTTTTTATTTTCAAGTCTGATTTTAAAGGAAATGAAAACATTCAGAGGCTCCTAAAACATATTGTAGACTCTTGGCACTGTGCCTGCTGTGCCTAAAGAATAAGTCGGCCCTGTCCACTTTTAGTCTGAGAAAACAGACTTTTTTTTTGACTGATAGGAAAGAGCTTTAGCCTTGTGAGGACTATTACAAGCAACAGAGTAGTAAAAAGTCCATGTTGTGGTTTACTGAGGAATTAGTTAGGAAACTCTTTTCTTTCTTTCTTTCTTTCTTTCTTTCTTTCTTTCTTTCTTTCTTTCTTTCTTTCTTTCTTTCTTTCTTTCTTTCTTTCTTTCTTTCTTTCTTTCTTTCTTTTCTTTCTTTTCTTTCTTCTTTCTTTCTTTCTTTTCTTTCCTTCTTTCTTCTTTCTTTTCTTTCCTTCTTTCTTCTTTCTTTCTTTTCTTTCCTTCTTTCCTTCTATTTCTTTCTTTCTTTTCTTTCTTTCCCCACAAGTATTAACTCAGTTACACATTCCAATACCCTGTTTAATGAAAGCTGACTTTAGATATATTGTAATGTACTTCTTAGATTACAGAAGAATTTGTTTTTCTCACTGTTTTTCTCCCTCTGCATTAAAAATCAAACAGGTATCCTGAAGCTCAGGCTCGAGTGCAGGCAGAGTTGGATCAAGTAGTGGGTAGAGAGCGTCTGCCCTGTATGGCCGACCAGCCCAGGCTACCCTATGTCATGGCCTTTCTTTACGAAGCCATGCGCTTCACCAGTTTTGTGCCCGTCACCATTCCTCACGCCACCACCGCCAACACCTCTCTCCTGGGCTACCACATCCCCAAGGACACGGTGGTTTTTGTTAACCAGTGGTCCGTGAATCACGACCCAGCGAAGTGGCCTGACCCGGAGGACTTTAACCCAGCCCGCTTCCTGGACGAGGACGGCTGCATCAACAAGGACTTGACCAGCAGCGTGATGATTTTTTCAGTGGGCAAACGGCGGTGCATCGGGGAAGAGCTCTCCAAAGTGCAGCTGTTTCTCTTCCTCTCCCTCCTGGCTCACCAGTGCAGCTTCAGAGCCAACCCAGAGGAGCCCTCCAAAATGGGTTTCAGCTACGGCCTGACCATTAAGCCCAAGTCATTTAAAATCAATGTCACTCTCAGGGAGTCCATGGAGCTCCTTGATAGTGCTGCCCTGAAGTTACAAGCTGAGGAAGACTGCCAGTGAGAAGCCGGAGGCAAGCTGAACTTTTAGAAGTACTCAAGTCTTGGGCAATGGGGAGTAAAATTCAGTTTTTTCCCTAGCTCTTCTGTGCCACTTTCTCAGTAGCCTTTAAGGTGGGCATAAACCACCTGCACTGCAGGTGCCCCCTCACCTGCTCGGAGTGGCTCCTCATGAGCCCTGGGCTGAGCAGGGGCCCCTGGAAGATTTTTTTGAGTCAAAGAATTAAAGGGTTCAGGGACTCTTTATGTGTGTACTGGATCCTGGTAATAATTTCTAGAGGGAGCACACACACACCTTCTTATTGAAGAATTATTTCATTAGTGAAACTTCCATGGGTAGGCTCCAAGATCGATCTCCCATGTGCTGATATCTCTATAGAAAATCGTATTAAACAGGGTTTCAGAATCTGTTGTTGAACAGGCAAAGGAAAGTGATTTTAGTTTAAGGTCTGATTGAGAGTAATAAGGCAAATGATAACAACAGGGATTCCTTTCTTGCCTTTCCAATAAAATAGCTCAGATGGGCTCTAATATCTATGGGTAGAGTTATCTTTTTTTTTTCTTTTTTCTTTTTTTTACCACTGATGTGTTTCCTTACCTTTTAGGATGAACCTTAAAATCACTTGCTCAAAAAGAAAATAATAGTTGATTTAGTGATTATAGTGGTTACCAGTGATTTATGTTGAATTTTAAACTGTAAATGGTTGAACAGTAAAATTCCAAGATGAAGTCATACCTCTCTTGGTTGCCAACATACAGTATTTCAAATAGGAGTTTTAAAAAATGCCAGCCCAGCTAAGCTTTAAATTATGTGATCATAATGCACTGATATCAGTGTCTCATACGTATAAATAAGCATGTCACCAAATAGTATTCGACAAACATTACAATATGTTAATATTATGTTAGTATTATTTTGGTCAGGAAAGGTTGAATAATGTATCTCTTATAATGTCATTGCAAATGGAAAAGTACAAATCAATGCAATCAATTTTAACTCAAATACATTAAATGACTTTGATCAGATCACCTGCCTAATTCAACATCTTGGAAACCAAAATTGTGAGGCAAGGTCTCTTTTCTCATCCTAAATTTGGATATGAACAGACAGATCTCACAGTTGGATCAATAAGATGCATTCCTTATCATTTTACACTATTTTCATTAAAACTGTATTCATAATACAATATCTTTTTTATGTACCATAAATTGATTTAATATGTACTATTCCAAACTCTTGTGTTTGAATTTTAATGCCATTCTGATTATTTAGTTCCAGTTGAAGTTAGTGGAAATCTGACCATTGTGTTGTGGAAGGCAGAGAAATTTAACCCATGAATGTCAGATCAATCATGAAAAAAAACAATCAATTATTGGTTTTCTTTTTTAAGTAACAAGGAGGAAAAACCATTATAATTGTCTTTTTCTTTTTTAAACTGATTTCTTTAAAATAGCAGTTAATGTCTGTTTTTGGAAATAAGAAGAGAGTCTTGGAAGGCTGATTGGAAAATCACATGATGTTACAGTGAACTGATCAGATAATTGTGCTGTTTATGACGACTAAGCCAGTGAGCAATCACTCTGATGGCTGTGAAAACTTAAAGCTTGAACAAAAAGTTTATGTTTAGTTTATGTAAATAACCGGAAAAATTTTTAAAAAGTGATGTAATATTGGAAAAGTACAATGTGAAATTTGAAGTTTTGATATTCATTGCATATAAACGTCAAAGGAAAATTCTGCAGTGTCCTAAAAGGCTACTACTTCTTTCTTAAATTTTTATTCAGCTTTTTGGAATCTTTTTATCAAAATGACAAAGGGGGTAGTATATGATGGTTTTGTTTGATGGTAAGAGAAAAGAGAGAGAAAGAATGAAAAGGAGGGAAAATGATTAAATATTTTCCCATTCATTCCAGGTTAATTAATTTGGAGCACAAAATGGAAGCATAAATATTTAGAAAAAAGATGGTTGGAGTGCCAGCGTTAAATCACAGATAAGACTTTTCTTTTTCTAAAACTACAGTGTAGCAGATCTATTTTATACATTGGATTTTTTAGAAATAAAAAATTTCATTAACTTTTTATCAGTAAATACTTCAGAGCTGTACCTCTAGAAAATAAAAGAAGTAGTGCTTGAATCAGTATTTTTTAAGGGCATTAAAATGAATTGTAGAAATCAGGCTTACCCCAATTTTTGGCACTGGCTATGCCAGTTTTTTTTTTTTTTTTTTTTTTGCACCATTAGGGCTGAAAACTGATTTTGGGCAGCCTTGGTCTATTTGCTCTGATTTAGAATTGTAGAGCAGCAAAAATACCTCAGTAAGTCAACCAGATTCTCGTGTACTATAATCTCTTAGATGTGTAGACTTAGTCATTATCTGGTGCTTGCTGGGATGGGAAAGCTGTTAATATAGAAGAAAAGAAAGTGGCTATTTAAAGATTACCTGTTTTATTTTAATTTGTTTATACCCTAGTTAAAGGAAGGAAAACAAAACAAAAGAAACAAAAGAAAAGAAGATTCTCAGTTGTTTTGAGGATTATCAAAAATATCATGCTTTGTAATCTTAAAACCTCTGACCTAGAGGTCCAGGGATCCTTGTCTGGGCCAAAGGCCATCCATCTTACTTCTGGCACAGGTAGAATGTATTTGCTGGTCATGATTGTAAGAGTTAAACGATAATTGCTTATAAAATGCCTCATTTCTATATTAAAGCTTTGACTTTGCAAGAACATTGCTTTTTTCCCCAAAACAAAAAGAAATTCTCAGGTTTGTTTTGTGGATTATCTACAAGCTTTCATGTCCCAGAACTTAGCCTTTACCTGTGAAATGTTATTACTGCTTTAATGTTTTCTTATTAGATCTATATTAGATCCAATAGTTGCATAGCAAATATATTAATTTGTATGTTTTTAGCTATGACATGACTCTGTGATTAAAAAAAAGGTATACTCTAGTAGTCATTTATTATAACTCAAGGATAACTAATAAACTTTTCTTATTTTTATACTTTATCATATATGCTGCATGCTTTTAATATGTACATAGCAGCTATGTATATATAGTACATAGTTGTAAAGAAAATAGATTTTGGGGACACAGCCATTAATATGTGCCTTTTCCTGTTAATGTACTTTCTTTAAAAATTCTTTATCTGTAATTATCTATAATGGAACACAATTACCAAAGTAATAAAAATCACTTTCCCATAATGTTATGAAGTTTTGTGTTATAACAAATATAATCTAATGTGTCTATTCATTTCAACCACTGTGTATAAATGCTTGAATTAAAATGTTTCATTGTAAACATTTTACTTGGCCATCCTACATTTAGGGTACTAGCTGCTGCTCCCCACCCCTAGTAGGTCTTCCTGCTGAAAATTTGGTTTCCCACCAAATTCCTGATCTCTGTATTTCTTAATTTCTAAGAAAATACCAGAAGTTGAATATCAGTGGCAAACAACCTAGCAAAATGGGAAATAACTTGCAATTTTGAAAGATGGAGACTTTCCCTGACCTTACATTTCTGTGTCATCTAAAAGACGCAGGACATATCCCACCCACCCCCCACCCCCCAGCCCAGAGCAATGCACAAGTCCTTTCTCTGAATTTTTCTACCATTCATTTTTGAAGGTGCATGTGAATTAACAAATGCAATTAATGTCCCATAGAATAGAATGGGTGAGAATATTCCATATTGTACAATATGGAAATACTTTTCTGCTGACTTTTTACCTAGAAAAAGCCTCATTTTCACAGAGCCCATGGCATGACTCCGCAGGCCTGTTCTGCCCCACCCCACAGACGGCAGCTATGTGGTGCAAGGGCCCTTATTTCTTTAGCCAGTAACTCCTTTTACCATGAAAACAAGAAAATGAACCATGAAGAAAATGTCATTGATACTTTGGCTTGTGAGCATCACTTTGGATTGGTTTGAGAGAATGCTCAAATGTGCTGTGGTAGGATCTTGGAAATGATCATAAACGTTCAGAACAAGTCAAATCTTTTCTTGGGAAAAATTCATTTACAAAAAGCAATAATTGGGATCAGGCTTTTGCAAAAATGTCAAGCAGAGTTGGATTCTACCCAATCAGTCCAACAGATTCTATGACTGGAGTACAGGCGGGGAAATGAATGCAGCTTTGGACATTACACATGGGTGGTTGTTGCAAATTCAGGTTTTTCTGTAACCTCGAAGCCAATCATTTTTTCTGCTCTAGTGCTACAGAAATTTTGGCTCTCCTTATCCTATTTTGGCTCATGCGAGTCTCATGCAGTCCCTGGTTTCCAGTTTTGGCCTATCAGTTATAATACTAAGAGAAGGGAAGAGAAAGAAGAAAATCTTTAAAAAGTATATTCAAGTACATTCAGAAGCAATTCTTTTTAACCTGAAAAACTGGAAGAAAATAATCTAGTTTAAATAGGTATTGACAAGCTGTAAGTAAACAGCAGCTCGTGGTTTTTAGCACCTCTGTTCACTTGCATATAGGCTGTGGAGGAAACACGCTGTGGTCTTCACAAACACTTCATAACAATTAAAATATGTCGAGCACTACATTTTGAGTCACCATGCTAAGCACTTTAATGCATCATCGCATGACAAGCTCATGAGGGAGGTAGTAATGTAACATTTCAAAATTATACTTTTAGAAGTGGCAGCATCCAGAGTGTCCCTAGATATGGACTGTCCTGAAAGCCCATTATCTGCCCACCCTGCCTTGTTACTTCCCATCCTGCCCTTGTTTGGGTGGACAGTCTTAGCCTGTGTGGTTTTTAATACTTGGAGCTTCCTGAGCTGTGTACCTCCTCTGTCCCAGTGCATATTCCGCGCTGAGAGTGACTGACAATGCAAAGCGCGGGGAAGACAAACAGCACTGCCCTCTTCTGAGAAAAGTCTCCTTGAGCTCTTCCTGAGGCTTGGTCCTGTATTCTTAAAAGCTCTGACCTAGGGCCCAAGGATCCTTGCCTGAAACAAAGGCCATCTGTAGGCTGGCACGAGGCCTGATGTGAGAACTCTGACCAATAGGCACACACCACCCTGGAAGTTGGCTCACGTTACCCGTCAGAACCTTCTCTTCTCTCAGAGACCAGGAGTGGAATGGACACTGAGAGCTGGCCAGAGAGAGCAAGCCCTGAGGCCCGGGGCGGGCCTGTCAGCATGCCTGGGGCTGCCGGAGCCCGTTTACGACCCCTCGGGCGCCCTTGAGGTGGTGGAGAGGCTGCTAGATACTAAATCAGCAACACACGATATTACAACAGAAACTTAACAGCTGGGCTAGGAGTCACTCGGCAAAACTTGAGACATCTGCCAGCTTCTTTTTCCCTTTTCTTTTCTTTTTTAATTGTTTTTATTCCAGTTTTCTTTATGTTGCTTGAAAAGTGGAATATCCAAACATTCTGCTGTATTTTCTGTATGATATCCAATAACCGGCTTGCATTTTTTATTTTAAATTCAGACCATCTAGTCAATGCCCGAATAAACAATCTACTCACCACAAGAAATCAGTTTTAAAAGCCTGTTTATTGTCCTCTAGACCTGTGCTGTCCAATATAGTAACCACTAACCACATATGGCTATTAAAATTTCAGTTAATTTAAATAAAATTAAAAATTCATTTCCACAGTCAAGTGCTTAGTACAGATATAGAACATTTTCATCACTACAGAAAGTGCTATTGAACAGTGCTACTATGTAGATGAGTTCATTTGTTGTATGTTTTACTTCTATTCAATTGGTAACTAATTATTTAGTATATTTTGGATACTGTACCATAATACAAAATATAAACTGTGCAGGGAGGTTTAGAAACCCTGACTTTCAGCATGTGGGTCTGAAGATAAATATACTATGAAGGTACACATTTAAGAGCCTTGAGGTAGGTATAGATAAAGTGCTACAGGAATTTAAGGAAGGAGAAATTTGCATTTTTCAGTCAGGTACAAAATCAAGGAAGGCTTCTTGGAGGATGTGGACCGAAACAGAAAACCACCCATTACCTCAGTTCTAAAGCACAGAATACCCAACACCATGAGCTAATGAAGAGAGAAAAGTCGTGTAGAATAATACTCTGGTGGAAAAGTAAACTCCAAGCAAGGAGATTCAAAGTTGCAGTTCTCAGGGCTTTGGAATCCTGCTCTTACTCGTCCCTCGCCTTGGGACAAGCATACCCCCCCACCCCCACCCCCACCCCCATTTGCAGGAACAAAGGCTTCTGATAAAATCAGGGCAAAGCAAAAGCCCTCTGCTTGTGCATTGCAGAGAAAAGCAGGAGACTGAAACAACTAGGGTAATGGCCTCTCCAACCCTTCCCGTCTAGGGCTGGGAATAGCAAGCCAAGGAAGACTTCTCCTAATGCAGCTGCTCCTTAGAGAGCAAAGCTCGATGCCTTTCCCTGAAGAGCGGTGTTGGGGATGGATTATTGAGTGTGATTTCTCCACTGAGGGGCTTCACTCTGGGCTACCACCCTTTCTCCTGAGTTCGCAGGGACTGGTTTGTATGGACTTGGCCTTCACCAATCGTGGAAGAGTCAACACCCCAGGGGGAGATAAACTCACAGACCAGAAGAACCGGGAGTGTGAGGAGCACAAGCATTTCCAAAGGGAAAGTTAAAATCCATAGAGCGAGTATGTTGTCTAATGCTTCTACCACACGCTGAAAACTTTTCTGAGTGGTTATTCTGATACTGCTCAGATAGCCTGAACTGGCTTCCATTGGCCTTCACCATCTTGGTAGATAAGTGTTTTAACATTTTATAGCAGGGGTCAGCAAACTATGGACACGGGCCAAATCCTGCCTGCTGCTTATTTTTGTGTGTGTTTTAAACAAAATGTTTCAAATGGTTGGAAAATAATCAAAGAAGAATGACAGGGAAGCGGGTATGGCTCAAGTGATAGGGCTTCCACCCACCATATTGGAGGAACCGGGTTTGATCCCTGGGGCCTCCTGGTAAAAAAGAAAAAGAGAAAGCGTGCCTGCATGGCGAGCCAGTGCCTGCGCAGCAAACTGAGAGCCCGCGTGGCAAGCCGAGTGCCTGTGCGGCAAGCCGTGTCTGCAGAAGTCAGTCATGCAGCAAGATCATGATGCAACAAAAGGGAGATGAAGGGGAAAGTCAAGGTGAGGCTCAGCAGACACCAGGAACTGAGGTGGTGCAGCTAACAGGGAACCTCTCTCCACATCAGAGGTCCCCGTGATCAAATCCCAGTAAATCCTAGAGGAGAAAAACAAGACGAGAAGACAAAAAGAGAAATAGATACAGAAGATCACACAGCGAATGGACACAGACAGCAAAAACAGCAGGATAGGAGGAGGAGGAGGGGGAGAAAAGAAGAATAACATTTTGTGAGACATAAAAATTATGTGAAATTCAAATTCCTGTGTCCATAGTCATATTGAAACACAGCCACACTCATTTGTATACTTGTTGTCTTCTTATTCAGACCCATACAGTAAAATAAATCACCAAAAACAAAACTGAAATTAGGTTGTGGCTTCAGCACTTGAAACCCTTGCTCCATTATTCTCTTTCCAAACTATTTGGTCTCTGTATATGATTTTATATCATTTAAGTGTATGCCATAGTTTCACAATTCTTTCCTGTAGCCTAAGATAACGCAACCAATGAACCAAATTCATTCTCTAAAATGTGTTTTGAAGAATTCACATATGTTTTTACAGACAGACCATAGTAAATCAAGTCTAATATAATTTTATATACATTCAAATCAGCCACACCCTCATTTATTTAGCATCTAACATGTTTCTAAACATTGTTAAGCACTGCTATGTACTGTTATAAATCATCACAGACTCTCATTGCTCAGTGATTTTTCTTAAATAAATGCTTCTTAATTTGTTGGACACCTTTGGTCAATTTTCAGAGTCCTAAAATGGTTATTTTTTTAAAACAGTGTTGTATATTTTTATCATTTTTGGGGGTGGTGGTGGTGGATTTCCAAACTCCTTGTTCCACTGTTCTGAAAATCCTATCTCCAGGGAATCTGTTGCCCTTTCTTTTTTAAAGATCAGGTGATAAGAGGAAAACTATTAAGAACAAATATACATAAATAGAACTTTTGGAACGAGTAAGCGTTGACTCTAATAGATATAAGAGCAGGTAGCAGTTATCCAGCACTGTGCTAAGTGTGTTACAGGCATCATCTCATCCAATTCTCACAGAAATCCAGACTTGGTTTAATTATTGGAGAGCCCTTACTCGTTGTCCTCTCAAGGGGAACACATTCTTTAAAAATCATGTATTGAATGGAAAAAAAAAACAACTTTTCAGGTGTACCTCCTGCGGTCACCCCTCGGGCTGAAGTGTGGTTTGCTGGCCTGGCGAGGGGAGCGGCCGCGGTAGGCCTAATTCCGCTGCCCCCATAAAAGGGTGGTTGGTCGGGCCCACCGCCACCCCTGAAGGAAGCTCGGCATGGGCGCAGAGTGCCGTCGGGTCTCCCCTTCTCGGCAGCCATGCTTCCCCGGCCGCCCCTCCTCCCAGATGGCGCCACCCGATGCCTTGTGGGGCGGCACCCTTCTTCTTCCTTCTCCCTGCGCAGGCGCAGGGCAGAAAATTCCAGTCTGCCCTTTTCCCCTCCCCCGACAGCAGCAACAGCCAGGCGTGGGCGGAGAAATCCAGTCTGCCCTCCACCCCAGCAACAGCAGCCACCAATCCCTAAACCCTGCCCCTTCCCCCAGCAACAGCGACAGCCAATCCCTAACCACCACCCCTCCCCCGTCCAGAACCGCCCACTGACCTTTCGCCGGCAACCAATCAGAAAGGGTGTGGCTTCGACCAATCAGCCTTCCCCAGCCCCTATAAAACTGTTGCCTCTCCCTCAATAAAGTGGACTTGCGTGTTTGCCTTGTCTCCGCGGTAGTTCTTCTGCCGTGCGCCCTCCAGTCCTGAGAGCCCCCGACAAGGGCCTGGCCTCCCTTGTCCCCAGTTCGTCGCCTGCTTCTCCGGGCGACCCCTTCGTCGCCTGCTTCTCCGGGCGACCCCTTTGTCGCCGGCTTTGCCAGGCGACCCCGTCAGCCGAACCGCGCAACCCCTTGTGAGACCGATCCCTCGTCTGCTGCCGGACCGACCCCTCGTCCCAAGTGGGACCGACCCCTCGTCCTAAGTGGGACCGACCCCTCGTCCAGAGCTGGACCGACCCCTCGTCCGCAGCCAGACCCCACCTCTACCGACCGAGCAAGCCGCCGCACCTCCACTCTAAACCCAAACATCATTTAAATTATTTGTTTTTCCTGCTTTACCTGCAAACTAGATTAGATGTACACTAGAAACCCTTTTTTTGGCAATACATTGACATAGAGAGTAATGTAAGCCTACTTTTGACAAAAAAGGTGCTATAAAAATGTTCAATCATGCTTAATACTGTTTGCTATAATAAAACTGAAAAATTACATCTAGAATGACTCAGAGCTTAACAGTGGGACAATATTATACAGCAACTTTTACTATAGATTTGGATATATCACCCAAAAATGAAACACAACTTCATTCAATAACACGTATTATAACAGGATGGTGGCTTTACCTGGGTGTTACTCCTACATTATATCAGCCTAAGGAATTCCATTATCTTTATGCCCACAATTGACTGAACTACCAGGTCAAGGGCACAGTCCTCCAGGCTGTCAAGTCTGCCCAAGACTTCTGACACCACCTGCCAAAATTTTGGATCCAGCTACAGAGGCAAAGGAATCAGTCCCCTCAAGGCTGCCCTCACTTCAGACCACCAGGCTACAAGTCCAGGGGTCCCTGGGGCTGCCCTCACTTCAGACCACCAGGCTACAAGTCCAGGGGTCCCTGGGACTGTCCTCACTTCAGGCCACCAGGCTACAAGTCCAGGGGTCCCTGGGGCTGTCCTCACTTCAGGCCACCAGGCTACACGTTCAGGGGTCCACGGGGTTCCCTCACTTCAGACCACTACAAACTTGTGGGTTTCCATGAGCACCCTCAGGCTTGATAATTTGCTAGAATGTCTTACAGAACTCAGGAAAGCACTATACTTATGATTAGTTCTATTAAAATGGAAATAATGAAAGGTTACACATTAGAACCAACCAATGAAAGAGACGCAAAAAGTAAGGTCTGGGAGGCACCATACGTGCAGCTCCATCTTCCTCAGGGAGGCATTGCCTGTCCTGCATCGATGTGTAGTAATATGCCTGGAATAGTGACAATCCAGGAAGCTCACCTGAGCTTTGCTGTCCTGAGTTTCCATTAGGGTTTCACCATTTGGACTTGACCGATTAAATCAATACCCACTTGGTTGGACTCACTCTCCAGCCCTCTCCCCTCCCAAGAGGCTGGGCTGCTTAAGGTCCCAGCCTTCTAATAACATTGCTGGTCTTTCTGGCATAGACAGCCCTCACCCAAAGACCATAGGTGTGGCTGGCCCCACGCATGAGAATTATCTTAACGTAACTTATCAGATGTGGTCCAAGGGTCCCACCGTGAATAACAAAACTCTCCTATGGCTCAGTTCCAAAGGTTTGGTGGTCATCGCCCAGGTTTAGCCACAAAGGCCAGACCTTCCTTTAGATGAGGCCAAATGCCTTACTTTGTATAAAGGAATCTTTGCTCATCCATCTTTTCCCTGGACCCTGACTTTGACTGAAACCAAGGAGCAGCTCTGGCTGGATGCAGAGAGAGGGAACCCAGCCCTATCATAAAACATGGCAATATTCCATAGCAAGATTAACTTAAAATAAGAGGACTAATTTTGCTTTTTATGAGCTGTTTAGGCTGCAGCTGGTGTCAGAGAACTCTGCGGCCAGAGCACAAGCTCTAGCAGAGAAGAGGACTGCTGCAGTCACTGCTGCGTCTCAGCAGCTCACAGAAGGCTCTTGATGCGTGTAGATGAATTAGTCCTTATTTTACACATGACAAAACCGAGGATTAAAGGGTTTGTGTACCTTGCCCAAGGTCAGAGCACATCCAAGCTGATAATAGACACAAGCTGTGTGACTCAAAAGCCTGGGCCCGGGAAGCAGATTTGACCCAATGGATAGAACATTTGCCTACCACGTGGGAGGTAAAGGTTCAAACCCAGGGCCTCCTTGATCCATGTGATGAGCTGGCCCACGTGCAGCGCTGATGTGCGCAAGGAGTGTTCCCCACGTAGGGGAGCCCTGCATGCAAGGAGCGCACCCTGTAAGGAGAGCCACCCAGTGCAAAAAACGTGCAGCCTGCCCAGGAGTGACACCACACACACGGAGAGCTGACACAGCAAGATGACACAACAAAAAGAGTCACAGATTCAGGGTGCCACTGACAAGAATACAAGCAGACACAGAAGAACACACAGTAAATGGACGCAGAGAGCAGACAATGGCCAAGGGGGAAGGGGAGAGAAATAAATAAAAATAAATCTTAAAAAAAAAAAATCCTGGGCCCTAACACTGACTCTTGTTGCTGCTTGTTACACATTCTCAGCATCGTGGACGTGAACCATCACTGCTGTCCTCCCCAGCTGGGCAGCTCAGAGGGGAGTTATTGCACAGAAGTAGCCAGACTGTTCTTCTAGATGGGGTGGTAAATGTGGTCTCCAGAATCGGTGGCCTGGATGCAAATCTTGCTGAACCACTTATCTACCGGTCATGTAATCTTGGACCTGGGACCTCAGTTTCCTAGTCTGTGAAACAGGGATAATAGAATTTGTTAGAGTTGTTGTGAAAACTGAAAGAGAACCTGCATGTAAAGAGCTTAGTGCAGGGTATAATGTATAAATGTCAAATGAATCCCAGGTGCTATTATAATGATAATTATTTATTAGTCTCATGCTATAATTAGGTCAGTGTAAATCGTCTTTTAGTCCACTTTAAATCTTCTACTCATTGCTATGAAGTCTTGGGCAAATTACACAATATCTCTAAGCCTCTATTTTGTAAACCAGCAGAATGACACTATTAACACTCCTTGCATTTTAGTGAAAGTTGAATAAGAGAGTACACAAAAGATGTTCAACATGGAGCTTGGGCCAAGTGTGTAAGTAATCACAGTATGTACAGAGCTGTGTGGTTTGATTAGTGAAATGGGAATAATAAAATCGCTCTTACAAGAGTAAAGAATAATCACAGTGGCCTGGTGAGTTTAAACAGCTTGTTCAAGATCACACAGCTGGTAAATAAAGGACCAGATCTGGACTGTAGTGCTCAATAAACGGTGGTTATTAATTAAAGCCATTACTTAGCTCACGTGTGATCTTCCCTTCTCCCTCCCCTTTTCCTCTCTCTCTTTACTCTATATCACATACACAGAGTCACTCATAGGGGGTGAAAGAATAAGGATCTCCATCTTTCTAAAAGCTTGCCTGTTCATGGTGGGGTTTCAGAGCTGGAGCTCTCTGTCCTCTCGCCCCAAATTGCCCCTCTCCCAGCTCGAAGCTAATCCTTCCCCTTTGCCCACTGGGTGCCAGAGGGAAGGTGGCATGAGAAATCCTGGCGACAAGGGGATTTGTATGTGTCACAACCGCGTGGACTTAAGAGAAGCCCCCGGGGTGATCCCCCCACCTGCATTCTCATTCTGGAAGAGGCCCTTATTCACCCAGGGGGTCCATGGGCTTTTCCTGGGCATCTGCTATGCGGCAGGGTTTGTTCTAGATGCTGCAGGTACGAAGATGTAAGATGTTTGGTTTCTGTCTGGCTGCCCTATCTCCCAGGAAGATAAAAGGAGAATGTAAACTGTGCCTCCAAATACCGAGGTGCTTTCAGCAAAGGAGCAGACAGCTCCGTGGGGCTGGAGGCGGGCAGGGGCGATGAGCCCCGAACCGTGCAGGAGACAGGGCAGAGTTTCCCAGAAAACGGCTTACACAACGCAGGGGATCAGTTTTCCCCTTGGCTCTAACCCTCTTGAACCGACATAACTGAACCAGTACACAAAACTCAGCTACTTTGTTTCTCGGGAAAAACCGAAAACACCCCAAGGGAAGGAAAGGCGAAGTGCTTGCACAAGGAAAACTGGCAATTAGCGGTCCGCCCCCACTTGACCTCTACCTCCTCCCAGACCCTGGGGACGCGGCACATGCCCCCTTGGAGGGCTCCCATGTCTGAAGCACAGGCCCTTGACTGGAAAGCCCCCGAAGTCCTCCCCTGAACTTGGGAGATTTCTGCTGCTAAAATGGAGTCAGTGAGTGCCTTTCCATGGTCTACATGGGGGGAAAATGGGCGAAAGAAAAGGAAGAGGGAATTGCCAGGCTTGCAAGCAAAGCAAATGAATACCAGGCCCCCGAGGCTTTTACCAGCTGACAAATCACCTGAGAGCATCCCCTTTTCATCTTCCTTAAAATTCTCACCTTTCCATGCGGAAAGAGTGCTCAAGACAGATCTGGTTTGCTCTCAGCGTGGGCAGTCACTAGCTCCGCCACTCCGTGTGGGTTACCCTCGGGGGCCTGCTTTTCATCAACTGTGAGATGGGGTCAGTGACCTTGCGGGGAAGGTTTTAGAAAGTGCCTAAGAGTGTAAAGCATTTCATACAGTATCTTCTACAAGCAGGTTATTGATTTCCTTACTTTAGTTTCTCTCGAGTGTCCAGAACCGATGGGAAACTGAAAACACTGTCATGTTTAAAATGGGAATTCAGGAAAGTGTCACCAGATTTCTGAACTACGTTTTGAGACCAAATTAAGTCAAGAACACCTAGTGTGTGCGGTGTAGTGCTAGGTGGGATGCGGTGTGCGAGAGAGCTGAGAGACACAGCGCCTATCCCTGGAATTCATACAAAGCTCAATCGCTGTGCCACGCACTTCTGGGACCCTGGGCAGTGAACTCATTGCTGAGTCTGTTGCTGTAGATGTTCATTAAATGGTCAGAATCCAGGAGACAGCCAACAAGCATCTACCAAGTTTCATTGCATGTGGAGCTGAAGGGATAGGGAGACAAAAAGCGAAGTGGCAAAGCCTGGGGAGGGTAGAGTAGGCAGAAGAGTCTCTGTCCCTCAGGAGGGAAGCTGAGAAACATTCTCCGTTTCTCTGTGCCAATTGTTTCATGTACAATTTATGTAATCTTCTTAACAAAATCCTGTATAGTAGGAATTTTTATCCCCATTTTACCAGTGAGGAAACTGAGGCTCCGAGAGCTCAAGTCACTTTCCCAAGTCATACAAGTAGCAAATGTCAGGCCAGGATTTGAACCTGCTTCCTCATCCAGCCCTTCTTTTCTCTTTTATATCACGCTGCCTTTACCTAGGAACCAAAATTTCTAGGAAAAAAATGGACACGTTTTCCTATATTTTTCACTACTTCCCTGGAAATAGACAATAAAGCTGCCAGGATCCCTGGGTCAGCCATGGTCATCCTTACATCACTGTCAGCACAGTAGATTTTTGGCCTCACTGCTTTCCCATCAGACTTTAGCAGAAAGAGCACTGCCGGTCAGCCCAGTGAAGCACACTTCACCCACCCAGAACCTGAGTGTCAACGCCGGTGTATATTATCAGACCAACTAAAGAGTCACAAGAGTTGGCACAGAACAGAGCTTTGGTGTGCACTCCGCATAGTGGAAAGCCCAGGTTTTGGCTTGAGCTCCATGTCTTTCATCAGGCTTCCAAGGCATATTTATGCTTCCAAGATGAAGACAAATGAAGCAGAACGTGCATGGGAAAAAAACTTCTCTCCAGGGCCAGCATCTGGACAGTGCAGCAAGAAAATGCTGATTACTCTGATTACTCCATGGCTTCCAATCTTAATCTCCTTTGGGGGAAGCAGTCTGGACTTGCACTTGGTCCAGGTAGTCCATGCAGTCCATGGCTCCTGTGGAAATAAAAGGTGACAACTGTGAAGTTGAGTGCATGTCACAAGCAAGGCTCAGCTCAAAGTGAACAATTGGTCTTCGCTTTGGAACCACCAATCATAGTTTGCAAGGTGCACACACATTTGTCATTTCACGTCATTCTTCTGTGAACCCTGTGAGCTGGGCTCAGCAGGAAGAATATTCCCATCATGGACACTCAGCTTGTCCAGGACCACACAGAGTCATACCTCTGTGTCATGGCATGATGCTCCTCCAGGTCATTATGTTCCTGGGTGACACATCATGGATCTCACTGCGATGAGATTTCCATGATTCCAGACCACAAGCATCTCTTTCTTTATCTTCAAGTTGAATGCCATCAATTAGGGTCCATTGGGCATGTGCCCAGCCAGGCTATTCTCCTCTTTTCTTCTGAGCTTTTATTTCCTTCCTGGTTGGCATACCTTCCCTGTTGTGCTACTCAGAACTAGAGGGTGTATGCACTGACCACCTTTACTGAGCAGTTACTGTATGTAGCTCTAGACACTGTTATGAGCTCTGGGAATGTAAAGATAGGTAAGACACAGTTGGTGTCCTTAAGTGGGTCTGTGTGTATTGTGGGGCTATGGGAGGACTAAGCTCATGAAACCACTGCCTCTTCCCTGACTGAGCTAGATCCAGAACAGTTACTTAACAATTTTACAGCCTATCCCATCTCTGTTCCACCATCCTTCTCTTCCAGATCCTCTGCCTCACACTGAGTGATGGAGAATTACCAAACTAATAATTCTTTAATAAAATCTCATTTAATCAAAATACAGTCATGGGGAGTGGATGTGGCTCAAGTGGTCGAGTGCCTGCTTCCTGTGTATGAGGTCCTGGGTTCAATTCCCAGTGCTTCCTAAAACAAACAAATAAAAAAACAAACAAGAAGCAAAACAAATGAAAAACCAATCTCAGTGGTTGAGCACTGGCTTCCCACATATGAGGCCCCAGGTTTAATCCCCAGTACCTCCAGAAAACACAAACAAAAACAAACAAAAAACTTTGTCCAATTGCATCCAAAAAAATTTCTAAAAAAAATACAGTCATGAAACCATACCTTATCCTTGGCTAGACTATTGCTGCCTCCAGTCTCCTACCTCATCCTTCCCCTCACAGTCCCATCCATCTAAAGTCTGTACCCCACAATATAGTCCAGGATACGGTCTTAAAAGTTATCCATGGTTCCTGATTTTTGACTCAATAACGTATAAACTCTTGTCCCCAACCTATTTTTCTTCCCCTTTCTCAGGATGCATTGTTTTTTTGCCATTCTCTCAAACCATTTTCCAAGATAAGCTCTGTTTTTTGCTTGGACATTCTTTCTCCTTTACCACAAAGGTAAATGATTCATCATTCAAGATTTAGCTCAAGTATTACCTTTCTGGGAAGGCTGCGAAGCCTGACCTCTCCAGGAGAGTTGGTGACCCCCAATCTTACATTCCTAGAGATGGATGTCCTGTATCCATTTATGTCATGGTCATGGTCTCTCCAAGTCCCTGGACCCAGGGTCATCTGGTTGGATTTCCTCATACACAAATATGATCACGGGACTTTAATACTGGCTTTCGTATTGACCATATTACTGGAATCAAGTAGAAATCTACTAGGATCAAGTAGAAATCACATGAATTGTTGCAAACCAATGAAAAAAAGAAGAAAATTGGATTAACAAAATTACACATTTTCTTTGTGGTAGGCGGAGTAATGGACTAGAAAGATATCCACGTCTTAAGCCCCTGAACTGTGAATATATACCTTACATGGCAAAAGGGACTGTGCAGATGTCATTAAGCATCTTGAGATGGAAAGATTATCTTGGATTATCTGGGCGTGCCCTATCTAATCACACAAGTCTAAAATTACAAGATGAAGGCAGAAGAGTGGGTCAGAAGATGCCATCACAGAAGAAGAGACAGGAGAGATTTCTGTCATGAGAGGGATTCAACCTGCTGCTGTTGGCCTTGAAGATGGAGGAAGAGGGTCATGAGCCAAGGAATGCAGGTGGCCTCTAGAAACTGGGAATGGCACTCAGTTTTCAGCCAGTAAGGAGACAGGGACCTCAGTTCTACAAACATGGGAAACTGAATTCTGCCAACACCCTGAAGGAACAAGGGAGTGCATCCTTCTCTAGAGCTTCCAGAAAGGAGCAAAGCCCTGCCAACATTTGACTTTAGCCCAAGAACAGGAAGATAATAAATGTGTGTGGTTTTAAGCCTCAAGTTTGTGGTCATTGTTATAGTAGTAAGAGAAAAGGAATACATTCACCAAATGAAAGTGATGTGGGGTCATACAAAACAGATTTCACAATAACTAGAACAGAGAAAATAGAATCAGTTAACGATCTGAATCTGATCAGTTTTACAGTTTTGCTCGTGTTTCCTCTTGGTGTTGTAGTTGTGTAAGAACTACAATACAAGGAATTAGCCTTAGTTTGGTGTTATTTCTATTTAAATACAGGACTGATATGCTTTAGTATGGCCACAACTGTTAAAAATAATGAGATCCTTCTGTATTGGTTAGCAAATGGGTTCTGTCCCAAGCTTTGCTGTGCTGCCATCCCCTCAGCTGACCCAGGACACTCTAGAATGCTACCCTCCTCCCCCAATCCAGAAAGAAAAGGGGTCCTGCCTGGCCCAGTGGGGAGCGAGTGGAAGGTGAGGGGCGCTCTCAGTGTTATGGCTGGTTCTGTTCTGATGAGTCAGGGCCTGAGCAGGACCCACTATTAAATATTTTGAATTTCACATTTGTTAAAATAATTTTGTAATAAAGCAACTTAAATCATAACAGAAGTCTGTGAGGATCTTCTCCCTTTAAAATGGGTCCACATGTTATTCAAATCTAAGAAACACTGCATTTCTGGGTAGGGCAACTTGAACTTCTTTGAGAGAAGCAAGGGAGAGAACCTTGTTTCTTGAGACCCTGCAGACATATCCAGGCTGTAATCATGGAAGTTAATTTGGTTATTGCAGGTGCCTGCCCAGATTTCCATTTTCAGGAAAGACTCTATGGGTGTAATTGTAAACTCTCAAATGCATGCTGAACAATGAACAAAGTGATAACAGCCTGTTTGGGAATGTGGTGTCAGTTTCTGGGGGGTGTGATTTTAGAAAATCAGAGATCAAAGGGGATGAACGTACTAGTAAAGGCCCTTCCCCATCTCATCCTTCCCTCCCATAATGACCCTGTGGTCTTCTGAAGCTGGGAATTTTATAACAGAAGCAAAGCTGAAACTTGGGTAATAAATCTAGTAATCCGGTAGAGAGAAGAACAAAGAGTAGACCTAGTTCAGAAAAACCAGAATCTGTGGGAATTATGGAGCCAGGAACTGTTCCCTGTTTAGCCTTGAGAGGGGAAAAGAATTCCCAGACCATTTTTTAGCCCCCAAGCCCTAGTTAGATGCCTCTTGTCAAGGGGCGGGTCTGAGGATGATAAAAAACTACTGCTGGGGAGTGGATGTAGCTCAAGTGGCTGAGCACCTGCTTCCCATGTCCTGGGTTCAAACTCTGGTTCCTCCTAAAAAAAAGAAAGCTATTGCTGTGGGATGCATGTCCCTGTTGCTGTGGCTCAGATCCCACCCTGTGACTTTATAAATGTATTTTCTGAGTTTTTCTTTGTTTTTTGACTTTGCATAAATGTATTTGCCATGTGGAAGTTGTTTCTTTTTTGTTTTTGTTTTTTTTTCATGTAGCAGAGTTTAATCTTTTCTATTTTCTGGATTTGGAGTTTTGGTTAGAAAGACCTTTCAATGATAATGAATAATGACCATCTCAAGGAACAGAGGGAATCTCCAACTGCAAGCAGGATAGTCCCATCCATCTGCTGTGTGGGATCTAAGCCCCCTCTCAATTAGAGGCAGAGTGGGCATCACCAGCCCAGAATCCTCAGGACTGGGGAAAAAACGATGGACTAGAGTAGACTCACTTGTATTCTACTATAGACTTATTGTTGTTCTGGCAATGGAAGGACTTTTTATCACTGATGTAAAGTCAGTGGCCACTGGAGGTTCTGAGGGAAGGGAGAGGGAAAAATAGGTGTAATATGGGGTATTTTTGGGACTTTGGAATTGTCCTGAATGACGTTGCAGTGATGGATACAGGCCATTATATATCTTGTCATAGCTTACAAAAATGTGTGGGAGAGAGTTTAAACTATAACTATATAGTTTTAAACTATAATCTACACTTAGTGGCAGTGTTTCAATATGTGTTCATCAATTGTAACAAATGTACCACACTAATGAAGGATGTTGTTAATGTGGGAAAGTGTGGGAGGGGTAGGGAGTAGGGCATATGGGAATCCCCTACATTTTTTATGTAAAATTTATTAATCTAAGTATCTTTTAAACAATTAAAATTTAAAAAATTTTAAAATTTTAAAAATAAAAAGAAAGAACTTTCATACTATGAGGTTAAAAAGAAATTCTCCCACTTTCTTTTCTAGAACCATTATGGCTTCATTTTAAAAATATACATTTTTGATTCTCTGGGAATTTATCTTGATGTATGTTTTTTGTTTTGGCTTGGCTTTGCTTTTGCTCCACAGGGCTCCTCAGTTGTCTGTTGTCATTGGTTGAATAATCCATTATACATGCCACTGTTGTCAGACATTAAATTCGCATGCATTTTTGGATGTATTTATGGGCTTTCTATTCTGGTTCACTGATCTCTTTGTCTATCTATGAACAATCTGCTTTAATTATTATAGCTTTATAATACATTTTCCCATATCTGGTAGGTGTGGTTGCCCCTCATTACTTTCTCAGAATTTTCACAACTACTCTCACTTCCTTATTTTCCCATTTGAACCTTAGAAAACAAGAATCTTATTTGTATTTTGATTAGAATTACATTACATTTGTAGACTACCTGAGGGATCTTGGATAACGTTAGGATGCTCTACGCAAGATATTGCATGTCTTGCTATTTGTTCAAACTTTTGGATTCCTTAGATTTCTGCTTGTCTGCCAAGCATGATTCTTAGGATTAATCCCACATGTAGAGATCCTGGTTGAGAGATGCTCGTTCTGGCAGAGGCAGGGTGAGAGTTGACATTTCTATGGGCAGACCAGTCAAAGGATGGGAAGGAGCCAACCTCCTAAGAACTCCCTGCCTTTCTTCAGCATGCTGGTGATGACCTGTTGGATCCACTGCCAGAAGTCTTCCTGAGTAGATGATTCTGAAAAGTAAAGAGACACCAGTATTCTTTGTAGTCATAAAAAAGAACAAGCGAGCTAGGAGGATAAACATCTCAACCAACAAATTCTTTTTATGGGATGTCTGGTTTTCTGCAATTTTTTACTGAACCAAGATGTCTTCTTTTTAAATTAATACATGCAGTATAAAAACTCAAAACAACATGGTGATTTATACCATAAAATAGAACTCCCAGGCTAACTGTGGTTTGCTTTACATTGTCAATGAGAGCAGAGTATATGGGGAGGAATCTCATAAATCTTGGAGATGAAAAGTTGGGGTACACATGATATGATTGCTCTGAGATCTAGAGAAAATTCAACCTCAGCCTCTCTCCTCTCTCACTGTCTGTCTCTCTCTCCCAATATATGGTGAAAATTGTAAATTCAACTCAACTCTGAAAGTGTATATTGAGTACTATGGGAGCATATAAACAAGATAAGGTATGGTGTCTTTTTATCTACTTGGGGAATGACTACATGCACATACTAAGTAGATAAGAATTCAAGAAAATATAGGATTAACAAAATAGGAAGCAGAGACTGTTGTCAGAGTCAGAGTGATCGTGACTGGTTGTTGGGCTTCTGTCAATCGAGGTCCCCTAAGTATAGCAAGGGAAGGGAGGAAAAGGGACATGTGACTTACATCCCTGCTTCCCCAACAACATCTCAATGCCACAGGCTCAATCTACCTGTTCAACTTCCAATAAAGGGAATTTCTGAGGTATGCTTTAATTATCTCACCCTAGACTGGGAGGGAAAGGAGAGCTACTGTCAACTTGTTTATGTACTGCCAGTTTAACAAGCTAGTAGTACTGACTAGAATGCTTTTGCCCTCTCAGGCTATTCAATTTCGTGCCCTTGAGCTAGTCAGAACAATTTAGCCCAAGGAGAAACTCATGAGCCCATGAAAAGATGCTCAACATCATTAGTAAGGAAAATGCCAATTAAAATTACGACGCGATACCACCGCATGTGTATCCATTAGAATGGTGGACACTAGTAGAGACTGCTCATACACCTGCTGGTGAGGCTGTGGAGCAACTGAGCAACTGGAACTCTCATACACTTCCGATGGGAATGCAAAATGGAACAACTATCTGAAAAATAGTTTGACAGTTTCTCATAAAGTTAAATATACGCTTACCATGTGACACAGCAATTCCACAGCTAGGACTTTCCTCCCCCCACACACACCTAACACAAGCATGTCCAAAAAAGACGAGTATACGAATGTTCAGAGGAACTTTATTCAGAATAACCTCAAACTGTAAACAACCCAAATGTCAATTAATCTTGCGTAGAGTGACAGAAAGCAGATCTAGGATGACCTGGGGTCAGGTGTGGTGGTAGGAGCCCATTAGGGAGGGGCACAAGGGAATTTGGGGCGAGATGCACACTTCGTGTATCTTGATTGTGATAAAGGCTTTATGTGTGTAAAAAAGTTAGTTAAAATTCACCCCCCAGATGTACACTTAAAACGGGTGTATTTTGTTTTCTGTAAATTATACCTCAATGCGGTCACCCCTCGGGCTGAAGTGTGGTTTGCTGGCCTGGCAGGGGAGCGGCCGCGGTAGGCCTAATTCCGCTGCCCCCATAATAGGGTGGCTGGTTGGACTCACCGCCACCCCTGAAGGAAGCTCGGCATGGGCGCAGAGTGCCCTCGGGTCTCCCCTTCTCGGCAGCCATGCTTCCGCGGCCGCCCCTCCTCCCAGATGGCGCCACCCGATGCCTTGTGGGGCAGCACCCTTCTTCTTCCTTCTCCCTGCGCAGGCGCAGGGCAGAAAATTCCAGTCTGCCCTTTTCCCCTCTCCCGACAGCAGCAACAGCCAGGTGTGGGCGGAAAAATCCAGCCCGCCCTTTTCCCTTCCCCCGACAGCAGCAACAGCCAGGCGTGGGCGGGAAACTCAAGTCTGCCCTCCACCCCAGCAACAGCAGCCACCAATCCCTAAACCCTGCCCCTTCCCCCAGCAACAGCGACAGCCAATCCCTAACCACCACCCCTCCCCCGTCCAGTACCGCCCACTGACCTTTCGCCGGCAACCAATCAGAAAGGGCGTGGCTTCGACCAATCAGCCTTCCCCAGCCCCTATAAAACTGTTGCCTCTCCCTCAGTAAAGTGGACTTGCGTGTTTACCTTGTCTCCGTGGTAGTTCTTCTGCCGTGCGCCCTCCAGTCCTGAGAGCCCCCGACAAGGGCCTGGCCTCCCTTGTCCCCAGTTCGTCGCCTGCTTCTCCGGGCGACCCCTTCGTCGCCGGCTTCTCCGGGCGACCCCGTCAGCCGAACCGCGCAACCCCTGTGAGACCGATCCCTCGTCTGCTGCCGGACCGACCCCTCGTCCCAAGTGGGACCGACCCCTCGTCCAGAGCTGGACCAACCCCTCGTCCGCAGCCAGACCCCACCTCTACCGACCGAGCAAGCCGCCACACCTCAATAAAGTTTATGTAAAAAGAAAAGAGGGACGCACCCCTTCTAATGAAGAGGCTTTAGGAACGGCTCACCAGTGAGATTAGGACTGGCTTCTGGGAGAAGGCCTTGGAGGGCTGGAGCAGTGAGCAGCTGGTCCTCACAGCCCCCATGGCTGCGCCTCTGGCAGGCTGCAGGGCGGCTGGTGGCAGGCGACTTCGCTTATCCGCTTACCCTGCAGAAGAGGCTCTCTTCTCCACCACATGTTCCTGAGCGTCGCATACAGATGTGCAACACACACACACGACTTCCTGCCTTATTGGCACCTTTCTCACTCATTCTCATGAATTTATCTTATATGGAAATCCAACATCTTAAACCCATCTTAAATTACTCTGTTTTCCTTCCCAGTGAACTGTTTCCCACTGTGGGAGATACTTGTAGGTTCTTGGCTAAGTTAGCGATCATACACATTTTTAGAAGTCAATTTTTTTTTTTAAGGCGCCTTTTTTGTTGTTGTTGTTTTAAGCACATTTTTAGAAAATGGAAACAAAGAGTCCCTACGGACACTCGTGCACCCTAAATTAAGCCTGATTGTAGGGCTCTCCGTGGGAGTCCATTCCACGTGACGATGCACAGGGCAGGGCTGGAAGTCAGGAGCCCAGCGGGCTTAGTCTCCACTCTCGAACTAGGCATGTAACCTTCAGCACATCGACCTTTTGTTCCGGTTTCCTTGATGGCCATGGGAAAATGCCATCACTTTCTTAACCTACACCTACCGCAGCAAGTCAAAAGGTTTAATTAATATGAAATATTCAGTATACCAACAATTTGAAAAATTAAAAGTTAATATGAATATAAAGAAGGTGTGGTTTTTTTCTTTCCATTTGAAAGAAAATCTTTAAAACTTTATTATGTTTAGTCACCGTATATGTGTTGTGGGTCTGAGCCTCTAAAGCAATAAACATCCCCTGTTATTTTTCATTTTCCAATCTGTCAGTGATGAGGACAGGGGGTAGACATCCCTAAGAGGAACACTTGCTCTCACCAGTGTCAGGATTAAACCTCCAGTGATTGCTCTCAGTCTTTTACTAAAGTTTCATGCTGGGGTATTGCTAAAGTAACTTTATTACTAAAACAGTAGACTGGAAACTGAAGCCTAGAATTGGAGTAAAAATTACTATTTCAAGACATAAGACAGCAGTTGGGTTATACAAATACAATGGTAATTAAATTTAGAATGTGGTCTGTAAGCCATTCAATAAAGGAGTAACAGTAAAACAGAAGATAGACTATCACATTTATGTATTGTTTTTAGGGGAGTAAGAGAGTACCATGACTTTGAAGTCTGAGGGCTGGTCTTGGCATTGCCTTGGACTTACCTCTTGTCTAGTCCCTGATCTGCTGGATTTCCCCATCTCCTCCCCCACCTCTCCCTCTTTCCTTCTTCCTTCTCCTCTTAAAATTTTATGGTTTTTCAGGCTCAAAGAGGACACGAAAAAGTGCTCTGATATTTTGAGGAGAGAGAGCACATCTGGTTATGTGGAGCAGGAAAGTTTTGTGCCAGAACATCAAAATCAATGGCAAAACATGGATTGCTTTATCCCAAGATCAGGAAAACGATAGGAATGTTCCCTCTTACTATTTTTATTGGACAGTATTTGGACGTTCTAGCCAGCATTATAAGGCAGTAAAAAAGCGTACATACTAGAGAGAAAGAAGTAAAATTGTCTTTATTCACAACTGATGTAACTGCCTATGTATTACTAAGAAAATGCAGTAGAATCTACAGAAAGGCTACTAGAAATAATAAATCAGTTGCAGGATACAAGGTCAATACATAAAAATCACTTGCATTTCTACGGACAATGAACAACAATAAATTGAAATAAAAAGAATTGTAATTTGCAATAGCATACAACTATGAAATACTTAGGGAAAACCTGACAAAACCGTGACAGATCTGTATATTGAAAACTATAAAATATTGCTAAACAAAATTAAAGAAAATGTAAATAAATGAAGAGGTATACCATATTCATGGGTTGAAAAACTCAAAATTGTTAAGATGTCAGTTCTTTTCAAATTGATCAACACAATCCCAATAAAAATTCCAGTGAGATTTTCTTATAGAAATTAAAAAACAGATTCTAAAATTCATATAGAAATACAAAGGATCTAGAATAGCCAATACACCTTTTTTTTAAAAAAAACAAAATTGGAGGATTAACACTATCTGATTTCAAAATTTAATACAAAGCTACAGTAGTCACACAATGTGGTATTGGCATTGAGAGAGAAATAGATGAATGGAACAAAACAGAGTCCAGAAATAGACACACACATAAATGAAAAACTGATTTTTGACAAAGGCACAAAGGGCAACCCAGTGGAGAAATGTTAGTCTTTTCATCAAATATTGCTGGAACCATTGGATATCCATATACACACAACAAATGAACTTCGATCCATACCTCACTCTATATACAAAAATTCACTCAAACTGGATCACAGACTTAAATATAAAGCCAAAAATTATAAAATTTTTAGAAGAAAACATAGGAAAAAATCTTTATGACCTTGGGCTAGGAAAAGATATTTAGATATAACATCAAAAACAAGATACATAAGAAAAATAAGAATCAATAAGAAAGGAAATAAACATCCCAATTGAAACAATGAGCAAAAAATTTGAACAGACATTTCACCAAAGAAGATATAGGAATGACAAATAAGCACATGAAAAAGATTTCAAAGTCATTTGTCATTAGGGAAATGCAAATTAAAACCCCAATTAAATATCACAACACCCATAGTACAGTGGTTAAATTTAAAAAGACTGACCATACCAAGGGTTGCTGACAATGTGGAGGAAGCAGCATTCTTATTCACTGTTGGTGGGAACGTAAAATGCTAAAACTACCTTGTGAAACATGTTGACGTTTCTTAAAATGCTAGGCATACATCCACCGTATAATCTAGCCTTTAAACTCTTAGGCATTTACCCAATGGTAATGGCAGCATACGTCTATTCAAAGGCTTTATATGAATGTTCATGATCGATTACTTTGTAATAATCAAGTACTAGAAACAGCCCAAATGTCCATCCACAGGTGAATGGACAAACCATGGTATATACATGCAATAGAATATTACTCAGCAATGAAAGGAAATGACCTATTAGTGCATGCTATGACATGGATGAATCTCAAAATAATTGTTGATTGAAAGAAGTCAGAAAAAGAGTGCATAATGTATAATTCCATTTATGTAAAATTCTAGAAAATGCGGCCAATACTGACAGAAGGCAGATAGTGGGCTGTCTGGGACTGGGGAGTAAGGTATTCTCAAAGGGGCATGAGGAAAATTTGATGTGAGGAAATGTTTGTTATCTTAGTTGTGGTGATGTGTTTCATGGGTATGTAAACATGTCAAAACTTATAAAATTATACACACTTAAATATATGCAGTTCTTTGGTATGTCAATTAAAAATAGCTATAAAAAAAAAAGCAAAAAAATCTCTTATGATTTGGCTCCAGGCAAGAAGAGCAAAACATAAGGGAGCTCCAAAATCAGAGAACTAACTTTACTTGCTTCCAAAATGTGACCTTGTCTTTAATTGTGATATAAAATATTCTTGTTAATTGCTCAATAGGTAGGCCTGAAGTCCATAATGAGGCTTTCCCTACACACAACAGGTCACGTAGACGAAGCCATTTAAAATAAATACCCTTTATAAATGCCAACCGAGTTCTGGTTCTTTGTTTGTATCAGCACTCCTTTTGGCTAATACACCTCCTTTTTTTCTTTTCCTGTCCTTTTTTTCTCCCTGCTCTCTTTCTACCTTTGGTCTTTTACTCCTCTGTTCCCCCTGCCACCCACTTGCTGGCGTGATTGCACAGTGGTTCACACTACAGCTTGGAGCAGCGACTCAGGCTCAGATTCCATGCTCGCCATGTGGGGTATGGCATTTAATATCTCTGTACCTTAAATCTATAAATAGGGTAATAACAAAAGTTCCTTCCTCATAGGGTTATTGTATTAAATGAGTTAATATGGGAAAGCACTTCGGACAGGTAATCATGCAAGTGTTACTATTTTGAGAACCCCCAGTCTGCACCAGGCATCCTAGAATCCAACCAGTTGAAAGTAAAAAGCCCTGGCTCGAAGGAAAGTGGAGAAGACATGAGATTTCAAGACCTAGAAGCCTGTCCTGTCTGGGCCAGGAATCAATTATTTTAAACCACTTATTTGTAAAATGAGAAGTTTGGTGCAGAAGATAATTTTTATAGTCCCATCCAGATTTTAATAGTGCTAGTTTTGAAATCCCAAAGTATATTTTTATTATCAAATGAAAAGCTTTTTTGACAACTTTTAGGCACAGCTGAGAAGTGGCATGGGTTTTCACATTTCAGTGAAGGCCTTATGGGGTATGAAAGATAACTAACATCACAACATCACAGTTGTTACCATTTCAGCGGAACACTAAGTCATCTCTTTAAGGTTTAATGAGGAATTTTAATACATGGTTTGATTCTTATCTTCTGAAATGGAACAAAAAGTTCTGGATCAGAACTCTCCCTTTCCAAAGCTGTGCTCTGAGCCTGTCCAGAGGTTGGGAGTTTCTGTCCCTGGACCAGGTTCCACGGCACTCTAAGAGGAGGAGGGCAGGGGTGGGGCGGGAGGGGCAGGGGTGAGTCCTTTATGTATCTGTCTGCGAGGGGAGAGTGTGCCATTAGCCTGGCCTCGGCGCCCCAGAAGGAGAAACCCTTGTCTCGGGACCACGCTGCAGCCGTTCCTTCCAGGTGAAGCAGCGTGAGTGGTGAGCGAGGTAACTGCAGAAGGCTGTAGTCCCCCTGGCTCACTCTGTGTGAAGTTCACTTAAGTAAGTGTGATAGTCCACTCGTGGTGCTGCCATCCAAGAAAGATGCTCTTTAGAAAGCAGGGCGAGTTCATGTAGAAACCGTCTTTACTGGTCTCATCACAGCAGCTTTTTGGATGATATAATCTGGTGAGGACTGCAGATACGACCAGGCATAATCACAGATGAGCGCTCACAGCAGGGCATTCAGGCCAATTTGAGGGGGATAACAGAATGATGATGATGGGGAGGGAGGTTCTTTCTTAACACCACACTAGAGACGTTGTCAAAGGTGCCAAATGTGACAAATGTCTAAAACTGTTACACTTCTATTGGGTCAAGAAGTCCAAAAACGACTGTGCTGACACCCAGCTGACAGACACCAACTTGTCCATGTGAAAACATATTGGCTGCAGGAGCCAAATAGGAATTTAAAAAGATAAATGAAGATTGATTTGATCTTACGTCACATTCCAGCCATAGAGTTCTCAAGTCCCACTGTTATCCATCAGGAGCATTTCTTAAAATCCGTCATAACTCCTGGAGAAATTCTTTGTAGCTCCCTCTGCTGGCACAAGCTGTTCTCACAAAGCCTACAGCATGGAGGATTCTGTCATTTGATCTTCACTGCAATCACCTGTCTTGACTTGCACATTCCTTTATCTGTTCAGAGATCATTTAGAGGTGTCCATAGCCCTGTGGACACACTGTGTATCCGGCAGGGGACCTACAAGACTCTCACCTTATCTAGCAAGTAGTTTCAAAGTTAGACCAGTTGTCAGAGGAAAGTGGGCACGAACCAGTTGGACTGATTGAGGTGTCACTGGAAAAGATGAGAGGAGGAAATAGCTCAGTTTAATGAATTGGTGTCACTAGGTGTAGAGAGGGGGAAGATTTCAGAGTTGACCAAGGACAGGACAGGACTGAGACATGGTACCAGCACACAATGAGCTCTATTTGGGCAGTGGTTGGACGGGGTTGTATGAGATATAAGTCCCTCCCAGCAGAACTGAGGCAGTGTGACGAGGCCACACCCAGAAGGGGCGCAAGGCAAGGGAACTACCTGGTGAGTGGGAAATAGAGGAGGACGTCATGTGTCTAGGTGGCATTGCTCAGCGGAGAGGTGGCGAGTCTCTGGGTCAGAGAGAGCCAAAGTGTCACAGCGCTTTGGGGTACTTTATAAACAGTTTGTCTTTCTGTGGTTAGCAGATGCCGGGTCAGTTTCACGGGATATGTAAGGTTGGTATTCTCTAAATGGGTAAAAATATGCTTATGTGAGTTATTTTTTTTTACCCTCCCCCCCCCCCCCCCACCTTGTGGCTTTTTGCGTGCTGTCTGCTCTCTGTATCCATTTGCTGTGTGTTCTTCTGTGTCTTATTTAATTTCCCCTACCCCCTTATGGCTTGCTTGCTGTCTGCTCTCTGTGTCCATTCGCAACATGCTCTTCTGTGTTTTTACTGGTCTCTCTTTTTTGTTGTGTCATCTTGCTGAGCCGGCTCTCTGCAGCCCTTTGGGCCAGGTGGTGCTACACAGTGCTTGTGGGCTGGTGGCTCTCTGCAGTGTGCAGGCGAGCCTGCCTGCACAAGGAGGTTCTGGGACACGAACCCAGGGCCTCCCATATGGTAGACGGGAGCCCAGCTGACTGAGCCACAGCTGCTTCCCTTATGTGAGTTATTTTTAAAGCAACTGGATGTATAAGAATTTGAGTTTGGAGCTGGTGGGCTTTGGGCTAACAGTCCTAGCCCGCTATGAAGAAGTAAACAGGAGCCCCTACCCAGGTACTGTCTCTGGAATAGTTATAGAATGCAGTGTCAGAACTTGAATTTCTGAGTGCATAAATGGGCATGTTTAGTTTCCATTTCTTATTTTAAAATTTAGGAAATATAGGATTAAAACACAGCCCCACAGAAATATGTACTGCCATTTTAGTGTAATTCCTACCAGACACTTTTCTGTGCACATTTTCATCTAGTTAAGATTATAATGTATATACAATTTTGTCTTGTATTTGCTCTTAAAATGGTCTCTGCATTTTCCTATATGATTTTTGTAAGTATTTTTAATGTTAAAATAATATTTTATTGTAGTTATATTCTAATATGCTTATCTCCTGTCTTATGGTTGAAAATAGTATTTTACTATAATAAATAATACTGCTATGAATATTTGTCCATAAATTATTGTACTTTTTCTCATTAGAATTGTTTCCAAAATAGAATTACAAGATTAAAATACCCTCCTATCCATGAGGTATAAGAATGCTCCATCTCATGGCACCATTGCCAGCAATGAATGTTTTCTGAAAGAAAAAAAAACCCTTGCTAACTTGATGGTAAAACAGTATCATATTACAATTTACATTTCTCTGATTGCCAGATACAATATTTTTCTTTTGTTTTTCCTCTTCCATGAACTTATTTCTGTTCTTTGCCTATTTTCCTATTCATTCACAGTAATGAAATTATTTTGTTTTTTAAAGCTCCATTGAAGCAATGACAAAATATTCATGAAAGGTCATTTTATTAGACTGATTTAAATATTTTATTTAAAGAAATATTCTGAAGACTATAGTTTATTGAGAGGAAAAATATAAAGCGTACATGCTTATATATCATTTTGTACTGACATTATAGTAAACAGATTCTCTAAATAACATGATTAGTTTTGTTGTGCTACTTGTGGAATGCATTCAGCAGAAATGTAGTTTTACCTTCACATCTGAGCATGTCACCCTTACATCAGGAAGAAAAAAGGATATTAAAAACACAAATTCGATTAGCTTAAATTTTAGTAGACCACATCTGATTTGTTGAAGAGTAAGTTCTTTTATTTATCTCTTCAAGGAAGTGATCATTCTTTCCACCTGTTTCTGTGCATCTTTATCCTATAAAGAAAATACAAAAACACAATTAAATTTCACATGCTCATCTCGATATTCTAGCTACTTAGAAATAGATTTTTGGGAAACGGACGTTGGCCCAGTGGTTAGGGCGTCCGTCTACCATATGGGAGGTCCGCGGTTCAAACCCCGGGCCTCCTTGACCCGTGTGGAGCTGGCCATGTGCAGCGCTGATGCGCCCAAGGAGTGCCGTGCCATGCAAGGGTGTCCCCTGCGTGGGGGAGCCCCACGTGCAAGGAGTGCGCCCGTGAGGAAAGCCGCCCAGTGTGAAAAGAAAGAGCAGCCTGCCCAGGAATGGCGCCGCCCACACTTCCCGTGCCGCTGACGACAACAGAAGCGGACAAAGAAACAAGATGCAGCAAATAGACACCAAGAACAGACAACCAGGGGAGGGGGGGAAATTAAATAAATAAATAAATCTTTTAAAAAAAAAATAGATTTTTTTTTTTTTGAGTGAGGTCATATTTTTTGAAAGACAAAGAAAGTGGATTTCTAAGGACTAGGCATGATCCAGACCAAAAAGAATGTGGATTATGTAGAGAACTATTTCCAACCTCTTCTTCTACCAGCTCTGGGGTGGTAGGATACAGGAGGAGAGCGCCTTCCACGCAAACTGACACACCAGTTGTTAATAACACTATCATTGTTTTCCTATTCAACTACAGGAATTTGAAAAAACCCTAGGCCTAGCAGTAGGATTTGAAGAAATCTTAGATTCCACTGTAAGAGCCAGACAAACATATTTCATTATTAACTTTACCAGAGAACTCATATTTGAGATTAAAAACCATGTAATATGTTTTAGAGGACACCATTTGTATTGCTATTTCTTTAAAAAAAATTGGAAGCTAGAAAGAATGGCATTAAATTCAGATGGAGGAGCAATTCCTATGCATTTCACATTTACCAAACACCTATCAGAAAGGATTTGAGGAATTTAACAAATTTAAAATAAGCAGATGAAGAAGATGAGACAGAGTAGATATTTGGAAATAGCTGTTGGCCAGGTCCCTTTTTTTTTTTTTAATACCGGAAGTTCTCCAATAGTTTTAATCATGAACATTAATACACTGATTATATTGTAGTGTCTGATCAACTAGAAGTCTATCTTCTACTAAATAAGTATTTACCGAAGTTTGTGAAAAAATAAGTTTAATGACATCTGAATAATGAAATCATTTAAAAGAACTTATAAAAATCAGTAATTTCAGGTACTGAGATTCACGTTTATCATTGTAACCCTAGAGCAAACTCAGTGCCAGGTACCTAGAGGGTCCTTATTAAATGCTGCTAAATAGGTGGTGAGATGGTGGAATATGCAGTAACTACTTTCCATATCAAGGAATCAATTTTTCTCAGAAGAATGACATAGATAAGAGAATTATTTTGATTATATGTTTAAAGCAATGAATATTCATAAACTATGGTCAAATATTTCAAATTAAGAGCACAACTAAGTCATAACTGCATGCATGCTTCTCAAAGCATAATCCCCCAACTCCCGGCCCAGGCTGACACCCAACATGTGTATAAGCACCTCTGTTTATTCATCTTCAGTTTCTTTTAGCAATGTTTTATATTTTCTGAATACAGTTACTTGAAGTCCTTGGGTAAATTTATTCCTAAATATGTCATTGTTTAGTCATTATTATAAATGGAATTTTTTTTCCAGAGGCTACCTCTTCCTTGTGGTTGTTTTTGATACTTTCCATTATAAGAGTTTGTCTTAGAACAGTACGAATGCCACTTTAAAGTAACATGACAACTTTAAAATAGTTTTAAATCAGATTAGCACACTCTCATTCTAAAACAAGTATTACACAGTTCTTTTTATATTTGAGCTTTCTCAGTACATTCCAAATCAATGAGATTTAATACTGCCTCCAGGCAAACAACTTCAGGCTGACAGTGAAGTTATTTCATTCAGTGATCACTCTTGCACTGCCTTAGACAAAGGAACCCCTTTTATTTTGAAAAAAATCAATGTTTTTCAGGACCGGAGATTATCTTCCTGGGGTCAAGAAAAGCCCACACAAATAATAAAAAGAGTTTAATCACCAGTTGCCTGGTTTCAAATTCTAGAAATGTAAAACTGCTTACATACATGAATCTGGGATTTAGGGCCCAAATGGCTGACAGTCCCAACAGCGAGTAGCAGTATGAGCAGCTTAGAGTTCTCTGGTAGGGGATGAAGACATGTTCACAAATAAGGCAAGAAGTTACAAATGCCACAAAAAAGAAAAAAAAAATGTTACACAAGTTCCCATGAGGGAGAGACAACTGATGACAGGGTTGTATTTGCTTCAATTAGTGGCATTGCTAGACATATTGGAAATGAAGAAAACGGTCAGTAGAATGAATCTAGGAAAACTCAATAGAGGAAGTACTACATATACCTCACCGCATACTATTTCTCACTGAAAAGAATTGAGATATTTCTGAAAGTACATTTACTACTTGAAAAAAACATCATAGGAATATCAAATAGAGATATCACTGGGAAAAAAAGGGTAACGTGGGAAATATTTGCTGTAATATGATATTGCTTGTTTCAGAAATACTCCCATAGTGTCTAACTTTCTTAGTTATGGTTATTACCAGTCCTATTTATTATTATTATTGCTATTAATTTTAGTTGTATGGTGATTCCTTCCACCAACACTTAACTGAGTGCTTGCTATGTGCCAGGCACGACACTTGGCACTGGGAAGACAGTGGTGGACAAAAGAGATGAGGTTGCCACTTTCATAGAACTCACTGTCTAGTGCAGGTGTTCTTAACAAGGAGTCCATGAGCTTGAACTGAAATTCAAATAAGCGGGTGTGATCTATTTATTAATTAATACACAGGATTGTGTGGACTTGGTAAGGGGTCCATGGTTTTCAGCTGACTGGCAAAGGGGTCTGTGGAACAAAAAGGTTAAGAACCCCCGGTATAGTGGGAGAAGGATATTAAATATAACAGTCACTCTATACAATCAGAACTGTGCTAAATGATCTGAAGGAAAAGTGCAGGGTGTTCTCTTGCCTGGATGCATCAAGGAATTTGTCCCTGGAGAAATAACATTTAGGTGGAGGCTGGAGAGATGAGTAGGAATAGGCTGGTGAAAGGAGAGGAGGGGTTGGAGGAGGTGATGGAGCGTCCAAGGGGCGCAAGGCAGGTAAGAATGGGTGCAGTTCAGTATTCCTGGAAAACAGCGAGGAAGGGAGAATGGGGGGCATGGGAGCCGGAGCAGAGCCTTGAAGGACATGTTAAAAATTTTGAACTTCCTTGTGAAAGCAGCTATTGGGAGCCAAGAAGGACAGGTGGGGAGGCTTCCCGAGGTGAAGTCCAGGTGGAGGGGGGCAGGGGCCTGCCCTGGGTGGTGGCAGTGGACAGGGGGAGCAGTGGGTGGTTCATGGCATGTCTTAGAAAATGAGTTCTGAAAACTTGGTGGCTGGGTGGATATCCGGGTGGGGGTGCTGAGGGAGAAGGAGGTGTGAAGGGACCTGTCCCAGGCCTCCCAGTTAAGTGAATGGAGCTGACACTAAGAGCGCAAGAAGCAACACGAGCGTTTCTGCCTTTTTTGTTAGTGGTAGGTGTCCAAAGACCCAGAAAATGTTAATGTATATTTCTCATTTTCAGCTTGGCCCTAGACCACTATATCCAGGTGCAAACCGGGAACTGACCACAGCAATGCCGTGTACCTGCACCCTGCTCAGAGACAGGCAGCCTGTCTAGATGCTTGTATCCTATTGCAGCTTAATCCCCAGTTCCCCAGCTTTACGCTTGTATGCTGTTACCCTTTCTTCCCAGTGTGCCTTGCTCTGCTGTGCTAACACCTAACAGACATTACGCTGTTTTAACTGCTTGCCCCTTAAAGGTACATGTGGTCCCCTGGTGACAGGTTATCCTACAGAGAGACAGCAACTTTAAAAATCACCTCTATACTCGGTAGTACATGAAAGCTAAGTCAACATGATTTATTATAAAGTAAACCTCCAAAGGTATTTAAGCTGGTTTATATTTTAAGCGTGGAATAGCACTGATAAGATAATAGTACTCATAGTCGCTGTCTGGACTTACCTCTTTGGTAACAGAATTAAGCAATGATGCTAAATTACAGACTTTCAAAGCATCTTGAGTTTGGCCAAGATCGATATGACACTAGAAATGAAAAATAATCAATATTAAGAGTGATTACATTTTCATGTAATGGATCCAAAGCAACCCTTAAAAAATGGTCTTCATTACCTTTGCCAAGAACATGTAATTGGACTTGGAATAACCAGGGTGTAATTCTTCAGCCTGGTTTTAAAAGAAAACAGACAAGAGAATCACATGGCAATATTAAAACAATAATAACAACAAGTGAAGAGGATATATTTTAATAAATCAAATATCATTAGCCAAATTGCAAAAAGAATTTAGTTTTAAATCTGAATATGTGTATCAGTTCAATGATCTTTTGGCTGGAAACCTAGAAATCTTCTGAATTTATCCATTAAAATCAAATTGATTTTTATGGCCATAAACCTTGCAAAGAAACGAGATACTTTAAGGTTTTAGGATTCCTTTATATAATCAGTTTCTTTATCCCTCTTTCTCTATCCTTTTCTCTTTTTTTCCTTTAAAGAAAAAAAATAATAACCAGTAACATACTCTCCCAAGGACAAGGGTTATACACTTCACAATCTACCTAGGAAACAAGAGTGGTGCGTGACTGGGATCCCATGGCAAGCATCTTCTACAGATGAGTATTTGATTTCTTATAACTTCAACACATTCTATATGAGTTAAATGATAGCTGAAGTCCATGTCATCAAGTACTTTTAAAGGAAAAACAGATCCATAGAACGACTTTAAATCCTTAAAATTTTATAGCTAAGGGTTATATGGAAATTTATTCCAAGTAGTAGACCTACCTGGAGATTTTAATATGACTATTATGAAGGTACTTGCCTCTTCATCTACCGATCTTTTATGTGCCATTTTCTTTTCTTTCCCTCTGGCAAATAAGAATTCTTTCAGATATATGGTATTGTACCTAGAGAAAGCTCTTTTCAAACCTAAGTCAATCTTTGCTTTCGAGCTGACTTTTGCTATTATAAAGACATAAGCATGTCCCTCTAAAACAAACAGTAGTCCCCAGTGGCAGAGAGGAAGAATCAAAGAAAAGGGGAAACTTTAAGATAGTTACAAAAGTATGTTTGTTTTATAAGACATAACCAAGAAATTTCCAAAAGTAAAAAGTTCCTCCTAATTTTATTCACAACTTCCAAGGGTAACCAAACTGTATCAACAGTTTGACATGCATCCTACCAGGTCTTTTACCAAAAATAGGTGAACAAAAAAATAGATAATTTATTTGTTTTTAATTAAAATGGGACCATTTTCTATACATTTTTCCAAAACTTTTTTTTTTTAGCCACTAAGCACAGACACATTTTCACGATTGCATACAGAGATCTACTTCGTGTTTGTAAGAGCTGCATTTTATACTATGGCTATACCATAATTAAGAAGCATTCCCCACTGGACATTTAAACTTACTCTTCTTTTTCACTATTAATAATAATAATAATAATAAATGAACATACTTGCTTCCAAAATTCTTGTGCTCATGTACAATTATATGTGTAGGGGAGATTCTGAGAAGTTGGATTGCTAAATCCAAGGACACATACATACGTTTTAAAAGTGGATCCTAACAAAAGGGAATCTAAGACATAGGGTGCTGAGGCATGCTCCAACACCTTGAGAGCCCAGTCCTTGTGAAGGGCATTTTACTCCCTTCCCATTCCAAAGGGAAGAGTCCTGGGAAGAGTAGGCCCAAATCTCTTGGGCTGGGAGGCCAGACTGGGTATAAATGAATCACTCTTTAAGATCAGGAGGGTAAACAGTGTCTGGGTCTGATGAGGAAACTTCTAGTGAGACAGCAAGGTTGCAGAAGATTGAAGGACACTGTCAAGTTCAGACCTGCACAGCCTTGAATGCCCTACAGCATCATCTTGGTGTTGATGGATGAGGATGGCCTGCTCCTTGTCTCTTGTCCAGTCATTCCCTTTCAACTCTTCTAGTTATTTTCTAAGTTTGGTTTGTGAGCCATTCTAGTAAGAGAAACCTGGACTGAACTTTGTTCAATGACACCCTCTTTTATTTTTAGTAGCTCTGTCCAAATCCTATCTGGATAACTGGCTTCAACACATGCATATAGGGAAAACGGACTTTGGCCCAGAGGTTAGGGCGTCCATCTACCACATGGGAGGTCCGCGGTTCAAGCCCCGGGCCTCCTTGACCCGTGTGGAGCTGGCCCATGCGCAGTGCTGATGCACGCAAGGAGTGCCGTGCCACACAGGGGTGTCCCCCGCGTAGGGGAGCCCCACGCGCAAGGAGTGCACCCATAAGGAGAGTCGCCCAGCGCGAAGGAGGGAGCAGCCTGCCGAGGAATGGCGCCACCCACACTTCCGTTGCCGCTGACGACAACAGAAGCGGACAAAGAAACAAGACGCAGCAAAAAGACACAGAAAAAAGACAACCGGAGGAGGGGAGGGGAATTAAATAAAAATAAATCTTAAAAACAAAACAAAACAAAAAAAAAACCACATGCATATAAGCAACTTCTTATCTCTTTAATGTTGACATTTCAATTCTGTATTTATCTTAATACTTAGGTTTAATTAACCAAAGTGAGTGTAAATCAGAACACCTCTTTTTGTTCTCATGGTCTATCTATCTATCTATCTATCTATCTATCTATCTATCTATCTATCATCTAGCTATCTATATCTTTAAAAGGTCACAGGAACACAGGCTAGTAACAACACTCAATTCATAAAATTAAGGGGATTCTGAACCTTTTACCAAAGGCCTTGGCTGAATAACAACAAGGAGGGCAGCATTACTTAGTATAATGCTTTACTTAAGGGAAAGTTCCTAGATAGGCTCTTAGAACACCTGTAATCCTAATACTTAGGAAAGAACATTGTACTAGTTTTCTTGGTCTTGGCTGTCCAAGGTCCTTGCAGGAAGGAGCTGTGTTGGTCATTTCTGTGTTCTCCACATTTCCCACAGTGTTTGGCACTAGGTATGTGCTTCATAAATATTGCTGACTGCATTAGCTTTGTTTGAAAACAATTCACAACTTTCAGCAGTAGCCTTCCACCACTTGAGGGCCCAGAACAGACCCAGGGCTCGTACGGCTGCAGCCCATCCCCAGCATTGTCACACTGTCATCTGCTACATGTACCACCCTCTGGTCCAGTGGTTCTCAACCATGCCACACGCTGCACATCAGAAGTACCCCCAGAGGTTAAAAATACATCCTATGACTCAATAATTACACCCGAGAGAAATACAAACACACATGCACACAAAAACTTGCATATGGATGTTTTCATAAGTTATATTCAGAATAGCCCAACTGGAAACAGCTCTAGTGTCCATCAGCAGGTAAACGCATAAACAAATTGTGGCATACCCATACAATGGAATAAAAAGGAAGGAACTACTCATGTACTTAAAACAAACGAATCTCAAAACCATATGCTGAGCAAAAGAAGTCGGATACACAAAAAAGTACAAGCTGTATGATTCCATTTATATGAAAAGTTGATTAGGCAAAACTAATCTATAGTGACAGAGATATGGGGGTATGGGGAATTGACTACAAAAGAACATAAAACAACTCTGGGATGATAAAAAATGTTTTGTATGTTGAAATGGTGGTGATT
Source organism: Dasypus novemcinctus (assembly GCF_030445035.2). Lineage (NCBI taxonomy): Eukaryota > Metazoa > Chordata > Mammalia > Cingulata > Dasypodidae > Dasypus > Dasypus novemcinctus. The sequence goes on along the minus strand of NC_080689.1, from coordinate 25,617,996 downwards.
ACACGGACATGTACATTTGTCACACCTCGCTGAAGTCTCCACTTTGAAATGGGTGCCTGGTGTCCTACCCCCAGAGATCCCAAAATAGTTTGGATCATGCCTGAGCTGGCTTTTTCTAAAGCTCCCCAAATGTACATAGCCAAGGTTGAGAACCACTGCCCTAGAGAATCATGCCAGGATTTTGGATGATGTGAGAAGTATGCTTTAGTTTGAAAAAATTCCCACAGGGAATTCCCAGGTGGCCTCTGGTCTAAAAACATTTCCATGGATGCTCATTTTGAGCAGATTCCACCTGTTAGAAGAGGAAAATAATAATAGCTCACTTTTTTTTTTTTTTTTTAAGTTGGAGGACTTAGTGTGCTAGAGCCCAGGCCAAGGAAATTATATATATTATTTTATGAATTCGTCACAAAAGACCCAGTAAGGCTGGTACTATTATGCTTACTTCACAGGTGAAGACTTTACAGGAAAAGCTTTGGTCTTGAATGCTGTCTGTCTGAGTGCTCTGGACCTCTCCAGGACCCAGTCGGATGGTTCTGGAGATACATTCCTGGACACTCCAGGCTCTCTGTGGAGGGAGGGCTTTGGGGGGTAGGGGTCCGAGAGTGTCAGTTCCCAGGACACTACAATCTCTCCTAAGGTGTGGGATCCTTTTCCTCCCTTCCACCTCAGATTTCCAAATCCCCCACAGCCTTGACCCTCAGCAGTGCAGTTTCCTTAGTACCTCAGCGGTTACAGGGATTATGGGGAGCTGAGTTCCCGATGCCTCCTTACTCCCTTTGACACACACCATGGGGCACATTTTCAGGTAGAAACTAAATCATGACCACATGGTAGGGCTGCCAAGACAGGTTTAAAAACTCATAACGAAGTTCTAATTCTGTAAGCTTTTACTGAGCACTTATGGTGTGCCAGACACTCCCAAAGCAAATTATATGTATTAATTTATTTAATCCTCACAACAACCCTCTGAGGCAGGTATTATTGATGTCGTCATTTGATTGATTAAATGGAGGGATCAATGTTAAGTGATTGCCCCAATGTTAACCAGCTGGTAAATGGCAGAGCTGGGGTTTAAACAGATGGTCTAGTTTCAGAATTTGCACCCCTTACTCCTACTTTTTTGTGACTCTTACCAATTTTAATTTTATCTTCGTATAGTTTCAGGTACAGTCATGTCTGAAGAACATTTTTGGGCAGTGTCCTGAAAACACGATGCCTAATTTTAACTTTGATTCTATGAGGAAATCAATTTCAAGTCTGAAAGACATTTTTCCTAATTAGCACCTTTGACATAAATCATTTATCTTAAATATACCATGACCCATGTTCTTATAACATTTTAAATGGGAGCACTAATTCTCAGTGGTAGAAAAAGACTTCATCCATATCTTAAATGGTGTGACATTTATAACTCCAAAAAGAAAACAGCTGTTTATGAACTAATCCCTTCCTGTGGGTGTGGGCCTTTTGATTGGACTACATCAGCGAGGTGTGAGCCGGGTTGGTTCTTTGCCCTCTTGCTGGGTCTGATAAAAAAACGGAGACACAGAGAAAAAGGAAGCCACCATTTTTGATCCTGCCATGTAAGAGAGGACTCCAGGTTCTCCTACAGCTGCAGAAAGGCAGAGAAGCCCCGAGAGACAGAGAGGAGGCCCAGAAGAGACAAGCCCTGTGCCTGGTTGCCACAGCTGAGCTCCAGGAGATGGGAGATTCTGGGGGGGGAGGCAGGGACCTCGGCAGGGATCGCCTGCCATCTTTTTTTTCTTTATTTAAAGATTGATTGATTGCTTGATTTCTCTCCCCGTCACCCCATCCCTAGTTGTCTGCTCTCTGTGCCCATTTGCTGTGCGTTCTTCTGTGTCTGCTTGTATTCTTGTTAGGAGGCACCGGGAATCTGTGTCTCTTTTTGTTGCGTCATCTTGCTGCGTCAGCTCTCCGTGTGTATGGTGCCACTCCTGGGCGGGTGGCACTTTTTCTGTTTGGGGCGGCTCTCCTTGTGGGGGGCAATCCTTGCATGTGGGGCACCCTTATGCAGGGGGTACCCTGCGTGGCGGGGCATTCCTTGTGTACACTAGCACTGCGCATGGGCCAGCTCACCACATGGGCCAGGAGGCCTTGGGTACTGAACCCTGGACCTCCTATATGGTAGACAGACGCTTTATCGGTTGAGCCACATCTGCTTCCCTCGCCTGTCATCTTGCTTCACCATGTGGCAGCTGACTTTGGTGAGAAAGGATCTGTGAAGGTGCCTTGATTTGGACAGTTCATGGCCTTGGAACGTAAGCTTTTACCCTAAATAAAATTCCCATTATAAAAGCCAACCCATTTCTGGGATTTTGCATCAGCAGCCCTGTGGCAAACTAAGACAAATAGGTACTTTAATTTGTGACTGTATGACACCAGACAAGTTACTTAAGTTCCTGAGGTCTTGATTTCCTTCTTTATAAAACATAAAAGATCACATTGAATCTGAAATAAGAAACCTATGTTCTATGAGGTTTTTTCTCCTGCTGTCTTTTCTGTTGTCTCGTGCTTGATTTCAGAACACTTATTTTTCCACAAACCCCTCTAAGTGGTCACTGGCCATTGTTCAGGGATGGAAAGCCATATGACACCTATTTGGCATTTTCGACCGTACAATCTCTAAATCCCCTCTCAGCTCTACAAAATCAGTCCCTAATATACAGCAAAAATAACAGCATATTCAGGATGTTAGATGATAGAGTGCAGAGCCTGATTTTTCCTATCTTGCTTTTAATTTGAAATAGGTGGGTGGGGAAAGAAAAGAAAATTAGAAGCCCTAGACTCTACAATTGGACCCAAGAGAAAGGTGAAGCAATTAGCCCAACAGGAAGTTGATTATATGGATGGAAAAATTATACTCTTTTGTTGCACACACATATTTCTGTACAGAGTTATATTACTACAGTAATTTCACATTTTGTTTTTTGTTTTTTTTTAGGTACCGGGGTCAGAGATAGAACCCAGGACCTCGTATGCTGGAAGCCAGCACTCATTGGCTCCCCTGATCTGGTTTATTCATTTATTTTTTGTTTGTTTTAATTTTTAGGAGGCACTGGGGACCAAACCCAGGACCTCCCATGTCAGAGGCAGGTGCTCAACCACTTGAGCCACAACCATTCCCCAGTAATTTCAAATTTTAATATAGAAATGAAAATATCAGTTTGGCATGATACTCTAAGTATCTCCATAGACCTCTCTGTAACTTCGGAGTGGGGGGAGTGACTTTTAAAATAATTCTTCCTTTTGGCATCTTTTAAGTCTTGAAGATTAAATAGGCTCTATATTAGTCTGATCAGGAGTATTTGGAACCAAGTCTAATAATCAGGGCATGAATGTTTCTGCACATAGTCACACAACCTGAAAAGCTGTTCCTGGAGTTTGGTAGTGAGTACTGCAGTACCAAAATCTTCATTTATGCTGCTGAGTTATTTTTTCCCCTCCCCCTCCCCCTGCCCTGCTGTTTTTTGCTGTGTCTATTCGCTATGTAATCATCTGTATCTATTTCTCTTTTTGTCTGCTCTTCCCGTCTTTCTCCTCTAGGATTCACTGGGATTCGATCCTGAGGACCTCTGATGTGGAAAGAGATTCTCTGTTATGCGCCACCTCAGTTCCTGGTTTCTGTTGTGCCTCGCCTTCACTCACCCCTTCATCTCTCTTTTGTTGTGTCATCATCTTGGGTGTGACTCACTTGCGAGGGCACTGGTTCGCCACGCAGCACTTGGCTTGCCACGTGGGCACTTGGCTTGCCATGTAGGCACTGGCTCACTCACAGGCACTCGGCTTGCCATGCAGGCACAGCCTGCTGAGTTATTTTTCAAAAAGAGTTTGTTATGTGTAGGACTTTAGGCATAACTAGTTGCTCTAACAAATAGTTCAGATTTAAAACAACTTTTTTAAAAAATCTCTTTTTTATTTATTTTTTATGCAGGTACTGGGGATTGAACCCAATACCTCATACATGGAAAGCCGATGCTCAACCATTGAGCTACATCTGCTCCTCAATAAGAGTTGGTTTTTCACTTTGTTTTGTTTTTTAGGAAGGACTGGGGATTGAATCCGGGACCTCATACATGGGAAGCAGGTGCTCAACCACTTGAGCTACACCCATCCATCCAAACATAACTCTTGGGAGGCTTAAAACAGAACATGCAAAAACTAGTAGACAAACTGGGACTTCAGTCAGAGATTTACAAATGGAGAACAGATTTCCTTGACAGAAGAGGTAGCAGTGGCTGGTGTAGATGGAAGCCAGTTTGGCACGAAAATAATGGACAGATAAAATGTACCTTAAGGAAATTTTGCAAAGCTTCTTCTACAGTTGAGGTTGGTATTTTTCCAAACAGAGTGGCAGCCATTTTTTTCTCAATCCAGCTCAATTTTGAGACCTGCAAACAAAGAGTAACATCACCCTTAGAAAGTTGCTCACCTTTTGACTCAATAGCCTCTCCCCAGTAAAATGTGTATATGGATATATGTATGTGTATCTATAAATACACATGAGTAAATGAACAAATATGTATATAGGAGAAGGTATCACCTTTATTGTAGCAAAATGTTGCATTCCAGTTTAAGTTAATTTGGAAGAACCATGAACTTGTAGTAGATACTCCCCCACACCCATCAAATATCTTCCTCCAACTCCATCTTCTAGGTTTCTAAGTAACCATTAGCCTCTATTTTAAAAACAGTTATTCCCTTGCTTTTCTATATAATTTTACTTGTTATGTTTATTTTTGTTTCTTTTTGAACTTTGTAAAAATGATATCATACTGTTCATTTTCTTTTATGACTTGTTTCTTTCACTTAACAGTATGTACTTAAGATTTCATCCAGGCTAATGAGTGTAACTGCAGTGCCATCACTTAAATATACATCAGCAATTTTAATCCATTTTTTTTGTCAGTGGATTACTGGGTCTTTTCCACTTTTTTCCTCTTATGAGCAAGGCTGCTATGGAGGCATTGTTGGAGATGTCTTCTGGAACACATTTGCAGGAGTTTCTCTAAGTAGGCACTAGTGTGGGTTTTATGGTAGGCAAGTGATCAAGTTTAAAAGATAATACCCAACTGTTTCCAGGGTGGATGTGCAATTTATGCTCCCACCAACAATGGAAGAACTCCTGTTGCTCCATATCCTTGCATATTGATATTTCTAGATTTTATAAATGAGTAAGAATAAAGTGGCATCTTCTTGTGTTTTTTTTTCCTTCATTTTTTTATTATCTTTTTAAAAAAAGATTCATAGATCACACAAAATGTTACATTAAAAAATACAAGAGGTTCCCATATACCCCACTCCCCACACCCCAGTGTGGTACATTCATTGCATTTCATGAGTATAGTTTGAAGCATTGCTACACAGCATGGATTATAGTTTATTTTGTAGTTTGTATCCTCTCCCAGTCCATTCAGTGGGTTATGGCAGGATATATAATGTCCTGCATCTGTCCCTGCAATATCATTGAGGACAACTTCAAGGCCCAAAAATATACCAATATCATACAACTTTTTCCCTCTCCCTGCCTTCAGCAACTTCCCCAGCCACTGTCTTCACCTCAATGATTTAATTTCTTTCATTGGTGGAGTCACAATAATTCTGTAGTAGAATACCAGTAAGTCCACTCTAATCCATATTTTATTCCTCCATCCTGAGGACCCCTGGGATGCTGATGTTCACTCCACCTCCAAATCGAGATGGGGCTTAGATCCCACAAGGCTGATGGATGGAATTCTGCTTGCAGCTGTAGACTCTCTTGGTTCCCTGGTGTGGTGGTTGACCATCCTCACCTCCCTGTTAGCTGACCTAGATAAATCCAATGAACTGGAGAGTAGGTGTTGCAACTCTGCTGAGGCTCAGGGCCCAGCTGGCACATGGACGGTCCAGAGATTCAAGTCTCCTGGGCATACCCAATCCCAGTACCAACCACAGGTTTAGTAAAAGTGACAGAAGAAGCATGCACAGAGAGGTCACATGAGTCCAACTCCATCATGCTCAGAAGCACAAATTCTAAAGTAGGGCCCACTGACAAGGCACTGAACTCCAGAGCCATCTGTCATGACTATAGGAACTGGGTGTCTCCATAACCCTGAGGAGCACCCCTACCTGGGGTTGTATCTACTTAAGCTGTATCTGAAATCCTGCTGATGACCTCCCAATTCATTTTGAAGTCTCTTAGCCATATAAACTCATTTGTCTAATTTTTAAATCTATCATTACTATTTCATTTTCCTATTAATTGAATTTGGTAATATATTAGACTTAATTTTTTAAGAAGTTTTGGATCACAGAGGGGTTTGACTATGGCAGGGGAGGAGCACCAATGTGGGGTATCATTGATGGAGGATGCATGCATGGAAGGGAGTTCTCCAGGGCATGCATATAGGGTGTACAGATATGTTCATATGTTTGTTGGGTATTGATATGAGGGTAGAGTTTCACATGAAAACTGAGGGAGTGCTGAATTCCCATTCTGGGAAACTCCCCAGTGGAGCAGTAACTCCCAAGTAGAGCAGCAACAATCCCCCAAGTACAAGGGCAAACACCAGTGAAAAAGGATGGTCCAATAATGGGCCCTTGATACTGATGACTATGCTTATAAGCCTGTGTACTTGAAATTTCAGCTAGGCCTAGAGCTGCAGGGTGCCTAAGAGTTACTTCCTGAGAGCCTCCATGTTGCTAAAATATGGCCACTCTCTAAGTCAAACTCAGTATGCAAATGTATTTACCTTCCCCCCAGTGTGGGATATGATTCTCGGGGATGAACCTCCCTGGCGCTGAGGGATTACTGCCAAGCACCAGCTGGTGATGCAACTAGAAAAAGACCTTCAATAAAAGGGGAAATGGTAAAGACATATAAGTTTATACGGCTAAGAGACTTCCTGTGGTTCTAATGATCATTTTCTATTCTAATTTCAAGACTTATGTTTTTTAAGTTTTTTTTTTAAATTCTAATTTAATTGTATTGTGATCAGACAATATGGTCTGCATGATAACATTTCTTTGAAATTTATTAAGACTTGCTTCATGGTTTAATATATGGTTGATTTTAGTAAACACTGCATATGCTTGTATATTGTGTATCTTCAGTGGTTAGATGTGAGTTTCCACATGTTCATTAGATCAGGTTTATTAATTGTGTGGTTTCAAAATTTTATATCCCAAAGAATTAACTTTTTTTTTTTGCTTATACTATTAATTAGCCATTAATTATCAAAAGAGGTGGGTGAAAATCTACCATTTTTGTGGTGGATCTATATATTTATTCTTATAATTCAATCAATTTTCATTTCATAGTTTTTGAGGCTATTATTATAATAACACTAACTTAAAAATGTTGTATCTTTCTAGTGAATTCAGCATTATTATGCAGCTTCTCTCCTTACCTCTAGAGATACTTTTGCTTTAAAATCTATTTTCTCTAATATTCATATCTGTAAACTAACTTTATTTTGTTTATGATTGCCTTAGATAACTTTTCTATATGCTGACTTTCTACATTTCTTGGTCTTTATGGTATTTTTAAAATCAGTTTTGTTGCAGTACTATGTACATAAAATAAAATTTTATACATTTTAGGTGTACAGTTAAATGAATTTTGATAAACGCACACAACCCTGTAACTACCATAACAATTAATCTATAGCACTTTTACATCACCCCCAAAAGTTCTCTCATGTCTCTTTGCAGTCAGTTTCCTCACCCCAGGCAACCACTGATCTATCACTATAAAGTGTGTGTTTTCCAGAATTTCTTACCAATGGAGTAATACATTCTGTAGCCTTTTGTGAAGCTCATTGTTATACTGCTTTGGAGAAAGTCAACCATGTAGATTTGCTGCTAACGCAATGATACACACACATGCTCTAGTATTTATGTAGATATAGATTTCATTTCTTCTGTATAAATAGCTAGGCGTTGCACTACCATTTTGCTTTCCCATCCTAAGTATGAGAGTTCCAACTGTTACACAACCTTGTGAAGACTCGGTCTTGCGAGTCTTTTAAATATTAGCCCTTCTACAGAGTGTGTAGTGGGCGCTGGCTGTGGTTTTTAATTTGTATTTTTCTATTGACTAATGATATGGAATATCTTTTTATATGCTTACTTGCCACTCACAGGTCTTCTTTTGTGAGGTGACTTAGTTGAGCAACTAAAATTTGATCTGGAAAACAGTAGAACATATGTAGAAATACTAATTTATTCCTTTTTTATTTAATTTTATGCTGACATGACCGGACAAAATCCCATAAATAGTATAGGTCACATCCTCTTCTATGGCCATCACCCTCTACTGAATTCATTTTAATCATGCTCATCCCCTTTCTCCTAGGCATGGCACATTTTGAGTCCTAGACATATGCTAGTAGCTGTCCAGCTAGCTCCTTGCCTGACTCAGGTCTGCAGTCCCCCACCCCAACAAAAGTCAAGGTTATCAGGCTTCATAAATGCCCTCTGGCATTTATGATGTTACTGCTTCCTTTCTGGCCTCAGGTTGTTCCCCTTACTTTTTTGCGTGTGGGCTTTCCCACTGACTTGATTGTAAAGACGCTCACACCATATACATAATATGCTTTAAGTTACTTTGTGGCCAGATGATTTTGACATCTCTAGTAAGCAGAACACCAAAAACATTCTACACTTGTTCAGTCTTGCTTCCATACCTTTGCAAAAGCTGATTCCTCCTGCTGGAGAAATCTATATTCCTCACTTGTATTTATAATTCATAGGCAGTAGAGCATCCTGCTTAAGAGCAAGGACTTTGGAAACAAACTGCCTGCATTTGAATTGTGCTTACCACTTCCTAGCTGAGCATCCTGGGCAAATCACTTCACTTAACAGGGTAGCAGTAAAGATAGGTGAACTACAATATATGAAATGCTTACAGCTCTGTAAAATGCTTACAAGCACCATATAAGTGTTAGCTATTATTACTACTCTTTGTTATAGTCTTGGTTTCTGGTTTTCCTATATTTTTTCCTTATTTTCAGTCAATCCATTTTTCAATCAACAAATACTTGTGGAGACACTTAAGTGCAAGGAACTGAGCTCAATGTCAAAAGAATGTGGACCCTTGCCTCAAGGAACTTTTAAGATAACTTGGGGGGGGGGGGGCGGGGAGCGGACTTGGCCCAGTGGTTAGGGCGTCCGTCTACCACATGGGAGGTCCACGGTTCAAACCCCAGGCCTCCTTGACCCGTGTGGAGCTGGCCCATGTGCAGTGCTGATGCACACAAGGAGTGCCGTGCCATGCAGGGGTGTCCCCCACGTAGGGGAGCCCCACCCTCAAGGAGTGCACCCCGTAAGGAGAGCCACCCAGTGTGAAAGGAAGTGCAGCCTGCCCAGGAGTGGCGCCGCACACACGGAGAGGTGACACACCAAGATGATGCAAGAAAAAGAGACATACATTCCCATGCTAATGACAACAACAGAAGTGGACAAAGAAGAACATGCAACAAATGGGCACAGAGAACAGACAACTGGGGCGGGGGAGAGGGAAGGGGAGAGAAATAATAAAAATTTAAAAAAAGATAACTTGGGATCATGAGAAAATAAAAAGTATGTAAAAAATGTGAGTTGTTGGAAGGTAGTATAAGCTTAGCAAATGACTAACATAGTTAACAGTTATTTTAGAGTATGAAAATATCACATTGTATTTTTTTTTAGATTTATTTATTTCTCTCCCTTTCCCCCCAACCCCCCTCCCCCCCCCCCCAGTTGTCTGCTCTCTGTGTCAATTCGCTGTGTGTTCTTCTGTGACTACTTCTATCCTTATCATTGGCACCCGGAATCTGCGTTTCTTTTCGTTGCGTCATCTTGTGTCAGCTCTCTATGTGTGTGGCGCCATTCTTGGGCATGCTGCACTTTCTTTTGTGCTGGGTGGCTCTCCTTACAGGGCGCACTCCTTGCATGTGGGACTCCCCTATGCGGGGACACCCCTGCGTGGCAGGGCACTCCTTGCACGCATCAGCACTGTGTGTGGGCCAGCTCCACATGGTCAAGGAGGTCCAGGGTTTGAACTGCAGACCTCCCACATGGTAGGCGGATGCCCTATCCATTGGGCCAAGTCCGCTTCCACATTGTGTTTTATAACATCAAATTTTTAAAAAAATTCTGAGTGCGCTGATCATTCTATCATTTGACTTTGTAGTCTCAAAATTAAGACAAAATGGGACATGGTTCATCTATCTTTTCTCTCTTTTTTAAAAATCAAAATGTAAGTTTAAACTTCTTCCCTATGTAAAGTATAAAGTAAGCATGAATTTTGGACTTAAATAAATTTGCATTCAAATGTTGGCACTTAAAAGAAAACAAAATTGGAGGAATCGTGCTACCTGACTTTAAAACATACTACAAAGGTACAGTGGTCAAAACTGCACGATATTGGCACAAGGATAGACATACTGACCAATGGAACCAATTGAGAGTTCTGATACAGATCCTTGCATGTACAGTCAACTGATATTTGACAAGGCCATCAACCTCACTCAATTGGGAAAAAATAGCCTCTTCAACAAATGGTGTTTGAAGAACTGGATATTCATAATCAAAATAATAAGAGTGGATCATCATTTCATGCCCAATACAAAAATTAACTCAAGATGGATCAAAGAAGTAAATAAAAGGGCCAGGACTATAAAGCTCCTGGAAGATAATGTAGGGAAGCATCTATAAGATCTTGTAATGGGAAATGGCTTCATAAACTTTATACTCAAAGCACAAGCAACAAAAGGAAAAATACATAAATGGGACCTCCTCAAAATTAAAAACTTTCGTGCTTCAAAGGAGTTTGTCAAGAAAATGAAAAGACAGCCTACTCAATAGGGAGAAAATATTTGGTAACCATCTATCTGATAAGGGCCTAATAGCCAATGTATATAAAGACATCTTCATCTCAAAAATCAAAAGACAAACAACTCATTTAAAAAATGGGCAAAAGATTTGAATAGACACTTCTCCAAAGAAGCAATACAAGTGGCTAAGAAGCACATGAAAAGATGATCAACAACACTAGCTATTAGGGAAATGTACATCAAAACTACAATGAGATATCATCTTGTATCTATTAGACTGGCGGCTATTAAAAAAACAGAGGACTACAAGTGTTGGAGAGAATGTGGAGGAATAGGAGCACTTATCCACTGCTGGTGGGAATGTGGAATGGTGCAGGCATTGTGGAGGACAGTTTGGTGGTTCCTCAGGAAGCTAACTACAGAACTGCCATATAATCCAGCAATTCTGCTTCTGGTTATATACCCAGAAGAACTGAAAGCATGGACATGAACAGGTATATGCACAGCAATGTTCAAGTATCCATCAACAGATGAGTGGACAAGCAAACTGTGGTTTATACACACAACAGAGTATTACTCAGCTGTAAGAAGGAAAGCAGTGTTAACACATGGGACAACATGGATTCATCTTGAGGACCTTATGCTGAGTAAAGTAAGCCAGTCACTGAAGGACAAATATTATATGACCTTACTGATATGACTTAAGCAAATTGAGCAGATTCACAGAGCTAGAGTCTGGAAGACAGGTTATCAGGAGATAGAAAGGGAGTAGATTTTGGTGAGTTGATACTCAATATGGGCAAAACGTATGATAAAGTGGAAAGGGGTGGATGGGCAATGGATGGAGGCGATAGTGATGTGATTGGGTGTGGTGGTGATGGGATGTGAGGGGGAGTAGGGTGGGTTGGACTATCCCCGGAACTGGGGGGAGGGCTAGAGGAAGGAATAGGTGAACTCTGAGGATCTGTAAGTATGTGGTTAAAACTACAAGGCGGGAATGTTCTTTTGGCAAATGTGGCAGGGAAGGTTGCTGGTGCAGGGCGCCAGGTTTGGAGGATATTGGGATTGGGGCATACCTGGGGCATGCTTATATCGAATATGAAAGTGTTCATTTTGCCATAGTGTGTTATCTCAGTGGGTGGAGACCCACACAATAAACAAGAAAATATTAAACTCCCATCCTGGGGAGTCCTGCTGTATTTTCAATTAGAGGGACAACAATCTCTTACTGAGGAGTGGGTGCTGCTCAGTAGTTGAGCTCCTGCTTCCCATAGACAAGGTCCCAGGTTCATTCAATCCCTGACACCTTCTAAAAAAAAAATCTCTCGAGAACATAGGCAGTGCCTGCCTAATAAAAGAAAACAGACCAATATGTCAAGCCCTAAACATTATTGCATGTAACTATGAACTTATTCCTCAAAAATGGAAACTTAGTGGTTACCATAGGTTCCAAGGGGAGGGGGAGAGAAGAATAGAATAGATGGAACATAGGGCAGTGGAATTGTTCTGCATGATCTTGCAATGTGGATACAGGCCATTTTAAATTTTGTCAAAACCTATAAAAGTATATGGTGCAAAATGTAAACCATAATGTCAACCTTTGGCCATGGTTAGTAGCAATGCATCAATATTTGTACAACAATGTAACAATGTGCCATACTCATGTAAGATATTATTAATAGGAGAGAGTAGGAGAGGGGGAGGGGATTTAGTATATGGGAATCCCCTGTATTTCCTATGTGACTTTTCTGTAATCGAAAGCTTCTTTGAAGATAAAGAGAAAAAAATTAGACAGTAAGGAAATATATGGAAGAAACTGTCACTGTACATAAAAGGTAATAGGCGATGGACTTGGCCCAGTGGTTAGGGCGACCATCTACCAAATGGGAGGTCTGCGGTTCAAACCCTGAGCCTCCTTAACCCGTGTGGAGCTGGCCCATGCGCAGTGCTGATGTGCGCAAGGAGTGCTGTGCCATGCAGGGGTGTTCCCCGTGTAGGGGAGCTCCACATGCAAGGAGTGCACCCCGTAAGGAGAGCCACCCAGCACAAAAGAAAGTGCAGCCTGCCCAGAAATGGCGCCACCCACACGGAGAGCTGATACAGCAAGATGATGCAACAAAAAGAAACACAAATTCCCAGTGCTGCTGACAACAACAGAAGCAGACAAAAGAAGACACAGCAAATAGACACAGAGAACAGACAACTGGGTGGGGGGAGGGAAGGGGAGAGAAATAAATAAATCAATAAATCTTAAAAAAAAAAAAAGGTAACAGATGTTATGGTGATGAAAGACACAATGAAAAATATTTTATTTTTTATTCTTGTATTTTGTTATATTATTTTAAAATTTGCTTATTTTTTGGCTTTATTTTTGGGGAGGATTTGGATTGCAGAAGGGTCACAACTGTGGCAGGGGAGGATTACTGGTATGGCTGTCAGCAATTAGGGGATGTGTGGGGAGGGGTGCACCTGGGCATGCCTCAATGGCATATGAATATGTCCAAGTGGTCATGAGGTGGTGTCTCATTGAGTGGAGACCCACGAAATAATTGAAAGAATATTGAATTCCCATACTGAGAAGTCCTGCTACATTCTTTAGTACAGCAGCAAGAATCACCTGAGTATGTGGCCAGTAGCCAGTGCCCAGTGAAGGAGGCCCTTGATATTGATGGTTGTACTTATGAACCTTGTTCTTGTGAAATTGAAACTTAGCTTAGTATTATATAGTACCTAAGAGTTACCTCTTGAAAGTCTCCTTGTTGCTCAAATGTGGCCTCTCTCTATGCCAAACTCAGCATATAAATGTACTGCCTTCCCATGGTGTGAGATATGACTCCTGGGAATGAGCCTCCCTGGCACCAAGGGATTATTACCAAGTGTCAACTTGTGATACATTTGAAAAAAGACCTTGACCAAAAGGAGTAGATATTAAATACAAAAAAGTTTTTATGGCTAAGAGATTTCAAAGTAAGTTGGGAGGTCATTCTAGAGGTTACATTTATGCATGTTTTGGGAGGATCTCATTGACTCCCACAGTAAACAATTCCTCAAACAATGGGGTTCCTGAGGATTCTAGAGACATCTTGACACTATACGCAGGGCAGACAATATTAGGAATTCGGCACCCTGTCATTGGGCCTTATTTTGGAATATATGCTCCCCAATATAAGAGTTAGACTCAATTTCCCTATACATGGTTCTTATGCCCCTTTTATTTGAACTTATAATTAGCACTATACCCATTAAATATATGTCCCAGAGACTTAAATCTTTCGTTGTTCAAATGCCAGTTGAGTCCTGAATCTCAGCAGGGTTGCAATACCCACTTTCCAGTTCATTGGACTCACTCAGGACAAGTAACAAATGGATGATGATTGACAATGCTCATCCCAAAAACCAGAGAATCTACAACTGCAAGCAAGACAGTTCTATCATCTTCCTCATGGGATCCAAGCCCCGTCTCAATTAGAAATAGAGTGGGTAACACCATCCCCAAGTCCTCAAGACTGAGAAATGCACAAATGTAAGAGGGTAATGCACCTGTGGACTAAAGTAAACCTATTAATATTCCAGCAATGGAAGAGCTTGTAACACTGATATAAATGCAATAGCCAGCAGAGGTTCTGAGGGGAGGGAGAGGGAAGAATAGTGTAACATGGGGCATTTTGGGGACCCTGGAATTGTCCTGCATGACACTGTAATGATGGAATCAGGCCATTATACATTTTGTCAAAACCTATAAAACTGTGTAATGCAAAGCATAAACTATAATGTAAACTATAATTCATGGCTAGTAACAATGCTTCAATACGTGTTCGTCAATTGTAACAAATGTACCACACTAATGGAAGATGTTGTTAATGGGGAAAAGTGTGGGAGGGGGAGAGGATGAGGGATATGTGAATCCCCTTATATTTTCAATGTAATACTTAAGTAATTTAAATCTTCTTTCAAAAGAACACTTAAGAAAAGGAAAAAAGAAAAAAATGCTGGCTCTTTGACTAGTTAAAATGGGATTTTGTTTAAGCCTCTTAATTTCATGAAGGTTCTTAATCTTTAAAACTGGCATAATAAAAACTGCTTCACAGTTTCCTTAGAAAAAGGATTAAAAGTGACAAGAAATATAATGTATAAAATGTACAAAGGGCATATGGTAATTATTCATGTATCCCTTAAGATACATTTTCACATTCTGTTAATCTTTCCCAAACTGACACTGTCATTGGGATGACCAGTTGCCTTTATTCGAGCTATTTCTATACATGTCCCATCTCCCCTTCTAAACCCTTGGAGATAAGAAACAGTGCTTTATTCATCTTCTAGTCAGCACATAATTTATTCTTGTTATGTCAATAGCCTCTGCTGAATGAAAAAGGTTCTCCCACAGAACCTGGGAGTTGTCCCCTCTGCCCAGTGCATGGGTGTAAATGGCTGACTGGCACTTCAGAGACTAAAAAAAGGGAGAAAGGGGACTGCTGCAAGGGGAAATAGAAAGGCAAGAAAGAAAAAAATACCTATACGTAATATAAAAATGATATATTGTACATAGCATATACATATATTACAACTAAAACAAATGATAAATTTATAAATTATATAATATAAATTATAACATATAATTTATAAAATATATACATTTATGTAGAAGTACAAAATATATGTTGATTTTCTAATTTTCCCCACAGTAGGTACTGAGTGAAAAAATAGAATGACTAAGTCACTGAAAATACATCATATAATAATAGTATATTCAAAAGACAGATAAAGGCATTCGACTTACAGAATAGCAGTATCTTCCCTTGAGGTAATACAAAAAAGCTTCTCCAGGTAAAAGTTCTAGTGCTTTATCTAGATGTTCCTGAAAGAAACATACAAAGGAAATGTTTTCTCCTGTGTCTCAGATATTGCTGAGTGGAACTGTACCAAAGTCTGCTTAACTCCAAAAGGCTTTAAATGTTGTCTTATGCTCTGTAATCACTATGATTAATTCTTATCAATAATTCAATTATCAAAAAATGATTGTTCACAACCACAATTGTGACTAAGATTTGATAAAACTACATATAATGTAAAGCCAAAATGTCACTATTAAAATAGAAACATCCAAGTCAAAATGCTCACCTGCCCATGACTTGCCTTACTGAAGCTTACAGATATCGAATGGCATGGAGTAGAGTGTAATGGAAGAAAGAATATCAGGTAGGGGAGGAATCTATTCCCATGACATGGCAAAAATGGTATAGGGAGCTGGAAGACAAGGAAGTACTGTTTGCCCATCCCTATAACTATGGACCCTGAGGGGTTATTTATTAAGCTATCATAACTTCAGCAAATAATAAATGATGTGCATATATATGTATTACTTATTTTTTCCATCTATTATTGTAAACATAAGCCCTAGATTGGATCCTACTCCACTCCCAATACCAAGTCAACATGCAGTAAGGTTTATGATGTTGGCTGAAGGTCTACTTCTCTATGTTTGAAAAAATAATACTCATCTATTATGTGACTTCTTTCAGGATCTAGAACGATAATAGTCTTTAGTCACATAAATAGTTTGATTCTTTCTGTCATGGTACTAACTATTTAAAGGCTGCAAATTCATTTTCCCACTGTTGAAGTAAAAAAAAAAAGATGAAATTTTAGAGCTTAATTTGTTGAACAATCTAATTTATACCTGTTAATAGAACATATAGCTACATCAAAACATTTATAATATCAGGAAATACCTTGAAGCAATATCCATAGTTGATTTTGTTTTGCAAGCCCTCAAACTCAGATACATAGCCACATAAAACTGCGTACCTGAAAAGGATAAGAACAGTGGAAATGGTGTGAAATTTTAATCACATACTGCCAAATATAACATTAGAAATATATAAGGCAATCATTAATATTTAACAAAAGTCTTCATACAGATATATATTCCCTAGAAATAATAAATACTTGACATTAACATGAGGCCAGCTTCTGCTTTTATACTAGGGTACCACCAATCTCAGATGTATTTTGTGAGGGTAAAATGAGCAAATACATGGAAAGTGCTTGGCACATAGTGAGTTTCAATAAAAATTAGCTGCCACTCTTGGCATCATCATCAACACTGAAATCACAAAGAAATGCTCAGAAAAAGTCTAACCACATAAGTATTAAATTGGAAAACATATCATGTCAACAAATTTATGAACTTAAAAATATTATTAATACTGTAAACCAACCAGAACTAGAAGACATATAGAGGACACTTCATTCAACAACAGCAAAATACATATTCTTCTCAAGTGCACACGGATTACTCTCTAGGACAGACCATATGTTAAGTCACAAAACAAGTCTCAATAAATTTAAGAAGACTGAAATCATACAAAGTATCTTGTCAACTATAATGGAATGAAGCTAGAAATCAATGGCAGAGGGAGAACTTGCAAATACACCAGTACGTGGAATTTAAACTATACTGTTAAACAACCAATAAGTCAGAGAAGAAATCATAAGGGAAATTAGGAAATATCTCGAAATGAATGAAAATGGGAACACAAAATACCAAAACTTACGGGATGCTGCAAAAGTAGTGCTCAGAAAATTATAACTCTAAATGCTTACATTTAAAAAGAAGAGAGATCTCAAATCAGTAGCTTAACCTCATACCTGGAGCAGCTATAAAGAGAAGAGCCATCTAAACCCAAAATGAGCAGAAGGTAGGAAATAATAGATTAGAGCAAAGATAAATGAAATAGAGACTAGAAAACCAATGGAGAGAATCAATGAAACCAAAAAATGATTTTTTGAAAAGACCAACAAAACTGACAAATCTTTAACTAGACTAACTATATATGTGTGTGGTATAATCCTTTTGTAAATATCTGTGAGGTCTATAATAATGTCTTCCCTTTCTGATTTTTGTTATTTGCATCCTTTCTCTTTTTTTATTGTCAGAAATCAGTACAAATATAAGAGCGCTCTCTCATGAACTACAACAAATATACATTACGTAATACATGGTGTTAATAATAGGAAGTGTATGGAAAAATATAACAAATGTATGCTATGGACCATAGTTGGTGGTAGCAGTCTGATGATGTTCTTTCATAATCTGATGCTGATGTTCCACAACAGTGTGACGTGTTGGTAATGGGGTGTTGCATGGAAATTCTGCACCTTATCCATGATTGTTTTGTAGGCTCACAACTTCTCTAGTAAAAAACATTTCAAAAAGGTTTATAAGAAGATATGAACATTTGTACACCAACAAATTAGACAATCTAGATGAAAAAGGAGAAATTCCGGAAAACACACAAATTACTTAAACTGATTCAAGAAGAAACAGAATATTTCAAGTAAAGAGACTAAATCAGTAATCAAAAACCTACCAATAAAAAATACAGAACCAAATGGTTTTACTGGTGAATTTTATCAAACATTCAATGGAGAATTAACACTAATCCTTTTCAAAGGCTTCCAAAAAATTGAAGAGGTAGGAAGACTGAAGCTATAAAGCCAGCATTACACTAACATCAAAGCCAGATAGAAATACCACAAAAAAATAAAATTATAGACCAATATACCTTATAGAAAAAATACCCTAGACCAATATACTTTATAAATGCAATATATCTAAGATCAAAATACCTTATAGATGCAAAAATCCTCAACAAAATACTAGCACACTGAATCCAATTGCACATTAAAAGGAATATACACCCCCAGGAATTCAAGGGTGGTTCAACATAAGAAAATCAATCTAAGTAATACACCACATTAAGGAAGAGAAAGAAAGAAATCACATGGCCATCTCAAGCAACGCAGAAAGACATTTAATGAGTGCCAGCACCCATTCTTGATAAAAACACTTAGAAAACTGAGAATAGAAGGGAACTTCCTCAACAAGATAAAGGGATTATATGAAAAGCCCATAGCTAACATCATACTCAATGGTGAATGACTGAAAACTTTTCCCCTAAGATTAAGGACAAGACAAGGGTACACTTTATCACCATTGCTATTCATCATTGTCGTGGAAGTGTTAGCCAGAGAAATTAGGTAAGAAAAAGAAATAAATCACATCCAAATTCAAAAGGAAGAAGTAAAACTTTTTCTGTTTGCAGATGACAAAATTTTATAGATACAAAATACCAAAGAATCTATAAGAAAGCTACTAGAGCTAATAAATGAATTAAGCATAATGGCAGGATATAAGATGAACACACAAAAATCAATGCTGTTTCTATACACCAGCAAGGAACAATCTGAAAAGAAAATCAAGAAAAAAAAATCCATTTACTAATAGCAACTAAAAGAATAAAATATCTAGGAATAAGTTTATCCAAGGATGTAGGACTTATATACATAAACTACAAATCATTACTGAAAGAAATTAAAGAATATCTTAAAAAAATGGAAAAGTATTCCATGTTCATGTATTGGAAGATAATTTCATTAAAATGTCAATGCTAACCAAAGTAATTTACAGACTTAATGCAATTCCAATGAATTTGGCCAGCAAAGCCCACTCTCCAGATTGGGGATTCAACACAGGAACATAGGAAAGCAGAGACTGAAACGCCTCTGTGGAAAGGTATACTCACTAGCGCCATCTGATGGCCAGTTTGGAAACTGCACGGACAAAAACTGTTGGCACTCTATCCAACCCCTGGGAGAAAATCTGCACCCCACTAGTGTGTCCCTGGCCCAATTTTGAAAACTTAAGCTGGGCTATTTTAAAGACTGAGAATAAGTTGAACCAAATATCAAAGATAAGCTGTGAGGATAAAAAATGAACTATAGGCAAGAAAGAGAAATCGACCATCAGAGTAAATTCACCAACAAATTCAGATGCCTAGACATCAGCAAAAACTTACAAGCCATACTAGGAAATAGGAAGCAAGGGTCCAGCCAAAAGAACAAACCAAATATCCCAAAGAGGTACAGGATTTAATGCAATTAATCAGTGATAATCACATAACCCTCTGAAATCACTTCAAATAATATAAAGAAAATATGATAAAGAAGTAAAATTTATTAAAAAGACACTGGGAGAGCATAAAGAACAATTTGAAAGCCTGCAAAGAAAAGTAACAGACATTATGGGAATGAAAGATATGATGGATGAGATGAAAAATACAGTAGAGGCACGTAAGAGTGAATCTGAATTGCTTGAAGACAGAATTAGTGATTTCGAAGAAAGAACATTTGAACTGGAAAAGACAGGCAAACAGAAAGAGAAGAGAATGGAAAAAATGGAACAGAGTCTCAGGGAATTTAATGGCAACACAAAATGCACAGACATTCACATTATTGGTATCCCAGAAGAAGAGAATGGAAAAGAGATAAAAACAATATTTGAGGAAATGATAACTTCCCAACCCTTGTGAGGGACATAAATATCAATAGTCAAGAAGGACAACATACCCCAAACAAAACAAATCCAAACAGACCTACCTTGAAACACCTACTGTTCAGAATGAGATAAAGAGAGGCATCTGAAAGCCGCAAGAGAAAAGCAAAGCATCACATACAAGGCAAACTTGATAAGATTAAGTGCCAACCTCTCATCAGAAGCTACAGAGGAGAGAAGAAAGTAGTATGATGTATTTAAGGTACTGAAAGAGAAAAATTGCCAGCAAAGCTGTTCTTCAAAAATAAAGGTGAATTCAAAGTCCTCACAGACAGACAAAACTGACAGAACATGTTACCAAAAGACCAGATTTGCAAGAGATACTAAAAGGGTAGCTGCAGCCTGAAGGGAAAAAACAAGGGCAAAAGATTTGGAGAAGAGTTTAGAAAAGAAGTTTATTAGGATAAGAAGAGAGATAATAGAACAATATGACAACAGAGAGCTGAAGGACAAAATGGATGAAGTAAGTAATGCTTTTACAGTAATAACACTGAATGTTAATGGATTGAATTCCCCAATCAAAAGACATAGGCTGACGGAATGGATAAAAAATATGAGCCATCTATACATTGTCTACAAGTGACCCACCTCAGACATAAGGACACAACCATGTTAAAAGTGCAAGGTAGGAAAGAGGTATTCCATGTAAAAAGTAACCAAAAAAGAGCTGGAGTAGACCAGATAAATGTAAAATAACAACATTGTAGTATATGAGCAATAATTACTCAGTGCAACTGGCAAATTGTTCCTGTGATTCTTTTTCACACAAAATAATTACTTGCTTTTAATTAAAAAAAAAATTGACAAAAGAGTCGAATAGACTTTCTCCAAAGAAGATATTCAAATGGCCAATAAGCACATGAAAAGATGTTCAAGGTCATCTGCCATTAGAGAAATGCAAATCAAACCCACAATGAGATACCACCTCACACCCACTAGAAGGGCTATTATTTAAAAACCAGAAAACAAGCGCTGGTGAGAAATAGCAAATTGTTGGTAGGAATGGAAAATGATACAATCTCTGTAGAAAACAGTTTGGCAGTTACTCAAAAAGATAAACATAGAACTACCAACTACCATATGACCTGGAAATCCCACTTCCAGGCATATACCCAAAAGAACTAAAAGCAGGGACTCAGACAAATGTTTGTAAACCAATTTTCATAGCAGGAATTATTCACAATTATTAAACAGATGTATGGATAAACAAAATGTGGTATAGACATATAATGGAATATTATTCAGTCTTAAAAATGAATGACATTTTGATACATGCTAGTACATGGATGAACCTTGACAACATCATGCTGAGTGGACAAAGGCAGACTCAGAAGGGCAGATAACGTATGGTTCCGCTTAAATGAAATCGCTAGACTATGAAAATTCATAAAGACAGAAAGTGGAGTACATTTAGCAGGGGTGGAAGGGGTTAAGGAGGCATGAGAAGTTAATGCATAAAGGATAGACTGTTTCTGTTTAGGCTGCTGGGAACATTCTGGTAATGGATGGTGGTGAGGGTAACACCATTGTGAGTATAATTAATTCCACTGAATTGTATGCTTGGGAGGGTTGAGATAGGAAAGTTTATGTTGTATATATGTTTCCACAATTTAAAAATGAGAAAGACTAAAGCGACAATGACAACTAAATGCAATACATGATCCTGGCCTTGATTTTAATGGAAGGAAAAATGCCCAGAAGGACATTATTGGGACATGAAAAAAACCGGACTATATATCAATGCTAAAATGTTTGAACTTGATAACTCTACTTAAGGTGGTTATATAAATGAATATCCTTGTTCTTAGAAAATATTAAGTATTCAAGGAGCATGATGTCTGCAGCCAAGTCAAATGTTTAGAAAATAGGTAGTAGATGGGTAGATATAATTATACGACAAATGTAGCAAAATGTTAACCATTGGTGGATTTAGATATCTGATTTGGGGTATGTTGGAGTTCTCTTTATGAATTTTATATTATTTTTGCAACTGTCCTGTGGGTTTGAAATTATTTCAAAATAAAAAGTTTGAAAACTATTATTAAAAGTTTCTCAATCTTTGTAAAACTTGTTTCCTCTTGAATAAAACATTCATGCACTCCTTTAATGCCATTTGAAAATAAAAATAAATATGACTAAAATTGAATAAAGTAAAAAGTGATTTTAGAATATGCTTTTTCAAAGTACTCCCTATCCTCCTCAAACCTTTGTAGAAAAACTGCAGTAATAGAATAGCACAATCATAGATTATTTACTTTTTTCCAGAGGGAACATAAAATTCACATAAATAATTATTTGACTTTAAGTTGGTTGCATTATTTGTTCAACAATTTGCTCATTTACTCTAAAAACTGGGGAAAACTGGGAATATATTACTTTTCAATTTCAGAGTGTTTCTGTCAATCCAAAATTATTCAGAGTCTGTCTGTCTGAAGCAAAATATCCATTTATCTAAATGTTTCAAATATAGGTGTTAATTTTTACTTGCATTGTCAGAACAACTGAGATGAAAATGAAATTTTGCATGTTATTTATCACCATCATTTCAGAGACTAAGCCAAAATTTCAAGCTTAGAATTGAAATGAACAATTTTATTAATTTTGATCAATAAAACCACTCCTGGACACAAAAGATCACATAATTCCCAGTATCTCTGTACAACCAATAAAATGGCCATTTTCAAGTTATGTTTTTTTTGACCATCCTAATTTTCAGCCTCTATATAATCAACTGAATCACTATGGTAGAAGCAAGAGTGTTGATTAAATCAGTGTACATTACAAGTGATCTGAGAACTTAACTAGATTGGAAAATACCACTTACAATGCTAAACATAGACTCATCATATGACCCAGCAATCATACATATAGGTATATACCCAAATACATTGAAAACTGATATCCACAAAGAAACCTGCATACAAATGTTTTTAAGAACTTTATTCATAATTGCCAAAAGTTGAAAGCAACTAAGATGTCCTTTAATAGGAGAAAGGAGGAACAAACTGTGGTACATACATACAATGGCGCATTATTCAGTGATAAAGAGAGATGAGCCATCAAGCCAAGAGGAGACAGGGACGAAACTTAAATGCTCATTGCTAAGTGAGAGAAGCCAGTCTGAAAAGGATGCATACTGCATGATTCCAAGTACATGTCATTCTAGAAAAAGCGAAACTAGAGAGACAGTAAAATGATGAAAGGGCTCAGGGGGAGGTGAGGGCAGGATGCGCAGGAGGCGCACAGGGGATTTTAGGGCTGTGGAACTATTCTGTATGATACTGTAATGCTGTATACATGGAATTGTGCATTTGTTAAAACCCATAGAGCTGTGAACTCAACATATGCAGAGTGAACTCTAAATCAAGGACTTTAGTTAACAATATGTCAGCATTGGTTCATCAATTGTAACAATATATGTACCACATTAGTGCTGGATATTAATAATAGGGGAAACTGTGTGTGTGTGCATATGTGTGTTGTGGGGAGTATGGGAATTCTCTCTACTATATGCTCAATTTTTCTGTAAGTCTAAATCACTATAAGAAGGTAAAGTCAAATATAAAACAACTGCTATTGTCACTGTCATCTCGAGTTTCACCAAGTTTTTTTGAAATATCCTCTGTCTTTCTGTTTTATCATTTCTCTCAGAGAGTTCCAGATTGTGGGGCAACTCCAATCCTTCTAAAATTCCACACATCTGTACTCTCAAACTCCCTGTTTTTGTTATGGGCATTATTACTTTCCAACGCATTCAGATTTAAGACCTTAGGCCACTTTAAAAAAAATTCAAATAACGTTTTTATTTTAGAATAGTTTTAGATTTAAAGAAAAGCTTCAAAGAAAGTAGAGCTTACATATACTCCACTTTCTCATATACCCATTTTTCCCTATTGTTAACATCTTACATTACTATGGTACATTTATCAAAACCGTACCAATATTAACATACAATTGCTATAATGCACCAATATTAATGAATTGTTACCAACTGACCTGCATACTTTATTCAGATTTTCATTTGATTTTGCCTAATGTCTTCAGGCACTTTTGACACCTTTCTCTCCTTTATCTTTCCTTCCATACTTATCCCCATTAACTCTCACTTTCTTAGGTATTTTTTCTAATATGCTAAATACTTGTGCATTATTATTGTCACCCATCACATAGTGATCATAAACACTGTTCCTCCTAATTTTGTTATTTGCAGCTTTTTAAAGTATACCTCCTGTATCTTTACAAATGACAAAATCACTGAACACACAGGATCAAAGATATAGGCCTGGGATTCTAGAGTAATCAGCAGGTTGACAATACTCTATTATTCAACACACTGAGGCTCAAACCATTTAATCAGTATGGGTAACCCAGTAGTACGCCCACATTTCTATATCTTGTTCACAAGGTTATGAGTGAACTTGCCTCAAGGTCTCGCTTAAATCCAGATATTCTAGGCCAGTTTTCCTACTCTGTGTACTAGGAAAGAAATAAAAATCATGTCACATTTTTAGAAAAATCCATGTTGGGTCCACTTGAACTTATTTCTTCATCTAGAGATTTATAAAACAATTAAACCAATTATTTTTGCTGGAATCCAATGAACAGATGTTGTGTTCACTGATCTGTAATGGTGGAATTCATTTTCTGTTTTCTGAAAATCAGAACTACTCATGAATATCTCTAGGTTTTTATTTTGCTTTCTCAGCACACTTTCTCCAAGTTACTGAGTAAAGAAAGAAAAACCATGATTTATAAATACCACTATATGAAATATGTATGTTTCCCTTTTGAATAATCTGTTACTAGTGTGTTATCTTTTTCATGATCCTTTTGAAATCTGCTTCTTTAAAGTCTAAAATATTATTTACCTTCCTACATATCATAAATTTAAAGGTGACCTGGCCCCTTTCTCCCAAAGGGTCATCACTTCTTTCTATCAATTCTAGCTATAAGTATGTGTACTTTTTTTTTTATGCTGGTCATTTAAAAATTCAATTTAAAGCTGTATTTCACAAACTACTAGGGTTCATGGAAACTCTGAGGAAAGTTAATTCACAATATGGTCTATTACCCTCATCTAGAGGTCATTCTAATTATATATGCTTTGACAGGAATTCTGTATTTTCTTTGAATTAATATTGAATATCTCCTTAATAACTGATGAACATTAATGTTTCAACAACTACTATAACAACTCCATGACATATGCTGAAGCACTCTTGATTTGGCATCAGTGCTATTTATACTGTGAGAGAGTGGAGGAAGCATACAAGAAATGTCGAGTATGTAAGTACACAAGATCCTGGGTTCTAGTTTCTTTCTATTTTTCCACTTATTGTGTGACCCTGATTTCTCAGCAACACATATGCACACATGCACATTCACACAAACACATACACGCATACACTCAAGCTATGACTTCCACAAAGTGCAAACAGGCTGCTCTGTGAATCACATGCTGTAAGGGATGTGGATATAATTTATGAACAGTAGAGAACAACAAATATTTAAGACATTATTTATAATTAAGGTCAGGCCTATTTGGCCAACAAACTGCAAATCCATTGGTAACTTTATTTTCTCAATTCCAGAGTACTATTTTAGGCTGGTACAATGGAAAAACTTACATAGCCTTAAAGTCACAAAGCAATTTCCTTTTGAAAAAACAAAGGTTAAAAACCAAGTCTTAAAATTGTACTTGCTTTTCAATTATTCCCTAAATATTAATCTTTTATGGTGATTATCCCTAAGATTACATCTTTTGCTTCAAATTGAAGGTTTATAAACCATTAAGTAACATTGTAAACCAAGGATTGCAAACTTTCTATTAGTACCCAAGAATAAATGTTTTTAGGTTTTCGGGTCAGATGGTCTCTGTTACAACTACACAACACTGTCACTGTACACAAATGCATAATTGCGACTGTGTTCCAATAAAACTATTTATAAAATCAGCACACAGATTTCGCCTGTAGGCCATCGTTCGTCATTCATGCTGAAGGAATGAGAAAATGCTTTTATTAACATACTAATAACCTAAATAAGATTCCAGCAGAGTAAGATCTTTTCTCAACATTGTATTACAATTAATTAGAGAAATAGTTAACCTAAATTAAATACAATGTTTTCTTAGGTCAAAGTTTAGATTTTTTCCCCATCATCCCAGACCTGACTACAACTATTGAACTGAATGAGAACATTTGCACTCAGTAGACGTATTATAGTGTATTCTAAGAATTAAGACATAATTTGCACTCAAATTTATTAGATTTTTATTGACAATTAGATTTTAATATTTTTAAAATTAGGAACCAATACTGATTAAGAAATCATGTGGGATGGCAGCAACATAGCAACATAAATGTCTCCTGAAAAAACCTCCCCAGAGAGCCAGCAAATAAAAGAACAAATCCCGCTTGCTTAGAACTCTGAAGGATGGTAGAGACTGGAGAAGGACCCCACAAATGCTGAATTGAAGAAAAAGAAAAATATCAGGTAGGAAATTTCCGCCCCTGGACCTGCTGATCCATTCCCTTTCCCTCCCGTGGTTCCATGCACCTTGGGAGTTACTCAGAGATAGCAGTCAGCACCCCTTCCTCCTCCCGCCAGGAACATGGGCCACAGCCCACAGCAATGGGTTAAAGCCCCATGCATATCCAGGCACAGGGACCCAAGTCCACAAAGGCCTGGACCAAAGGCAAGCTGCTGAAGACTGCTGCATTCAAAAATACCCACAACAGGAAGAGAGAGAGAGAGAGACAGACAGACAGACAGACTGTGGTAAAGCTGCAGCTGGAAAGTGCTGCGCTCACTCAATCCAGTTTCTGTTGACTGGACCACCTAAAGGCAAAATGGACTTTTCTGGAGTGATCCACCTTTCTGGATTGACTCCATCTGGCTCCCCAGGGTGGGATACCCTAACTGGGAAGAAACCAGAGGTTGAAAAGCATCACAGGGAAAAAGGGTATGTGTGTGGGGGGGCTGTTAACTGAACTGCTATAAGATAGGAGGGACTCAGAACTGAAAAAAGTAAGGAAAACTGGGCACTGAGTGAGAGAGAGAATTTAAACAAATCATAGGAGCTGGGGAGAACATTCTGCACAAAAACAAACAGAACAGATCAAGATTCCTGGGGTAAGAACAGAGGAAAGGAAGTTTTCTTCTGGAAATGAAATAATTACACAAAAAGTGAAATCTTAAAAATTGTACCACATATCCAGAGCAAAAATCAGATGAAGAGCTGAGAAAATCAGTTAAATATGGGCTATTCTAAAGATCTAGAATAAGTTGGGTCAAGCATCAATGAAGAGCTTGAACACAATTAACAATAAAACCCTAGATAAGAGGGAGAGAGTGACCTTCAGAGTTAACTCATCAAGATAAATATGCTGCCTAGACATCAGCAAAAAATTACAAACCATACTAAGAAACAGGAAGATATGGTTTAACCAAGAAACAAAACAAAACTTCAGAGGAGACACAGAATTTAGAACAACTAATCAAAGAAGTTCAAACAAATCTAAAGCAATTCAAGGAGATGAAGGAAAATATGCATAAATAGATGAAGGATATTAAGCAGACAATGTGTGAGCATGAAGAAGAATTTGAAAGTATAAAAAGAGATATAACAGAGGACAACCAGTAAGATGGCAGCAGAGTAATGTGCTCCTAGAGTCATCGTGTGCTACAGGGCAGTTAGTGACCATCCAGAGTTATCTAAAGCACCTGTCTGGGGGCTCCAGAGACCAGAAGAGTATCCTGCAACATTCTTGAAAGAATGGAAGGAGGAGACTACCATCTGCAGAGAGGATTTGTGAGTAGAGCACTTCACACCATGGAGGCCAGTGCCCATCCTCCATTGGAGGCACAAGTCACCTTGGGAGCTATTCTGTAGTTGGAATTGGAAGCTCCACAGGGAAGGAAGAGACAGTTGGACACCAACCTCAGCTACTGATTAATAAACTCAGCAGGCTGAAGTGTAATACTAAATTTGAACCTATCCAAGTCAGAAAGACGCTGGTAGTCGCCATTTTAACTCTGCCCCCAACATGAGGGGAAGTGGGAGGGAGTGACAATCACAGTGTTAGTAGGGACCAGCTTCTTTCCATCCAGATCAAATTGTAGCTCTAGCCTAAGCCCCAGCCCCACCTCTGGCAGGGTGGAAGCTGGGGGCACCTGCGCCAGCTTCTCCAGGAAATTACCGGCCACACCTGAGGCCAACAATCATCTTACTACGGCGGTGTAAGCCGCCTCAGGAGCTATTCTGTGGCTATAATTTGAAGCTCCATTTCCCAAAAATGATAGGAAGAGATGGTTGGCAACCAATTTCAGCTATTAATTAGTAAATTCGACTGGCTGAAGTATAACCCTAAGAACAGCTAAAATTTGAACATGTCCAAGTCGGAAAGAGGCTGGTAGCCACCATTTTGACTCCACCCCCAGCATGAGGGGAAGCCGGGATGACTGAAAATCACAGTGACAGTAGGGACCGGCTTCTTTCAACCAGATTGGACTGCAGCCCTAACCTAGGCTTCAGCCTCACCTTTAGCAGGGAAGAAGTTGGCGGGCCCAGCACCAGGCTCTCCGTGTAATTCGGCAGGCAAAGATTGAATAGTCAGAAGTCTACCCGGGTAACTGCGGTTATTTTGGACCTGCATAGCATAGACTGCTGCCCACACCTGCAGCTCCATTCTTGCCCCAGGCAGGGGAAGAAGGGGCATGAAGCTTCATTATTTTCTCTGGGCAACTAGAGCTTCGCCCTGCAAAACTTGGATTATTACAAACAGCTGTGGTTCTGTACTCCTGGCAAAGGAGAAATGTGGGAGAAGCTTCATCTGTCCCTTGGGCAATGTGGACAGCTTGAGCCTCCACAGCTTACAGCAAGAGCTATATCCTTTGCTTCTACTACACAAACAGCAAGGGAAAAAGGGCAAGAAAGCCAAAACTAAAGAGAGAAAGTGCACCCAGAATAAATCCAACTAGTATGCCAGAAATCAAGATGCCAACAAAAAATTACAATTCACACCAATAAACAGGAAGATATGGCCCAGTTAAAGGAACAAGATAAGCCTCTAGCTGACATAAAGGAGTTGAGACAACTAATCATAGATGTTCAAACAAGTCTCCTTAATAAATTCATTAAGATGGCTAAAGGGATTAAGGATATTAAGAAGACATTGGACAAGAACTAAGGGAAGAATTTGAAAGCATACATAGAAAAACAGTAGATCTTATAGGAATGAAAGATACAAAAAATGAAAGTAAAAATACACTAGAATCATATAATAGCAGATTTGAGGAGGCAGAAGAAAGGATTGGTAAGCTTAAAGAAATGACCTCCGAAAGCAAACATACAAAAGAACTGATGAAGAAAAGAATGGAAAGACTTCATCAAGGTCTCAGGAAACTAAACAACAGCAAGAGACATGCAAACATATGTGTCATGGGTGTCCCAGAAGGAGAAAAGAATGGAAAAGGGCAGAAGGAATATTTGAAGTAATGGTAGAAAATTTCCCAACTCTACTGAAGGACATGGATATCCATGTCCAAGAAGCACAACATACTCCCATCTGAATAAATATGAATAGACCAACTCCGAGACACATACTAATCAGAATGTCAAACACCAAAGACAAAGAGAATTCTGAGAGGAACAAGAAAAAAGCAATGCATAACATATAAGGGATACCCTTAAGATTAAATGCCAATTTCTCATCAGAAACTATGGAGGCAAGAAGACAGTGGTATGATATATATTTAAGATACTGCAAGAGAAAAACTTCCAGCCAAGAATCTTACATCCAAAAAGATTGTTTTTCAAAAATGAGGTGAGTTTAGAATATCCACAGATAAACAGAAATTGGGAGAGTATGTAACCAAGAGACCAGCTTTGCAGGAAATACTAAAGGGTGTGCTACAGTCTGAAAAGAAAAGACAGGGGAGAGAGGCCTGGAGACAGTCTAGAAATGAAGATTCATCAGTAAAAGTAACTAAAAGTCTCAAAAGAAGGGTAAAGTAAAATGACAGATAAAACCCAAAAGTCAAAATGGGTGAAATAAGAACTGCCTTTCAGTAATAACATTGAATGTTGATGAATTAAACTCTCCAATCACAAAAGACACAGATTGGAAGAATGGATAAAAACATATGAGCCACATATATGCTATCTGCAAAAGACTCACCTTAGATCCAAAGATACCAATAGATTGAAAGTTTGAAAGTGAAAGGCTGGAAGATTTCACATGCATTCAGTAACCAAAAAGAAAAAAGAAAAAAGAAAAGAAAAGAAAAAAAAGGCAGAGAACCTGTATTTATATTAGATGAAGTAGCCTTTAAAAGACACTAGTAATGTGAAATCTGAGGTAGAAAAAAATTCCTTTTACAAAAGCGACTAAAAGAATCAAATATTTAGGAATAAACTTAACCAAGGATGTAAAGCACTTATCTTCAGAAAACTACAACTCATTGTTAAAAGAAATAAGAAAAGACCAAAATAATTGGAATAATATTCCATGCTCACAGACTGGAAAACTAAATATCATTAAGATGTCAAATCTATCCAAACTGATATACAGATTCAATGCAATCCAATAAAAATTCCACCAGCATTTAAAAATAAATGGAAAACATGACTATCAAATTTATTTGGATGGGTAAGGGGTCCCAAATAGCCAGAAACATCTTAAAAAAGAAAAATGAAGTTGGAGAATTCTCACTTCTGGACTTTAAACCATATTACCTCACTACAGTGGTGAAAACAGCATGGCACCAGCATAAAGACAGACATATAGACCAATGGAACCGAATTGATGGTTAAGAAACAGATTTTCACATCTGTGGCCAAATGATATTTGACAAACCTGTCAAGTCCACCCAGCTTAGACAGAACAGACCAGTCAACAAATGGTGCTGAGAGAACTGAATATCCACAGCTAAAAGAAGGAAAAAGGACCACTATCTCACACCTTATATAAAAATTAACTCAAAATGGACCAAAGACCTAAATATAAAAGAACCATAAAGCTTCTAGAAGAAAATATAGAAAATATCTTCAAGACCTGATGGCAGAGGGTGAATTCTTAAAGGAGATAAGAGGAGAACTGAGATGGACTACTGATGTTTAATATATGTAGTAGTTTTAATTAACTGTTTTGTAAAGGTGTGGAATGTACAGAGTTGATGGTAACACATTATGGTGAGTAACAGCTGGTTTGTAAATCAATGTGGCTGAAAAGTGTAGTCTAGGGATGTAAACGCCAATTGAAAGAAAGCTAGAGAATAATCTACGGACTGAATAACATGGTAAAACCCAGAGGGGGATGGGAATTGTGGTTGATGGTACAGATGTAAGAGTGTCTTTTGTGAGCTAGAGCAGATGTACATCACCATTGCAGGGTATTGGGAATGTAGAGATGCTTGGGAAAAATACAACTGGAGTGACCTATGGACTGTGGTTAATAATAATAATGAAATATTTATGCATCTAAGCCATAGATGTACTGTGCTTATGGTGGTGCAGTGTGGAAGGGATGTAGGTGTATACTATGGACCTGGTAGTAGTCTGATGATATTGTCTCATCGTCTGTGACAAATGTTCTACCACAGTGTGGTGTGTTGATAGAGGGGTGTTGTTTGGGAATCCTGCATGTGTGCATGATTGTTTTGTAAGTTTATAACTTCTATCATAAAAATATATTTGAAAAACAATAATAGGGTGAGTTGGGGGAAAATACAACAAATGTAAGATAGGGAATCTAGTTGGTATTGGGATTTTGACAAAATTCTTTCATCATTTGTAACAAATGTCTCATAACAATGCAAGGTGTTGGTATAACAGTAGGTTGATGTATGAGACCCTTGTATGATGTTATGCATGTTTGCTTTGTAAGTTCACAGCTCCTACTATACACTTACTGTTTATGTATGTTCATATATAAATATATAAAAATAATAATATAGGGTGGGTTGGGGGAAATATATCAAATGTAAGATACTTCGGTTGATAGTAATATTTTGAGGATGCTCTTTAATCATTAGTTAAAAATGTTTCACCACAATGCAAGGTATTGTTGATAGGATGAGGTATGATGTCCCTGTATGATGTTATGCATGTTTGTTTTGTAAGTTCACAACTATTACTATATACTTATTGTTTATGTATGTGTGGTATACTTCAATAAATTTTTTAAAAATGAAAAAAGAGAGACATAACAGAAATTATGGGGTGAAAGGCACAATAGAAGAGATAAAAAATATATACTAGAAAAAAAATACACCAGCAGCATATAAATTTGCTGTTGTAGCAGATTTGAACAGGCAGAAGAAAGAATCAGCAAACTAGAATACAGGAGAACCCAAATCATACTGTCAGAAAAACAGAGAGAGAAAAGAATAGAAAAAATTGAGTCATCTCAGAGATGTGAGTGACAGCATGAAGCGCATAAACATATACACCATGGGTGTCCCAGGAGGAGAAGAAAAGGGGAAAGTGGCAGAAAGAATATTTAAGGAAATAATGGCTGAGAATTTCCCAACCCTTATGAAATACATAAATATACATGTCCAACAATACACAAATATATATATCCCAGAAACACAATCTACTCCAAACAGAATAAATCCCAATTACTCCAAGACACATGCTAAACTGAATATCAAATGCCAAAGATAGGGACAGAACTCTGAAAGCAGCAAGAGAAAAGTAATTCATCACATAAAGGAGTCCACAATAAGACTAAGTGTCAATTTCTCATAGAAACCATGGAGGTAAGAAGAATGTTGTATGATATATTTAAGGTACTGTAAGAGAAAAACTGCCAGCTCACAATCCTTTATCTGGCAAAACAGTCCTTCAAAAATGAGGGAGAGTTTAGAATAGTCACAGAGAAAAAGAAACTGAGGGAGTCTGTTAATAAGAGACCTGCCCTACAAGAGTTACTAAAGGGACTTCTGCAGGTTGAAAGGAAAAGACAGGAGAGAATGGCTTGGAGTGATGTAAAAAAATGAAGATTATCAGAAAGGGTAACAAAAGGGTAAATGCAAAACCCCAATAGCACAGTATCCACAATATACACCTCTATTCTTTAATTCCTAGAAGAGTCAGAATACAATTTAACAAAAAAGAGGCATACTTTCTGATAATGGATATGCAAAATATGAAGTGGTAAAGTGGGTCAAAACAACATAAAGAGGGGAAACAGACATGGGAGCAGAGAACATGGCTAATGAAGCTAAGTTGGTATCTTTTCAAATGAGTAGGTTACAGAAGGAGGTTGTATAATATAAAACCCAGGGTAACCATAAAGAAAGTATTTTTAAAATACACAGAAGCAGAAATAAGGAAGAGATCAATCAGATACATCAAAAAAAAAAAAAGAAACTATAGAGAAAAGGAGGTTGCAATAAAGAAAAAGAGAGACAAAAAAGATAGGACATATAAAAATCAAAGGAAAAATGCCTGAAGTAAGTACTGCCTTATAGCAACAGCATGGAATGTTAATGGCTTAAGCTTCCCTATCAAAAGACACAGAGTGACAGAAGGGATATAAAAGCATTATACAACTATATATTGTTTACAAGAGACTCAGCCTAGACTCAAAGACCCAAATGGATTGAACGTGAAAGGTTGGAAAGAGATATTCAATGCAAATAGTAATCAAAAAAAAAAAACTGAGATAGCTATACTAATAAAGGACATAATGTACTTTAAGTCAACAGCTGTTATAAGAGATGAAGAAGGACACTATATTAATAAAAAGGGACAATCCACCAAGAAGAAATAACAATAATAAATATTTATGCACCTAACAAATACATGAGGCAAACACTGACAAAACTGAAGGGAGAAATAGACACCTCTACAATACTAGGGGGAGACTTCAATATACCACTATCAATAAATACAACATCTAGCTAGAAGATAAATAAAGATACAGAGAACTTGAATAATAAGATAAAAGACTTAGATCTAATATATATATAAAGAACACTGCACCCCAAAACAGCAGGATGTGCATTCTTCTTAAGTGCACATGGATCATTCTCCATGATAGACCATATGTTGGGTCACAAAAGAAGTCTCAATAAATTAAAAAGTACAGAAATTATACAAAGCATTTTCTCTGACCATAATGGAATGAAGCTGAAAATCAATAACAGGTGAACTGGAAAATCCACAAAAAATTTGAATTTACATAATATACTGTTAAACAGTGGATCAAAGAAGAAATTGCAAGGGAAATCAGTAAATATCTTGAGACAAATGAAAATGAGAACCCAACATATTGAAACTTATGAGATGCAGTGAAGGCAGTACTGAGAGGGAAATTTATAGCCCTAAATGCTTACATTTAAAAAGAAAAGCCTAACTGCACACCTGGAGGATCTAGAAAAAGAACAGCAAATTAACCCCAAAGGAGCAGAAAGTAATAACAAATATTAGAGCTAGAATAAATGAAACTGAGAACAAAAAACAGAATCAACATCAGATTTTATTCTTTGAGAAGATCAATAAAATTGACAGACCCTAAACTAGACTGACAAAGAAAAAAAGAGAGAAGATGCAAATAAAATTAGAAATGAGAGGAGAATCATTATTACTGACCCCACAGAAATAAAAAGGGTAAAAAGAGGATATTATGAACAACTGTATGCCAACAAATTAAACAACCTACATGAGTTGGGCAAATTCCTAGAAACACTTGAATCTATATTGACTCTAGAAGAAACAGAAGACCTAAACAGACCAATTATAAGTAAAGAGATTGAATCAGTCATTTGAAGAACCCACAGAAACCTCCCAATAAAGAAAAGCCCAGGACCAGATGGCTTCACAGGTAAATTCTACCAATTATTCCAAGAAGAATAAATATCAATCCTGCTCAAATTCTTCCAGACCATTGAAGAGGAGAGAACACTACCTAACTCAGTTAGGTAGAATTAGCCCAACATCATCCTAATACCAAACACCTAATACCAAAGCCAGAAAGAGATACTTACTATAAGACTACCCCATATTACTCACTATATTGTGTTACTATCGACTCTGTCCATTTCCCCACATTTACAATCCAACTTATTAAACATTCTACGTTCAGCATCAGCTCACCCTTCTCAGCCCACTTTCTGTCTCCTAGTAACCTATACTCTAGGATTTAACTCCATGAGTTTACTCATTGTATTTAGTTCATATTAGCGAGATCATACAACAGTTGTCCTTTTGCATCTGGCTTATGTCATTCAACATAATGTCCTCAAAGTTCATTCATGTTGTCATATGGATCCTGATTTCATTTCTGGACTAGTATTCCATTGTATATATAGACCACATTTGTTTATCCATTCATCAGTTGATAGACACTTGGGTTGTTTCCATCTTCTAGCAATTGTGAATAATGTTGCTATGAACATTGGTGCATAAATGTCTGTTCACGTCCTTGCTCTCACTTCTTCTGAATATATTCCTAGTAGTGGGATTGCCAGATCATACAGAAGTTCTATATTTAGCTTTCAGAGGAACTGCCAAACTGTCCTCCATAGAGGCTGCACCATTTTAGGCTCCCACCAACAGTAAAAGAGTATTCCAATTTCTCTGGACATTATAGTGAGCACAATGGGGTAGTCTAGGGAGGTTAATGTCAACTGAAAGAAAGCTAGAGGATAATCTAGGGTACTGTATAACGTAGTGATTTTGGTAGTGGATGATGATTGTTGTTAATAGTATAAACACAAGAATGTTGCTCTGTTACAAGGTGTTAAGAATATGGAGACACGTGGAAAAATACAATGAATGTAACATAAAGACTATAGTTAACAGTAACATAATTTTTATAGCAATGGCAAAGAAGTACTATATTAATGCTAGGAGTCAATAATGGGGGGTGTATAAGGAATTATGGGTTTTTTCCTTTTAGCGTAATGAAAATGTTCTGAAATGGACTTAGCTGATGACAGCAGAACTCTGTGATGAAACTGAGCCAGTGAGGGTACACTCTGGATGGCGTGTATAAGGCAAGGGACCATATAACAGAGTGAACACCATGGTGAATGATATACTATGGTTACCAGTACAAACGTGAGAACGTTCTCTCATGAACTATAACAAAAATACATTATAAATACATGGTGCTAATAATAGGTTGGTTTGTGGGAAAAATACACCAAATATAAGCTATATTATGATGATGTTCTTTCATCAAGAGTAACAAATGTGTCACAACAATGTAAGGTGTTAGTGGTGGGGCATGTATGGGAATCCTTTATGGTATGCATAATTGTTTTGTAAACTTACAACTCCTCAAATAAAAAAAACCCCACTCCATTCCTTTATACTTTTGCTCAAAAAATGATACTACAAGAAAGAGAAATCACAGAACAATTTCTCTTATTAATACAGGTGCAAAAATCCTCAATAAAATACTTGTAAATTGAACCTAACAGCACATTAAAAGAATTATACACCATGATCAAGTGGGTTTTATCTCAGGTATGCAAGGGTGGTTCAACACAAAATCAATTAATGTAATACAACACATTAACGAAATGAAGAGGAAGAACTATATGATCATCTCCATTGATGCAGAAAAAGCATTTGACAAAATACAGTATCCTCTCTTGATAAAAAGACCTAGAAAAATAAGAATAGAAGGGAACTCCTCAACATGAAAAAGGGCATATATGAAAAAAATCCACAGATAACATCATACCCAATGTTAAAACTGAAAGCTTTCCCTCTACTATCTGGAACAAGACAAAGATTCCCACTGTCACTACTGTTATTCAACATTATACTGGAAGTTCTAGCCAGAGTAGTTAGGCAAGAAAAAGAAATAAAATACATCCAAATTGGAAAGGAAGAAGTAAAACTTTCACTGTTTGAAGATGACATTATCATGTATATAGAAAATCCCAAAAAATCTATAACAAAGTTACTAGAGCCAATAATTTAGCAAAGTGGTGGGATACAAGATCAACACACAAAAATCAGTAGTGTTTTTATACACTAGTAATGAACAATCCGAGGAGGAAATAAAGAAAAAAATTCCACTTACAATAGCAA
The DNA here is from genome assembly GCF_030445035.2 of Dasypus novemcinctus. Classification (NCBI taxonomy): domain Eukaryota; kingdom Metazoa; phylum Chordata; class Mammalia; order Cingulata; family Dasypodidae; genus Dasypus; species Dasypus novemcinctus. The sequence goes on along the minus strand of NC_080689.1, from coordinate 25,580,726 downwards.
TGAAAAGAATCAAACATGTAAGAATAAATTTAACCAAGGATGTAAAGAAATTGTAAATAGAAAAGTGCAATACATTGCTAAAAGAAATCAAATACGAACTAAATAAATGGAAGGACATTCCATATTCATGGCTTGGAAGACTAAATATCATTAAGATGCCAATTATACCAAAATGATTTACAGTCTCAATGTATTGCCAATCAAAATTCTAATAGCTTTCTTTGCAGAAATGAAAAAGCCAATTATCAAATTTATTTGGAAGGGAAAGGGGTGCTGAATAGCCAAAAATATCTTTGAAAAGATGAACCAAGTTGGAAGACTTGCACTTCCTGACTTTAAAGATTACTAAGCTGTAGTGGTTAAAACAACATGGTATTGGCACAAGGACAGACATATTGACCAATGGAATAGAATTGAGAGTTCAGAAATAGACCCTTACATCTATGACCAATTAATTTTTGACAAGGCTGCCAATTCCACTCAATTGGGAAAGAATTGTCTCTTCAACAAAGGGTGCTGGGAAAACTGGATATCCAAATGCAAAAGAATGGAAGAGGACCCCTATCTCACACCATGTAAAAAAATGAACTCAAAATGGATCAAAGACCTAAATATAAGAACAAGGACTATAAAACTCCTAGAAGAAAATGATGGGAAGCATTTTGTGTGTGTGTGTTAGGCAATGGTTTCTTGGACTTTACACCAAAAGCACAAGCAATGAAAGAAAAACACAGGTAAATGGGACCTCATCAAAATTTAAAAATTTGTGCATTAAAAGATTTTGTCACAAAAGTGAAAAGACAACCTAATCAATCGGAGAAAATACTTAGAAATGACATTTATGATAAGGGTTTAATATCCAGATATATAAAGATCTCCTACAACTCAACAATAAAAAGACAAACAACCCAACTAAAAAATGATTAAAATACTTGAATAGATATTTCTTCAAAGAAGATACACAAATGGCTAATAAAAAGCACATGTAAAAATGCTTAACATCTCTAGTTATTAGGGAAGTGCAAATAAAAACTAGAATGAGATATCATTTCTTAATATCTAAAACAAGGCAAGGATGTTTGCTCTCACCACTTCGACTCAACATTGTACTGGGGGCTCTGTCCAGTGCCATTAGGCAAGAAAAAGAAACAAAAGCTATCCAGATTGGCAAGGAAGACGTAAAACTATATCTATTCTCAGGACTCATAGTTATATGTTTAGGATATCCTAAGGAGTCCACAAAAACAAAAATCACTAATAAATGGGTTTAACTATGTCATAGGATAAAAACTCAAAATATATGTAATAAAATTGATTGTACTTTTATATATTAGCAACGAGCCACATGAATATGAAATTATTAATATAATTCCATTTACAAAAGTATCAAAAAGAATAATATAGGAATAATTTTAACAAAAGAAATTCAACTTGTATTCTAAAAATAAAACACTGGTATATGAAATTAAAGATGTAAATAAATGGAATATTTATTGATATTACTAAAATTATATTTAGCCTAAAATAATAAAACACCTTTGAAATTTTTAGTGAAGAAACACTGTCTATTTAAACATGCTAAACAAATGGCAAATTTTAAGATATTTAATTCTTGGAAGCATTATTTTTACATTTCATTTAGAAACATGACATCATTTTAGTATGTTTTCAAACAAAATATTATATTAAACTAGATTTCATTAATATGTATCATGCTCATAACCATTTGACTTGGTAGATTCACTAATGATCTCTTCAATGAAAGTTCAGCTTAAATATACTTACAATATGCATAATGAAACTATGCATGACTATGGCAGAACAAGAACAATTACTGTGCTGTCTCTTAAACATCTTTTTCAATGGATGAGATTGGCAGGATAAGGGGTCTAATATTTTTTTAAATCCATAAAGAAGCATATTAGAATTCTAAAATAACACATAAATCATATACTTACCACAGATGACAATTTCCATTCATGGGTGCCCTGCTAACAGCTCTTTCCCCTAAAGTTTTCCCTGAAAAAGAAATTTATACTTAGTGCCTTTATGTGAGTTGGTGATGGTGGTGTTGGAATGGATTATTGAAACATCAGCGGTTCTCAAAGTATGGTCCCAAGACCAGAAGCATCAGCATTACCTGGGCACTTGTTAGAAAAGCAAATTTTCAGCCACACAACAGATCGTGATCAGAAACTCTGCGGTAGGGATTCAGCAATCCATGTTATATTAAGCCTCTAGTAATTCTGATGCACTCTCAAGTTGGAGACTTTCTGGACTAATTGATTTAACCAAGGACAAAGAAAAGTCATTCAACATCAATTAAAAGTGTAATCAAAATGATTTCGCAATGAATTCCACTGACATTTACTGAGTACCTACTAAGTACCATGTTGTGTGATCCTCTGGGAACAAAGAGTCAAATAAGGCACAGTTCTTGACCTCCAACAGCTCACAGGCCAGTAGTCAGCAGGTACACAAATAAATAAATTACATGCAAAATGTAACAAGGTGAAAAGAGCCTGGAGGAGTAATTCTATCTGAAGAGGTAGGGGAAGGCTTCCCAGAGAAGCTCTCTTCTAATCACAATAATAAACAGGTTCGGTGTAGCAGTTTGATATAGTTATGAATTCCAAAAATAGATATTGGATTATGGCTGTAATCTGGTCTGTACCTGGGCATGATTAAGTTATGATTAGGGCTTTGATTGGCCCACGTCATGAGGTTGGGGCCACCTTGGTGGGTGGGGACTCATAGATAAAAGGCATGGCAAAGGACAAAGTTGAAGCTTTTTGATGCTGGGGGTTTTTGATTTTGGAGTTTTGATGTTGGAGTTTGATGTTGAAGCCCCAGGAAGTGAGCTCACAAAGGAAAGAGAAGCAAGCCCCAGGAAGAGAAGAATGCTGAGCTCAGGAAGAAGTAAGCCCTGGGAAGAAAGGAACCCTGAATCCAGAGAGAAGCAAGACCCTGGAAGGGAGGAACCCAGGAAGCCCGAACCCTTGCCGATGTCAGCAGCTATCTTGCTCCAACATGTGAAAACAGACTTCAGTGAGGGAAGTAACTTATGCTTTATGGCCTGGTATCTGTAAGCTCCTAGCCCAAATTAATACCCTTTATAAAAACCAACTAATGTCTGGTATTTTGCATCAGCATCCCTTTGACTAATATACTCGGTGACATAAATAATTCCTCCAAATCATTTTATTTAGTTTTAGAATAATTTTTAATGATATAATAACTATTTGGGGTAGAAGTTTGTCTAATGGCTCAAAAAAATCTAAATGTTTGCAACAAAACAGATGCACATTCTGAAAATGTTTCTCAAAAGGAGCCATTTTACCTTATTTCTTCATCCTTTTATTTTTTTTAAGATTTATTTTATTTATTTCTCCACCCCCACCCCACCCCATTGTCTGCTCTCTGTATTCATTCACTGTGTATTCTTTCTGTGTCTACTTGTATTCTTGTTAGGCAGCTCTGGGAACCAATCATGGGACCTTCCAGAGTGGGGGAGAGGCGACTATTCTTTTGTGCCACCTCAGCTCCCTGTTCTGCTACATTTTCTTATTGTCTCTCCTCTGTGTCTCTTGTTGCATCATCTTCCTGTACCAGCTCTCCGTGTGGGCCGGCACTCCTGCATGGGCTGGCATTCTGCATGGGCCAGCCTGGCATGTGGGCCAGCTTGCCTTCACCAGGAGGCCCTGGGCATCAAACCCTGGACCTCCTATATGGTAAACAGGAACCCAACTGCCTGAGCAACATCCACTTCTCCATCCTTTTATTTTTGCTCTAATTTTTTATAGGTATTCTTGACTAGACTATCCAATGAACAGAAAAATGCTTCTCTAAATAAATGGTTGATATCATCTTTAAAATAAGGACTTTTCATTCTAAAATCATTATCCTATCTGTTAATTTGTTAAGAAGGCACTAAATAGGCCATCTGTTAAGGAAACTACCCTGTGTAGAAATCTACATAAACTAAAATTAAAAAGTGAAGAACATTAATAATAACTGATATTACACTGGGGGTGTGTATTACAGGAGTTAGTAATTTTTAAATGAATGATTAAAATCTTTATTTTATTTTCCAAGATTTTTATTATTAAACATTTTCTTTAATATACAAACATGAAAAACCAAAGGAACAGTATAGATACACTGTCAAATGAACAACAGCTTTTAGCTTACTACCTCTACCCTACGACAGAAAACACTGAGAATATAAAGTAAGCTTGGTAGTAAGGAGACTGGTTTCGCAGTCTCACTGAAAGGAAGGGTATTTCTCTTACAAATCTTACTTTATCTATTTGAGGCATTCATATCAATCATTTAATTACGAAAATAATAATGTTCCTTTAAATATAAGGTTCTTATTTTATGTGGAATACAAGTTATTATCCTAGTACCTTTAAAAGCTGAAATTTGTGTGTTTTGTCAGTTTATATTCCAACATGCTCAATTGTTTTCTAAAGAACATATAATTTAGTCCTAAAAAACCTCTTTCTTTCTTGAGACTGTATGTATTTTTTTTATGCCAGGATATATTAAAATAGATTTAGCTTTAATTCAAGTTCAGTGGTTTACTACAGCTTATAATCACCACTTGAGTATAATTAATCATTAAAATATACTTACCAAGATTAGCATAATATTTCTTTTCCTGTGTATTTGTAGATAGCTCATACATGTCTCCATGAGCACGAACAAACCGCCAAACAAACTCTATTTCATCTCTAAACTGAAAAGGAAAGATGGTATTGTACAACACTAGTTTATCTTATTAACTTGACCACACTATAAGTGTTTTCCAATGCAACTTTTAAAAATTAGCCAAGTAAATTGGTATTTATAGATGAATAAGCATGTATAAATATACAACATTTTAAATTCAAATATTCATAGCTAAGAAATGTGACCTAATATAGTGTTTGATCCAAAGCCAATTAATATTATCCAGATATTATCTCCACCTGTGTAGAAGGGGAAATTGCTAGATGCCAAAATCTACAACTTCTCCTTTATACTATTCTTATCTTGGAGCTGTAATAAATAGTCTCTTCTTTTCCTTTCTAAATATTGCTTTGATACCTCAGTGAAAGTGATAGTTAATTTCAAGGGTCCACTTGGCAAGGTTACAATGTTTACCTGTTTGATCAAGCAAACACTAGCCTGAGTATCACTGTGAAGGTATTTTGTAGACGGATTTGCATCTATAGTCAGATGACTGCACCTATGGCTGATTGTACCTACAATCCACAAAGGACACTGCCCTCAGCAATGCAGGGAGTATCCTCATCCAATCAGTTGGAGGTCTTCAAAGCCAGAACAGATGATTTCAGAAATCAGGAAGAAAAATTTCTCTCTCTACTTCAGCCATCCAGTTTCCCCTAGGGAATTCAACTTCATCTTCATCAGAATTTCCACCTTAAGACCTGCCCTATGGAATTTGGACTTGCCATCCCCCAGAGTCATATGAGCCAATTCCTATAATAAATCTCTTAATATATATGTATGTATATTATTAATCTGTGTGTATTTGTGTATATATATAAACATATATATATATATATTCTACTGGTTCTATTTCGCTGGCAAATCCTAATCCAAAGAGCATTTCAAATAATATCTGTAAGCTGAATCACATATACTCAAAAAAGCAAGCACATTTTACATTTTAATTAATAATATAATCTTGGAGATTGTATGTAACTTTTAGACAAAGTTTAGACTTAAATTGCCAATGGGAAATAATGAAATTTAATTCTCTTTGTGATACTTCAACTCTCAACCCCCATACACATACTTTTCTTTGGTAGTAGTGGCAGGAGTGATGAGTTTTCCAATTTAGGACCAATATAAAACATGGAAAACCAACTACTGGTAGAAACAGCTTTAAATACTGATAGCTGTTGTATTACTGATTATTAAACAGAAGAGTCAAAATGTACTTTTAGCCCCCCCAGAATATCAGTATTATGTGCATTGGCATAATGCCCAGTACTTCATCTCTCAGGTTGTGTAAACTGTAAAACAATTGTTATGGTCATAATGTGAATGACACATTAGACTAAATCAAAATTTAAAACAATACAAACATGGTTTCGTCACATATTGCTTACCTTTGCTTTGTGGTCACACAGTAGTTCAAAACTCTCCATCTTGCCAGACTCACTCTCACGTAAACGATCTACCTTTTGGAGAAGGACGTCTAAGTTTAATTCCACTATATGTTTATTAAATGCCTTAGGGACAGGAAAACTCTGTTCTTCTGTGTCAGTATTAGCTGTAATATACCTAAAATTGTAGAAATAAGTATCAACCTTTTTGAAAGTTATACTGTAACAGTCAAGAATGAGCCTTCTTTGGCAATTTATACCAAACCCAGCAGGTCTACCACAAGGTCTCCGTAGAATTAAGCAACAGCATAGAAGAAACTAGGCGTGCCCTAGAAGCCCTTAGACAGCAAACAGACTCTTGCCGCTGTGATGCTCCAAAACTGCAAGGCACTAAACATGCTAACACCAGCACAGGGAGAAACATGTCTATTTCTCAAAGAAGAATGCTGTTTCTAAGCAAATCACTCTGAATAGTCCTAGAAAGCCTTCGAAACTTGCAAGATAAAGCCCAATTTCAGGAAAATGCAGCCTCTGGAGGCCCCTGGCCTTTCTCACTCTAGAGGTCTAGTACTGCATGGCTGGCCCCCTTTTTGGGTCCACTTACCACCGCCTTTGTTATCCTTTTAGTAGAACTATATATCTTAAATTCTAACTACGTTTATTTCTCCCAGAATCAATGCCTTCCAGGACAAGATATTAGTCATGCAGGGATTTTATCCAGCTCTAGCCACGGTGCTGGACCTGTCTTTCCTCAGCCTCAATAGAAGAGCCAATCAGAACAGCAAATAGCTGGGGCCCCTCCCCAGCATTATGAAGGGGAGCAGGTGAAAGTCTTAAAAGGGCCTAACCTGGGGCCCCAGGCACGCGACTCATCGCAGCATGCCCACAGTCCATGCCTAGGACTGGGTACTCTTTTCTTCTTTCTTAATAAACTCTTTACTCCCTTGGAAAAAAAGAAAAAGAGAGAGAGAGAGAGGTAGAAAGGGAGGGAGAGAAGCAGAGAGGGAGAGAGGGAGGGAGAGAGGGAGAGTGGGGGGAGAGAGGAAGAGAGGGAGGGAGAGAGGGGAGGGGGGAGAGAGAGAGAGAGGCAGAGAGAGAGGGAGAGAGAGAGGGAGACAGAGGCAAGGAGAGAGAGGCAGAGAGAGAGAGAATAAAGAAAAAGAGTGATCCCTTTAAAATGCAAGTCAAATCATGCCCCTCTGTGACGATGCTCCCATTCACTCAGAGAAAAGCCCAAGTCCTAACAAGTGTACAAAGTCCTCAGTGAATTGCCCCTCATTCCGTTACCTCTCTGTTTCCTCCCACTCTCTCCTCACTCATTCAACTCCACTCTGGCTGCCCACTTGTTTCTTAAACACACCAACCATACAGCCCCTCGTGACCTTTACATATGCTCTTCTCTCAGGTAGCTACATATCTCCCACCCTTTCCTCCTCCAAGGCTTTGCTTTAATGTCACCTTCTCATTGCAGTCCCTCCAGACCACTTTATTCTAATGCTGTAATCTCCCCCTGCTCCACCCCAGCCACATTTCCTTCCCCTCCAATCTTCCTCACCACGTTTGACACTTTTTTTCCCACAGCAGGTATCATCTTTTAACATATTATCTAATTTACTAATCTCTGCTGTTCTTTTGCCAATAACTGCCTACCTCCCCACCTCCCACCACTAGAAGGCATACTCCCTGATAGTAGGGTTCTTTGTTTTATTAACTGATATATCAAGTACCTAGAAAAGCACCTGGCATAGTGTGGATTCTCAATGAATATTCATGAATGGATGATATAGAGTTGTAGAAAGTCATCAATCAAAACCAATTTTTTAATGGTTCAAGATGATGTTCCAACTTCTAACTTAGTTTTTACAAATTAATGTACCCTATATCATTTTGTTCTTGGTGGCATTCAATGCACACAATTTATTTTTTATTTATTCAAACCCTACCTTGCCCTTAAAATATTTTAAGGACTTCTTTAGGGATACATAACATAGAAGAGAACAAATTAGATTTAACATAGAAGTAGTGAGTATAAAAGATAAAAGCAGGGCCAAATGTGAATGAGGCCAATAAAAAATACACATACTTCAGAAATCTATACATTTGCTATAAGGGACACAATAGGCACTATATCTTCCAGAAGCTAATGCAATCAGTCACATAACTCACAGTCCCTTTTGGATAAAGCAGGTTTTCAGGAGAAGTGCAATTATTTCCAATATTAAGATCTAAAATAAATTTCTTTCAAAGTTAGTGTAAAGAAGACATTATGTGAAATAATAACCAAATTCTTCAACAACATTCTCTATAAATGGAAACTCTATCTTCCAGGTGCTTGAATAAAAAATCCCAAAAACATCCTTGACTCTTTTCTGTTCTAAGCAATTAGCAGTCTGTTAGCAAATCCTGTTGGTATTAACTTAGAAAAATATCCAAATCTAGCCACTTCTCACCACCTCTGCAATGACTTCCTATTCTGACTCCCTGCTTTTTGTCCATGACCCTTATAGTCTATTTTCAATAAAGTAGCCAGAGTGATCCTTTAAAACCTTGAGTTAGAGCTTGCCATTCCTTTGCTCAAACCCCTCCATGTGATATCCAAATAAGAGTGAAAACCTTACGGTGGCCTACAAAGCCCCACATGATCTGGTTCATTATCTCCGACCTTGATTCCTATTACTCTCCAGCTTGCCAACAGCTCTCCAGGCACTTTGGCTTCCTTGATATTCCTTGAACACATCAGCTGCATTCCTGCCTTAAGACCTTTGTATTTGCTGTTCCTTCTGCCTAGACGTTCTTCCCTTATCTATTTCATGTCCTTGTTCAAATGTCACCTTCTCATTCCAAAAGTGGAAAACAATCCAAAAGCCCATCAACTGAATGGACAAACAAAATGAGGTACATCCATACAGCGGAATATTATTCAATAATAAAAAAGAAATTACGTACTGATACATGCTACAACATGAATGAAACTGAAACTACTAGACTAAGTGAAGGGCCACACACTGTATGATTTTTTCTAACTTAAGGGAGACGTGGGGGCGTCTATGAGAACTGCGCGGGGATTTCTATGGACTACTGAGAGTGCCTGGTGATTTGAGTTGCCCTATTGAGAGAGGGTAAAGTCTGAAGTGACCTTATTTTAGGAATTTCAATAGCTGAAGATTTGTCTTCATCTTGAGGCACAACAGAACTGTTTTTCTCTTCAAAGAGGCCTGAGGTAGCTTCATTCTGAGATGGGATAAAGGAGGCAGCATTTTTACAGGGTGAAAAAACATCAGCACTCTGGTTGCAAGGGGAAGTCAGTCTTCCATAGGGATGCTGGTGAGTCACAGCTGGAGAATGATTTGGACTATTACTTTGAGAAGGAGGACTAAGGAAAACTTTCAAATCTTCATTTAATTGGTCTTTTTCCTGAACACCATTGGCAATTCCATTTTTTTGCCAGGAAGAGGATACAACTGGATGAGAAATGAGTGATGCTGTGGTTTGCTGAAAGTTGGTTAGATCAACAGTTTTCCTATGGACTGAGGAAGTAGGTCTTGTTCTAAGATTTATAAAGTGTTTACTGTAATATTCAGGATTAGAAAACTTTCTGTATTTTTGGGCAGCAGCAGCATTTGGGTCTTGAGAGATTTCAGTTTCATTCAGAATATAAGTGTTCTGAGGATTTGTTTGAGGTTCAAAAAAAGTAACACTCTCATAGCAGGAAACTATACTTAACTTCGGGGAAGAGAAAAATGCTCGGGATCTGGGGCCACCATGGATTGCGGATTTTGAAGTGTGAAAATCACTCAAGTCTCTGTTTTCATGAGAATCAAAGTTAGCTCTACTTTGATACTGAGAAAGGAAAACATTGCTTTTTTGAAGTTTAGGGAATAAAGATCGTTTTTTTCCAGAGAAAGATGGATAAGTAGATGTACTTGATCGAGCTGAAAAAAAACTTTTATTTCCTCCAGATGAACTTTTACGAAGTGAAGAAGGATGAAGTGTCTTAAGGCCAAGAGAACTAGAGGCTCCATGGTACGGGGAGTGTGAAGTAACTTGTTCTGCAGGACAATTTGGTTGGAAGCTCTGGTCCTCTTTGCAGCAGCTAGAGTGAGAAAAGTGTCAAATGAGGAAAAAAAATAGGGAGTAGACGTGAAGACCTGCCACGTTCCTGAAAAATAATATCCACTTTACCAATAGGGAAACAACAGGGGATAAGAAAATGTGGCAGCTGAAGTTGATGGTCACACAAATGTACCCAAAAGGATGCCTGAACCTGAGCCTAAAAGATTTTCTCTAACTGCCTCCACTGTACCTGCCCAGTTCATTAAACCTTGGGAACATAAGGAAGCAGGTAGAAATAAAGACCAGGGGAAACATATAAGAGATTACTGGAACTAAAGGGTCCCCCAAAAGAAAAGGCAGAACTTCTTGCTTTAAAAATAATACATCATAACATTTGTTTGAGACCATTAAACTCCTGTATTTAAAAGAATTAAGTGGAATATGCTTACACCCTGATGACTATTTCCAGTTTAAAATGTTACCCATGAATGAAGCACTCATTCTCTGGGAAGAAAATTTCAGCTAAATATCCAGACCTTCCAGCTATCTAGTTATGGTGGGAAACTAAAGGGAGCATTAAAGCTTGTTTTATGAATTTTTTCAATGTCCTTTAGCACAAGAAATATGGATGGCGTTCTTATTTTTTTAAAAGCCTACCTTAAGCATTTTCCCATATTGAATTTAATTCAGAGTAAATCTCTCCCTTCCCATCTAGGCATCATCCTTAAGCCGTAAATGCCCTGTGTGGGTGGAACAAGTCAGAAGACTGAATGCTTAAGGCTGCATGTGGAATCAACATGGCAATAACGCAGAATGTGATGACAGCAGGCTCTAGAATCTAATGACGTCAGTTTAGAATAAAATTGTTCTGTGGCTCATCTTTCTGAAAAGTTGCAATCTGAGTGACTATGGAATATATATTCTAACTTCATTATGTTCGAGGAACCGGCCAACCAATCAAGGGGTCCATTTTGGCAGTAAAGTGTGCCATCTGATTGTTTGGACCACATGCTCAGATCTGCTATGGCACTGTTTGACACCCCTTGGAATACTCAGAATATACCTAAAGGCAAAGTTAAGAGTAATTAGACAAGAAACATTGTTCTCTCCTTTCCCACCCCAACTCGGAATACTGTCTCTATACCAGGGGCCGGTGGATGTGTGTAGTTGCTTATGGAGTAAAACACCCCCTTCAGATACTTGTATTTACCTCAAAACCCTGATCCAAAACCATACCACCACTTTTTGCCTTTGTTTCCTTCCTAATGCTCTACTTTGGGATATCCTTGAACAAATTCCTTTTCAGAGCCTTAAAGCTCTCTAATTTTTACCATACAACTGTCAGATTTATGGTTTAATTTTACCCTGTTTATAAGTTACCCTACTTATACGGTAGTCTTTTACTGTTTCCTGAATGCTGCCAGAAGTCGTGAGATTCCTGGGCCTGAGGCACAGGACTCCTGGCAGAGCAGTGGCATGAGTATCAGCAGAGTGGCACTCCCCTCGGCCTCAGTCTCACGGGGACAAGGAGGAGGACCCAGAACCCAGAGATGCTTACACCTGCAGTGGGTTGCATTATAGGAAGGGAACACTGAGCTAGAGGAATCCACCACTTTTATAGCAAGCAGGAAGCAAACTTGCTAAGCTTGCTCTTCACCCTGGAATGAAGCATTACCTCACTCCTCACGGTTTCTTGCCACAAGCCTGACAAACAGCCCAGGTAAAGAGTGGTCACAGCCTCATACTCTGAGCACACCCAGCAGGACATGCAGGAGCATATGGGGTCCAAAGGGACTGTCTCTCCCTACAGAAACCTATCATTTTCCCCCTTTCTTATGAAATTGTTATCTATTATCTCCAAGTCATTCTAAGATCTAAGATTATCTTCTCCAAAAGGACAGCCTTTGTAAACCATAACATAGAAAGGTAATGCTTGTAAAGTTCCTAGGAGAAATTTCTCTTTTCAAAACTGGGCCACTTTGCTGTTTAACATTGCCACCCAAGGTCTTTCCAAGAAGCACCTGACCACTGACACATTCCCAAGGAGATGACGAGATGCTGACTAGATGTCAGCACCACCTATCGTTCTGCCTGAGGGAGGGAGGAGGTCAAAGCATTCCCCACGTTGAAGCAAATGAATGGCTAACCACCTAAACAACAGGTGTTTGAGTGTATGCGTGGTGGGGGACCATCACCAGACATCTGAAACGAAAAGAAATCTCAGGGAAACGGATGTGGCTCAACCAGCTGAGCTCCTGTCTCCCATATAGGAGGTCCAGGGCTCAATGCCCAGGGCCTCCTGGTGAGGGCAAGTTAGTCCATGCGGTGAGCTGACTCAGGTGGAGTGCCAGCCCATGCTGGAATGCCGCTCCACGCAGGAGTACCCTGCTGCATGGGAATGCCACCCAGCGCGGGAAAGCCACCCCATGCAGGAGTGCCGGCTGATGCAGAGAGCTGGTGAAGCAAGATGATGCAACAAGAGACACAGAGGAGAGGAAATAAGAAGACATAGCAGAACAGGGAGTTGACGTGGTGCAAAAGAGTAATCGCCTCTCTCCCCTCCGGAAGGTCCCAGGATTGGTTCCCCGAGCCACCTAATGAGAATACAAGCAGACACAGAAGAACATGCAGGAAATGGACACAAAGAGCAGACAACGGGAGAAATGGGGGGAGGGAGAATAAATAAAATAAATCTTTAAAAAAGAAAAAAAGAGAGAAAAATCTCATACCAGTGTGGGCAGTATCTGGAGGTTCTTTTATATTGTTCTGGGCAGGGAATTCATCTAAATCTAGATATCCTTAAATCACCTCCTCACTGCCTATTTTTAAGAGTACTAAAATTAGACCTAGCCCCCAAAGGGATGCTTACCCTTGTAACAGTGAGCATCTAAAACATGCTCCTCTTTTATTTCCAGTGCTCTTTATTCTATCAGTCATATAATCCCTGGCCCCTTCTACTTTCATTATGCCCTGTGTGACATGTCCCTCCTCTTTTCCTACTACAGTCCCTCTGTTCCCATCAAGACGGATACTCCATCATGCTGCCTCACTATGACTCAGGAGCACTTGAAAACTATAGTTACATCCTATCTCAGCTGGATGTTAGGAAATCATCTCAAACTTTTAAGTATAGTAGCATCACCTGCTAAAATGCAGATTCCTGGGCACACTCTCCTCCCCCCCCTCCCCCGAGATTCCAATTTGCTGGGCCTGGGTAGGGATGGGGAATGTGCATTTCCAACAAACTCCGAAGGCTGTAGGGGATGTTGATGCTGCTGGTAGCTCAGTTCTAGAGCATCTGAGACATGAACCACCACCAGAGGCCAGATCTGAAGAGCCTTCTGAATTCCCTCACAGCAACTTCCTACCTGGCCTTGAATGATACCAAGACTAGGTGTCCCTCCTCCTGGCACCTAGATAATAAGTCCCTTCAGGAATCTAGACTGCACCCAAGAAGAAGGAGGAGGGAAGCGGGGAGAACTCTGAATGTGACTGAATCTTTAGCACAAAGACACGAGCTCGACATTGGAACTGACTGAGTTAACTTGATTTGGCAAATTCAAGTTTTCCCACATAAGTCAAAATAGAGTTGGTGAGCTAACTCTGAATTCAGTTATAGAGAGATACACAGTTACACCTCTAGCTATTCTGAGTGTAAGGAGTGAAAATTATTTAACTCTTTACATTACAACATTATAGTCTTTCCACACAAGTTAACTCTTTGCAGCTTGTTACTCAGCATAATTATTGGTATGTGACTTGAAAGGCAGAAAAATTGCTTGGGGACTGTGAAATAATTTCATAGGCTATTTGTAGAATTCCTGATCCACACATTAATTCCTTTAAAAGGAAGAAGGCTAATAAGAGTCACTAGGTAGTGGTTAGTAAATGCTAAGAACTCAGTAAAGATGTAGAAACAATACACAGTCAACAGATTGTTTGAACTGACCCAATCCTAAATTGGGAGTCGTTTTTAAAACAATAGAAAGAGAAAGTATATATTTTAGGTTAACATGTACAAGTGTGTTCCAGAAACATTAGGTGACTTATTTTCTTACCTGATCTCTCCATATTCCCAGCTTTTTGCCTCTCTACTAAACCTACCTTGCAAATTCAACCATTTGACTTCTCCACGCCCATATATGAAATGCCAAGTCCTGCTGAAAAAAAAAAATCCAACAGTGCAGACTTGTACACAGTCTTAAACCCCAAATGGGACTAGATTCAGTAGGGCAATCCTTACTTATGCTCCCTCTTCCACTCTTCCACTCCCTACATGTTGTCTTCCAAGTTTTCTTCTTTCATATATTCACTCACTCAGGAATGCAATACTGAATAACCACATATAATGTGCCAGGAACTGTGTGGGGCTTGGGGGACCACAGGCAAGGTCCTCGCCCTTGAGGAGGTCAAAGCCCCATGACTAGGAAATCAGAGGAGGGGGCAGGACTGGTATAGGGAAGAGGAGGCAAGGACCACACTTCTCTTCTGCAAATGCCCTCGGCTAACAGTCTCCTCCAGTTTAGCAGGAAACAGGGGTATGTGGCAGGAACCCTTTTACTTCCAGCCCTTACAGGGTATCTACTATCTACCCTGTATTTAGTAGAAGCTAAAATGCCTTCAGCTGTAAGAAAGGAAAGAAAAAAGCTGCCAATTAAACTATGATGTCGAACTACTGTGCCATTAATTGATGGCAAGATGTACCTCAATTCAGGATATGTTAAAATGTGAAAAAAAAATGTTCATCTTAGAATCAGTGACATAGATTATGTCTACACCTACCTGTACCTGCTTAATTAGGGAAGGGTTAAAAGAGGACTCACAAGGAATTGAGGTGAGTTTATCCTGGGGTGCCCACCGTAAAAGGCAAAGTCAGCAAGTATTTCATACACACCTTGGCCCTCTCCCTCTCCCTCTATGCCCTTGGACACTGTTTTTTGATCACTCAGACATTCTGCCCTTTCTTAAATATGGATGAGGAAGAAAGAGGCAGTTTAACACAGTGGTTAAGTGTATAGACATTGCCTCTTACTAGTAAGTTACCAAGCCTTTCCCCAACTCCATTTCCTTACTTCTAAATGAGGATAATAGTGTTGTCTATCTCAGGGAGTTACAGTGTTGATTAAATGGAGTCAAGTCGGGAAAACATTATACAAGGAATTCAATTCTGTTTCCTTCTGCAACATCTGTGCAGCCACAGAACACAGAATTGGGATCTTTTCCTTTCTCTTACATAACATGTAGAATTGCTGTGGTTTTTGTAGATATAGTATCTATTGATCCTGCACATTGAAGAGAACATGTAGGAAGCTAAGTCTTATCCTTGATGTCAAGATGTCAGGCACTCTGATTTATTTGTGGACTTACTATGAAATGGATGGATGCTGTACTTACTCTTCATCTTGTGAAAAAAAAGAGAAAAAGCACAAGAAGGAAGGTCATTAGATGAGGCTTCTGAAGACAAATGTCTCCAAACTGGAGGCAAAGGCCAATAGAATGTAAGTTCTGTGAATGCAGGGACTTGGCTTGTCACCAGAGTACCACCTACAGGAGTGTGGTTTAAGGTGGGTGCTTAATGGAAATGAATGAACTAGAATGAATGAGAAATAAATTAATTTGTAAGCTTGTTCTTCTTGTCTTCCCTGATAACCCACTGAATATGACATATCTAAATTTGATGGTAAAGAGGCACTGACTAAGATGATGCAATGTAGAGGAGGGCCTAAGCTATATTATATAAACCTTTGCCAAGTTAGTACTCCTTTATTGTAAGGAAAGGGGACTAGAGATATCACACAGCCACTCCCAGTTCCCATGTTACCAGATACTATCTTGAGGTTAATAAAGATCCCAAGAGTCTGCAAGTGATACTGTTCTCTTTCTTCTCCAAGTTATCCTAATACTTAAGAAGGTGTGCTGCTGTGACAGGGGCTGGGCCACACTTTGTTTCACTGGTGATTTCCTGTATTCCCTTCTTTTTTTTTTTTTTTTAAAGATTTATTTATTTATTTAATTTCCCCCCCTCCCCTGGTTGTCTGTTCTTGGTGTCTATTTGCTGCGTCTTGTTTCTTTGTCCGCTTCTGTTGTCGTCAGCGGCACGGGAAGTGTGGGCGGCGCCATTCCTGGGCAGGCTGCTCTTTCTTTTCACGCTGGGCAGCTTTTCCTCACGGGCACACTCCTTGCGCGTGGGGCTCCCCCACGCGGGGGACACCCTTGCGTGGCACGGCACTCCTTGCGCGCATCAGCGCTGCGCATGGCCAGCTCCACACGGGTCAAGGAGGCCCGGGGTTTGAACCGCGGACCTCCCATATGGTAGACGGATGCCCTAACCACTGGGCCAAAGTCCGTTTCCCTTCCCTTCTTGTTTGTTTTGGTTTCTGATCAAAAAAGCTCTCCTGTATTCCTCTCAGTGTTTCCAGTCCCACTCTCTCTACTGGCTTCCTCCTTGCAGCCTATCAACAAGCTTGAGTCCCTCCCAGGTTAAAAACAAAAAGCATAACAAAAAGTCCTCTGAACCTGTTGCGTCCTTCTTGCATGTATACACTCTTTCCCTTCAAAGCCAGGTTCCCTGAAATAAGAGACTGCCTTCCTGGCCTCCACGGTTTCAGCTCTCAGTCCCTCATCCAGGCTGCCCAGCAACTGTTTCAGCAAAGCGTATCAATAAATGACCTCCTAAATGCCAAATCTAGGAAACAAAGGCCAGTCCTTGTCTACTTGATCAAAAGCATTACAACCGAAATGCATTTTTCTAGTTCAGGACCATCAAGCTACAGCTCAAGGGGCTTAGTCCACTGCTGCCTGTTTTTGAAATAAAGGTTTATTTGGAAAACAACCATACCCATTTGATGGCATCGACTATGGCTGCTTCCATGCTACAATGGCAGAGCTGAGCAGTTGCAACAAAGACTGTATGGCCCTTAAAACCCAACATTTCTAACAGAAACAGTTGGCCCATCCCTATATTTGATATATTTGACCATTTCATTTTTATTGATAAAATACCTCGGTTTTTTAAAGAATTTACTATGAGTTAGACACAGTGCAAGGCACCTTACCCAAATCATCTTGTTTAAGTGTTGAAACAACACAAGACATGTACCATTAGCCACGTTTTCAGGTGAATAAGTTCAAGTTCAGAGAAGTGAAGTGCCACAGCTAGTTAGAAGCTGAGCCTGCACTCATACCTGGGGCAGAATGATCCCCAAACTCATGGTATTCACCATTGTTCTCGAACCCCTGTCCTCTCCTGGTTTCTACCCTGGCTCTTTTCCCACTTCTTTGATCAGCCATCAGTCCTCTCTTGCAGACTCGCCCACCTCTGCCCACCTCACTGGGAAAGGTTCCAAAAGGCTCCGGCCTCTGCTCTCTCCTCTCTGCCCAGGCTGCACAGAGTCTCATCCACTCCCACAGTGCCCAGCCCCTGCACAAACTGGTGGGCTATCCAGCACATAAATGACTTTCCCCAAAGAAATGCTTCTTTTGGCCCTTGCGTGACTCCTGTCACAGGCAGAGGGGGATGACTGCTCCCGCGGGCCGAGAGGCCAAGGCTTCCATCTCTCAGCAAGACCTGCCCAGGAGGGTCGAGCACCTCAGGATGCGCAGGTACTTGGCGCTTATTTTGGACTTTGGGGCCCTTGTTAAAACCAAGACCGCAAGTCTCCCTCTTTAACACCCTGTTACGGTTTTAAAAAATATTTTGTTGGCTTTGTTAGACTTAATTTTGTTCCCTGCTGTATTTCCATAGCCCAGAGACTGCCTGGTACAGAGTCATAGACTGAATGAATAAGGAGGGGTTAACTGCTGTTACCTTCCCCTGTCTGTTTGTTTTAATTTTCAAAGAAATTCACAGGAGACCTGGATGGCAAACTATGAAAAGATATTGTTCAGTCTTACTAGTGTTCAGAGAGATGCAAACTGAAATAATGATGAGTTACCACTTCATCTCCATCAGGTCGGTTAAAGTTAAAAAGTCTGACAATATATGAGAATCATTATGGGGAAATTAGAATTCTCATACATAGCTTAAAGGATTGTGCACTGGTACAAACACTTTGAAACAATTTAGCAATACATTATAACACTATAGTTAGTCTATGACTCAGCAATTCCTACTTTGAAGTATACACCTTCAAGAAATTCTTATACATGTGCCAAAAGATTATGAAGAAAGATGGTCAACAAAGCATTGTTTATATGAACAAAAAAAGGAGCAACTAAAACATCCCTCAATCCACCAATAAGCATATAAATTGTAGTATATTCATACAATGGAATACAGCATAGCAATTGAAAATAATTAAATGTCTACACATATCAATATGGAAAGATCTAAAAAGAAATTTAATGCAAAAACAAGTTGCAAGGAGAGCGGGTGTAGCTCAGTGGTAGAACAAGCGCTTCAAGCGGAGGAGGTCCTGGGTTCATTCCTGGTACCTCCTAAAAGAATAACAAAAGAAAAAAAACAAGTTGCAATATGTTATCTACCACATTATATAAATTTTAAGAACAAAAGGCCATTTATATATTGTTTATGTAAATATGCATGTGTAAGAGAAACATTAAAACTTTCAAGGTGTGATGGTTCATTTCATGTATCAACTGGCTAGGTTACAGTGTCCTACTGTGTGGTGAAGCAAGCACTGGCCTGATGGTTACTGTGAGGGTATTTTGTGGATTTAAATAATTTATCAGTTGATTGTAACTATGGCTGATTACCTCTACAATCAACAAAGGATATTGCTTTCAGCAATGAGAGACTGTCTCATCCAATCAGATGAAAGCCTTAAAGGGAGAACTGATGATGATATCAGCAGTCAGAAAAAAGAATTTCTATCCCCACTTTGGCCAGCAACTTCTGGGGAAGTCAACATGACCTTCACCCGAGTTCCCAGTTTACAGCCTGCCATACAGAATTTGGATTTACCAATCTCCATAGTCAGAGCTAATTTCGACAATAAATCTGTCTCTCTCTGCCTCTGTCTCTCTCTCTCTCATACATATACATATACGTACCCATACACATTTACATTTACATGTAGGTACGCCTATGTGTATGTACATATATGTATACAAGTACATACATGTAAATGTATATGTGTATGTGTGTATATATATCTCCTGATCCTGTCAGCCCTGTTTCTCTGGAGAACTCTGACTAATACGTGAGGGAAGAATGCATGCCAACTTTAGGATAAAGGTTACCACTGAGACAAAGGAGTCCAAAGGGGATTTCAATTTTACGTGCAATGTTTTACTTTTAAAAATGCTCTGAAACAAAAATATCTATTTTTAAAATTTTATTACTATAACATTAAGGAATACAGAATCACCACATAGTGAATATCTGAATCTATATTTATTTCAAAGCCTTGAAAAATTGAAAGTTCAACATCAAAACTGCTTTGACAAAAGTAAATAACAGTAATAGTAAAAATGTAAATGAACAAAAAGCTAGGTCTGTATTTTGGCTTATGAAAAGAAAGTTGAAGATTTTGAAACAGAACCACAAAGCCATAGTTTCATCACCATCCTCTGCTACCTAAAAGTAATGCCATCTAAACCAAGTACTATGCCTTGTAGTATGCTGGTCTTCTTTTTAAAGTATATTTGAGGGATTTCCAGTTCTTTTCAAATAATCAGTATGGTATTCTGTTGATACTACTTGAGGGTATTATATGAACCTAACACCCATATGAAAATACCTGGATCAGGAATAAAGAGAAAAACTGTTCTACCTAACAGACTTTCCTGATTTTGAAACACTTATTTTCCCTAAAGCTCAGAGTGAAATGTGAATAAAATGGAATAAGATTTAACTTTTTAAAACTGACGTTTCTAAAGCTTTGAGTTGCACTGAAATTTAAATAACACTTTAAAACCCATAGTTTGATAGAGCAATATAGGACAAATATGACAGAGAAGAGAAGTGGACAACTTGGAAAAGGAAAATAAAGTAAAAGATTTTCCAAAATAAGAAAAGACTCACATTTAGACTGAAAACATCAACATGAACTAGTGAACTTAAAACTATTTTTCACTAACTTGCCCTTAGAGGGACCAAAACAGTCCCTGGTATCACCCTCCCTAAAAACAGTACTTGACCAAAACTCAGGTTTTGGTGTCTAATACGATTCTCACTGAAAGGAACCAAGGCTGTCAAGGCAGGAGCTGAT
Source organism: Dasypus novemcinctus (assembly GCF_030445035.2). NCBI lineage: Eukaryota > Metazoa > Chordata > Mammalia > Cingulata > Dasypodidae > Dasypus > Dasypus novemcinctus. Next base: position 25,560,382 of record NC_080689.1, on the reverse strand, counting down.
TCCTCACCTCCACCACCAGTCAGATGAAATTAGCTGGATCTGGAAAAGACACCAATCCGTGAATCCATGATGACACTGTGTACTAAGGGAAGGCACATGGGAGATTCTAATCATGTTTACAGAAAATGCGGTCTACTGATCTACCCAAATTGCAGGAGTCCAACACTCATGCTTTGCCAACAACTAAGGATAGATAGGATATAACTAGAGATCATTTTTCCTTTCCTGTGGAAAATGAATAGTATTAGTCAATTGTGACTGATATCTTATTTTACTAAAATGACTCATAAGAAACTCTTTAGGTACCTCTCCCAAAAGATATATTTTACATAGAGAACATGTATAATCATTGTAGTTGATCTTGCTATCAAGGACACTGTGAGTTGAACTCACCTTCAACAGGGTAATAGGGTTAGGACTGTATTTCACTGTGGCCAGTCATTTCTGTCCCATGGGAGTTTATAAAATGACAATCATAAACTTATGCAAATATATTTTTAAAATATTTATTTACCTAAAAAACATTTGTTTCTAATTATTTATTTTGAAAGATGTGTTAAATCTTTCTGTATCTTATTTCTTTCAATCCAAGCTTTTGGATTGTTTGCTTGTTTTACTTATTTTCTTAAAGCAGAGCGAAATAAGAAAAAATTCTCTCCCCCTACTTTATTAAATGCTATTCATTGCAATCTATTCTAAATCATTAGGGCTGTATTATATATATCGTTGCCAACAAAAGCACCCAGGATTAAGCAAGAGGAGGAAATGTCTTCCCTGACATCCATCTTAATTTTAGATACATCTAGTGTTCCTTACTAGCCCTATAACAAAGTACCGTAAGGCAGGTGGCTGAAAACAACAGAAGTCATTGTCTCACAGTTCTGGAGGTTAGAAGTCCAAATTCGAGGATCAGCAGGGCCACGCTCCATCTGCAATCTGCAGCCTCTTCTAGCTTCTGGGGTTTGCTGGCAATTCATGGTGTTCCTTGCTTGTAGATGCATCTCTGCCTCCGTCCCGGCAAGACCATCCTCCTTTTTCTCCACCTTCACATGGCCTTCTCCCCTGCGTCTCTGTCTGTGTCCTCTCCCCTTCTTATAAGGACACCAATCACAGTGAATTAGGGCCCACCCTAATCCAGCTGGACCTCATTTTAATACACATCTTCAAAGACCTGAGTTCCAAATGAGGTCACATACATAGGACCAGGTGTAGGAATTGAGCATATCTTTTTGGGGGACACAATTCAACCCATAACACTTCCATAAATTTCTCAAATTTCTCAAATTCCACAACCCATAAATTTCTCAAATCCTCTTTGGATTCACATAAAAAAATGTATGTCTATATTATTACTTGTCATTAAGTCCCACAATGATCTTCTTTCTATCTGTCCTAAACTTATTTTGACTTCAAAGGTTGCCCCTCTTTCAAGATTTTTAGAATTCCTTGCAAGCCTGTGCTCAACTTAACCATGACCTTTTCAGATGAAGGTCACTTGTCCTTTTAGTCTATACTTCTTTCCTGGGGCTGCCATTTTTCCCATGAGTCCAGAGAGTCTTCTCTGGCTAGCCCCTAGTTCATCACATCCTTTCTAGGCTGCCAGAACTGCACATGGTACTCCTGATGCAGAAATTCAACAGTTTTACACAAGGATAGGATAACCGTCTGGTTGGTTTTCAGTAACTTTCGATGCTTACTTTTCAGCTTAATTGGAGTACTAGGTTAAAGTTCTCTACACCCTTAATAGTCATCAGGTCTCTTTTCTGAGTTATAGTTCTGAATTATTAGGAACTATTTTAGATTCCTTTTAAATATTTCACTTGCCTATTTTAAAACTAGTCCAGAACTTTTTTCTTTTTCTTTTTTTAAATTCAGGAGCACACATTTTTAACACCTTCCTAATATCTAGATCCATCATTTATGACAAACTGAAAGATTTTTACATCATAGTTTTTCCAGTTCATACATACAAAACCGATTCCAGTTCTGGCACTGACCTCCAAAACCTGACCGATTACTTACACGTCTTTATGTATTAAATTACCCTTTTATCCTATCCTCTGTTCCCTTTCTTCAGATCCCTTTGCTCGATTCCATGGTAACGTAGTATATAACTCATTCATTTCAAAAATACTTACTGGCATCTACTCCTGGCTAGGCACAAGAATAAGGTGGTCCAGTCCCTGTCTGCAAGAATTCCATTCTATGTCATATTAACTAGTGTTCCTTTATTTACATGCCTATTTTCCTCTCAAAAACACCAGTCAGGCACATTTTCCTCTTTGTAAATCATATATTTTTTTTCCTAAAAACATATGGTGGTGTTAGACGTCAGTGGATTACCTATCCCATGGGAGGAAAAGACTGAATCACTTAAATGGTCTCAAATCTTTCTAGAGCTGCACTGTCCCATTCAGAAGCCCCTAGCCCCATATGGCACTTTAAATTTAAATTAATTAAAATTAAAAATTCAGTTCCTCAGTTGCACTGGTCACATTTTAAGTGCTATGGCTACCACATTGGAGAGCACAGATATAGATGACTGTCCTCATCACAGACAATTCTATGGGACAGTGCTGTTCTACAGAGTTCTTATAGAAGAGGTCACATAAATGCCACACATAAAACTAGGTTACAAATTTTAGCAAACAGTTATTGTTTTCCTCACTACTCCTATGATGCTACCTGGTACTAGTAAGTTATTTATGTTGTTTTTGTCAATGAGGTCTACATCATCTTAAATATTGACCATTACTGAATCAAAATAATCACTCCCTTTTACATCTTATTCATAGCAGAATATATGACTGGAAATACATATTAAAAATATCTAAATTAAATGATAGGAATAATGGAATAAATACGCATCCCAACATGGGAAATATATTAAGGAAACTTACCCTCCTTCACTTTCTGCTTCCTCTGAACTATAACTTGTTGCTGAACTTTGCACAGTGGCAAGCCTTCTTTTTCTAGCTCTGTGCTGAGGACTTATCTTATGAACAGTTATCTTCCCTCCAAGTTCATCTTGTATGTATTCCTCCAGCTCTGTAACAGTTTCTTTAAGAAATTTGATTTCTTCTCTGAGTTCTTCCATATTGGTTAGTAAGTTGTTTAACTTTTCCAGTATCTGAAGTTGCCTTCCTTGGAACATCCCTGCTTTTCCTTGGCCATCAGGCATTTCGTCTTGCAATATCACCAGAGGAGATGTATTTCCCAGAGAAAAAAAATTAGGAAAACCTATTGCTTTCCTGGGTTTTCGGACCTTGTGGTACCACAAAAGCAAGCTGATTCCAGCAGTTACCACCATGACGCCAAGTATCAGTTCTTTCTGCATGAAGTGTGGCATGTCTTGGTTTTTGTTTCTAAAATTAAAAGTATAAATATAAATGAAAGTTCTTTTTTTGTCCACAACAAAACTATTAGTGCTTTTTCAATCAACAAAGCTAGATCTACCCTATCAAAAAACATTTGATAAATCATAAACCAAAATATATTGTCACTAATTACCTCTATAATGTAAGTGGCTTAATGAATATGGCCCAATGGAAATTTTTCTTTTAAGGACATAATTGGAGTCTAGAATAAAGTAATAACTACTTCAATTCAGAATTTTCCAAAGACCTGATCTGAAATCTACCCTTTACTGCATCTTTAAAAGAATTTGGTAAATAGAGGTAAAAGCAACATTATAAATTTCTGAAAAAACTAAGATTCAAATTTTTCTTAACTGTGCCTAAACCTTTTATTTCTATAAAATTAATTAGTGTGCCAATTTATGGATCTTATCTAGTTTATAAAGCAGGCCAAGAAGCTCTTCCTTAGCACTAGTTAGCGTTAGTACTGAAATGTAGAGTAATAAAACAAAAATTTCAAAACCTAGGGCTTTAGGATATAAAATATACTGGAGAGCATTGACAAGTTTGTAACCCATCCCATAGCATAGAAGTCCAAGAAATGTTAACATATATTCAAGTTTCATGCCCCTTTCTTCTTCCTGTGTTTCCTCTGTTGATGTGTGACATCTCAATGTTTTCATTTCAAATTTTTTCAAATTTTCACTTTTTTGTTTAATGAATTAGTCATTTCTTTGGCCCCTTTCTCCTTCTAACCATTGACCTTTTGCACTCAAGGTCCAAGCTTAGGCTCACCTCATTCCATACACACTAAGCTACTTTGACTAGATGCTACCAGAACCTTTCTACAACAAATTCCATGTTCACTACCTCTGACACCTATCTCTGTTCTTAAGGACAGAAGATCATTAAAGGAAAACAATATAAAGGCCTTTCCTTCTGAGACTTAAAAATGGCAATACATCTATTAGTGCTAGGATAAACTTCTGTAATCAGAGTAAAATATAGTGAGGCATTTTTACAGACTGTGAGGTTTCCAAAATTATGTTCTCATCAATTTCCTTCTTTTGTAAGTTTGTTAACAACTTTGGAGAAACATTATAATGTTAAAATGTTCATTACAGGAAGTTGATCCATAAAGGTTTTTTATTTTTCTGACCTCCCCCAGACCCCTACACTTTCTCAAGGACCAAATTATTATAGCAATGCTGCCTCCGTGGATCAGCTGCAGGAGGAATTAAAGACAGTACTTATTAATTTAACATTTTATAGGAGGAAGTGAATTTAGCTCAATGATAGAGCATCTGCCTACCGCATGGGAGGTCCAGGGTTCAAACACATGTGATGAGCTGGCCCAGCCGCAGTGCTGATGTGCGCAAGGAGTGCCGTGCCACGCAGGGGTGTCCCCTGTGTAGGGGTGCCCCATGCTCAACAAGTGTGCCCTGTAAGGAGAGCGGCCCAGTGCAAAAAAAGTGCAGCCTGCCCAGGAGTGGCGCCGCACACACGGAGAGCTGACGCAGCAAGATGACACAACAAAAAGAGACACAGATTCCCGGTGCTGCTGCTAAGAATACAAGTGGACATAGAAGAACACACAGCGAATGGACACAGAGGGCAGACAACTGCGGAGGATGGGGGGCAGGGAAGGGGAGAGAAATAAATAAAAAATAAATCTTTAAAAAAAAACAAAAACAATGTATAGGGATTTCAGTGTATAGAAGCCCATAAAACTCCACTTCTCTAAAAATAATATTTTGGATTCTCTAACAGCTTTCACAAAACTTCTCATTCTTCTTGGAAGTGAATCCACAGTAAAGGATTTCTGAGAACCTTAATTAATACAATGCATACTTTGAAAATTTTGTTTTGCAAACAAAAGAAAGTTATTGAGATGAAAGAAAAAAATAAGTTCACAAAAATCTACTGAAATAGTTTTTGGGTTAACTGCCACTTCATATATTCTATTTTTTTAAGGTGCCTAATTTCTTCTTGTTTTCCTTTTTTACATTCATCCTACAATAGTCATACAATACCATTATACAATGACTCATGATCCACTAAATGAATTATTAATCAAACAAAAATATTGACCGAACACTTTACATCTATGAAGCACATAGATTCTATTCATATAAAAGAATCACATGCCTAGTAAAAATCATGCAATTTAAAACCAGGAAAGCACTTAGAAATCCATGAGCTAACGTTTTATTAGATAGATGAATGAGGTAAAGCCCAAAGATGTTCAGCTGCAGAGCTGGAAGAAGAAGTTTGATTTTTTATTTTTTCCATTCTAAGTCCTATACACATTTTATTTCAATACAGCATCTTGGGTTACATCATATATATATTTTAAAGTGTTTACTTTCTTCAAAATAACATATGCAATATGTGCCATTTATATAGTAGTCATTCATCATTCAGTCAACACACGTTTATATACCAGGCATGGTATTAAGTGCTGGGGATACAATGGTTAAAAGATAAACATCATAATGTTTTCCCACATGTGATAAATTTTCCAGATGATTAAAGTTTAGTTTTAAAATCATTTTGTCATATAATTTCTAATACATATATTTTCAAATAATATGTATGCTTATATTGAAAAGACTAAATATCATTTAACTTATTCTTGATAAATCAAGAAAATTTTTATGAAAAGGAATTTTGTGTCTTTTCAAGGAAAGAAATGGCCCCCAAGTGCTATGTTTTTGTTTGTTTTTAAAATCTTAATTGCTTTCTTTTTTTGTCCTTCATTGAAAAACTTTTTTTTTAGGTGGTACTAGGGCTGGAAATTGAACCAGGGACCTCATTTATGGGAAGCCAACACTCAATCACTGAGCCACATCAGCTCCCCTAAGTTGTTTTTTCTGTCTGCTTGTGTTTTGTTGTTGTTGCTGTTGTTTTTAGGAGGCAGCGCGAACCAAACCCATGCGGGAGGCAGGCGCTTAACCACTTGGGCTATGTCCATTCCCCTAAATTTTTACCTTTTGGTTTTGGCTGTACTTTTCCATTTCTAGTAATTCTTTTCCTAAAGCCTTGTCCAATTCCTGGCATGATCCTATCAAGGTGTTGTGGGCTACGAAGTCAGATATACTTAACTGTTAGAAATGTATTTAAAAAGACAGCGCGTTGGTTTGTTTGAAGTTCTCCCCCACGTGGAATGCATAAGCTTTACAGCACGAACTATGTGATAATCATTTGGCATGCCAGCTGGCCTTTTTGGCCAACTTCAATTTTAGCAGAAAAACAGCTTTAACAAGACTGATGAAGAGAACCTTGGAAGGTTATAGGGAACTTTCTGCCAGCACAGGGAGGGGTTCGAGTAGTGCTGAGTTAGCTTGCCTGCCTTAGAATCCCACTTCTGCTCGTTTTTGCTGTGTGCCCTTGGACAAGGTGCTTCAGATTTCTCAACTGTGAAACGGGGATAATAACAAGTCTTTCCGTGACAGGTCTGTAATGAGGATTAAATGAGCTAACACTTAGAAGGAAATTAGCAGTACTTGGCACTAAATAAATGTTATGATGATGATGATTTACTGCACTCCAACTTTATGTTAATCTCAAGTGAGGACCTTTACACTGATCATTGGTGCCATGAGATCTGTGACCTCACAGTCTGTTTGGTTCACCATGATATGCCCAGGACCAAAAACAGCACCTGGTTCAATGACCCTAATACACAGTGTTTAGCTTATGAATGTACATAATTTGAATGCTGAGACATTAAGCGTTTTTTAAATATTAGAAAAAATGTGGGACAAGAACTATAATTATGATATATCAAAATGCATGGCATAAAAAAAATGCATGGCATGTTTTCTTAGGCATGTTCCTGGGGATTCAAAATAGGTAAACTTAACTTTGAGATGGCAATGCTTTTTTTTGAATTTATGAAATTTTCTATATTTGTTAATGATCAATGTTTAAGTGAAGATGTTAGATTTTGACTGAGGCACAAGAGAAGATAACCAAAGAAGAAGAAAAGGTGGGAGGGGTTAAAAAGATCATTAGGGGAATGAATCTATTTTAAGAACCTGAATTTGACCAGGGATCTGGAAACATTAATTTAAGCAAACATAAAATGGATCCCCAAAGTCACAATTCTGAGGCTCTTTCTCATTTCCACTTGCCAAAGTAAAGAGTATCCTGGATTCTTTTCAAAGCAATTCCTAAAAACAGTAAAGAAAATTCTTACAGCTACTTACAGAGAGGTTTAAAATTATATTTATGGAATGACCTATCTATTCAATTATACTTTTTCCTTCAAAATTTTTTCTAGCTTTCAAACTTGATGCCAGAAAATAAAATGTAGTAACATCCATGACAATTTCAAGATTCAAGACAAGTTTAAAATAAGGGTAATCTGAAAAAAAGAAATATAGAAATATAAATCCATATGTGCTTGTTTCCAGTGTTAGTTCTCAGAAACAAATTTCTTGGGATCAAATCCCAACTCTAGTACTTATTTGCTGTTTGACTGTGGGAGAAGTTATTTAATTCCTCTATGACTCACTTTCCTCACCTGTAAAATGGGGATAGCAATAATACTTATCTCATAAGACAGCTGTGAAGAGTAAATGATAAAGCAACAGCTAATATTTATTAAGCACTAAGGTTGGGGCACTTTGTAAAAAAGGGCTTTATATGTGTTAATAAATTTAATCTTATCACTGCACATAAACATGTAGCACAGTGCCTGCCACATAATAAGCACTCGGTCAATATTAGCTATTATGGTATTTTCAAAAAAATGAAGGTAAGAAATACTCTAAAAATAGCAATGACATAGAGTAGCTATTAAAGTATATATTTCACTGAAAATTCTCTATCAAATTATTTTACTATAGAAAAATCAATAGAATCAAATGTATTTTTAGAGTCCTTACAAAAGTCTATGAGACTTTGGCTTCAGGACATGAGAGAGTAACAATGTCTGGAACCACTTTCCCACTATAAACAACTAAAGACTGGACAAAATATATGTGACAATTGTTTTTAGACAATGAAAAACCAACAGCACCAAATCAGGATCCTTGAATGAAGGAAAACAAATGAGGAAAGTCCTATGATCTCCCACCTCTCCAAGTGAAGGCAACCTTTGGACTATGGCACAGGAAAGGCAAAGCAAACAGAGCTTAGAAGTCTCACGGGGTTGTAGAGACAGAAATCAGAGTTCAGAGAGACTGTAACACCTAGACTTTGTAGAGCAAAATGCTGAGGATAATGGAGCTATGCAGAGAAAAAACTACAGAAATCTCCACAGGGTCTCCTCAAATCTTCTGCACATGCACGGGTGACCTCATCAGGCCAGGCGAAGAACAACATCTTGAGCTTACAGAGAACTGAGAAGTGCTCAGATTCCTACCAGGCAAAAGGAGAGAGCCCATGGAACATATAAGACTTTCAGCAGAGATCTCTAAAGGGAGATGCCTCAGTGGGACCAAACTAGCCCTACAGTGAAGGCTATTCTAGTTTCCCCTAATTCAGATGAAAAACAAGCCTCCAAAGGACGAAAGTGACTTACAAATAACTTCAGTGCTTCATAAACAACCTCTAATACTCTTTAAAGGAATGGAATATCTAGAACTCAACAGCACAAAATTTGCAATGTCCAGCATCCAATAAAAAAGAAGCAGGCCTTTGACTAGGAGAAAAATCAGTCAATAGAAACAGAACCCAAAATGACAGAGATGATATAATTAGCAGACATTAAAATAATTATTACAAATACATTCAAGAATTTAAAGGAAAATATAAAATGAAGAGAAGAAAAATAAAAGGTATTAAGAAGAACTAAATGGAACTTATAGAGATGAAAAATAAAATATCTCAAAAAAATTACTGGATGTGAGTAATAGCATGAAAAACACTATGGAACAACAACAACAAAAAAATCAGTGAACTTGAAAACATAGAAACAGAAATCATCCAACATGGAGCACACACAGAGAAAAAAAAAGCTTGGGAGAGGAGGGAAGAAAAAAAGAATAAGCAGTGGCTTATTGACCTATGGGGTGACGTTAGGCAGTCTAAGACACACACAGATAAAGTTCCAAGAGCAAAAGGGGAGAGAGGGGTGGAAGGAAAAATATTTGAAGGAAAAATAGCTAAAATTTTCCAAATTTGACAAAACCTATGGACCTACAGATCCAAGGTCAACATAATCCAAGCAAAATAAGCAAAGAAAACCAAACTAGTAATCAGGTTTATCACAGACAACCAGTGATAAAGAGAATATCTCAAAAGCAGGCAGAGAAAAAAAAACCACATTGTATACAGAGGAAAAAAATAATAACAGATGTCTCTTTAGAAACTATGCATGTAATAAAACAATGGAGTGGCATCTTTAAAGCGCTGAAAGGGACTATCAACTTAAATTTCTAAACTCAGTGAAAAGGTCTTTCAAAAATAAACAAGAAATAAAGATTTTTTCAAACTTAGAAAGCTAAGAGAATTCATTGTCAGAAGACACACTTCAAGAAATGCTAAAGGAAGTTCTTGAGGCAGAAGGAAAATGATAACAGAGAGAAAGTTGGATCTACACAAAGGAATGAAGAGCACCAGTAGTGGTAAATATGTGGGTACATATAAAAAATCATTGTTCTTATTTTAAAACTTCTTTAGAAAATATTTGCTTATTAAAGTAAAATAATATATCATAGGGTTTATAATGTATGAAAAGTAAAAGAACAAAACACTAGCACAAAAGATGAGAGGGGACAAGTGGAAATACAATGTCGTAAGGTTCTAAGATTAAAATGAAATGTTGGGAAACGGACTTTGGCCCAGTGGTTAGGGCGTCCGTCTACCACATGGGAGGTCCGCAGTTCAAGCCCCGGGCCTCCTTGACCCGTGTGGAGCTGGCCCATGCGCAGTGCTGATGCACGCAAGGAGTGCAGTGCCACACAGGGGTGTCCCCCGCGTAGGGGAGCCCCACGCGCAAGGAGTGCACCCATAAGGAGAGCCGCCAAGCACGAAGAAGGGAGCAGCCTGATGAGGAATGGTGCCGCCCACACTTCCCGTGCCGCTGACAACAGAAGTGGACAAAGAAACAAGACGCAGCAAAAAGACACAGAAAACAGACAACCGGGGGAGGGGAGGGGAATTAAATAAATAAAAATAAATCTTTAAAAAAAATAAAATAAATAAAATAAAATGAAATGTTATAATATTAAGTCAAAGATGCATTTTTAAAACCCTACAGCAACCAGTAAAAAACCACACCACAAGAAACAGAGGTATAGATAATAAACCAATAGCGTAATACTAAAAATATGCAATTAGTCCAAAAGGAGGCAAGAAAGGAGGGAAAAAAAAAAAGAGATGTGCAAATAGGAAGCAAAAAGGAAGAGAAAGCCTTAACTGAATGGGGAAATGGTGCCAAAGGAGGGAGAAAGAACAGTATTTTCCTTTGCCATTGGAGATGGATTCTAGTGCACAAGCATAAGGGTTGGCCTCTGATGGGAACAAACATGCATTCATGGTAATGAAAGAAATGGCAGATTCGGTGAGAAGGTGGGTAGATACGGAAATTTTCTTTTATTACCTCATTGTTCAAGTGAAATAGGAGGCACAAACAGTGAAGATGATAATGGGGGAGGAATTATTGGAAAGAGGCCAATTCTGAACTAGGTTGTATACCTGAAATTTGCCTTCCTATGGTTTATATCCTAGGATTCGATCTCTAGCAAAGCATCATCATTTCTTACACTCTAAATGGACAACTAAATGTCATGTTTCAAATGATGCCCTATGGAAGAAGGTCTGAAAGAATAAGGTGCAAAAATCTGTTTCCAAGAACTCTGCCCAAACGAAGAACAACTCCTTTAAATTCCTGAGTGATATCCTGGACTACCTGCATTGCCCAGGTATTGGATGCCCTGTTACATTACAAGCCTAAGTAATAGTGTGGAAGAGAAATGAGATTAAGATAATAACTGTCCAGAAATCACTTAAGTTGTAGTGATATTATAGCCAAAGATTTAAATATTCCTTCTCCTAAATCTGAGGGCTCCAGGAGGAAGCATAGGTGCTTAAACTGGCCTGCCTGAGCTCAGGTACAGTTTGTGTAGTTTTGTGTGTATGTTTTTAGCAAAAAGTATTTTTATGTAATCGGTATAACTGGGAACATCTGCCTACTTCCCCTCATTCCAGGAGACATAATAGCAGATTTGGATCAATTTGTAACCTCAGCTGAAGTTGCAGGTAATTATTATTAGCTATTCAATTTTATTTCCACAAAAATTTATATCACAAACTAAATTATCTTGAAAGATTACTGTAAAGGACTATATACCCATGACTTACATCTGCATCACATCTAATGATCACACATCAAGCTTGATCTTGGCTTTGTCAATGAAAAGATTCGGCTGTTCATACACTGATCTAGAAGCCTGTTAAAAGGAATCTTCCTATTCTGATTGCTCTCTTTGGCTCAGACCAGCTAGACTTCCTTGAACTTTATTAAGAAACATGGCCTACTTTGAAATTTTTCACTTAATAACTAAATAAATAGAAGTAAAAATCTACCTAGGAGTCTACCCTCCCCCCACCCTCCCCCACCAGTCAGGATGAGATTTCAACAGGTGGCAAACTATGTATTTTGCTTGATTTTCCTTTAGAACTACAATCTAAATTCTCTCTTTGAGACGGGTCCTATTATTATTTCATTTTTGCAGATAAAGAAACTGAGGCATAGAGCTGCCAAGTCATTTGCCCAGGGGTGGCCCACCTAGGAAATGAGAGCTATCACCCTTGATAGCCTTGATAACCAACTCCTGGGTTCACTCTTCACTGCTGCATGAGGAGACCTCAGAAGGGCATCCAGGACAGGAGAATGCTGACTGTGCAGAGCTGTACAGGGCTGAAATATTACTTCAGAACTATAAAATTAACTGGGAAAAAAACTACAATCAATGGAAGAGGTACTTGTTTTAAATAACCCCAATTAGAGGTGAATAGCCCAAGCCATGTTTGACTTTTATATTAATATAATATGGATGTGCTTCTACAATAATTTGAAGATGCCACTGATTAGGAAAAAAGTGATGTAGAAAGTGTACTTGCTTGCTTCCAGTATAATTTCAAAGGTTGTGTTATGTCATTTTATACTTTTAATTTCCAACTTAGAATATTGAACACAATATCAAAACATGGTAATTACAAAACTAAAAATTGTATTGACTAGATGTTGGAACTCTAATATTTTAATAATAAGATGCTAAGTATTATTCTTGTTACAAGTTTCAATTGCTAAGGTGCTAGCAAAAACAATGACAAATAGACAAAGATTCTAGGTAAATACTGACATCAAAAATTAATGTGATACATAATTAAAAAGCATAGGTGAGAACCAAGAATTCTTCTGAAATAATAATCAAAACGTTAACTCTATAAAATATTTCTCTATTAAAACTCCTTTATAGAAACTAATGAAAAATTAACCTCAAAAACATTTTATTCCATGTACTGGCTTTTATTAATATTTAGTAACGGAAATTATGCGTTACAAAAGTAATTATGATAATGATTAAGCATATATTCACTAAATGAAATTCATCCGCAGCCTCTTGGGGAGGGGGTGGATACAAAATACACTGAAAAACTCAGAGAATGTATGAAAATTTTTGCAAACTAGGATTAAAAAAAAACCCATCATGATGGCCTACAGACTAGCCTAAGTTTTAAGTTTCCAAAGAGAATTCTCCGGAGTCCTGGAATAGTGATCAGATTACCCGCAGTAGCCTGGATAACCTGAGCCTTTTGTAGTGAATTCCAATACTCCGTATTTCATCAGACTTTCATTATTTTGTTTTACAATTCCTTTTTAACGTGGGGCTCCCTGATGTTTAGCTTAGTTGAAAATACTGCTTGGGCTGAATATCTGGCTTCCGCTTTTGTTTAAAACACGTAGAGAAGTCCGAGTATGAGACAAAACAAAACAAAACATGCTCCCCAGAGTCAAGGCGGAAAAGTTAACTCAGGAGGCGGAGGTCGAGGCACGGCTATTTCCAGCAGAAACTCCTCGGGGTCTGCGGACCGGGCCGCGGCGACACCCCGCCCGCCGGCTGCGCCCCCCGTGCAGGATGGGCCGGGCAGAAGTACCCGCGACCTCCGGGGCTGGGGCTGGGGCAAACGCTGCGCCGAGGAGCCGTCGCGAGTCCCGCCGGGAGGAAGCCCGGCACCCGGCACCCGGCAGCGACCCGGCAGCAGGGCCCGGAGGGCGCCCGCGCGACCCGGAAGCGCCGTCGCCGGAAGTGCCGCCCCGCCCCCCGCCGGCCCCGCCGCGGAGCGTGCCCTCCCCCCGCCCGCACCTGTGTCCTCCGCGGGGGCCTCTCTGCGGTGGGGGTCCGGACGTCTCCGGTCACGGCCCGGGGGAAGCGGAGGGCGGCAGAGCAGCCCCGGAGGCCGCGGGTCCCCAGGTCCGGCGCGCGCCCGCCGCGTCCTGACCCAGACGGCGAGGCGCGGGGGAGGAGCCCGCGGCCACTGGTCGCGCCACTCCCGCCCCTCAGCGCGGGGGTACAGCACCCCCCCCCGGCGGGCGCCCCGCGCACCCTTTACGCGAGGAGAAACCCGCGCCCTCCTGGAGGCCGTGGCCCGCGCTGGACATTGCTGCTCGGATGCCGCCTCCCCCCGAGGACCGACCGTGTCTCCCCACGACCACCGCGCGGGGCTCCCTCCCCGCGCGCCCTGGTGCCGGCCGCGCCCGCTTCTCACCTTCACCCCCGTCCCGGTCACTCCCGCTCCCCGAGCCCACCCGCCTTTTCCCCACGATAACACTGGTTTGGGGCGCAGCGTTGAACACAGAGGTCTTGTGGTAAACTAATCACCTCTCCTTCTGCAGCCAGGTTTTCCTAACCTCACTTTAATTCACGCTCCCTTTTAATGAGTGAAAATTCCAGGTCCTTCGTCCACTCAACCGTTCTGAGTTGCATTCAGGTAAAAATCACTATCTTCTGAGAATGCCCAACATAACGAAATTTTACCCAGCTGCACTTTCTGTGCCTTCTGTGATGAAAATAAAATGAAATTCTCAGAAATAAACTCATGACACCCCTTTGTGTCGCCCTCACCTGGAGCATTACTGCTTTAAGGGAAGGCTCGCCTAGAATTTATTTACAAAATTTTCCACCAACGTACTGAGCAGAATTAAAAAGGTATACACTGCTATTTATTTTTAAAAAGTAAATCTCTGGTTTATGTAGAAAAAGGCTAATATTGGCAATCCATACAACTTTACTTACTGATTGGGATTCAAGGACTCTGGAACCTGAGAATGTAAGCAAGCATTTTAAAATTTTTTTATTTTTTTAATTTTTTGCCCTTTCAGCAAGTTGCATTCAAGACTAGGTAAGCCTAGGCAAGATAATTTTATTAATAAAAAATTTAATTGTATTTAGATAAGCTTTGGTAAAGATCAGACTAATACTTAACCTTTCAGTCCCCACAGATTTGAAACTAGTAAAGCATTCCCTTCTACACAACCACTTTCACTCCCATTTAATTATGGTTTTAAAGATCACAGCATAATGCTAATGTTTGCTTTTTTTTCTTTTGGTTTACATCTTAGACTGTAAACCTTTCAAAAATTTTTGTTACATTATTGTTTACATTTTAGACTCTACACTTTTATAAATTTTTGGTGAAATTTAGCATGTCCTATATCCATCATTGCATGATCTTGTGGAACACTTCCATTGCCCCCTAGTTACCCCTGCTTACATCTATTCTTTTCCTCTCTCTCCCCCTCTCAGGGCCCACAGTGACAACCAAGCTTCACGGCTGGAAGGACTAGATTCACAGATACTTGCAACAATGCTGAGGGCTTGACATACTAGACTGTCCTCCCCCTCTGGGAACCACCAATTCTCTACAGAGACACCCTTCCCTATGTTTGAGGACAGAACATCAGGCTACCCAGGATGGGGGTACACCTTCTCAGTCATTGTATGCATCTCCACCCAATGATATAACACACTACGACAAGATGAGCACTCACACGCTCCCTAGAAGTCTGCCCCTGTGCCAGATGACCCATTAAGCACCTTAAACACGTAACCCTTATTATATTTTCTAAAGAGTTTTCTCAACATTATAATTTCTACTACATAACCGACAATCTCCCATGTTCATCTGCTTCCCCCAACCCTCCCCCCAATTCCTTGGGCCATCTGACCCATCCCCCCAACCCTAGCCCCCCTCAAGCCTGCAAAGCCCCACCCAATAATATCCCTATGTCCCCATTTGCTTTTATTTTAACCAGGATATAACATGTAAACCTGTCATGCAGGGTGATAGTAGGTTACTCTCTTAACAAGATTTGGATACAAATGAAACTTTGTCTCTTCAATAATATAAAAGAAGCTTAAATTACCTTGAGATTCAGGCACACAAGGAGGATCACACAGAGGTGTTCACTGCTGCATTGCCAGCACACAGCACAAAAGTCCTGCACTAAAAATGAGCCTGGGCTGAGTACAAGGCCTCACCAACTCTCAACTCCATGAGGAAGACCACAGCTGGTACTGACTTATTCTTTCTCCAGGAAGTAGGATACTACAGTGGTCCCCTTCCTGTGTTCTATCTAACATGCTGGGTTGCCCGCCCCTCTAATACCTTTCATTCCATTCCTGCATCAAAAAAACTGAGGGATAGAAACCCAGAGCTATGATAGCCACTGGGTAAAGTTAAATGTTGGGTAAAGTTAAAAGTAAAGAACAAAGATAGTTGCTTTCTTTGCCAGTCACTGTTGCCCTGTTGCGGGGATGACTTAAAAAAAAACAAAACAGACTCTTCCTCCTTCTCACTAGGAGTGAACAATCCAACGGAAACTTCTAAAGGGGTAAAAGCACATCTCAAAGTTGTTTGCTTTTACTCATCACAATGAGTCTAGCATTACACTCGGGCAAGAGCACAGTTGTCTTCACCTTCTCCAGCTTTTCCCACCACTTCCACCAGGCGTCACCCTATTCTTCAGCTATAGCCCAAACTACCTGATAATCTTCCCCAGAGCCACACCATTTCCAGACTCTGTCATTACCTGTTGTTCCTTGGGCCTGGAATGCCCTATTCTTTGCCACTTGTCAAAAACCGAGCCATCGGTAAACCATAGGTAAACCATCTAGTTTAACCTATTTCCCTTTAGAAACTACTCTCACATCCTTCTCCTCCCCAAAACTCATATTTACCCATGACCCTTCAAGCCTTTGTGGAAGGAGGAATTTAAATGAACACAAAACTTCTCCATACAATGTTTTGTTAGTGCTTAGCCTAGACGCTGGAACTGCGAAACTGTTACTTATCTTCCAGGCAAGGAGGGCAGCACTTACCCTGTACCCACAATGCCTGGCATTGTGCTTGTCCTCCGTATTAGATCAACTTTTGAAAGAATTTATTTGAAAAGAATATTATGCTCAAGGGAAAACAGGACATTTGTAGTCCTTCATATAGGAATAGTGTGGGAAGTGTGTGTCAAGATATTTGGTTTTGCTGTTAGTTTATTCTCGACCCCCACCCTCGTGGGATTTATCCAAGTGTTTTATTTCCAGAAAGCAACTGAATGATTGATAGCTTTAGCACTGTAATAGTTACCAATATGCTATATAGTTAACTACTCAGTCCTAAAGCCTATATTCAAATCCTTTTCACCCAGTTAACAAATTGCCCAGTTAATAAACTATAATGGGAAAATGAACTCTTCAGTCAGAAAGCAATCAAGCTTTCTGTCCCCATCTCCTTGAAAAAATTATGCTCTTTCTTTTTGTTAGAAATTTGATCTGGATTTTACTTTAAAGCTTCGGTATTAGTGATCATGGTGAGATATTATAATTTACAATGCAAGGATGCCTTTTTTTTCCCCTTCAAATTTGTAATTTATTTCTTCATTTATGAAATAAGGATTGAGCTCTAATATAATTAGTACCTCCATGTAATTCCCAGCTCCCACCTCAAAACAGCAAAATCAGTGTTCCTGACTGGGATTTAAAGAAGCATTTTATTGCTAAAAAACTGGGAAAATTATTTTAACATTAAGAACAAAGTTTTAAAAAAAGAGAGAAAGAGAAAAGAAAAAATTTTGAACTCTGCAGTCTGCTTGTAAGGTAAGAGCAGTCCTGGAGGGTGAAGTTGTTAGCCAGCCAGGTCTTACTCTTTATATGATTATGTTAGTTTATCTTCCTAAGAATCCAGTGAGGTAAATAATAGTATTATTTCAGTCTTACAGGTAGGGAGACCAGGTTTCAAGAGGTGAAGAAACTTGCTCCAGGTTAGTTGATTTTAGAGGCAATAATCAGCCTTAGCTTCGAGAGCGTTCCCTTTTAGCTGCTCCCCAGAAGTGTAACTCAACTGCCAGGCCTGCTGCTGCTGCACCTCTTGAAGGGGGCTCTCCATAAACCTCCTTTAAGCACACCACATAATATTGTGATTTCTCCCACTTTTATTATTTATGGTTCAGTCTCCGTTGCTACTCTTAGAGGAGGGACTGAATCCTCAGAACTGAACTCGTACCCCCGGAGGGATTCTCTATAAGCATTTGCCACTATGTCTAACCCACAGGGTATAAAAT
This sequence comes from Dasypus novemcinctus, assembly GCF_030445035.2. Taxonomy (NCBI): domain Eukaryota; kingdom Metazoa; phylum Chordata; class Mammalia; order Cingulata; family Dasypodidae; genus Dasypus; species Dasypus novemcinctus. The sequence goes on along the minus strand of NC_080689.1, from coordinate 25,542,454 downwards.
TATGGGGTGTCTACCATCAAGTCAGCTTTAGAGTTGGGGAGAATAGGGGAAAATGCTATGTCTAAAGTAAACAGTTCTTGTTTTTTTGAATTTGGGAGCTCTAGAACACAGAAAATTACCAAAACTGTTTGAAAAGACAATTCTGATTAAACAGGAACTTCCAAGGGAACAATGCTTTCTTTGGAAAAGGCAGGAGGAAAAGTTTATTAAATATTTTCATAAGACTAAGTGGTTAATGTGGTAGGTTATTAATTAAGTACAAAAAAATGGTTGGCTCACTGAACTGAATGGTTCAAAAACGCTATTTTGGAAAAATATGTACGAAAGAAAAATTAGAATAATACTTGTGTAATACTACTAAGTAATTAAATGTTGAAGCAATTTATTAAAATATACTTCATTGAGATAGAGCATTCTTATTGGAAACTTTATATTTTGCTAGAAAATTTAAGTTTTTAGTCAATGAAGAAACAAATATTTTCAGAAAGGCATATATATTGCCAGATTAATACTAACCTTGCTCAGTGGCTATCAGCAGGTCGTCTGTGAAGTTTCAAGATAGGAATGAAGTTATAAAGATTCTGACGTTGCTGAAGATTGTGTAAGTCACATTCTAGTAAGCCTCTCAAAATACAGCCTTAGAGACACTCTAAAGTGAAACTAACAAATTCAAAGTAAAGAGTAATTTTGCCTCTCCCTCCCTCCTGCATTCTTTCTTCATTGGAGAGAAAACATTCAGGGACGTCTTTGACAGAATATATATCAACTTCACAGGTCAAGGTTAATTTCATGGTTTAGGACAGATTAAAAATGAAGTTGAACATCTGCTAGTTAGACAAAATGCTACAAGACATGTATGCAAAAAGTATTTAAAATAACTGGATAATAAACTATATATAATAACTAGAATAAAAGATTTAAGATTGGACTTGGGCAGTAAGTCAATTTTACAAGATATTCCCCTGGAAAAAAATTTCAGTTAGCAGTTTCAGATCTATTGTCCACAGACAATACAAGGAAAAGTTGTTCTTCCCTTAAAAGCAGATCTCTTTTGAGAAATTGCTTTGTAGATAGAGAAGCCTCTTGAGATGGAAATCTATAGAGAGGATCCATTCTATGCTGCAGTAGGACATGCTAATTAACCAACCATTTTTAAAAGTTGTTCCATTTTATTAAAATTGCTTTCCTATCATCACATTGATACATATTTGGACTTTCATTCAGAGCAGTGAATGTAGAAAAATATGAAAACTGAAATTCACCAGTGTAATGATTTTAGAGTAAAAGCTGTCTTAAAAAATAAGTGATCCAACCTAATGTAAGGGGGAAATGGAAAGCAGAAATGAGTTTATATGCTACAAGTCTCTAAAAAGAGTCTGGAGGTTGTCAGAAGGATTGCCCCTGTGCACAGCTGAGCAGAGTCTGGGAGACAGATGGAGTGGATGCAATCCCCAGGTGTTGGTTCCTTTGAGGGCTAAAGAGACCCACGGGTTCTATGGTCATGGCAGACGGGGTTCACTGCCATGTCAGATGGCCCTCCTTTGGAGCTGGTGTTTCTGCGTGATGGAACTGGACTCAGATGGGATCTCTTTTCATAAGACTTTCATCCTACTTTACTGGAATTGTAGTTGGTGTTGGGGTTTAAGATATATTTAGGGGATTTGAATCTCTGGACTGACAATAGGATAGCCAGGCCCTGAGCGTCAACAGACTCCAGCTCCTACAATCTGATTTATTGGACTCACTTCACTCAGCTAAGATGAAGTTGAAGAAGGACAATCACCACACCATGGAGCCTAGAGTGCCTACAACTGAAAGCAGGAGGATTGCATCCAGTATCCATGTGGAATCTGAGCCTCCTCCTGACATAGAGGTGCAACAGACACAACCAATCCAAGGCCCACAGAGAAAAGGTGGCATTGGAATGGAAAAAGTAGACATGGTGGCTGATGGATATGGGGAATGGCAGGAAGAGATGAGATGTAGAGGCGCCTTTGGGACTTGGAGTTGCCCTAGATGGTGCTTCAGGGGCAATCACTGGACATTGTAAATTCTCCCAGGGACCACTGGATGGAATGTGGGAGAGTATGGGCCATGATGTGGACCATTGACCATGAGGTGCAGAGATGCCCAGAGATGTACTTACCAAATGCAATGGATGTGTCATGATGAAGGGAGTGAGTGTTGCTGGGGGGGGAGTGGTGGGGTGGGGGTGGTGGGGTTGAATGGGACCTCATATAATTTTTTTTAATGTAATATTTTTACAAAATCAATAAAAAATTAAAAAAAAATAAGTGATCCAAAGTAATTGTAGTTTGATTGTTTGGGACTGGGAATATATTTTACAATAAAAAGTATGTGGTAATGGTGATTAGTTTCCTAAATAAGCCCATAAAATTCTTTATAATCTATATAATAACATACAGTATGTTTTTAAATTGAATTCTAACTCAGAAGTCTTGATGTCATCATGTCTGTTACTGTTACAATGGCCTTAACTTGCTTCCACTTAAAAAAAAAAGGTGGACTTGTTCCTTGTAGCTATTGGAGCTAAAGCTATCTGTTTTAGTCTGCTAGGCTGCCAAAAGCAATATATCAGAAATGGGTTGACTTTTACAGTGGGGATTTATTAGCTTACAAGCTTACAGTTCTGAGGCTATGAAAATGTCCAAATCAAGGCATCATCAGGCAATGCTTTCTTCCCAAAGACTGGCTGCCAGCGATCCTGGACTCCTCTGGCACATGGCAAGGCACATGGTGGCATCTGCTGGTCTTTTCTTTCTCTTCTGGGTTTCCTTGCTTTCAGCTTCTTGCTTCTGTGGCTCTTTCTTTCTCTTTCTGCATTTATCCTGTTTATAAAGGGTTCTAGTAAGAGGATTAAGACCCACCCTGGGCCATGCCTTCACTGAAGTAACTTAATCAAAAGGCCCTACTTTCAACAGGTGTGTACCCACAGGAATGATTCACTTTAAGAACATACTTTTCCAGGGTCCATACAGCTTCAAACTATCACACTAGCCAATGAAAAGAGAAACCCCATCCTCCAGCTATGGCATCTGTTTACCAGCTAATGGAAACAGAATTCTTCTTACCACCAGCCACAGCCTCTGACAGGTTTCTCACAAGAAAAGAGCTATCCATGTAGCCACAGGGTTCTTTGACTCTCTCACATGAGGCAAAACAACACTTCAACCATCTTAAAAAAAAAAAAAAAAGACAATTCTGATAGTAATGGCATTACATTTACACCTTTTCAGTAATGAAAACCTCCCATTTCTCAAACAGAAGTGTTCTGAGAGGAACCCTGGACTTAATTCCTGGCCAGTCACTCACAAATACAGGTAACATAAAATTACAAATAACTCATGAGATGTCTGTATTTAATAAGTAAAAACAGTTGATAAGCTAATTTGAATAATTTAAGTATTTCTATGTAAAAAATGCAATATGACTTTACAGGTTGACAACCTAAAATATTATCATAAAATATTTCATTGTGGGAATCCAATTTTAGACATTAAGGTATTTTCATTATTTTCCTTTGCTAAATGTTTGTGATTATGGAGATATGACCATAAATAGGTAGCACTATTTTCTCCTCTTTTTAAGATGTAGGAACTGTAAAGATTTTCATCAAAAAATCTGTTGCTACAGCAGCTTAGGTTTTGGCTTATATTTACACCAGACATCAAATACCTAAATGAAAAATTCAGTTGATGATACAAAGCTTTTAAAATACCTTGCTATCACCAATTAGCCTTCTTAAAAACCTATCATTAACCCTTCCCTCTCCCATGTTACTTCCTTATCTCAAGCACTTCACTACCAAATACTTCAAAATTTTCCACTTACAGGCTCTACTACCTGACTGACCTTCCACTTCTCAGGCCACTGCAGAAACCACTGCAATAAAATTGCTGTCACTTAGGAGAACCAAGACTTCCTGACTTTCAGTGGCTTTTGATTTCTTTAGAGCAAGGTTTCTCAACCTCAGCCCTATTGACATTTGGGGCCAGATAATTCTTTGTTGGGGTGCCTGTCCCATGCTGGTGCAGGAGCAGCATTCTTGGCTTCTACCCACCAGATGCGAGTAGCACCTCCCAGTTATGACCAACAAAAATATTTCCGGATATTGCCAAATGTCTCCTGGTGGAAAAAAATCACCCGAGGCTGAGAACCACCGCCTTAAGCAATGGATAATATTGTTTTTTCCCTCCTTTTCAAAAATCCCTTCTCCAGCTTTTCACTTCCCTCAGGTTCCTATTTTCCAGCATGGTTATCTGAAAAATACCTCCAAATAATTCTAGACATTTCCTTGCTGTGTCCTGAACACATTGTGCTCTTTCAAACATCCAGGTTCCATAGCTGGGGCCATCCCACTTCATCATCTGGAGAATTTCCATTTTAATACCCTGCTCTTAGAGCACTCCTTCTCTTCTGAGCTTCCCAAGTAATTTAGATATTCCACTGCAGCACAAACGAGCTATATCATGATTACTTTAGTCCACTTTTCTCATTAAACTATAATCTACTCAAGAATAGTGTCAAAATAGAATTTTCAAAAAGTTAAAATCATGACTCTCGTATAGCCATGGAATGATCATGTCGAGTATTTTATTTGACCTGTTAATAAGGGAACCAGTAAAATGGCAATGCTGGTTCAAAAATGAAAATTTGAGAAACAAGAGTTACAGAGCCTGCCAGGAAGGCAATCCTGAAGTAAGTGGCTGAGTTAGAGGCAAAACTAATAATGTCCTACAGGACAATAAAACTGTAACCTTTGGGCTTATCTGTCCTCCCAGATAAAAATTATTTTCATATGTACCAGACAAGAACTATTAGTTAACATATAACATAGACTCTGAGCCTGTATTTAATAGTAAATAGCAAAGTTAAATGTAGGGACATTCTCCTAGAGAATGAAATAACACACTGGTAGACTTGTTTAGCAGTGTCCAAACATTGAAAGAATATACTATACTGCCCAAGAAAGTGCCAGTTCACCAGAAGAACCAATGGGATGTATGAATGCTGGTCATTGGACAGCCTGAAATACTCTTCAAGAGAAAAAGCTAAATAGTGTCTATTTCAAAGTCAGCTGTTCCCTCTAACTCTAGCTAAAATGCCTATTGCTAGGGGGAGGGCAAACCAAACATCCCTTAAAGAAACATTGTCTGTTTTCATCTCCTTTAACTTAACTAAGAAGGGTAATGCCTCTTTCCGTTCAATTGAAAGAATACTCTTTCCCATCAACTTTGGAAAAATGCAGCCTTTGCAGGCCCCTGGCCTTTTCTACTTCTATGGTCCAGTGTCCTCTTAGTGGGACCATATTCTCAGGATTCGAATCAAGTTTATTTCTTCCAGAATCAACATCTTGTTAGCCATATAGGGATTTCATCCAACTTCACACAAGATGCCAAATCCATCTTCCTCTGAGATAGAATAGCATGAGGGTTTCATACTCTGTCAGGTAGGGCCTACTGCCCCTAACCACTAGGAAGTAGCTACAGAAAAAAGATCTCCCTTCAACACCCCTTTAAGAATAAACTTGTAAGCCTGTGCACCTGAAATAAGAACAAGGTCTAGAGCTGCAGGGTGCCTAAGAGTTACCTCCTGAGAGCCTCTGTGTTGCTCAAATGTGGCCAGTCTCGAAGCCAAACTCAGCATGTAAATGTGATGCCTTCCCCCCAGCGTGGGCCATGACTCCCGGGGATGAGCCTCCCTGGTGCTGAGGGATTACTACCAAGTACCAGCTGATGATGTAAGTAGAAAATGACCTTGAACAAAAGGATCAACTCAGACCAGCAGAATATCTCAGTCTACATATAATACCAGGAGTTAAAAGTGCTTTTTGACCTGAATAAAAGGGGGAAATGGAAAGGACAAATGAGTTTATATGGCTATGAGTCTCCAAAAAGAGCCAGGAGATTATCAGAGGGGTTGCCCTTGTGCACACCTGAGCAGAGTCCCAGAGACAGATAAAATAGATACAACCCCAGGTATTGGTTCTTCTGAGGGCTACAGAGACCCACAGGTTCTATGGTCATGGCAGATGGAGTTCAGTGCCATGTCAGTTGGCCCTACTTTGGAGTTTGTGTTTCTGTGTGATGGAGCTGGACTCAGATGTGATCTTTGTCCACAAGCCTCTCCTGTAACTTTTACCGGATCTGTAGTTGGTGCTGGGGTTTAGTGTATACCCAGGGGACCTGAATCTCCGGACTGACCATGTAATAGCCAGGCCCTGAGCCTCAACAGACTTGCAACTCCTATACTCTGGTTTATTGGACTTACCCCACTCAGCTAACATGGAGGTGAAGAAGGTCAACCACCACACCAGAGAGCCAAGAGTGCCTACAACTGAAAGCAGGATAATTGCATCCAGCATCAATGTGTAATCTAAGGCCCCTCTTGATATAGATGTGGAGTGGACACAACCATTCTAAGGTCCACAGGATGGAGGAATAGAATATGGATTAGAGTGGACTTACTAATATTCTAATCATGAACTATTGTGATTAGTAATCGAAGAAAATGTGGCATTGGTGTGGAGAAAGTGGCCATGGTGGCTGCTGGGGGTAGGGAGTGGGAGGAAGAGATGTGATGTGGGGGCATTTTCGGGGGTTGGAGCTGTCCTGGGTGGTGCTGCAGGGACAGTTACCAGACATTGTATGTCCTCCCATAGCCCACTGGGTGGATTGTGGGAGAGTGTGGGCTATGGTATGGACCATTGACCATGAGGTGCAGCGGTGCTCAGAGATGTATTCACCAAGTGCAATGAATGTCTCATGATGATGGAGGAGGTTGTTGTTACGGGGGGAGGAGTAGGGAAGAGGGTTGGGAGGTTTATGGGGACCTCATTTTTTTTAATGTAACATTAAAAAATAAAAATAAAATAAAAAATAAATTTAAAAAAAGCATTTGGGACAGATCTAAAAAAAAAAAAAAAAAAAAAGAATAAAGGTATAAACTCTCTGAGGGGGGAATGAAGCCAGCTAGTAAGGTAGGGAATCAATAGATGGATCTGGAACCTGGCAGAGAAGCCACATGGACATCAATAACCCCAAGATGGCTCCTGGAAGACCCCACCCCACAAGATCCTGCCATCCAGAACAAAGACTCCTCTGGAAGCCAGGAGAAGCTCTGGATATTCCCCAAGGACTTTATCATTGGGCCTTCATGGGGATTTGATGGGTGGGATAATCAATCAAAACAGCAAACAGCTGGAACTCCTACCCTGCCATTAGCAAAGAGGTGGAATAATTAACAATTTAAAAAGCCAGGTGTGAAAACTGAATGAGCGCTCTTGTGCTCTCTCACCTGTGGACCTCTGTCCTGCCCTCTGCGCACCGCTCTTGCTGTTTTTCCTCCGCCATGTGGCCATGCAAGTAAAACCTGGGCATCTCACAATGTTACCACCCAGGCTTTGGGGATTCTTTCTAAATAATAAGTATACTTTAAAATGTTTTAGTGGCTCTGGTTTCTGTTTGCAAAGACCGCTCACTCAAGTAAATGGCATTTGAAAGACTGGGGTACTTATGTGCATATAAATTACCCAAGGTACTTGCTAATTACGTAGGTTCTCTGACACCAAGCCCTCAGATTCATCATTTTGAGATAGGACTCAGGAATTTGCATCTCAAAAACTTATTCCAAGTTGGACCACCTTTTGAGAAACACTGCATGAGTGGTGTGGGTGATAATCTACTGCTAAATTTCTAAAGTAAAAATGAGATCAGGCAGTCTCATTCTAGAAGAACCACTCTTGATTCTGTTCTTTTCTTCATTCATTTTTGCCCTTATTTTTAAATGCCAAAAAGGGACTTGAAGACCATGTTGAGAGAAACCAAGTGAAAGTCTGGTTTTGGAAATTGAGTACTTTATTAAAGGTCTTTACAGTTTCTCCTGTTAAAGAGAAGAAGCAGTGAGAACCCAGTCCCCTGCTTTCCTCAGAGAGGGTTCCCTCTTCTGACAGGAGCACCCTGTCAGCATTTTGAGCCCATGTGTTCCCACCAGCTTCCTTGAGCATCACCTACTCCTTAGTCCCTGGCTAACAGGTTCATTGTTATCATCCAGAGTAAGCATTTGTGTCCCAGTGGTTCTCCCAGAAGTTAATTCTCAGGATGTGAATATCCAGTGGACACAATGACAAATGTATACAAGAGGTATGAAAATACTTTCTGCCTCTTTTGTCAGTCACATAACGCTTTGCATTCATGGGGCCCTTCTGAGAGTTCAGTATTTTCATGTGTTTGTATTTGATCTTTACCCCAGACCTCTGAGGTCTGCGGAGCAGATATTTTCATTCCCATTTTGCAGATGAGGAAACGGAGTCTCAAAGGTTAAGTGTGACTTGTTCACAGTAAATAGCAGCTCAGAGCTCTTCACTTTCGATTGATGGCTCTTTCTGGTCTCTCCCAGTCAGGTGTATCTGTTGCTGGATTTTCTCTAGGTTCTTGGCTGCGTGACAGAAAATGAGTTTTAATGCAAGCCAGTTCAGTTAGACCAGTAGTTTATTAAGAAACTGAGAGAAGAGAAATGCAAGAAAATAACAGATTATGGGTCCCAGGTGGAGAGAGGAAAAGGGCTGAAAAGGACTAAAAAGGGCTGATTTATAGACTGCAAGTCCCCATTTTAGGTCTACTTGCATGCGGGTCCAGGCAGGGCAGAGAAAGGGCAAGAACAGGACAAGGGAATAAAGGAAAAAAGGGCCAATTTAGCTTCCGCACTTGCTTTTGAACCACTAATTATTCCTTCCCTTTGCTAATAACAAGGGTGGAGTCCCAACTGTTTGCTCTTTTGATTGGTTACCCCACCTGTCAATTCCTTTGGGGGCCCAATGGCAAGGCCCCCTGATAACATCCGGGGCTTTTCCTTGATTCCAGAGGAAGTCCCATTCTGAATGGGGAATTCTCCCAAGGTTCTTCCAGCAGCCATCTTGTAAGATATTTCCCCAAAGGGGTTTCCCATGGCCATGTGCTTTCATGGCTGCAGTTTTTCTGCCAGGTCACAGATTTGTCTTATTCCCTAATCCAGCCTGTCTCATACCTCCCAGTGAAAATTTTTGGTGCAAGTAGGTTGGGCAGTGAAAGGCAAGCTTAGGCTCAGACAGAGTGCCCAGAAAGAGAATATAATGCCAGTTAATTTTTAATGTACAAAACAAAAAGTTACCTTCAGATTATTTCTAGTCCTGCGCTTTGCTGGCAAATGCAATTTGTTTGCATCTTTGCTATGAGGTTCTGTAGTGTGTTTATAAATTCACAGACTTGGGGCTAGAAGGGACCAAGGAGGTCACTTAGATTGTCAAGTACTTTCAGGTGAGATTTATACTCCTAGGGTTCTGCAAATAAAGCCAGAGGCTTTGGGAGTGGGGGAGTTGTGCTCGTGAACTCTATCGAAAAAGCTTGATCAGGGGGAGGTGGTGAGCTGCTTGCTGCACTTTACCCATATTGAGCAAGCAATTTACTCAAGTGGCACCTTGGAATAGCCGACAAGGAAAACTTAAATTTGCAGGTTCAGAACACTTGAGCAACTGAAAATTTACTTTTCAAACCCTTGTCCCAATTTCTAACAACTGTTCTTACAAAAAGTAAGAGCCTCTTGAAGCATATCTCAGGAATAAGCTTAATGATAAACTTTGGCAGCCTTTGAGTTTATACCATAAGCAGTGAAGATAAGGAAGGTCCACATTTCCTCAAACGAATCACTGAGAAAAACCATTCTTGAGATTTCAACTCAAAGCAAATAGGCCTCTTTGTACTTTTGTTTTGTCCTGAACACTAGAAAATGGTTTAGGCACTTAGACTGACCTTTCTGAGATCCCCAATTAGATCACTGAATTAAGTTACATAGGGAATCATTCATTAAGCATTACATAGGAAGAGGAAAATGAAGAGAAGGAAAATCTAGACAGAGAAGGGTGTCCTAAAAATAGTTTTGAAGCTCCCATCATGTCCGTACATAGTTTTCAATATCTAAACATCCATGATAGTATTTTATTGGATCTGTCACGGTAGTACACAAAGGCCATCTGAAAGCACAAGCAAATGGGCACTAGAGAAATCTGTATCAGGAGCAGAACTAGAATCGGAGGCAAGGCAACGAGAGGATGGGAGAAGGGGAAAGGATGTGTGCACCCGCAGAAAGAGCAGAAATAGAAAATGGGATCACTCTGCACAAGGAGAAATAACCTCCTGGGAGAGTGTAGTGTTTGCACAGAGAGGCTGGAGGCTCTCTTCACGTATCTGTGGGGCTCACGAAGTGCTAAGGTCAGGGGCTGCCAAGAAAATTGCTTGTAATGCAAGAAGGGAAGCTATCTACTTCATCTCCAGTTGGACATCTCTCGGCTGAGTCACGCTTGCTGTCCTGCCCCCAGTACTACCAGAGTCTGGAAAGAACTATGGAGAGGGATGGCAAGGTAGCACGGCCACGTGGAGAGACAGAGAAAAATGTTTCTAAGAAATACTGAAGATAGGCTCTACCACTCCCCCACGCTCCAAGGAGAGAAGATGTGATTGGGGGTTGTGGGTATGTTGGGAACTGATACAGGGAGGGGGAGAAGAGCATGTGTATGATAAAAATGTGGATTTTGCCTTCAGTTGGAATGAGCCAGAATACATATTCAAAAGAGGCTGCCATTGCCTAGGGGGGCTATTTTGGATTGTGTCCACACCAGCAGGGGCATTTGTACCCTTCATATGCCCAGCAGGGGCGTTTGTACCCTTCATCTGCCCATACTCAGGCTACAGACAATGAAGCCCCCTGATGACCTGAGACTCTCCCATTGGCCATCTCCAGCAGGAGCTGTGCAGGCTGAGGGGAGCCTGTCAGCCAACCAGGAAGAGGGCAGCCGGCAGCCATATAAAGAAGTCTCTGTTTTCCTGTCCTTCCTACTTGTACTGACAGCAGAGGAGCAGGAAAAGCTGGGAGAGTGAGGAGTGAGAGGGAGTGAAGGAGAGAAAGCCTGACCTGCCACAGGGTAAGAAGGGAGCCTCCAGACTGTAGAGGGAAATGTTGACTGGGCTACATCTTTTTTTTAATTGTCTTTTTTATAAGGTACATAGATCACCAAAAAATGTTACATTAAAAAATATAAGAGGTTCCCACATACCCCACACCCCACACCTCACTCCTCCCACATGACAACCTCTTTCATCATTGTGGCACATTCATTGCGTTTGGTGAATACATTTTGGAGCACACTGCACCACACAGATTATAGGTTCTATGATCATGGTAGTTGGCTCTAGAGTTCAGTGCCTTGTCAGTGGGCTCTACTTGGGAATTTGTGTTCCTGTGTGTGATGGAATTGGATTCAGATGTGAACTTTCTACACATGCCTCTTCTGTCACTTTTATTAAACCTGTGGTTGGTTCTGGGTTGGTGTATACCCAGGAGACTTCAATCTCTGGACTGGCCATTAGTCAACTGGGCCCTGAGCCTCAGCAGAGTTGCAGTTCCTACTCTCCGATTTGTTGAACTTGCACAGGTTGGCTAATAGGGAGGTGAAGATGGGGAACCACCATACCTGGGAACTGAGAGTGCCTACAACTCCGTGCAGGAGAATCACATCCATCAACCATGTTGGGTCTAAGCCCCCTCTCGATATAGACTGGGCTACATTTTGATAAATGAAGAGTTGTGGAGTCATCCTGTGATATGATTAAAGGAACCCACTTCATAGTGGAGAAAGGAGACTTGATGGAGCACAATTGACAGCAGTTTGGAGAAATGAGTTCATTCTCTGTTGATAAGTAGATGAGCCAACTTTAGAGGAATCTTCTTCTGAGATATTTGGAGCTCACCACAAGAGCTGACTCTTTCCAGTTCTGCTTCAGCTTTCTGTTCCACACAATTTTCATTGTGTAGAAATATTGGTCTTCTGTATAGGAAGCAGGAATGATTTGGGTGCTTTTCTGAACTTAATATCATCCAGCATCAACTAATTACCTTAATTATCTCTGGAAATGGAAATACCAACATTTCACCCCAGGGAAAGAGAGGAAAGATTATTTCCCTGAAGGCATTCTCTGAGACTATTACCCGAGTCAAATGAATTCCTGGAGGGATGACCAAATTAAATTAATTTACTTTTATAATGTAACAGTACTAAAGAGAAATCTATGGAATTGCTGGCACAACATATGTTCTTGTTCTTCCTTCTTTTAATTGTTGAGGTGATACTTTAGACCAGATTAAACATTACCACTCTCCTCTTCCAAAAAATCCGATCCTTAATATCTATGCCCCCTGAGCTTGGATGTGGTTAAGGCTAGAAGAGCGTGATTTTGGAAAGACCATAAAGTGGAACAAGGATTAATATATTTCAGTGGGTAATTTTCTGAACTCTGAAATTTAAAGCACTCCACTCCTATCTTTGCAGAACTTCTTCAATTACTTGACATACTCAACATTGCTTGTCTCATGTCTCAGCAGTCAGAGGTTTAATTATACCATTTTCTTTTAGTTCTGGGAATTGTAGAAGGGAAAAAGAAATTGTGGCAAGTCTGAAATGGTGTCATTTTCAATGCCTCACATCCAAAATCTTTCTTGTTACTGTGAGTGTGACAGCATAGCCAGTGTTGCTGTTTCCAAATCCTCCACCTCCAGAGAACACAAGGAAATGATGTCTCCAGGACTTGCCAGGCAGATGCACACCCAGGACCCCTAGGGTCACCATCCCAGGGCCCTGTGTTTGGCCTTGACTGTGAACTGGACCTGATTACATCCAGTAAGCTGCAGGGACGCCTTGTGCCCTATGACACAGACCTAAAAACTCTGTTACTTTGGTTCCCTCTTGGTTTTTGTAGGGTGGTGGCAATTCTTTGAAATCACTAATTATATGAGTTTTCTTTTTATTGCAACATTAAATTTGGAATGCCAGCAAGATGAACTTTAAACACATAATTACTCCTATTAATGCAAAGCTTGTGTACTGGGGACTTCACATACTTGGCATTTTGGGACTATTAAAATCACCTTATAAGTTCATGACCAAACTTTTTCCAACTTGCCAATAAGTGAGATTTGTCTTTAGAGCCCCCAGTCTTCCTTTTATGTACCCTTTCTCTCCGTTTAGTACTCTGACCCACCGAAAATCTGTCTTCCAGGAAAGAGTTGACAAATCCTCTCTAGCCTTCCTCTCCCTGCCCAAGACCTCATAATTGTCCATCATGGTCCTGGCCAGCCATTTTGCCATTTGGTACTTGTCTGTTTCTCTGCCTGGCTCCTGCTAGGCTGGAAGATCTGTGATGGTGCACACGGTGCCTGTTTTGTCTGTTCTTACATCCCTGGCATTATTTTTTTTCTCTCTCTATTTTTTTTTAAATGTTACTTTCAAAAAATATAAGGGATCCTCATATACTCTCCACCTCCCTCACCCCACTCCTCCTACATCAACAACCTCTTTCATCATCATGGGACATTCATTGCATTTGGTGAATACATTTTGGAGCACTGCTGCACCACATGGATAATGGTTTACATTGTAGTTTACACTCTCCCCCAGTCCACCCAGTGGGCCATGGCAGGACATAAAATGTCCAGCATCTGTCCCTGCATTTACCATCCAAGACAACCCCAAGTCCTGAAAATGCCCCCACATCATATCTCTTCTTCCCTCTCCCTACCCTCAGCAGCTACCGTGACCACTTTTCTCCATATCAATTCTACAATTTCTTCCATTACTAATCACAATAGTTCCACAGTGGAGTATCAGTAAGTCTACTATAATCCATACTCTATTCCTCCATTCTGTGGACCCTGAGATGGTTATGTCCACTCCACCTCTATATTGAGAGGGGGCTTAGATTCCACATGGATGATGGATGCGATTCACCTGCTTGCAGTTGTAGGCACTCTTGGCTCCCTGGTGTGGTGGTTGACCTTCTTCACCTCCTTGTTAGCTGGCTGGGATAAGTCCAATAATCCAGAGGATAGGAATTGCAAGTCTGTCAAAGCTCAGAGCCTGGCTGTCACATGGACAGTCCAGAGATTCAGGTCTCCTGAGTATACACCAACCCCAGCTTCAACCACAGGTCCAGTAAAAGTGATAGGCATTCCTGGCATTATTATGGAGTTGGGTGCATACCAGACATTGACTAATAAATTGCTGAATAAATGAATCAAAGGAAGAGTAAAAATGATCACTTCTAGAGGAATCTGCATTTTAATAGCTCTGACTATGGGGTTTTAACCTCAATAAGCTCTAGGCAGAGGTTGTCAACCAGGAGCAATTTTGCCCCCAAAGGGATATTTGGCAATTTGTGGAGACGTTTTTTGGTTGTCACATCGGGGGAGCAGCTATAACGTCAAGGATACAGAAAATGGAGGCCAGGATGCTGCGAAACATCCCACAAGGCACAGGACTGCCCCCGCAACCAACAATTCCTCATCTCAAGAGTCAACAGTGCCAAGGTTAAGAAACCCTGTCCTAGAGGAATTTTACAACCCTGGAAATCACATCATATAAGCAGTCACTTGTTTTCAAAGCCACCTTCATATCTATGAGCACATACCACTGAACTGTTCCATGGAAATAAACCCTTGATTTCTTCATGAAGACTTTATAGAAACCTGTTCCATAGCACTCATTTTGGGGCTTCAAATGTGACTTGAAAGGTTTTGCTGCATTCTCTGCATTGGGGCTATATGCTAATAAGTTAGGCTGTATCCAAGTGTCCACCGGGCACCCACCAGGTGCTGGACATGGTCTAGGCATCCAGATGTGAACAAGACATGCCAAGTCTCTGCTCTCAGAGCAACGCCATTCTGGAGGGGGCGAGACAATAAACAAACCGTTGACCAGACGACATGCTGGCAGAGCTAAGGTGAAGTAAAACAGATGTGACAGAAAGGTAAGTTCAGAGTGGAAGACCAGGGACAACCTCATGGAGAGGAGAGCACAAAGCTGAGCTCTGAACAAAGGGGAAGGTCTAATAAAGAGCAATACAGGCGGAGGGGCCAGCCAGGGCCAAGCCCGAGCGTGGGTGAATGTGTCCTGTGAGACAGGAAGGCAAGCGTAGTTTCCTTGTGCGAGAGGGACAGTGGTCCAAGATGGAGCTGGAGGGTCTGGGAGGGGCCAGAGAATGAAGGCCCTGGAAGAAGTGTAGATTTCGCTCCCCGTGCAGGGGGAAGCAGGAGAGAACAAGGATCCTTCTGAATGCCCTGTGAGAATGGGGTCGGTGGCAAAGGAAGAAGCAGAGAGCCCAGCTGGGAGGTTTTTCTGATCGCCCTGGAGAGAGGCGCTGCTGCCTTGGGCTGGGAGGTAGGAGTGGAAATGGAAAGAAGCGCGCTGGGTTTCAGGCACGGGCAGGGCTTTTTTGCTGGACTAATGCAGCAGGTCTGAGGGAGGATACTTGTAATAAAATTGTTCAAAAGGAAAGATAAGCTAAAAACAATAAATAAAAAAAAATCCCCAAAGGAAAACAAAAAAGAAAAAAGGTAAAAAGTTCTGTTCAGAGTAGGAGGGAGGAGGTTGGGACCTGGGGACGTAAAAAGAAAGATAACAAGGTGGAGTGGAAAACCTGGTGTCTTGCCCCCAGCCCAGTTTGATCTCTCTAGGGAGCTACTGTTTTCTGGAGGGTTTTGGGAAAGAGGTGTAAGCAGAAGTTCTTTAGTTCTGGGGTGACTCGTGGGATACAGAATGAAGGGCATGAAAATCATTTTGCTACGACGAAGCTTCTGTTTGTCACTGGTGAGGTTGGAGGACCAGCACAGGTCCCTGGGGGTGACTGATGTCCAGGGGGAGATGGCCGTACTGAGAGGCGGTCTGGCACAAGGGTGTTTTCTAGAAGGTCATGTGTTTGTGAGCACACATAAAATACCTCTTGGGGACTCTCAGAAACACTTGGGGTCTCCTAAATTCTAGGGAACTGAAATACTATATTCACAAACTGGGGGCAAAGAATCATCATTTCTGAGCATTGATGTTAATGTGATGTTACCCTCACTCACAATTTGGGGAGTCTTGAGGAAAATTTGGGTATCTATAGTTAATATGTTAAGGAGCCAAAGGGTCAAGTGGTCCCTGAGCATTCTGTAGGATAAACACGCTGAACAAAAAAAATCTGCACTGACGCATCAGTCAGCCTTTGAGTAGCAATTTGGATTCCAGCAAAGAACATCAACCCCCATTAAATTATTATTGTTAACTTGAATCATATGGCTTTTGTTTGTGTTTAACTTACACTTTTACTTTTATAATAATAAAGAGACTTTAAATGTAAGGATCTTACACCTAGTTTTATGTTTGTACCTATTTAAGGAACATTATAAGAGATAAATCAACACTGGGATTCTGTATCAGGTTTTTTTTTTTCTTTTAAAAATCTTCATATTTTACTTAAGTCTGAGAAATGCTGACTAGATCACTTCATAATAGGAATATTGACTGTGGTGGTTTAAAGCTGTGTGTACCCCAGGAAAACATGTTTTTAAATCTAATCTATTCCTGTGGGTTTGAACCTGTTCTAAGTAGGACCTTTTAATGAGGCGATTTCAGTCAGGGTGGGGCCCAGTCCAATCAGAATGGGTCTGAATCCTCTTGCTGGAGTCCTTTATGAGTGGAATGGAAATCAGGCGGAGAGAGCCACAGGAAGGAAGAAGCTGAGCATCAAGGGGACCTGGAAGAGAAGGCAGAGACCAGGAGAAGCCGTCATGTGCCTGGTTACGTGACAAGCTAAGGACCAAGAACCACCGGCAGCCAGCCCTTAGAATGCCACAGTCTCTGGAAGAAAGCATTGCCTTGATGATGCCTTGATCTGAACTTTTTCCCAGCCTCAAATAGTGGAAGGCACTGGGTTCTGGGCTTCTAGGTTCTTGGTTTATGTTGCATGAAAGAATTTAAGGACATGCCATAGGGTGGACAAGGGAGTACAGAGTTTAAGACACCTGAAAAGAGCACACAGTCCTAGACATGGATGTGGGCATGCTTCAGGAGAGCTGTGCATGTGGGGCACCAGGTGAGACGTTTTAAAGGCCTTTCCTCCTCCCCCTTCCTAATGTTGGGGAGAGCCCCAGCAGTTTACTGTTCTGACTGGTTGCCCCATCTGTCGGCTCTCAGGGTGCCATGGTGAGGCTTTTTGTTTGGAGGTATCCAGGGCTTCCCCCCTCGAACCCAGAAAGAGTTCTAAATGGGATCTCTTGGCCAGGGTCTCAGGGGATCTTTCCGGCAGCCCTCCTCTCAGGAAGTTTCTGGGCGGGGTCTCCCAGCCATGGGGTCTGCCCGCCATTTTGCCTGCCAGATCCAAGCTGCCTTCCCCCTCTCACTGTACTAACCTGCCCCAGAACCTTGAGTGAATAAATCCAACCTATTTCATGGCATTTGCTTGAGCAGCCTGGAAGCTAAAACACTGACCATTCCATTTTTGGATAAATATAAGCTACTCTAACATGCTTCTAGATTCGATTTGCTATAAGGCATACTGGCAAACGCCTTAGCCTTTGGGAGTAAAAATATTTTATAGAGATCGACTAAAATGTCCCTCAGTGAAGCACACTTGCTGGCATAGCAGGAAAGCCTTTCACAGCCACAAGATTCAAATATGTAGAAATGTCACTTTACTAATCTGTGACCATAACTGGTGGCAGAAACGTATATTCTGGCCAGCAATGCAATAGAAAAAACTAAAATTGCCAATTCAAGGTAACTTGGTTACTTCCAGATTAAAAACTCTATGGGGAAACCCCTCCCCCAGTCAAATGCAGGACTCTTCCCCCTCTCCCTTCTCCTTCTCCCCTTTTCCCATGATGGTGAGCTAAGTTCCTGGGGAGGCTGAAGTCTCATCCTAGTACTCTGCTCAGTGTGACCGTGCTCTCTTCCCGTGTCTTGTCTTTCCTCACCACCACTCTGTCTCCAGCCCTGTCTTTAGATTTCAGCTCTGGCATGAGCTGTTCTGTCTGTGGTCATTTCCAAGGCCTTCGCTTTCAAGGTCCAGCATTTTTTTTTTTCCCAGCCACAAGTTGTCCTGGTCCTGATCCCCTCCGCGCTTCTGCTTCTCCTCCCCCCCACCTCCCACTCTCGGGGTTTCAGGAACTCTTGCCTGTTTTCCTACCTGGCGGGTGCTGGACTTTCTGAGGCAAACTGGCTATTCATAAACACAATTAATCATAACATCTAAAACAAGACTTAGTGACCATGAGATGGAGCCTCAGTGGAACCCCAGTGTCCTTTTACAGAGTCGCATCAAAGTCCTGACTAAGGTAAAAGAAAGTAAGAAATCTTCATTCCTTCCATTAGTACAAGTAACTGCTCTGGGAAAAGGGAGAATTTGATCCTCTCTTCTTAGATAAGGGGACAAGGTCAGAGATAAGATAGTGTTGCCTTGGGAAACTTGTTTGCTGTTCTCCTGGGAGCCTGGCTGGCCTTTGGGGATTCACTACTCGGGGTGGGGCCAGTGTGGGATGGTGTGCCCTTTGTGCCTGCCTGGAGTTTTGGGTATAAGACACAAAGCAGGACTGACGATACTCACTACCTCCACACTGAATCACTGTGACCTGGCGTGGGTGCCGCGTGGGCTGTGGATTTAAACTGAAGTGAATAAAACAAAAGAAGAGGAAAAGCGGATGATCACCACAACTTCCTAATGTTCTTCATGCAGATTAATGGAAGAGTTTTGAATGGTGACAGACTTGATTTCTAACACCATGTTGAAAGTTAAAATGTAATTTAAAGAAGTTTTGTAAGGATATAAACCAACCAAGAATCTGGGGTGGGGGTGGGGCTGGTTTTAGTCTTGGGTCATCTTGATGGCCCAAATGCAGGGCCTGGTGGAGAGACAGAATTGCAGTTTTGGTCTCTGAAGTGATTTATTTTGTGACTGCATGCAAATCACCGTATTGGATCTGCATCTTGGATGAATCGGAGGCCTTGCTCTTGAGGTTGTATTAAGTGATAAAGCAAAAGTAGAGACACATTGTCTGAGCGCCTGGAGCTTCTCAGAAGGGCGGTGCTCAGAAAGAGCAAATCTGACTTTCTGTGTGCCCGGGAAGCTGCAGTTGACCACAGGCCGGTCGGAAGTGGAGAAGGCCACTCCAGCCTAGCCCGCCCACCTGCAGAAGAAGAACCCAGAGAGGAGAAAGTGAGCTATGCACACGCAGCGAGGGAAGAGTTGCGTCCAGGACTCAGGTCTTTTGGTTTCCGGGTGGTTCCATTTTCTCCAGCATCTAATTGTGAAGAGTTTATTTGATGGTTCAGTGCTTGGCAAGTGTGCGCACAGTACTAGGCAATACTCCAGGCTCTATGTGCTAGAGACAGAGGACAGAGTTAAGGGAATTTCTCCAGCGAGGCAGGTCAAGGTTGCTCTCTGTGTGAATTCCAGTCACTGCAGCTGTCCTGAGGAATGGACCACGTTGGGAGTCCTGGACTTGCCAGACGCGAGTCAAGGAGGGTCTGTGAGCCTCGTGACAGACTCTGGAGGCAGGAGGCAGGAGGCGCCGAGGAGGCAAAGTAGGGTGAGTTTAGGAGCAGCAGCCCCTGGGGACTTGACAACAGAAAGCTGTCAACACAGCCGGAGTCCCTTTCCTGGGTTGCACTAAAGAGTCCCTTTGGGGGATTCAGCCATCACACCTTAAGCATATAATGATATGGCAGCTGATTAAAGAACAGAGGGTTCTCTAAACCGGGAAGCCTCAAACCCCAAACTCCTAGCGACAGTAGATGGATGCGGGTAAAACAGTGTCCCCCGGCGTCCTTGGCAGGCTGCAAGTGTGAGTGAGAGAGCAGTGGTGGACGCGAGGGGAAGCCGGCACGAGAGTGGAAGAGAAGGGCATGTGCTCTCCTGACCCAGCAGGCCCCTTGGCTGACTTGAGGGGCAGGTAGAGCCTAGGAGAGGCCTCGTGAGCCCTGGGAAGAGCTGAAGATCCACCTTCTAGGCCAGAGTCACGCCTGGGATTGGAGGAGACAGACTGGGGTCAAGCGGCAGTTTTCTCTAGACTCTAGGGCCTCGAGAGTTCCCAGGGAGCTGGCCGTTCCAAAAGGCCCCTCTGACTCAGGGCCCCAAATGACCCCACTTCTGAGACAGAGCCCCTAGAGCCCTAAAGGTCTGGACTTTATGATGATGGAGAAGAATAACAAAAATATTGCTTCCCTTGTATGAAATGTGATAAGCACTTTTTTCCCATGGTCTGTCTCATGTGATTATCACAACAGCCTTTGAGTTAAATGTTATTGTCCCTGTTTTACAGATAAGGAAATTGAGGTTTAGATATGTTAAAGTAAGTGGTCCAAGGCCATCAGGCTAATAAGCAAACAGAGATTACAATCTGATTCTGAATCCAAATTGCTATTTTAAATTGTTACACTACACTGCCTTCCATAGGGAGTGGTGATATCCTGGGGAGGAAGCAGGGGTGTCTTCGCTCAAAAGAGCTCAGTGGCCACGTGTAACAGCCAGGCCTAAACCCAGGCTTCACAGGAGGCCAGGGCTGGGCCCCGAGGCGGGGCAAGGGCAGGGGAACTCCTCACACTTGGAGCCTGGCTGGGCACTCAGGACACGGCTGATCCTTTGAGCTATACCAATTCCAAGCTCAATATCAGGAACTGACGGATGGAGGAGCAGAAAGTGCAAAAAGGAGGAGGACTGGCCAAGGGGAAGAAACAGCAGTCATCGAGTGTTTCCAAAATGGTCTCAGGGCAGTGTTTCTCTCACCACTGGCCTGGTCCAGTGGAAGTCAATGGATGGGATGGGCTCATCCAGGATTCAAGCTAGACCACAGACACTGTTCCTGCAGCAGAGGAGGCCAGATGATGTCGAGAAGGTGTGGCCGTTTGGTGAGTGCAGGTGGGATTGCAGAGTCCAGGGTCGGGGGTCTCCCTAGGCAGGGAGGACTGGGCAGGCAGGAGAGCTGGTGCAGGTAGCAGGTCTATGGATCCATGAGATCATCGCTGTGGGAAGGAAGCAGAGACTCCTTTTGGGCATGTGAGCCAAGGGATAGCACTTAGGTCTACAACAGACGTAGCAGACAAAGCCATGGCTTCTGGCTGCTGTGTTCTGCCATCAGACCCAATCGTGTCAGAGCCACCACCAAACCAGACAGAAGCTGTCTGCTCCTTTGGGCTGGTGTACGCCGCTCAGTTTGCATGGGAAACCTGGCCAGGAGAGGGCAGTAAGGAGCCACGGACACTCAGGCTGATTCCTGCGGAGGCCTGGGTGGCCTGAAGTGGCCCAACATATCTGGACAGAAAGCTGCCTTGGCAGAACGACACGCGGGACATTCTGATGCCATAGAGGTGGGGGCCGACAGTCTGTGTTGTTAACGCAGCCCATGTGATACCGATGCAATAGGTGCACAGCTGGAATTTGGGGACTGCTCCCCTAAAGTATTCCGTATCCTCTAATCGGCTCCCTAAACCCGGATGGCAGATACGACTGTGAGGAGAATAGTATCTATTAAAATGTTTAATTGGGAAAATAGATCATACAACAATGACATAAAACATATGCTCATTTCAAAGAACAATAATGAACCAAAAAGCCATGAAAACACCTCAAGCTGAAAATTAGAATGTCACCACCACCTTAGAAGCCCTTTGTGTGCCCCTCTCTTCTTACATCCTCTGCCACCCCAGAGGTAAGCTTAATCCTGATGTTTAGAGGAATTGCTCCTTCCTTCTCTTTAAGTTTAACATGTCTGTTCTTATCTCTAAATAATATAATATTTAACTTGAGTTGATTTTGAACTTTTAATGAAAGGAATTATTTCCTTCAGTTAACAGTTATGTTTGTGAGACTCATACAAGGTTTGTAGTTTGTTACTTCAAATGGAAACACATTTATTTATCTCTGTTGATGGACACTTAGGGATCCTCCTAGTTTATTTTATTTGTTTGTTTGATTTTCTTTTTCAGAAGCAATGCTACTATAACGATATTGTACCTGGAGAATTTGGAAAGAGTTTTTCTAGAATGTATACCTAGAAGTAGAACTGCTGGGTTTTAGTATAGGCACAATAAATTAGAAGAAGAAAAACTTATAAATTTGATCACATCAAAATTAGGGGCTTTTTAAAGAGAGTGAAAAGGCAGACCACACACTGGGAGAAGATATTTGCAATACATATAACTGACAAAGAAGTAATCTGTGGAGTAGACAAATAACTATGAATTAAAAGAAAAAGATCTCATAGAAAAATGGGGAAAAGTCACATATACTTTACAAACAAGGAAATCCAGTAGACCACTAAAAATATTAAAATATGAATCATCTCATTTATTATCAAGAAGTATGCCAATTAAAACACAAAGAGATGCCATCATATAGTTTCCAGTGGGTCGAAAATTAAGAATCTGCCAATATCAAGTGTTAATGAGGTTATGGAACAATAGGAACTCTCATTCATTGCAAAGTAAATTGGTATAGTCACTTGGGAAACACTTTGATATTATCTAAGTCATCCTCTTGAAGCTCTGGTATAGAAGGAAGGTTGGAGAATGCAGAGGAATCTGAAAAACCAAGAGTCCAGCTATTGCTATGAACCTATGAGGGGGAGTTTGTGGAAGGGAAGCTGTTGCTGCAGTGTAGCTGCGGCCTCTGTGGGTCATAGTGGAGTATCCGGTGGGGGTCTGGGGCCACTAGTCGCCAGCAGGACCTGCAAGGCTGGAAGAAGAGCCGCACACGGAGCAGAGGAGAGTGAGGCCAGCCTGGAACCTGTAGGAGCCTTAGCTCATCTCAAAGACTTTCAGAGAGACATGGCTGCTGCTGTATTTCTGCTTCCCAAATCTTGTCCAAGTTCCTCCTCTGACCAACTCTAGCCTGGGCGCACAGGAGAGGGGGATTCTGAGGAACCATCATTTCCTATTGCTGCTGCTACGAATGCCAGAAATTTAGAGGCTTAAAACAATGCAACTGGGTTACCTTATAGTTCTGGAGGTCAGAGTCTGCAGAATCTCATTGGGCTAAGCCACGCCCCTTTCAGAGACTCAAGGGAAGAATCTATTTCCTTGCCTTTCCTCTTCTAGAGGCTACCTGGATCCCTTGGCTTGTGATCCCTTCTTGCATCCTCAAAGCATATCCCTCCAATCCCTGCATCCATCCTATGTCATCTTCTCTGATGCTGGTCTTCCTGCCTCCCTCTAATGAGGGCCCTTGTGAGTACACTGGGCCCACCCAGAATCTCCAGAACAATCTTCCCATCTCAAGATCCTTCCCTTGACCACATCTGTGAAGTCTCTTTTGCCATGTAAGCCTTCAGCCACTGGTCCCAGGGATTAGTGTGACCGTCTTTGGGAGGTTGTTATTTGGTCTCCCATGCCATTGCGACCAAGCTGACAACAGTACAATCCAGCCACCATCCTCCACCAATTTGGAGACTTTTTCACTGGATGTTTCTCAATTTGCTCATGTAGGGTCTCACACAGTGTAAGGTTCTCTCTTTTCAGAAGTGAGTCTTGCTGAGGTTGTTGGTTCTCTGCTCATAAGATCTTTCTGGACTTTTCTTTCTCTCTCAGGCCATGCTGCTGTTTTGGGCACATACATCCATATTCTGAGGTTGTAAGAACTCCTTTTCACTGAGTTTTGTTGAAGATGTTCTCACTGCTTCTCTTTCATGATTCCAGTTGCTATGTCCAGTTTTTATTATTTCAGGAGATTAAATTTTAAAAATTCAGCAGCCACCACATTTTTCCTATCTGAATGATCTGCTTACCATGACTTCAAACCAATGGCTAGAGTAGCATTTTTTATATTGACATTAGAAAATAGATACTATGATAAAAAGTAAGGAAGGTTTTCAAGAGACCCTTTCTGAGCAAGGATTTCCTAACCAATCTCTTCCCAAACCAGCCCCTAAAATTTAAATCAGTGGTAAACTTCAAAACTGAATAACTATTTATACCACTAGAAATAAAATTAGTTATGAGGGCAACATGTCCAAGACAATTCCTCCATTATGGTCAGAAATGAAATTGCAAATGTTTGGGTCAAAATATTTTCTCAGCTAAACTATCAGTTACAAATACCTGTTTTAAAGATTCTCAAAGAAAGTGGTTTGATTTCTTAATGAAATCCCTAATGAGATCTCAGACTATGAACCACACTGAAGGAATCTCTGGCACCACCCACCTCAAAACTTCTGCTTGTAAACACACACACACACTCATACAACTTTTGAACTGTTTGCCTAGCATGTGAGTATCTTTGTGGTTATAATTTTCAAATATCTATTTCTGTACTCTTTAATGGAACATTCACGTCTCTAGCAGAAACTGTTCTTCAAATAAAACCTACCCATTGCATTTGGGCAACCCATAGACCACGTGAGGGCCTTCAAAGACCAGCCTTTTGGAAACTGTAATTTAGAGCATAAAAGGAATCATGATACCTTAAGTCAAGGAAGACCAAGAAGAGTCACATTTGGTACAACCTCCCCAGTAATTTAGGAAGTATTAAATCGGTCAATTTTTATTATTCAGATATGAAAAACCTTTCGAGCTATGAACGATGTAACCCAGATGTTAGCTGGGACCTCCCTGCCCTTTGGGGATTTAGGAAAATAAGTTCCTAATGGAGCTCTCTGCTGAGTGTCTGGGATCACAGTGTTTTCTGTTTTTCTCTCTCCACAACCTGGATTTTAGAGCTTTCTCTACATGGCCACTCTCATCCAGCATCTCGTGAAGTTATTGGCTGTAGAGAATGGTAAGATGTTGCACTCCACATGCTGCCACCTCCGTGTCCTTCCCCTCCCCTGCCTGCCCCATTTTCTCACCCCAGCTCCACCAAAGAGCAGACAATTCACCTCCCAGGGAGACTCGGCACAAGCCAACACACCTCTCCATCTCCCCAGGAACTCACCTGCTCAGAATGGTCCTATTGATTTATTTCCCAACAAGCAAGAGACTCCAATGAAGGGGGAATCCCCTGGCAGTTGCTGACAGAATAAAAATGTCTTTATTTCCTTACAAATATGTTAGACAAAAAGATCACAAACTTATGAAACTACACAGAAAAGTTAGTCTATTCCTTCACAGAGGGAAGATTCACACAGAAAACCCCAGAAAGGTGAGGATAACTGAGGATTCTAAAGGCTTCCCATCCATAACCCTTTCACAAAGCGGATACAGCAAGTATGTGTCACTTGAATTTTATGCCTTCCTTGCGATGCCTGTTCATGAGTGGGTTAGTCTTTTTTTCTTTTGAATTCTTCTCCAAACCTGGAAAATCCTTCTCCCCCCTTAACTAAATCTGTCATCCTACTTATTCTTTCTCCTATTTATGGATACACATTCAGAAAGTAAAGATTCTACTGCTGAGTTTTATATTTATTTCATTTGCTGTTAGAAAGGCAAAACTGCAATGTACTGTACTCATCTGGTAGTTCTTTTGTAGAGAATTCAGTAAACTCCCAAGACAGAAATAATATGGGTTCTGGACTCTGTCTTATATTTCCTTTCAGCCTCCATTTAATGTGGCATAGCGTCACCTAGTTGCTGTAGAAATGAACATAAACAGCTAAGCTTTGATGAGCTGCTTCCTACCAAGTCAAACAAGAGAGTCCACTGCCTTTATTCAAAGGATGCTAAGAAGTAACATGATTGTAATAGGAAACTTGAACTTGAAGTCCAAGGGACTGACTTCAAAAAGGGTGCAGGCGGGTTACTGAACCTCTCTGAGTTTATTAGGATTCCTTATTTGTAAAGTGAGTATAATACTTAGTGCCTTGTACAGGGTGGTTTTGAGAATCCAATATAACCATGCACGATCCAGTGCTGTGCAGATTGTAAGGCATCTTGCAATAGTAAGATATCAAACCAGGGTTTAGCCATACATATAAGTACCAAAAAGGATTGAAAGCAAGGAAAATGGCTCTCCTGGGACATTTCCTTTGGTGGGCCCTAGGAATGCTGGATTGCCAGATTTGGTAGGGGCCTGATCACGTTGGGCACAGCAGTGATTTAGTGAGGCTCTCGGGCTGGGGCAGGGTCTGGAAGTTCCCTGCTGGGTCAGGCATTAGCTTTTAGTTGCTAGATGTTGGGGAGATACAGGGGCTACTGGGGAGGTGGGGCAGAAACCATCTGGACAGGGAGGCCAGGTGAGAGGTTGGAGGGGATCTATTATGAGGCAGGCCAGCAGCTATTCACCAGCTAGTAGGAAATATTTCAATACATTAACTACTAGAATTCTCTTAGAGGACACACAGGTCCAGTCATCTAGTTTGTCTTCCTGACTTTACAGATGAGAAAATCGAGTAATAAATCGGCTAAGGTCATCCTCTACCAGGAGTGGTGTCTTCTCTTCATTCTCTTGGGCCAATTGTATTCAGTTATTTAGACTTCCAAGTATGAGGTCTGAAGATTGGCCTGGTTTCCCCAGCAACCATAGAGCAGATGCTGTGCTGGGACAACCTTTATTTCATCAATCAGAGTCTTGTTACTGGTATCTTGACCTTGATTTCCTAACTCTTTCACCAGTTCCTTCATTGGTATTCACATCAACAAAACTTTACTAAGCAACTACGGTGTGGAAGGAGCTGTCCTATATGCTACAGGCACTACAGAAAACCAGAGGGCCTCTTTCTTTAAGGAGACTCCAGTCGTAAACCAATAAGGGATCCTTGAAATTCCTGAAGAGCTGGCCAGGAGGGTGCACAAGCCTGGTATGTCTGGTGAAGAAACCCTCATCGAGAAAAGCCAGGTCTTTCTAGATTTACAGGTAGTAACAGATGAAACCAGGGAACTCAGTGTTGACAGCAGATGCAAATAGGATTTTATTTCAGAGTAAAACCAGTGAAACTATATGAACTTCTTTTTTTCCCTGCCTTCAGAATCATCCACTTGTTTTCAACTACTGCTACATTCGGTGAAGTGTGATTTCTTGACAAGAGAAAGACAGGTTATCTCTATCTATATGTAGGAAATAGAAAATGGTTAAGGTGACCTCTCTTTGTTGTTGGATTCTGGGAAATTTGCATTGCCTATATTGTCCAATTTTTCTACAGTGTGTATGTATTTCTTTTCTTTTTTTAAGGTCATACAACTCTTCCAGCTTTGCCATCACCCTATAAAGAGCCCTCATTCAAAGGTTCCATTTGTAGTCAATCTCCACTCCCACATCCAGCCCTCAGCCACCCTGATCTACTTTCTGTCTTTATAGATCTGCCTTTTCTGGGTATTTTATATAAATAGCTCCATACAACATGTGGTCTTTTGCTTTTGGCTTCTTTGCGAGAACCTGATTTTATTTATCATCATTTTTAGTCAAGTAACTCTGCATCCTCATTATTTCTCTAACCTTTTTCATGTATGCCATGTTTTGTTTTGCTTTTTGTAGAAAATAGAAAAATCCATACGCAAAAAGAAAAGAACTTCACCTTCCCGATAAATCTTCCTCCTCTCACCAAATCCACTATAGTTGATGTTTCCATTTGGGCATCCTCTGGCACATGTATTTCTTGAATCAGAAAAATAAAAGTTACTTCTGAACAAAAGCAGTCTGGGAAGCTTGTTTTCATCATATATCACTTACGCTTAAAAATAAACAATACAAATTTAACTTCCCTAATTTAGTTAATAACCTTAAGCTATAGATGAACAAGTCAAATTGATTAAAAGTAAAATGGTCATAAAAGCAACAAGTTAAAATATTCAATACCTACATTTTCTCAAAACATGCCGCGTTGCTGGCTTCTGGCTGACCACCTGTTGCCGTGTGGTCCTGCGGCCATGGCGGGTGCACGGCTTGGGCCTGCTCTGACGCAGCTCATGGGCGTGACAGCACCTGGATGGGCCTCACCCTGTTCCACAAGAAGATTCCACAGACCACGGGTTTGGATGTCGCGGCAATGCCAAGTGACATAAACGTGTCTACACAATTCCTCCTAATTTCTGTACTTAGCTCGCCACTCAGGAAGTGGCGGGCAGGGTTCCCCAGGTGGTACTTTGAGCAGCACTGCCCCCCAGGGTTTCAGATCCCCTCATTCTAGGAAAAGCAAACCACTACTAGCTGTTCTTTTATCTGGCTGGGTATTTCTGAAAGGCACCAACTCTCCTTCCCCACAGCACACAACGCCCCCCAAAGGCTTGGGGGAGGGGGGAGAAGATGGAGGTTATGAAGGAAAAGCTTGTCTGACCTATGCCATCAGCTTCTTTCTCCTTCATTTTCTTACGTTTCCTGGACTTAGAAGGGAAAGACTTGCCTCTCACTTCTTTTTTTGTACTCTATATGGAGTTTTACAGTCCTGTTTGCATTTTCGTATATTAAAGAGGAGATAGAGGAATTTATAAAAACTTCCTTTCTGTCTCTGAATAATGCTTGGATTTCAAGCTTAGTGTCTTGCTGCAAAATCTTATTTGGAATAACTAAAAGCTGTTAGCCAAAAAGCCAAGTTTTTTTCTACTTTGCATTCCTGCTGAAACAATCTTTAATCCCAGAGTCAGATGGTGTCTCAGGCTAAGGGAAGGGCATGTGTCCCCAACACACAAGCAGACAAGCACATTAACATTTTTTCAGGCTTCCCCTTTGCAGAGCTGTGCAGTTGACTTCTACAGAGGTCATGCAATATGCTCCACAAAGCGGGGTCTGCCCGCCTCAGGAGCTAAGGCAGCGGGGCTGCTCGCTGCTCCCGGAGGGGCTCTATGCTTGCTCTGTCATGGTCAGTACTTCCCCCACTGAGGCTCCCAGCTACAGCCGCCCTGGGCTTTGCTGTTCCTTCTCTCCCCACCATTGCCAGGAGGGACCTACTTAGCCGCCGCAGGAAGGCTCCGGTTCGTGAAGGGCCAACGTTCTGACAGTCTGTAGGCGTAGCATTTGAAACTCAGAACGCATTTTTCTAGAGGGAAAGTGGTGTTTGTGGGGTCTCCAGGTCAGCCTGCAAAGGCACATTCAACCCCTTGTACTGGCAAGGAAACTTCCCTTTGTGCCTCCTATCTATCATACCCTTATAGGATGTCAGAGCTGGAATGGATTTTGGAGCATTGGGCTATATACTGGTAACAGAGTTGTTTTCCACTGTACTCTACTGCAAATGCCCCACAGTCCACCTACATTAAACATGATAGGTGTGTGCTATTTTGACTAATATTCAAAACACCTCTTTGAGATTTCTTCCTTTTTTTAAAAAAAAGCAGATAAGTGGAAAAATACCCTTTGTTTTAAAAGCAACTTTAGCAATACAACTTTTTTTTTATATGCATTATGTCAATTTTTAATTGTCAATACTTTGGACTCTCAGTGTAGAGTCTAGTGGACTCTAGAAAAGAAATTTGAATAAAAGAAATTCTCTTTGAATATAGGTATTTAAAAAGGGAAAGGCTTGTAAGGAAATACTGCAAGGAAAGGGCAATTTTGGCTGGATTCAAGTCGACTCAATAAATCTCAAATGAATAATCACTATGTGCTGGTGTGGAAGAATTTAAGTTCCCTGTACCCCAGTTCCTTATGGAGATATCAGCTCTTCATAGTGGAGAAAATAATATGTAATCATCTTTGACTCATCCATTCATTCATTCGACAAGCAAGACTTTTGTCCTTGAGGAATTCTATTCTTGAAATAGAGGCAGCTTTGTGAAAAATGATTGGTAGCCCAATGACATGATAAAAATAGAGAGGTTGGATTAAGTGCTGAGAGGACATGTGGAACTGTAGGTTTGTCATTCTTTTCATCCTTGGATATGATCAAGGTTGCATATCAAAGTCTAAGGAGCTTCCTGGAATCGCATCCTTAAATACATATGTATTTGTGCTGGTTAGGCAAGCTTGGTGTTTCTGTACAATGAAATGCATATGTCAAACCTCCAAGGATGGGGACCAGGCGACCGCATGGAAAGCACAGCCACATTGAGAACCACAAAGTGGGATCCACAGAGACAATGTCTGGAAGGAATCCAAAGCAACGTCGCTATGCTTTGGGACATAGTAGAAACGATAAAGTGTTTAGAATCAGGTGAACACTTGGACTCAAATATGGCTCTTAATTGTTGGCTGGGGGGTCCTGGACATGGTACCTACAGTTGCAGTCTTTCCATTTGACAGGGTTGCTGTGGAGAAAGTTGCTGGGACAGTCTAAAACCTAGCATGTGCTCTAAAAATGGCCTCAAACAATAGCTACCTTGTTTTGTTAGCAATGGGCTACATTTTACATATATTATTTAATCCACAAAATAAACTTATAATGCAAATATCATTATTCAACTTTGACAGATGAGAAGACTGAGGCTGAGAGAAGTCATATAGCTACTAAGTGGTTTAGCTGAGATTCAATCCATTTTTATTCTTTCCCAAAGCTAGTTTTCTTACTTTACGTTTTATGTTATGCATAGTTAAATAATTCTACTTCGATTTTATCTGATTCCTTCTGTAATTTGCTTAAGGAGCTCATGAACTAAAATTAAATTGTGTGTACTTGGATCTAAATTAATCAATGAAGTCCTGGGCTATGAAATTGTCTTTCCCTTACTAAACCTTAATTTTCACTAAAGTCATGAAAATCCTTCATGTTTTTCTTTGTTGCCAGTAGATGGTGCTGCTGATTGCAAAAAGAGACTGATGCTACCACCTCTTAGGTTTCTCGTTTTGTTTTTTTTAAAAAACCTGGTGAAAAGGAAGTAAAGATTTTCATTCCAATGAAGGGTTGAATTAAAGATTTGGAATTGCTATGTAATTGAGCTGGATGTGTATATGATCTATGTGCATTTTTTGTTTGTTTTCATTCTATGGGAAGTCTCGTGGGCTATTTGCCAAATTTCTTTACTAGGATATAAATAAAATACCAGAAAATTTAATTATCCAGAAAAGCAATAAATGTAGAGTTCTTTGTTGGACTGATTTTATTTTCTGCATGTTGGACAGATTTTATTTTCTGTGCCATAATTTTAGGAAGAGGTGAATGTTACGACAACGGAATTCATTTTGTAGAGATGTGGCTTTCACAGTCAGTCCTGAGGGTAGAATACAGGAACATGGTGGCAGACATGAAAACCAAACAAAAAAGAAAAAAAAAGCAAAACTATATGACCTTTGAGTAAATTACTTAATGTCTCAGGACACACATTTCCTCATCTGTAACACTGAAATATTTCTTGATTCATGGGCCTCTTGCAAGGAGGAAATGCAATAATGTATACCAAACAACTTGAAGATTGTAGTATCTTATACAAATAAGCCTTTCTTCTTCTCTGTTGTACATTCAATCCAATCTCCCATGGCTACAACCATTACACAATGAAAGTTGAAATTCAGATGGAAACGCTTGAGAGTTTGATGTCCTCATTTGTCCAAGAACTATTTAGTAAATTTTGATGTATTAAATTCATATAAGGAAAGGGTTTAAGGTATTTTTCAGTCCCACAAGGAGTGTTTGGCTTAATATTCAGTTATCCAGAACAGTAAAGAAAAGGACCTTGAAACCAAAGCATGTAAGTTAACTTCCTCCCGACCGTCTTCACTGTCCTCTCCTCCGTAGAGGCGCGAGTGCCTGTGCGTGGAGGTGGCGTGGAGAGAGGTGCCAGGAGTAAACAGGCGGAGCTGAGTCTACTTAAGGTGTGCAGATGGTCATTAGCCCAAAGAAGCCTCTTCAGAAGTTCTGCCTTGGCCTTCCCAAGAGGCATGGGCATTCCCTCTGCTCTCCTTTCGACAAAGGCTTCCCAGATTATTTGCTGGTAGGGTTTTGCCAATGGTGCTTCAGGAGCCCTGGGACTCTCGAGGGACGGTCGCTGTGCTCTGAGCTGGTGCCCAAGGGTGGGGAGCCAGGCTCCACACCAGAGCGTCTCAATTCCTGCCAGCAATGGCCCTTCCCGAGCGCCACTCTTTGGTCTGGGCTTTGGAAACCTAGAGCACTGTCACTACAGCAGAGCAGTGACTGGCCAGCTTCTAGAAGCCCAGGGGACAGATTCCTGAACCCTGCGCCCACCTCCTGCTTTTACTCTCTCTGCCTCTGGAGAGTCTGAGCCTCTTCCCCAGCCTGGATCCCTGCCTCAGCCCTTCTGGCAGTATCTCTGTTCAGTCATTTGCTTAATTTCTGCTTTCCTCCTGGACTGTAAACTCAGATGGGATGTTACACACGTCTGTCTTCTCTCCTGCTGTATCCCTATGGCTGGCACAGGGGCTTGGCACAAAGAAGGTGCTCAGCAAAGTTGCTGGATGAATAAAAGATTGATTAGGCTTAGCCTTCCTTGGAAGGAGCTGGCAGGCATCAAAGGGTTAAACCAGCCACCAGCAAGTGCGCCCAGACCAGCTCGCCTAGATGTCCTTTGTCAGGCCTTCCAAGCTGGAAATGGAGAGGACAGGCCCGTGGCGGGGAGAGGAGAGTTTCCAGCTGAGAGAGACGGGGCTCGTGTGCCTGCCAGTATCCTTTGAACTCTGCAGAGTCGCGCCCGCTGCGCCAGCCTCCCGGGCCGCTCGGCCGCCTGCGTGTCCCCTGCCTCCTCTTTCCTTACTGTCGCCTCTGGGGCCGCGGCTGGCACGGAACTTGATCCTAAATAGAGGTCTGCTCTAACAGGAAGCAAGTAATGTCCCTCCACCGACGGAGGTGTTTCCTCCTTTAAGAAGTCACAAAGAGCTCTTTTCAGAGGGCAAGGGGCCCGCGCGGGTGGGTGGCGGCCCTGACGCAGGGTGACAGCTTCTCGGAGCCTCAGGCCTCCACCTGCTGGGCGGGAATCTTCCTTTGCAGGCACCTCTTGGGCTCCAGGGTCACTGTGAAGGGGTGGCTTTCTTGGCCTCCGGGTCGCAGCCGCCTGCTGTTTTCTTTCCACTGCACAGTCCCCTTGTTGGTGCCTCTGCTTCTTTCAGTCTCTACCCCCGGGGCCTCTGAGTGCTGCGCCGATGCTTCTCTTTAACCGCTCGCACTCTCTTGATGACCGCGTCTCCTTTTGTGGGTTTAAACTCCCTCGATGTGCCCTGGAATCCCACACGCCTAGTTCCGCTGCCGGCTTCTGCCCTGAGCTCCAGATTCTTCCATCACCGGCCGACCGCGTCTCCTCGGGGAAGGGTACAAGGTGTTTCACACCGACCAGATCTGGCAGAACCCTGATCCCACCCTCCCCCCCCACTTGCCTTTCCCACATCTGCCCCATCTCAGCAAGGCGCTCGGTCCCCAAACCTTGGAGTGCCCTTGACTCCCCGTGTTCCTTCACATCCCCCTCTAGTCCACAGCGAGGCCTGTTGGCTCCGTCCTCCGAACGCCCCTCCTCACCGCCCCTGCCTCAAACCCCTAGGTCTGGGTCTGGACCATCCCACGACCGTCCCTCTCTGGACCCCTGCCCCGGTCCCTTGGTTGACCTTTTTCTCCCTCCCTTGTCCCGTGATAGCCA
Source organism: Dasypus novemcinctus (assembly GCF_030445035.2). Classification (NCBI taxonomy): domain Eukaryota; kingdom Metazoa; phylum Chordata; class Mammalia; order Cingulata; family Dasypodidae; genus Dasypus; species Dasypus novemcinctus. The sequence continues at coordinate 25,509,219 of NC_080689.1, read as the reverse complement.
TTCTCCACACAGCAGCTGGTGGTTTTTTAAAATAGACTTTATTTTTTAGAACAGTTTTATATTTACAGAAAAATGGCAAAGATGACACAGACAGTTCCCATACATCTAACACCCAGTTTTTCCCTATAATTATCATCTACCAGGATGGTACCTTTGTCGGAATTAACACATCCATGTTGATGCATTGTTATGAACTGAAATCCACACTTTATTCCGATTTCCTTATGTCCTTTCTCTGTTCCAGAGTCCCATCTTGGGCACCACGTTAGTCACCATGTCTTTAGGCTCTTCTTGGCTGTGGCAGTTCCTCAGACTGTCCTTGATTTTGATGACCTTGACAGTTTTGAGGAACAGTGGTCAGGAATTTTGTGGGATGTCCCCCCACTAGAACGGATCTGATGTTTTTCTCATGAATAGAATGGGGTTTTGGGTTTGGGGGAGGAAGATCACAGTGCCATTTCACATCATATCAAGGGTGCGTACTACCCACATGACTCGCCACTGGCCATCATGATCATGATCACCTGAGGTGGTGTTTGGCAGGTTTCTCTGCTGGAAAGTGACTCTTTTCCCCACTGGCTGTACTGTACTCTTTGGAAGGAAGTCTCTAGGGGTAGTCCATACTTAAAGAATGGGTTGCATGCTCCCCCTCCTTTGGGGCAGAGTATCTACATCAATTATCTGGAATTCTTCTGCACAGGAGATTTGTCTCTTCTCCATTGATTGATTGGTTGATTCACATACATCAGGATGAATTCATGGATATTTATTTCATATGTTGGGTTATAATCCAACACTACCTTATTGATTTTCTCACTCAGCTTGAAAGAACCATTAGGAGTTCTTTTGGTTGGCTCTTGTGCCTTTTTGACTTATCCCTGACAATGTGTACGTGTGTGCTTTAGCGCATCCTTATACTCTGGTATTACAAAATGCTCCAGGTTGCCAGAGCGAACTTTTAGCTATGAGATCATGTCACCCTGTGCTCAAAAGCATCACCCATAGAATGAATTCAAACTCCACACAATGGATTAGCAGGCTTCACCAGTGCTAGCCCCTGCTTATCTTTCCGACTTCACTTACAGCTGTAGCCACACTGGCCTTCTGGGCACTTCTCAGCCAGGCAAGCTTGTTATCACCCCACTTTTGCACTTGGTTTGTCCTCTCTCTGGAGTGCTTCTCCCTAAGTCTTCATGAGGTCTCTCCTCTTTTTTGAGAGGCTTAAATGTCACATCTTGGCTTTGTTTTTGTCCTAGCATTGGTGACAACCCTATCAACCAGGATTCTTATGTGAAAGTGTGAGAAACCCTGTCTGGTTTCAATAGAAGAGGATTTTCTTAATAAGCTCAGGATATCAAGGCGGTGGTTGGGAAGGTTCAGTGGTTTATAGACAAGTTCAATGCCGTGAATCACACCAGTCGGTAGAATTCTGCTGTCGCTGCTGCCGCAGCTCATGTCACCAACACAGCTGTTCTGGACACTGTCTCTGCTGGACCCCACTGCCACCGGTGCTCTGGAGTCTGTCTTGCTGCAGCTGCTGCCACCATGTGCGAGGATGCTTGGCAGGCCTGGTGTCCTGGAACCACTGGCTCCTGGCGCAGTCTGGGCTGGGTGTGTCTGACTGATGGAGCCTCGCAGGCACGTGTCTCAGCTCATTCCACAAGGGAAGCTGATAAAACCAGTGTCTGGATTTTCAGTTTCCATGTAGAGGGATGTGAGTTCTGCATCCCCACAAGACTCAAAACATAGGATAGAGGTTCTGGGCAGCCAGAAAGAATAAATGTCTACCACACTAGGTGACTTTGTGTGTTCACATGTTTATTTGTCTGTTGCCTTTCTAGTGTGCTCTATTGTAAGCCTCATGAGGTCAGGGATTTTATCTTTTTCCTTCTGTAGTCCCAGAGTCCAGAATAGCGACCACACAGAGGCAGCGCTTGAGAAATAATTTGCCGCATGAGTATCAGCTACGGCATTGAACGACTTGGCAGCTGTAAAGGCAAAACAGCCCAGTGGTTATCACTCCTCCTTTTTGGTGGGCGCTGCTCCTGGCCCTTTCTCTGGCCTGGTCTCCTTTCCCTGACCCCTCAAGCGAAAGCAAGTGGTCCCACCTGAGGCCATGTGCTGGGAAGAAAGCAGCTGGGGAGCCAGATGCTCGGTTCCATGAGTGGGACAAAGGTGAGTCCCCAGAGTTCCAGGGCAGGGGGGGACAAGGCTACTCAGGGGTAAAGGGCTGGAGCATGGGAATGCTCTGTCCTGTGGAACTTAAAGACAGGAGGATAGAGCCCTAGGAATTAGGGCTCCCTTTAGCCACCCTATGTATGCCTTCAGACTTCAGGGGAGCCTGTGGGGGGGCGGTGAGGCTTGGGCAAGCAGTGACTGGAGAGCCACGAGCAGAAGACAGAGAGTGTTTGGAAAAGTCCTCATGCCGCTTCCCTGGGATTTAGTAACCTCCTATTGTTGCCCAAGCCCCTGTGACTGCTTCTGACATGGGACCTTGTGGAACTGATCGTGTAAGTGTGTGTGAGGGCATGCACGTGAGTGTGTCTGAGGGTGCATGTGTGTGTAGGGCTGGTGGTGGGGGACAGCAGTGGGAGGGAACAGGTCAAAAAGCATGTCAGCCTGCGTGGGCGGGAGGGGTGAGCTCTTCAGCGGGGGGTGGGGGTTGCAGTGTCATGGGGGTGGGGTCAGCCTTCTTGCACATGTGTGGGAATGGCGGGCTCTGTGGCTCTGCTGCAGCTCTGGTGAGCTTGGGTGGAGCAGGTGCACGAGAGGAATGCAAACCGCTGGCCTGGCCACAAGGTTACTGCCCTCACAGGATGCAGATCTCCTGGCCAGCTGGTCCCCTCCGTCCATTCTCCACTCCCTTGCCCAGCCTCCTTCCCCCTGGGGAGCAGTCATGGTGAAGAAGCATCTGGAGTAATTCAGTTGCCCTTACTGCCTCCGGTCCTGTAGGCAGGGATGCAGGGACAGCTGAAGTGACCTTTGGGGAGTCCTTAAAAAGGGAGATAAGGACAAAGGCAGTTTTGGAGTGGGGGGTGGGGGTGGGGTGGCTGGTTATAAGAGGAACTCAGTTTCAGGCCAAGAGGAAGACTTGTGCCGTGTGGAACTCTGACTCTTTGTGTGGGTGGGAGGGGGTGGTGGTATTGGAGGCAAAATCTTCTAATGAGAAAGAGAGAAAAATTGAGAGGGAGAAGCAGTGCCTGGGCTGGACTGCCTGCTGGGCAGGGACTGATGGAGGATGGAGAGAAAAAAGAGGGGGAAGAGAGGGAACGAAACAAGGGAGGGGGCACTTCAAGCGGAGGATTTTAGACTGAACATAATGTCAGGGAAATGCTTAATATAGCCTATTTATAGATTCTAGAGAACTTCTAAGGGGAGAAACTGTGCGTTTGTTTAACAGTGTTAAAAGATTACTAATTGCCATCATTTCTGGGAATCACTGCTTAGCATTCTAGCTAATCATGGTGCATACTGTATTATCTATCCATGTGGTGAATATCTGTAGAGTATATTTTGTAATAAATTTAATTTCACTGCAACACCTGCTCATGAAGATGCACTCTAATCTCAGACAGCATAATTACCTGCTCAGGATTAAAACCAAACCCAGAAGCAGTGCTTCTAAGAATAAAGGTGGAAATAAAACCCAAGTGTTTATAAACAAACCATAGAATTACTTTTGATTATTTGGAGTAAAGCTTGGCAGAAGGAGGTCAACAAAGCACCAAGATGTTTTTTGTGTGTGTGCGCAACTTCCTATACCTGATTATCCTCAGCCCTGTCATCTCACACATGCACCTACACATACGCGTGTGTGTGCATGCACCCATGGGCGCAAGCTTCTTACTTTAGGGAAAGGTGAGTTTAGAACGGGCTCCTTGGCTTTGAATATTAGATTAATGGCAGTTTCAGACACTGGCACTTCTGGCCTACAAATCCAGCTGTTATGGTGCTTTACAGAAGAATAGAAGTTATTTTTCCCATTTTACCAAAAAGGATTAAAAGGCCTAAGTGCCTGTTAATAATGGTGCCTGGATCACTCAGGAAATTTGCATCATATCAAACAATGTGGGGTTTGGCTCAGAACAAAAGAAGGTTAGGCTAAATCCGAGGAAAAAACATCTTGACTTTTTTTTAAGCTTAAGAATATGTATAGTTTTCTGCCCTGGATTCTTATTTTTAAGATGTAAGTTTCCAAAACAAATTCTGTGGGAGCTTGTAAATGTGTAACCCTTGAAGCAGTTTGGAAAGAAACAGGTCAACATGGAAGCCACTCCAGCCTCAAAGCTTATACTATGTCTCTGCAAGAAGATGATGAACTGGGGCAGCTGACCAGGACTTCCCTGCCAAGGGTTGGGATGTAGACAGGAAACTGCATAGGATAGGATAGGATAGGATAGGATAGGATAGGATAGGATAGGATAGGATAGGATAGGATAGGATAGGATAGGATAGGATAGGATAGGATAGGATAGGATAGGATAGGATAGGATAGGATAGGATAGGATAGGATAGGATAGGATAGGATAGGATAGGATAGGATAGGATAGGATAGGATAGGATAGGATAGGATAGGATAGGATAGGATAGGATAGGATAGGATAGGATAGGATAGGATAGGATAGGATAGGATAGGATAGGATAGGATAGGATAGGATAGGATAGGATAGGATAGGATAGGATAGGATAGGATAGGATAGGATAGGATAGGATAGGATAGGATAGGATAGGATAGGATAGGATAGGGATTTGAATCACCAAGCTCCTATGTACATTTATCATCTTCGACCCAGTCAACATTTGGCATTGTCACTGGAAGATCAATCTTTACAGGTCTGCTGTTCAGATGACAACATTACAGAACACAAAAGGCATGCCAAATCTTCCACCATGGCAGCAAGCCCCAAATAAATCCAGGCTTTGGAGTCAGAATGGGAACAAGCTATACTGTTTAAAACTGTTGCTTACTTACTATTGAAAAAAAGGCAAAGAATCAGAAAATAAAATATAAGGGCAAGATAGAAAAAAATATGAAATATTTTCTTCTTAAAAATACTACTTCTGGGAAGCGGACTTGGCCCAATGGATAGGGTGTCCGCCTACCACATGGGAGGTCTGTGGTTCAAACCCTGAGCCTCCTTGACCCGTGTGGAGCTGGCCCATGCACAGTGCTAATGCACGCAAGGAGTGCCCTGCCACGCGTCCCCTGCGTAGGGGAGACCCACATGTAAGGAGTGTGCCCGTAAGGAGAGTCGCCCAGCGCGAAAGAAAGTGCAGCCTGCCCAAGAGTGGTGCCACACACATGGCGAGCTGACATAACAAGATGACGCAACAAAAAGAAACGGATTACTGGTGTTGCTGATAAAGATAGAAGCAGTCACAGAAGAACACACAGAGAATGGACACAGAAAGCAGACAACCTGGAAGGCGGGGGGGGGGGGGGGGGGGGGAAGGGAGAGAAATTAATTTAAAAAATAAATCTTTAAATAAAAATGTAAAATTGTGATATGGCCCTTAGTAACCCCCAATAACTGGGTTATTGGGTGTGGCAGTTTGATATTATTTATGATTTCCAAAAAGGAATTTGGCTTATATTTGTTAACTGGTCTCTTTCTCTGGGTGTGATGCCCTTTGACTGTATTAAATCCAAAGGCTTTTACATTTACTTGATTAAATTAAGATTAGGGCTCTGATTTGACCACTTCAGTAGGACATGGCCCAAGGCTGAGTCCCTGCCCCCTTGGTGGGTTATATAAATGGTCACTCATTCAAGGAGAACACAGAAAAAGATACACAGAGGAAAAGAGAGAGCTCCATAGACACGGAGGAGGAGAGAACTTCATGCTGGAGCCCTGGAGAAAGATAAGCCATTTGCCTGATTATTTGCAGCTGAAGAGACCAGAGCCCTAAGCAGCTAAGAAGGCCCAGAAAGAAACAAGCCCTCCATCCTACAGCTGAGATCAGAAGAAGCTGGGACCATGGAGCCTTATAAGAGAGAGGAAGGCTGAACCCTCACAGAGATTGCCCTCCATTTTGCTTCAACATGTGGCAACAGTCTTTGGTGAGAAAAGTAACCTTGAGTTGGACTCTTTAGGGCTTTGTAACTGCAAGTTTTTCCTCCAAATAAATACCCTTTATAAAAGCAACATAATTCTGGTACTTTGCATCAGCACCCCTTTGACTGAATAATACATCAGGTAAGAACAAAATAATGGAAACTTAGAAATCATCTAGACCAATCTTCATCTAATATTTGAATTCCTCTTTCTATACCCACACATCTCATCATCTTACCTCTGTGTCAAGACTTTGTGAGGCATTAAACCCATGGCCTGCTGGAGAAACCTGTCTGTCTGTGGAGCATGCTAATTGGGAGGCAGAGCACCCTGCTTACACGCCACCCTATAGTCCTGGCATCACACTCTGGAGACTTACAGGATAAATCTAATCCCTCTTCCATGTATAGGTCCTTTACCCATTAGGAAACCTCCATCAAGTGTCTTTAAGACTGGGCCTCACGTCCAGAAGTCTATGATCACTCCTTCTGAATCATGGTCAGATTTCCTCACCATCTTTGCTGCCATTTTCTGCCCTGGTTCCAGTTTGCAAATATTTCTCTTCATTTGTGGGACTGCTAACCAATCGCCTACCCCCACATGTGGTTAGACAAGATTTAGTAGATAGGTGACCTGCTTTTGACCAGCAGCACCTTTTGCACATCCTCCCTCATGAGCTTGCCTTTCCATAAGGAAGAAGTTAGAACTTGTTTTCAAAGCCTCCCTTGTAGCTAAGGTTTGGGCATATGATCAAGGTCCACCAATCTCATTCAACTCTGGGAAGCCATGATTGGGAAACTATTGACATAAGGAAGCAGGATCTGTCCTGAAGCTCTTCTCATAAGGGTGACTGTGGTGACATCCAGCTTCCCAGAGATAGTGGCAATGGGATCTTTTTTTTTTAAGATTTATTTTATTTATTTCTCTCCCCTTCACCCCATTGTCTGCTCTCTGTGTCCATTCGCTGTGTGTTCCTCTGTGTCTGCTTGCATTTTTGTCATGTGGCACTGGGAAACTGTGTCACTTTTTTTTGTTGCATCATCTTGCTGTGTCAGCTCTCCATGTGTGCGGTGCCACTCCTGGGCAGGCTGCGCTTTTTTCACACAGGGTGGCTCTCCTTACAGGCACGTGGGGCACCCCTATGCAGCGGCACCCCTGCGTGTCATGGCACTCCTCGTGCGCATCAGCGTGTGCGTGGGCCAGCTCACCACACGGGTCAGGAGGCCCTGGGTATCAAACACTGGACCCTCTATATGGTAGACGGATGCTCTATCAGTTGAGCTGCAACCGCTTCCTGGCAATGAGGTCTTAAGGCAGAATCCTGAGGCCAGAGTTTGAGGGATAAGCTACAGTATTATAGAAGCAGAGTAAGGGCCTCTTAAATCTGTCCACAACCTAATCCCTAGAACCTGTGAATCTGTTACCTTACATGGCAAAAAGGACTTGGCAGATGGGATTAAGCTAAGGATCTTGAGGACTTCAGGGAAGATGGTATCCGAGTAGGCAGGCAGGGCTCTACTGTCTTACAAAAACAATGGAGGAAGGGCAAAAAGTGGTCTGAGGGAGCTGCTTTGGGAGCTCTGTGGACCAGGAAAGTGCTGTGCATCATCTGGGAGGGTGAGGGATGGAAAAGCTGAAGCAAAAACCCACAGTCTAGAACAGCACCCATACTTTATCCTCAAGGTGAATAGCCTGGGTAAAGCCCATAGATCACTGCAGCCAATTGAGAGGGGAACAGATGTCTTCCTCCCTGGTAAGAGGCAGGTTGAGGTGAAGGGCAGATTGGTTTCTCTTCCATAACTTTGGTCAGAAGAGACCACTTTGAATCTTGGCTCTGGCCAGATCAGAACCACAGGCAAGTGGATGTTGAAAGAGACACCTCTGTGGAAAGATTTGCCAGTGTGTGCCATCTACTGGCAGGTCAGAAAACTTTAGGGAGAAAAACCTCTTTTTGGAGTCTCTCAAGTTCTAACCAGGAAGAGATGGCCCAGCCAAAAGAATGACCCAAAATCCTGATGAGACACAGGATTTAAGAAAACTGATCAATGATAATCTCCTAAATCAATTCAAGGAGTTGAAGGAAAATGTGGCTAAAGAGATAAAGGATATTAAAAAGACACTGGGTGAGCATAAAGAACAATTTGAAAACCTGCGAAGAAAAGTAAGAGTTTGTGGGAATGAAAGACACAATGGATGAGATTAAAAGTACATTAGAAACATATAACACTGGTTTGAAATGGTAGAAGAATAAATAAGTGAAATTGTGGACAAAACATCTCAACTTGAAAGAGACAGATTGAGAACAGACAGAAAAAAGAACAAACTCTCAGAAATGAATGACAACATGAAATGTTTTATAGGTGTCCCAGAAAGAGGCAGAAGGAATATTCAAGGAAATAATGACTGAAAATTTCCCAATCCTTATGAAAGACATAAATATCAATATCCAAGAAGGACAACACACCCCCAATAGAATAAATCCGAATAGACCCACTCTGAGACACCTATTATTCAGAATGACAAATACCAGAAAAAAAGGAAGGATTCTGATGGCAGCAAGAGAAAAGCAATGCATCACTTACAAGGGAAGCTCAATGAGTCTAAGTGCTGATCTCGCATCAGAAACCATGGAGGTGAGAAGGCAGTAGTATGATGTATTTAAGGCACTGAAAGAGAATAATTGCTAGCCAAGAATTTTTTATCCAGAAAAACTGTCTTCGGAATTGAGGGTGAGGAAAGCAGACTTTGCCCAATGGATAGGGCGTCCACCTACCACATGGGAGGTCCACGGTTCAAATCCTGGGCCTCCTGGACCCATGTGGAGCTGGCCTTTGTGCAGTGCTGATGCTCGCAAGGAGTGCCCTGCCACACAGGGGTGTCCCCTGCATAGGGGAGCCCCACACGCAAGGGGCATGCCCAGTAAGGAGAGCCGCCCAGCACAAAAGAAAGTGCAGCCTGCCCAAGAGTGGCACTGTGCACACGGAGAGCTAGCACAGCAAGATGACGCAACAAAAGGAAACACAGATTCCTGGTGCTGCTGCTAAGGATAGGGGCAGTCACAGAAGAGCACACAGTAAATGGACACAGAGAGCAGACAACTGGGGGGCAGGGAAGGGGAGAGAAATAAAAATAAATAGGGAAACGGACTTTGGCCCAGTGGTTAGGGCGTCCGTCTACCACATGGGAGGTCCGCGGTTCAAGCCCCGGGCCTCCTTGACCCGTGTGGAGCTGGCCCATGCGCAGTGCTGATGCGCGCAAGGAGTGCCGTGCTACACAGGGGTGTCCCCTGCGTAGGGGAGCCCCACGCACAAGGAGTGCACCCATAAGGAGAGCCGCCCAGCACAAAGGAGGGAGCAGCCTGCCGAGGAATGGCGCCGCCCACACTTCCCGTGCCGCTGACGACAACAGAAGCGGACAAAGAAACAAGACGCAGCAAAAAGACACAGAAAACAGACAACAGGGGAGGGGAGGGGAATTAAATAAATAAAAATAAATCTTTAAAAAAAAAAATAAATAAATAAAAATAAATAAATCTTTAAAAAAAAGAATTGAGGGTGAGTTTAAAATCCTCACAGACAAACAAAAACTGAGAGAATGTGTTACGAAAAGACTGGATTTATAAGAGATATTAAAGGGAATGCTGCATCCTGAAAGGAAATATAAAAGTGAGAAACTTCAAGAAGAATGTAGAAATGAAGATCAATAGTAAGGGTAACTTAAAGAATAAAAAGACAGACAATAGTAAGATATGACAATAGAAAGCCAAAGGATAAAAAGGATGAAGTAATGCCTTTATGTAATAAGATTGAATGTTAATGGATTGAACCCCCCAATCCAAAGACATAGATATACTTACCTGGCTGGGGAGATACCATGATCACAAAGGTGGTTTTCTCAGGGCAAGGCTTATCCATTGCACTCTGGATGTGCTGACCCCTGTGATTTCCCCAAATGTGGGAAACTCAGTGGCATAATTTGTGGTAGTGGGGGACTGTGTTCATACTCTCCCCTGTAAAAGAAAGATATTGACATAATGGATAAAAAATATGAGTCCTCTATATGCTGTTTACAAATGACTCACCTTAGAGGTAAGGACATATCAGGTTGAAAGTGAAAGATTGGAAAAAGATATTCTACACAAATAGTAACCTGGAGTGGTGATACTAATATCAGACAAAATAGATTTTAAATGCTAAACTGTTATAAAGGTGAAGGTCATTATATATTAATAAAAGGGACAATTCAACATGAAGAAATAACTATAATAAATATTTACGCACCTAACATAGGTGCCCCAAGATATATGAGGCACACACTGACAAACTGAAGGGAGAAAGAGATGTCTCTACAATAATAATTGGAGACTTCAGTATACCACTCTCAGCATTGGGTAGAACATTTGGACAGAGGATAAATAAAGAAACTGACAGTTTGAATAATATGGTAAATGAATATGATAAATAATATGATAAATGAACTAACAGATATTTATAAAGTATTATATCCCAAACAGCAGGATATACATCTGTTTCAAGTGCTCATGGATCCTTCTCCAGGATAGACCATATGTTGGGTCATAAGACAGCTCTCAATAAATTTTGAAAGATTGAAATTATACAAGCACTTTCTCTGATCATAATGGAAGGAAGCTAGAAAACAGTAACAGAGAGAAAAATGGAAAATTCACAAACACATGGGGATTAAACAACACACTCTTAAATAATTAGTGGGTCAAAGAAGAAATTGCGAGAGAAATCAGTAAATACCTTGGGATGAATGAAAATGAGATCAATAGAGAGAATCAACAAAACTAAAAGTCGGTTCTTTGAAAAGATCATCAAAATTGATAAACCCTTAGCTAGCTTGTAAAGAAAAAAGAGAAAGAGGGTTAAATTAAGGATCTTGAGGTGGAGAGATTATCCTACATTATCTAGCTAGGCCCAACATAATAAAAAAAATTTCCTTTTAAGAGGAAGTCAGAAGAGTAAGTGTCAGAGAAGGTGATGTCACAGTGACATCAGGGGGAGAGAAGGAAATTTGAAGATGCTAAACTGCTGGTTTTGAAGATGAAGGAAGGGGCCATGAGCCAAGGAATGTAGGGAGTATTTAGAAGCTGAAAAGGCAAGGAAAGACACTCTTCCCTAGAACTTCCAGAAAGGAATGCAGCCCTGCCAACACCTTGATTTCAGCCCATTGAAACCTATTTTGAACTTTTGATTTCCAGAACTGTAAGAGAACACATTTGTGCTGTTTAAAGTCACTACATTTGTGGTAATTTGTTACAGCAGTCATAGGAAGCTAATTCAAGCTAATGAAAGCATCTGAGCACAGGGATGGTACCAGCAGGGTCCCCACCAGAGCAGTTAGATGAGAGTCAGGCATTCCTCCTAGCTGCAGCACTTCCAAACCAGATTCTCTGGTCCTCCCACAGACGTTGTCATTGAGCAAATACATTTTCTTGAACTACTTAAATGAATAGGCTCCATGGCTTACAACAAAGACCCTGGACAATCCCTGCCCCACCCACCTTTCCATGGAATTGGTTCCTAAATCCTTTCTATTTTACTTCCAAATTACTTCTCAAATCCACCTTTCCTGCTCCTTCACCCTGCCTTATTTCAGGTTCTCACCGTTCTTCTCTCAGTCTATTTTGACGATGCGCCAGCTGGTTTTCTTGTGTCTGGTCTTTTCCCATCCTTATCCTTTCTCCACATTCCTGCCATATTGTTATATTTTGGAAACTTAATCACAGGACTTCATTACCTTTTTGAAAACATGCTGACTGTTTCCCACTGATGAAAGGATAAAGTCCAGAGTATTTCCATGGCATGAAAGGACCCTGGCCACCTTGCCTGAACCTGTTTACATTGTTACCAAGAGCAAAAGCTTTGGGGTTAGAGACACCTGATGAGCTCCAGGATCTTAACCACATGGAATCCCATAGATAAAGTAGCGAAAATAATACCATCCTCACCGTTGTACCTCATCACACTGTCATGAAAATTAAATGAGGTAATTAATAAAAACACCCACCCATACTGTACCATGTGCTTGGCGTATGCTAGTTATTTAATTATATGTGTGTGGTTCATGTATTGTTATTCCTTATCTTGCATGACCAATTACTTCCCATTTTCATGCCTTTGCTCATGGTGAGGGTTTTTTGTTTTTTAACCTCAAAGCCTTTCCCTCCTTCTCTTTTGCCTGGCAAATTCTCGTAAGTCTGAACTCAGATAGCATCACTACAGAAGACTTCCCTGCCTCCCTCAAACAAGGTGAGCCAGGCCCTCCGCTGGGCGCCTCTTCAGTGGCAGTTATCCCACTCGGCTGCAGCGGTTTGTTTACAAAGTCACCACCTCCATTTGAGGGTCTTTTCCATTTTGGGATCTACAAAGTCTGGCACGGGGCCCAGCAAACATGGGCTCTATAAAAAATGTCAGATGAATAGTTGAATAAAGTAATATAGTAAGGGAGAAGGAAGAAGGGTGAAAATGCCACCTATCATTTCTGGACAGTAAGTCTAAAGTGCCATTGTTCAAACCTGAAATGTTACATGACTGGATAGCAAACCTCTGCAGGTGTTCTAGAATATTCTAGATGATCTAGGCAGGCTTTAAGGAAAACTTCTTTAAGAAAGTCAAAGATAACATAATGGGTGAGTAAGAGTAATTATTCTACAAAGGACTTTTAGACACAAAAGGATTGTCTGACTAAAAAGTTTTATTTAAGAGAAAATGAATAAGTAAAGAAGATCAAGCATGGGCAGGGCAAGCCCCTGTATTAGCAGTAACTGCCAAATGAAGTTCTATATGAAATGAAGAAAAAACATCAGAATTAAGTGCCAATAGGAAAATAAAAATTGGTTCTGGATGCAACTATTTACTTTTTACATACAGTAAAGTGCATCTGAGTGATATTTAATTGCTTTTTCCCCAAAAGTCAGCAAGAAGTTTCAAACCATCTCATGTGTCTATATTTTGACTTTCAATCCAAACATACAAAAACGGAGATATCCTGACTCTTGTGGTTTACATTAATTTGACCTGGCGCTGATGAAAGGCCATGTCTGCCTCCATAGGAATATTTTAAACATTCTCCATAGCTGGGTATTGCAACTAGCTCACCGGTTGACCTCACCCTGGCCTGCTGACCTCAGCAGCAGAGCTACTCTCAGAAGTCTGAGGGCAACGGGAGACTGAGCTGGGGTCTTGCGATCTCTAAAGCCATGGAAACTTTCTAAGAAAAAGCAACACAAGATGATGATCTTAGTTGCATCCAGAGTAAAGGCTTTACTGCTTTAGATTATAAAATGGTTTGGACAAAAACCAGCTGATGTGTGGATAATCTGAAGGGTTCATAGGCTTTTCAAGCCTTGTCAGGATCTCTTTGCGAAAGTGAATGTTAGCCAAACCATTGCCATTTGATCCGGCAATACCCAAGACAGACTGCAGATCAGCTTTCATCATTTTTTTGAGTAGCTAATATACATTTATTACTACAGGACACCTTTCTAATTTGATGATTTGGTGTTTGAAATCATCCTCATCCACATGTGCAGTTAAGTTAAAATAACTGCACGTGTGTGCACGTTTTTCTATTTTTCTAGTATGTGCATAATTTTTAAAACACGATACTCTTAGAGAATGAGTGGTGACTGTCCGTGGCAAGTCTGCAGGTCAGGCAGTGGTAACAGAGAGGCAGGAAGGAGGACCTACCAGGGGAAAAATCCAACGAAAGATAAAGTGGTTCTGTAGCAACCATAGTCCTCGTGGGTGGATTTTTTTGCTGAGACTGGTTGCCCGCTGCTCATACACAGCGCCACTTCTCAGATTAGCGAGAACGGTCTTTCTCAAAAGATAAGAAGCATGCCATTTCTCAGTAAGGAGACAACCTGCCCACATTATGCCGAAATGAAATCATAACTAGAGGACCTCAGTCATTTTACAGCCATTAATTTCTTCCACCCTCTTTGAAAAAGCCCCGGGGAAAGGCAAGTGACAAGCAGTTCACACACAGAGACGCGAACACGGACTCCTGCCAACTCTATAGGGTCTAAAAGAGTCCCTTAGCAACTGAGCAAGGAATGGGTTCCAGGCCCTGAGGCAACCGAGCACATCAGAGGAATGGACCCCCTCCCCGCAGCGGGGCCCCAGCTAATCCTGCGGTCTCACCCTCCCTCGGCGGCAGGGGCTCTGCTTGGAGGGGAACATCTAAGGCTTGACACCAGCCAGCCCGGGGAGCAGCCCAGCCCAAGCACATCCCCACATGCTGCTACTGAAAATGGGTCAAAGGCCCCAGAACATCTTATTTACTCTCCCTAGCACGAGAAAATATCAGTGTCCTCCCTCCTTTCCTAGTAGGCAACATCGACCTCATTTGGGGGGTTTTGCAAAGACCAAGAAACAGGAGCTCCCACCCAGGGCATGACCACCTAGTGAGTTGAACTAACGTTGAACTGACAAGCATTCCCCGAGCGCTCCCTCTGCGCAGGGCCCTGCGCTCGGGCTTGGGGAAGAAAGAGTTGCGCAGAAGTCCTGTGAATCACCCAAGTGGAACAGCTCCGAGAGGAGTGAAAGGAATGAGGACCACATCAACCAGGGATAACTGCTCCAAAAGGCGTCCGGCTCCACGGCAGGCGCTTTACATGGTTGTCTCATTTGATCTTCAGAACAACCTTGCAAGGTGGGCGCGGACATTCCTATCTGACAGGTAAAGGAACTGAGGCTCCGAGGGGACTTGGTGGAACTGGGAACAGCAAGGTTGGGAACGGGAGTCTCTGCAGATGGTTGAGCCCTGATGTAACCTGATCAGAGACTAAAGAAGTGTATGGAAAGGCAACAAGATAAATCAAGGGGTGGGGAAACTATTCTGCGGAAAATGTGGTACAGGCTGGCATGCAAATCTACATGATATGCATATATTAAATACAGGTTTTAATAACACAGGCATATGCAATGGAAACTATGAAGAAAAACGAGTGAATTGTAAATGCAGAAATTCAGGGAGTAAGAGAGGGGATGTAACTAGGGAGCAGTTCTCAGGAGGCTTGGACGGTGGTTGTATCTCTTGCTTGGCTCGGGGTCCTAAGGGAAGGAATCCCTCTGAGGTCCCCGCTCCCACTGAGCAGCCCTTGCCCAGAGGCCCTGGCACCTGGACTCTGACAACCCCCCTCCCAGTCCTAATGGTGGCTCCTCTACCCGCTCCTCTCTCTATAACCTGTGAACAGTCCCTCGACTGAATGGGGTCAAGGGAGGGGCATCACGACCTTACCCAGAAGAGCTGGCACAGGGTTCCTTGCCAACTTTCTGAGATGGAGGCAGTGTGGACACAGGGCCAGGTCTGAATTTGTGCTCATCTACATGACCCTCTGACTCCAAAGTAGTTCCTCTCCCAGAGGGCTTGGTACCTGAAATTCCTCTAAATGTGTGGGGTTTTGTTTTGTTTTTTTTGTTCTTTGTTGAATTCAAGTTACTCTGTGTCACCACAAAGCTTCTAGAGAAATATACATACTCACAAACAGATAATACAAGAAAGCCTCTCTATTAAATCAGGATGGGCTGGCGAAGTTGGGGGAGGCTTTCTGGGATGGAGCCCTAATAGAGTGTTTGGGTTTGAATAGGTAGAGAGGAGGGAGAGAGCCTTCCTAGGAAAAGCCTGGAGGAGGGTGCCGTGGGGAGCAAGGAACAGGGAGGCGCAGGCTGCTGGGAAAAGACAGTGGGCAGCTTCCCCAGCTGGCGCTTCGAGCCATGGACAGAGAGAAGGTGGGACAGGGGGGCTGGAGCCTGAAGGACCTAGACTGCTTGACTGCGGACCTGGACTTCACCCAGGAGAAAATGGGAAGCAGTCAGATTTCTGAGCAGAGCTAGAGCATATTAAAAGCAGTATTTTAGGGAAAACTGCTCCTGGTGGCAGTGTGAAGAATGGATCTGCGGCAGAGAGAAACTAGAGACAGGAAGACCAGGGAGGAGGTTGTTGTAATAATCCAGGCGTGATGTGATGAGGACTTGGACTAGAATAGTGGCAGGGGACCAAGAAAATGAGGGACGTGAAAGATACAAAAAATGACTGTTCCATAGGATTAGGCTGATAGGATCAGAGGGTTGGAAAAGATGGATGAGATTTTGAGCAAAGTTTGTTTATTGGAGGTACTTCCAAAATGTGCACTTCATTGCTTATTCCCAGTTATTTATGACTTCTCCAGTGTCATTACCTAACTCACGTACAATCTGGAAACTCATATCCACTTTATTCATCATAAGGGCTTCACTCCTACTCAGTGTGTCTTCAGAGGTAAGTTAGCCTGGCCCTTTACAAAACTCTTTGTATCACGATAACATGTAATTAACTTTTAAAACCAAGGCTTACAGAATCCCGGAACTCCTGAATCCAGGGTTGGTCAAGAATTACTAGAGAAGATTGGACTGGTAGTTAAGCACTCACTCGGTTTGCCCAACAGGGGGGCAGACTGCACTGCTACCAGGGGCCAGCTCAGGCTGTGTGACGGCTCCAAGCCCAGGTGCTACCCAGGAATGACTCCAGGGCAGCACTAGTTGTGCTGGCTTTACCAAGGACAGTCATGTCCACTGGAAAAGAAGCCACCCTGTCACTAAAGAAATGTTTCCTCTGCACTTAATTTGGGGTGAATAGAGCCTTTTCTAGAAATTTTCTTTGAGGTCCAATAGGTAAATCCAGGCATTTAGATTTTACTTTTGCATTAAACAAACCATCATATTGTGTATATAAATGTAAGAATGAATTAGAAAATAGACAATATGCATGATAATGAAATAGAACCATAGTTTGATCCAATCTTTGCAAAGGAAAAGAAATTCTCTTGCCTTTGATAAAAGATTTTTCTGTGAAATTGGTAGGGTGATAATGCCGTGATCACATGGTTGCTGCCACTAGGGCCCAGAGAATAATTAGTAAAGATGATTACACCATCAAAATCAGAATTTCTGTTTTAGCAATATAAAGCAGCTGAAGACCCCAGAGCAGCCCATCAGCCTGGTGGGCTCCCTTTAGGACACCACATTCATCCCCCCACTACACATGCTGGGCCCAACGTGGTGAAAGGCCCTGAGGACGCTCTTGGTTCACAGACCTTGTTCTGAACCACCTGCCCCAGCCCATGGCTTTCACCCCTCCCCAGCTGGCTTTTGAGGGCTCGGGCCACCAGATTCATTCTCTCATTTCCGTTCTTCCTCCCCCAAGACTTCATAGACAACGTTCCCTTCCAGCTTTGACCTTGGTGCCTCTGGAGGACATGCTGATGCTCTACTCTGGCCAGGCTTTCTATTTTCTTGAGAGTATTTGTTTATCTATTTCAAAAGAATAATAAGTTTCCCTACCCTAGATTTAAACATACACTTCTGACATTTGTTGGTTCATTTGACAAACATTTAATGAGCCCCGACTAAGTGTCAGGCACTGAGCTAAATGCGAGGATACCAAAGAGCAAGTCATGGGCCCACCCTCCAGAGCACTCCCGTAAGTATAACACAGCAGCACACACGAGCCACAGCTCTGTCGTTGCAAGTGGGAATATGCTGCCCTCAGCCCAACCCCAGAGTAAAACATATAAAATAAAGTCAGTCCCAAGGCATAAGCAGAAGTCAAATCCATTGTTGGGTGTGGGGAACTAAGAGTGATTTCTATTCTTGTTTAAAACTTCCCTTGACGACAAAACAGTATTTACCCAATAAATGAAAACATGAATTCCAAACAGTGCCCACTGGCACTAGCAACCGCACTGCCCACCTGCCTCGTCTGAGTGACAAGGTGAGGCCAGCAGGTGGCCGGGGACCCCCAGGCAGGAGCTGGGGACAAAGTCCATCACCTCTGCGGGCACTGACCTTCCTGAACTCCACGGCAAGAGGGGAAGGGGCTCAAAAATGAGCTAATCCTGAGTTGGAATTGAGTCTTGTTTCCAGTCCCTTCTCCCTTCCTCTGTCTCTCCTTTGCGTACTGAGTCTGCGTAAGCGCGCTGGCTTACCCCTGGGTGCCACTCTCCCTTGGTTAAGGGAGGTCTAGCAGTATGGTGGGTACTGGGGCAGGTGAAAAGGAAACAAAGTCCCTGCTTTCCAGGGCTGCCAGTCACGGTCTCTGCCGTGCGAGGGTGGGAAAGGTGGAAAGAGTCGGCAGAAGACAGAGGAATGCCCTGTGCTGTGCCTCTTCTCTGGACTGCCCCTCATTCCCCTCAAAAGCAGGGAAGACCAAAGCCTGCCCCTCCACGTTCAGGTGAGGCACGGAGGACCAGGGAACTCCATCTCCTTTTGGAAACTGCTATGGGCCACAACCTGGGATAGAGTCCTCGGATCCCCGGCTGCCTCTGGTCAGCTCCTCCCAGGGGCTGCCACCTTGAGGGAAGCTGGCAGAAGCATTGGCCCCCTCCCGGCCCAGTTAGCACCTGGAGAGCCAGCTGGGCCCCGGGCCTGGGGCTCAGCTCAGGAGGGCTGGGGGGCTGAGGGGTTAACCGAGGTGCTGTTGTGTAACCGGGCCAGGGAGGCTGCCTCTGTGGGAGTTCACAGCAGGACACTGGCTTCCGTTGGGGTTTACTCAGTGGCCACTTCCAAATTAGGAAGCCCAGCTAGCCTGGAAGCCCGGGAATGCAGGAGGAGGGAAAGGCATTTTCCAAAGAGGG
Source organism: Dasypus novemcinctus (assembly GCF_030445035.2). Lineage (NCBI taxonomy): Eukaryota > Metazoa > Chordata > Mammalia > Cingulata > Dasypodidae > Dasypus > Dasypus novemcinctus. The sequence goes on along the minus strand of NC_080689.1, from coordinate 25,490,520 downwards.
CTCTGAGCTAATCGCACCCCACAGCCCGGAAAGGGAGGGTCACAAGGTTTTCTCTCGGCCCAGCATTCCCATCACCCCCTTCCTCAGTTTTATTCTCTCAGTCTCATTTGGTTTAACTTCTGACAAGGAATGTATTTCTTGGTATTAAAAGCCTACAACTGAAAGCAGGAGGATTGCCTCCAGCATCCATGTGGAATCTAAGCCCCCTCTTGATATAGATGTGGAGTGGACACAACCAATCCAAGGTCCACAGGATGGAGGAATAGAGTATGGATTAGAGTGGACTTACTGATATTCCATTCATGAACTATTGTGATTAGTAATTGAAGAAAATGTGGCATTGGTGTGGAGGAAGTGGCCATGGTGGCTGCTGGGTGTGGGGAATGGGAGGAAGAGATGAGATGAGGAGGCATTTTCAGGACTTAGAGTTGTCCTGGGTGGTGCTGCAGGGACAGTTACTGGACATTGTATGTCCTCCCATGGCCCATTGAATGGACTGTGGGACAGTGTGGGCTATGGTGTGGACCATTGACCATGAGGTGCAGCGATGCCCAGAGGTGTATTCACCAAATGCAATGAATGTCTCATGATGATGGAGGAGAACGTTGCTATGGGGGGAGGAGTGGGGTGAGGGGAGTGGGGGGTATATGAGGACCTCATATTTTTTGAATGTAATATTTTAAAAAATGAATAAAGACAAAAAAAAAAGTATCAGGAAAGAACATCTGCAGTTTGGCAAATTCTAACTCTGTCTGTAGCGTGCAACCAAAGATGAAACTCATCAATGTCAATCAGGATATTGGATTTTCATTTGGTGTCAGGGACACAGACAGGCAATACTGGCTAAGGATGATCCTTTATGGTAGAATTTAAAATACAGCCTTGATTCATGAATCGACTAGTGGCTGTTTGGTCTTAGAACATGCACCTGCCCGCCTGTGCACGGCGGCTCTAAAAGCCAGGTGCTGGTGGCCTGGTTTAAGTTTGTGGTGACAAGTAGGTTAGCAGTGGCGAGGAGCCAGTGGCACGCCCTCCTGCTTTCAGTCCTGAAGCCAGATGGGAAGAGGGGTAGTTTGCCTCTCGCCGGCCCCCAGGTGAAATTCCTCAGACTGCTCAGCCCCCTGCCCTGCCCTCTCCCGGTCTCTCCCTGGGTCCTGGGCAAACTCCTGCCTGGGCCCCCAAGCACAGCGAGGCTGAGCCCAGTTCTCTGCGTCCTTGGGTCCCCGGGAAATGTCTGCCTGCCCTCTTGAGGTAAGATGTGCCACCCTCCGCAGAATCTGGGCACCCTGCCCCAGTCCCCTGAGCCTGCCCCACTGGCTGCCTGGCTGCTCAGAGGGATAGACAGCGGGCCGCTAGCAGCCAGCAGTCCAGCTCGCACCAGTCCCCCAGGGAGCTGCTCTTGGTTGCTCTATTTCTAGGGTTGTGGGTAGAGAAGAACAGAGAGAGAAACTGAGGGCCAGGGGGCTGCCAAAGGCTCCCCGTGCGTCGGTGAAGAAGGACTGGACTCGCTGCCAAGGCCCAATGGTACTCCCCCCGACCCCCTCCCCCGGAGCCCAGGGCTCAGCAGAACCTCGCAGAGAGTGAAAAGCTGGCAGGGCAGTGTCGGGCATTTGTCCAAATTGCTTTCTGTTGGGTTTTTCGGTTGTTGTTCATTAATTAATTCATAACTTCTTTCATCTAGCAAATATTTGTGGAACACTCATTAAGTGCCAGGGGCCAAGGGAGAAAAAAACCTGACACGGTGCCTTGTGGCGTTTCCTGTCTGGGTGGGAACAGGACGATTGTCAGGCAATCAACCTCTCCTCCCCGAGGCTGGCGGGGGTGGGGGGGGGGGTGGGGGGGAGGTGGGAAGGTGGGGGGGTGCGGTGTGCTGTCGGGGGAGGGAGGCAGACTGAGGCCTGCGCATCAGCCGGAGCTGGGGCGTGAGGAGGTGCCGGGGAGGGGGTTCCGGGCTGAGGGGCTGCAAGCTCCAAGGCCTGGAGGCAGGAGGAAGAGGGAGTCCTGGCTGGGAAGAGGCTGGGTGAGCCCAGAGCGCAGGGCGCGGGGTGGCAGAGGTGGACAAAGCAAACCGGGGACCGGTCGTGGGGGCGTTAAGGAGTGCAGGCCAGTCCCAGGGCTTTGCGGAGCCATTGTATGTTATAGGGGGAGCAGCATCACGATTGCATTTGCGCTTGAAAACGTTCCCCCTGGCTGGGCTGGAGGAGGGCAGGAGGTGGGCAGAGGGGGCGGTAGGGGGGCAGCAGCCCGGCCGGAGCGAGGGTGGGAGGAACTGGGAGCCAAGCGGAGCCCGGCCCTCGCCCACCTCCCCCTGCCGGCCTCCCGGATGCCCCACGGGCCTCGTACCCATTGCCGGGGTCAAGGTCAAATGCTCTCTGACCCGTCTGGGCCTCCAGACAGGGTTGGGGTCTTGGGGCTGAGGAGGGGGAGAGGGAGGAAACAGGGCTGTGTCCTTGGCGGCGCTGCAGGTCACCCGGCTTTGGCAGACAGCCCTCGGGGCTGGGGGGCGGGGGAGGCTCTGGCCACTTGTTTTTAATTTCCAGGCTGCCTTAATAAATGTCACTCTTATCTCAGGAAATGAGTTTGAAATTGAGCAGACACAGCCTGCCCAGAAGGACAGAACCGCTCTTGTCCCGTCTGAAAGGGCTGCTCTCTGACCCTGCTGGCTGAGGTCGCCCTCGGGGTCTCCCTTCAGCCCCGGGCACCTCCGCCAAGCCCCTGGGCTTGTCCACTCCCCTCTCCCTCCAGGGACCGGAGAGGCGTGTCTGTAAATTATCCCCAGCGCATGCCTGCAGAATGGTGGTCCCAGGGGGGGCGGTCATTAGCGTGGGTCCAGGGCTGTGGCCCGATGGTGAGAAGGAGGTGGCAGGTCAGCCTGGCTCACAGCCCTGACCTTCTGCCCAGCTGCCGCGCCTGACCTACCTTCCACGCTGCTCTGCTGAAAGCAGAATGCGGGAAAACACGGGGGCTTGCTTTCCTGTTTCAGGCTCCCAAGGAGGAAACACTTGCGCTGCCCCTGGCTCCCTTGCCCCCCCCCACCGCCCCCTCAGCGGCTCCCACCCTCAGATAAGCTGCTCACCATCCCCCCTGACGCTGGCCGTGCCCCAGCGATGGCGCACCCTGGATGCGGCCAGGCAGAAGGCAGGAGGCAGCTTTCCACGCCCTTAGCTCCTCTCCGCCGGCTTTAAGCCAGACATTCCCCCCAATCCTTTTTACCTGTGCTGGGTTCACCCACAAGACTTTAAGAGGACTCATTTGCATGAGGAGGGTTCAGCTGTTGGAGGTGAGAAGCCGGCCTTGGGCCCCAGGTGCCAGGAGCCCCTGCTGCCTTGTGTGTGCCTTCTAACGCCAGCCTAGGAGCACCCTGGCCGGCCCCTGCCCGTGAGCAACCCGGCAGCCCCAACAACAGGCATCGCTCTGCCAAGGAAAGCTGGCTGCGGGACTGGAGGGCATCACCCACTGCTTCCACCCCAGCAGTGCCAAGTGCTCTGAGGAGGTACGGGGCAGGCAAGAGCTCTGGAACCGACGGCAAGCCAGGAGGTCACTGAGCACGAGGGCATCACGGAGCTCCTGGGGGGTTCCCTCCCTGGGTCTAGCCCCCAGGCTCAAGGAGGCTCGGAGACTCTAAGCCTGCCCTGAATTGTGCATTACAGGCTGCAAAGGTCAGAAGAGTGCTGAGAAGGGGAGGGGGACACAGATGGACCGTCCTGGTCCATATGGAGTCAGGAGGTACGTGCCTGGTACTTTCGAGTCTGTGGCAGAGTGTGAATCTTTCGCCTCTTTTGTACCTTCCTTGAATGGGCTCTAAGGCAGGTGGCATTCCACTGCACATCCACGGGGCCACTGAGCTGACATTTATGGGGCATTAATTCCATGCTCTGCCCTGGCCAGATGTTGGGGTAAGACAAGGGTGAAGGGCAGGTAAGGTCATGGATGCCCGCTGAGCTTTGTTCCCAGCTCAAAGCCTGCAGGCAACCAAATCACAGCAAGGTGAAGCCCATCAAACTGTTCCAGGGGTCTCTTGCACAGAGAACAAGGGCTTACTAGAGAATTGGGTGGCAACAGTGTGAGTCTTTCCATGGCGTGATGACAGCGAACTTCTTCTGAAATCTTTTCCACATGGAAGGAATAAGGAAGCCACACTCATCCCAGTAACCACTTCCTACTCGCCATGTCACGTAACACAGGATTTTAAGAGGCTTGGGTGTGAGTCCTGCCTCTGCTTCTTCCAATCTTGGACAGGTCACTGCTTCCCTGTGCCTCACATTCCTGAATTGGAGAGCAAATGGAACAATGAAAAAACCAGAACAATAGAACTAAAATTAAGTACTACAACACACTAAGAGTATCATAATCTATAAGAATCTACAAGAGAATCTAATTGTAAAATACAGTTCCAAGCCATAGAATAAAGGCTTGAGAATATTATCTTTTGATTTTCCCCAAACCAGCAACTGCTCAATAAATCCACATGAACCACGTACATGCTTAGATGATGGCCAGCTTTCCTCTACTCCGTGTGTCAACTTAGGTCCCAGGGAAGCGGGCTTGAGATGGAATTCAGCAGGCAGGACATTCATTTGGGAGTTATTTTTGGAATTGACATCTGCTGAAGGGAGGAGAAGGAAGCAGGAAAGGCCAAAGGAGAAGCTGAGCTGGGATGCAGGCCCCCGGTAGCCTCGGCCGGCCGCCCAGACTGGACTGGAATGGTCCTTCTGAGGGATCCCAAGTTGGGCCAAGATGACCAGACTTTTATGCCCTTGCAATGACCTATTGTTTTGTTTTTCTTATATTTGATCTCTAGTTGGGGAAACTGAGGCCCAGAGCAAAGGTGACATGCCCAAGCTTGGAAGAGGGCAAGATGGGACTTGCACCTAGGCCTCTTCATTGACTGTCCCTATACATGGGGGCACAAAACAGAGTCTCCCACCAAGTGCCTTCCTCTCCTCATTTTATTCATCCATTTCTTCAATAACTATGCCATAAGCTTACTTTGTGACAGAACACTGGTGATTAAAAATGAATAAGGCGCCATGAGCTCACAGTTTACCTCCCCTGTTACAGTTAAAGATCTTTTCTAAGAATTTATTTAGAGAATCTACAAAATCAGTGAGTGCTTCTCATGCCTTAATATGCTCCCGAGGAGCTTGTTAAAATGCAGCTTCTGAGTAGTAGGCCTGGGTGGCCTGGGCGCTGGCCACAGGTGCTGGGATCCCACTGGTCCCCGACCGCTTTAAGTGGCAAAGGTCTGATCTTTGGGAGCAGTTTCTACGTTGGCCTCCTTGAGTCAAAGCCTCCACATATTCTCCTCCTGGCTCACACTTCAGTTCAGTCGAAGCATATCAGAGGAATTTTCTGTCTCCTGGTAGTGTAGCAGAGGGGATGAAGTTATTGGTTTGGTGTCAGGCAGACTTGGGCTTGGCTCCAGCTTTGCCTCATACATGGAGTTTCGACAATTTCCTTAGGCTCTCTAAGGTTCAGCGCTTCATCTGGGGATGAGAGGAGAATGATTATTTATTACTGACCTTCTAGATTTTTATGGAAATTAAATGAGCAAATGCATATATAGTACTTAGCATGGTCACTCCCATATGGTAAGTACCCCATACATTTTTAAACTTACTAAAATGCCTATTTTTTTTGGCTGCTCCCTGGATGTGGATCCTAAGCTGATGGGTCTGTCCTCAGCTAAAGATTGGCCTGGACTCACTGGGGAAATCGTGAGGCCGTCTCCGTGGGTCCTTGAGAAACTTGGCCCTGGCTCTTGCAGAGGCCCAAGTGGCCACCTGCACATGTGGATGTAGCTGGAGGCTGACTCTGAAGTGACTGACACCATAAAAAATGACATTGTTTAATGTGTGACTGTTTCTGTCAGGACCTCTGAGAAACCATTGGGACCAGATGGGGCCTCTGGGGACCCCAGCCAGGAGCACAGAGGGGGCTTCCAGAGCCCTTTCTATAGTTCGTCTGAGGGTGCTGCATATCACTGCTGCCACTCTGTCAAGAGAGGTGGCCACAGGCTTCCCATCTGTGAAAAACATTTAGTTCTGCAAAACCCTACTTGCTCATGTGGACACTGAACAGTGGCGGGAACTGGATGGTGAATTGACCACTGAATTTGCCTCCAGACAGCAGGACTGGGATCAGAGAGCATCCCAGCGGAATCCATTTTGCCTAGCCAAGGAAAATAAGGGAATTTTCCCCAAGTAGTGTGCTGCCCCTTCTCAATGCTGTTGATGTGACTCTCCACCACTGTGTTTAAGTGCAGTTTCTCCCCCCGCGCTCCCCAGTTCTTTGATGCTGCTTGATTATAGCGTGTGCATGTGCACGCTTTTCCCTCCATGTGTAGGTGTCAAACATGCCACGAATCTAACGTTTGGTGCATCTCCCAGCACACTGAGGCTAATCTCTGGGAGGCTGCAAGATGCAGGGAGATGGTTGATGTTAATTCATACTTGGCTTCTGCTTTTGTCTCGCTTGAAGAAAAGGCTGCTATGGGAACACATTTTGGGGGTTTTATCTCATGGGGAAAGTAGAAAATTACCTTTTCTTTAAAAAAAAAATCAATCTTACTGAAATATATTCATAAACCATCCAATCCATCTAAAGTGTACAATCAATGGCATTTGGTATAATCACAGAGTTGCGTACTCATCACTTCAAAAATTACCTCTTGAGGATAGCCCCACCCAGTAATTATTCTCAGAGCTTCGGGTATTGAAAGTTGCCATTTCTGTGGTTTATAATGGTGGCTTCAAACTTTTTAAAAAAAGGAAAAAAATGGAAGTATATTTAACTTTCCCTCTGCCAAAGGAAGCAAACAGCAGCAGGACGGACTAAGCTAAGAAAGTAATTTATAGAGCATTTCATATTCAGGGTCTAGCACCTTCAAGGTCAGATTTAGCAAATTTAAGGTCCACAAATGTAAGGACACTGGACAGACAAAAGAGAAAAAGCAGAGAGGGCTTCTGACCTCAGGGAATCTAGCTGGGGTAGCAGGGAAAAGACCAAGAACAACTCAACAAGTAAATTAATGAAATAACTTCACCTCCTGATGAGGGCCATGAAGGAAATAACAGGAAATGTGCTAAAGAATAACAGGGGCACCACCTACTTGGGGCAGGGTGGCTCAGACCTCCTGGAGAAAGTGACATGTAAGCTGAGACCTGGAGGATAGGAGGGGACAAGGGTGTGCTCTCTTTCTCTGATAATTGCTAATGAAAAGGGTGGACTAGATAACTTACCAGCTCCCTGGCCAAGCCAATTTCCCACCTCCTTCTCTGTGCCAGGAAACTAACATTATAGGCTTTGTGCAAGAGCTTTCTTAACCCCAAATCCTGTGAGGTGGGGTGACCCCATCCTTAGAAGAGGAAAGCAGTTCAGGATGTTAAGAAACTTGGCCAGAGCATGTAACAGGCTGGGTTGAGGAATGCCACACCAAGGAATATACAAGCATTGGCTGCTTGTATTTTCCAAATACCTGATAAATTCTTTTGCCCAGTGCCCACCTCATACACATTAGTTGGGGCAAAAATGTAAATCAGTTTAAAAGGTATCTCCATCCTTCCAAATACATTTAGTTTGGCTCAGCAAAGTGTAGCCCGATCTGATTATTAAAAGCTCGCTCTTATCTCCCCCATTCTCTCTTTTCCTATTCCCTGCAGCACTAAGGCTGGTGACCTGTGGCAGGGGCGGAGGAAGTCGTTACCTTGTATGTTGGTCTGTTTGTGAGCAGCGGGCAGTTTTTCTTGGCAGCAATTCCCCCCTCTGTTGGCTGACCCATGGCAGACAGGTTGTCTGCTGGTTCCAGAGGTGGGCTCCACCGTGCATTCATGGATTGGTTCTTGGGCTGGTGATGGTGGAGGGGGGAGGGGGTCGTGTTGAATCAAGGTCTCTCTCCACCCTCCCTCCCTCGGTCCATTGCCGTCATGGTGGGTGGTCCTTGGAGTGGTCATAACAAGATGGCCAAAGTCCCTGCAACCTTCTACAGTATTTCCTTGACTGACCCATGCTGGGAAACTTGCTTTGTTACTACACCTAGTGGTAGGAAGTCACTCACCCTCTTTCAAAGTTGCCATCTTTCTGCTTCATTTTCTCCCCATCCCCTGAAACATCAGGCACACCTGCCTGTTCAGCGGCTCAACAGAAAGCCAAGCACTGACTTAGGTGGAGCATCGAGGGGAACAGGGAACAAGTCAGGAACCCTTGATTGGATGGGAAGAAGAAAGAAGCCACCCCCCGCCCCCACAAGTGAAAGCTCTACTCTCTCCTCCTCCAACCTCCTTAATAAAGATGGGCAGACTGTTATCAAAGTTTCGCTGGCTCTCTGCCTCTTAGAAACCCTACGGTAGGGTGTAACCCCTTCTGTTTTTGCTCTGTTCCTAGACCTATCTGTCTAGCTTTGCCCTGAGTTGGCCTGGGGATGGGGGCAGAGCCTCAAACTATACTTCACATTCTTATGTTGCAGAAAGTGGATTGCAAAGCCAGGATTCAAACCTAGGCCTATCTCGTTCCAAAGTCCAAGGTTTATTTTCTCCACATGGTGCTATCTATACTGCAAATCATATTTTAGAGTTGGAACACGCTCTGAAAAAAAAATTTCCCAAGCCATGAGAGAGAATAAAAGTACATGTGTTGGGGAGGGGAAGAGTAGGTGGATATATTTTTTTAAGTCCTTGCACAAAATCTAGGTAGAAGAGAAAACCAAAATGGGGTGGTTTGAAGGAGATGAAGTTAAAATATCTGAATTGTGGAAACTAATACCATATACTTTGGCCAGGAGGCCCTGTACTAACCACCTCTTCTGGGGAGGACAAGCTGTGGCCCAATCTTGCTTAGCTTGGCCTCGCCTGCATGGTAGATGGCTCCAGTGCATATTTTCTTCTTGAACAAGTATGCCTATTAAAGTGTGGGCTTACAGCTAGAAAGCAGACAGCTGTATGAGGCTCCGGGAGCAACTGAAGCTGTCAGGATTTGAGGCTGTGCTGGGCTGAATGTGAACTCAAACTACCAAACCGGTCCTAAAGAAAGCCAAGAACAAGGATGATTTACAGGTGCTCTAAGGTTAGTTCTGAGAGTTGGCATGGTGAGCACTCATGTCAGTGTTGGGAGATGAAGGACTTAGGCAGAGGGGTTGCCACCAACAGATATGAGGGCACTGTCCTCTTCCCACTCAGGGATCAGTTAGATTACTCTTCTCACCACTGCCATTAAATATTGTTCCATCCAGGACACTGAATTCTCTATTATCCACATCTGACTAATGGAATCAGTCAGTTTCTTTATAAATTCTTCATAGCAACTGTTTAAACATCGGTTTCTCTGGCCAACCCAGTCAACTGATGAAAGTCTGTTGTGTTATCTGAGAAAGGGTGTTATCTGAGAGTGGACTCACTTGGTTGCCTGTTTTAAAGGCATCCTGGGTGCAGGTGAGCAGATTCCACTAGAATGAAGCCCACTCCATCCTAGTGGAATCTGATTGAGCCTTTAGTCTATGACCATTTAGCTCAAGTAGTTGAAAGAGTCCTTTCCAAAGCTTTGTTTTGTTGGATTTCAGTTTATTTCCCCCTTATTCCCAATTAGTGCTCAGTGATGACAATGCACTAACTAGGCACCTTTCTATCACTGATGGAAAACAAAATTTTATATGGCACACATCCTGCCCTCAGGAAACCAAGAAAATAAGATTGCACACATGTATTATGGGTTGAATTTTGGCTCTTCAGTAGATATGCTGAAATTCTAAGTACCTGTGAATGTGATCTTATTTGGAAATAGAGTTTTTCAGATGTATTCAAATTAAGATGAGGTCATACTGCATTAGGGTGGGCTCTAACCCAATATGACTGGTCTCCTTTTAAGAAGAGGAGGTCAGATACAGAGGGGAAGGCCATGTGTATTCAGAGGCAGAAATTGGGAGTTAGTGTACAAATGGAGGGATTGATTTTAAAGGCACAGAGAATTCATCCATAATATTAGGAAGAGAGGCAGAGGACAGTTGCTGATAGGTGAGTAGATGTGGGATGGGTGTTTGTGGAAATTCTCTTGTGTCTTCTTCAACTGAGAGAAAACTGAAACTAGGAAAGCAAGTGTGCGTGTTTTTGCTGCTGCCACTGAGGAGAGGGGTGTAAGTTGGTCAAATCCTACTTTCTGGTGGATTTTAGTAGCCATGCAGGGAAAGGGACAAGATCAAGGGGTTGCACAAGGAGCAGAGGTACTTGCATAAAGCCTGCCCTTCAGTGTGCTCCCGTGAAAAGTTGGACTAGAAAACATTCTGCCCAGTGGCCTAGGGAGATCATAGGGAAACTTGTCTAATTCTGCCTTGACTTTAAATGAATAAAAGCTTCTTAGTAAATGGAAACATTAGCAAGGTTCAAAGGCCAGAACTAGTGATGCCCATGCTACACCTGCAGAAGCCAGTGAAAAGCTGCTCTGGAGGGATGTCCCACAATCAAGACTGTAGGGTTCCTCACAGAAACTGGGCCCTGCTCAGGATGAACTCACAGTAAAAAGTTTTGAAACACAGGAAGTAAAAAAATAAAAACAAATATAACTGAGAGTCAGAAGACCCAGTTAATAGGAGCAGTTAATAGAAGCCCAAATCCTTCAGATAACAGAACAATTGGGTAGAGACTTTAAAAACAGGATATTTAAAAGATTAAGTGTATAAAAGAAGAAATCAAAAGCATAAGAAAATAATGACACAGTGAAAATAAAAGAAAATCATTAATATTAAAAGCTTAATGAACAAATATAAAAGCCAAATAGATACAGATGAAGAGGGAATCAACAAATGAGAAGATCTATCTGAGGAAATTTTTCAGAAATAACATAGAGAAATAATGTGACCAAAATTATGAAATAGACATAAAATTGTGGAGGGGGAAAAATAAGATGTCTAAGCAGACATTTGTTTTTACCTAAACAGAAGATAAAATACAGACATTCTCGGAAAAAAAAAAAACGAGTGAATTTACTATTTATATAGAGAGTATTACTGAAAAATCTACTAACAGATATATTTCAGGAAGAGGGAAACTGAATTCAGAAAAAAAGAGTGGGGTATAAGAGGCAACATATTTCATTACTTTCTGTATTTTTCTGTTTCTCTTATGTTTCAAAAACTAAAAATTCAATATTTATTTAGTTATCTATATATATCTAAAGAAGTACAGCTTCTATCCACTGTCTGTATCATATATCTTCACCAAAGAATTAAGTCCTAGGTTTGGATTAATTCTAATGAATGTTTTCTTACTTTACAACAGGATTGGTCTCAGTCAAAAGGGCCTGAGAGATATTCTTTAAGAAAAAATAAGGAAAAAAAGAGGAAAAACAGAACCTGGGAAGAGGTCCCTAGAGGATTATTCTTGGGTCAAAGTTTGTGAGTCACAAAGCTTTAGAAAGATATGCTTCCAGAGGCCACCTCTGGCTGAAAACCAAAGACCATTATTCCTCCTCCCCTCAAAAAAGATTGAAATTCTCCACAATCAGGTGAATCATTCATTTAGAAGGCAGCAAAAGCCCCAGGAGACCTTGCCTAATGTAGATAAATGAACTGAAAAGAATGCTAAGCCTTTGGTTCACATATTTTATTTCTCTGACTAGATACTTCTTGGGGATAGAGGGAAAGTCTTTATGGAACAGTAAAAATTTGTAAACATAAGAAATTAATGAGAAATTCCTAAGGGAAATGTAAGAGAAAAAATTGTGTGGAAAATGGGAAGAAGGGCTGTAAAAATGATGGATACTGGGAAACTGGTGTTTTAAAACCTGAAAGGAACATAAAGGTACTATAAACTTACCAAAAAAGAGAACAGTACTATACTGGGAAATGAACTGTGGTAATAAAAATTTCAATTTGGGAAAGGAGCTTTTCAGGGAGAAAGTCTGTAATTCTATCATTTGGCAAAGGTAGGAGCCCTTTTCTGGGTTGCCAGGAAAGATACTTAAATCACAATTTTTATAGTTTCCTGCAAGAAAATGGCCAAATATGCACGATTGAATATAAGTCCAAACACAATCGACTAAATCATGCACTATATTGGGATTTGAACCCTCCGTTGGCTTCTTCCTTAGGTTCTTGGGTTGTTATTCATCCAGGGAAGATCTATGGAGCCTAACACTGTGCCAGGCAGCGTGCCAGGTGTCCAGCAGTCTGACTTCACATCTCTTGGCCATTATTCTACTTGGCAATTATTTCATAACTCTTCTCTCTCTTCAACCTTCCAACACTTCTCCCCCACCCCTTCCTCACAGCTGATGACTCTTCTTATCACAGTGAGAAAACAGAAACTAACAGAGGAGAACCACCAGATTCCCTCAACGATGCCTACACATCCATACTTAGTCTGCCCTCTGGTTACAATGAAATGAACTGTCTGGGCACCTATCTGGGGTCAAACTCTCCACAAGTGCACCAGATCCTTTCTCATTGACTCAAGGACAGCAACGACGCTTCTCTCTCCTGCATCAGTTTTTCTTTCTATACTGGCATCATTCCCACCATCGTTCAAACACTTCCCTTGATTCTACATGTACCTCCAGCTTTCAATCATATCCTGTTCTTCTTTGAGTTAAAAACAAAAACAAAAACAAACCTACAGGAAAGAGTTTTGTGCTGTTTTAAAAGATTTATTTGTTTCTCCCCCCTCCCTCCATTGTCTGCTCTCTGTGTCCATTCACTGTGTGCTCTTCTGTGTTTGCTTATATTCTCATTAGGCAGCTCTGAGAACCAATCCCGGGACCTTCTGGAGTGGGAGAGAGGTGATCATTCTCTTGTGCCACCTCAGCTCCCGGGCATGCTAAGTCTTTTATTGTCTCTCCTCTGTGTCTCTTTTTGTTGCGTCATCTTGCTGCATGAACTCTCTGCGTTGGCTGGCACTCCTGCATGGGGCAGCACTCCGCATGGGCCAGCTTGCCTTCACCAGGAGGCCCTGGGTATCAAACCATGGACCTCCTATACGGTAGACAGGAGCCCAATTGCTTTAGCCACATCTTCTTCCCATGCATACAGCAAAGAGTTTTCATCTCTTTCCTTCCTTCTGCCCACTCTCTCTTAAAACCCTTCCATTAGGCTTTTATCCCCTACACTACCAAATCAGCTTTTGCCACGTTTGCTGACAACCTTCATGCTGTCATGAGTCCAGTGGGCTTAACTCAGTCCTCAGCATTCAACACAGTTAATCATTCCTTCCTTTTGGAAATAATTTCTTCACTTGGCTCCCCTTTTGCCACTTTCTTTTGTTCTCCTGATACAGTGACCTTTGTTTAAAAATGTTCCTCCTCACATTCCTGGTCTCTAACTACTGGAGTGCCCCAGGGCTCAGTCCTGGGAACTCTTCTCTACCTACAAACCCTGCCCAGTTTATCCTATGTGGTCCCATGGGTTATTATTATTATTATAATTATTATTATTAAAGGTTTCCATCATTTAATTTAAAAAATATAATATACAGAACCACAATACTATTTCGATGTGAAATTATGGGGAGATTATATCCAAATATATTTGGATTTGACAAGTTGCTGTTATGATCCTGAGAAATTTCATGAAAAAGATATTTCAGATCATCAAATATCTTTTTGCTACATCAGCCAACATATTAATAGTAACTCATTTTAAAGTGTAGTCTTTTGGGCTTCAAGGAGAATAAAAATTATATAGATATACTTTCTGAATTACTCAAATTCATTCAATTTGGGTTAAAGGAGAATAAAAATTATATAGATATACTTTCTGAATTACTCAAATTCATTCAATTTTGAGTGCTGACGGTAACTCTTAGAACATGTCATGAGACTACTTCTCCTTTACTCTTACCTGTAAAAGTCCAAAAACTAAACCAACACTTTCCAAAAGATCTAGATATTTCTAGAATACATTAATGTAATACTAAGAGACTACTAGAGCTAAATTATCACTTGGTGACAATTTTTGCCACAACATATCTTTCCTAAAAAGACCAAAGAAAAAAATGGGAATTTGAACTTCCTGTACTGACCTTAACATAAAGGAATTTTATGGTTCTGGCTTTAATAAGCCTCAGTTCTTTTCCCAGAGGAACTACCTCCACAGCACAGTGTTATATATAATTATTTCAGTGAGAAGTATGTTTAGATTCACAATTATGATCCATGCAATAGTCATACAAAGTTTTTCTGCAGATACAAAGCTAAAAGAGGCCACAGGGTAATACACAGTATATTTACAGGTACTACCAAGGGCCAGAAAAAACCACAGATTTTACATTTGTCTCTTGCAATGGAAAACAAAAACATTTAGAGAGGGGAGAGCAGATGTAGCTCAGTGGTTGAGTGCCTGCCTCCCACCTATGAGGTCTGGGGTTCAATTCCCAATACCTCCCAAAAATAATAAAAAAATTTTTTAGAGAAACATAAGGGCAGAAATATATCATTCCACTGTCAATAATGTAATTTTTCAGACACTATTTCCTTAAATGGACAAAATAACTTAATTTAAAGTTAAAGAAACTGACCAAGATCAGAATATGAAAGATTTTCCTTGTTTTCTCAAAGGAACACACTAAGATTAGTGCAAGGATCTTTCTGGTTCCTGTAATGGAAGGTCAGTCAGAAGTCCAGGATCTCAGTAGACCTGAAGAGGCCAATGCCGTCAACAAATCTCAAAACCTCTCTGGCATAATCTCCTGTTACCGGCACACATGGTAAACAGTGATCAATTTTGCACAGCTAGTCGGAGAGGTGTCATTTGAGTTAAAACTTTGGAACCTACAGCAGTTTAAATTGCTCTGGACGTTATTTTGAGCCCTGGCTCTATTTTTCCAGCCAACTTCCAGAAGCTGACCCTAGCCGAGCAGGTAGAGCACGTGCGGGCAGTTCTTAGAACACGCGATGCCTTGACAATCTCCAGCTCCTGCGGAGCCTCCCAGGCAGCCTCTTTGTCCTAACCTTTCGGGCACAGGGGCACAGACGCCGGTGGGGGACTTGGGTTGACCTTGGGGACTGAGGCTGCAGTGCAGCACACACCCAGCGGCTTCACCCGCTCAGTCCCATGGTCTTCAAATACCATCTCTCCATTGACAGTTTCCATATTCAGCTTGTTCTCCTGAACTCTAGACTCTTCATCCAGCTGCCTACTGGACATCTCCACTTGAACATCCAACACAAATCTCCAAATCACATGTTCGAATACAAATTCTTCATCCCCATCCCTGCTTTCAGTCTGTTTCTCCTTAATGCTCCCCATTTCACCTAGTGCTGACTCCTTTCTACTAGTTGCATAGGCCAAAAACCTTGGAGACATCCTTGGCTCTCTCAGCAAATGCTTTTGGTGTTTACCTTATTAACATACCCTAACTATGATAACTTCTTACCATCTCTAGTACTGCTAAGCCAGCCCAAATCATCATCATCCCTCACTTGGACTTCTAAGAGGTGCTCCCCACACTTGCTCCCCTATGGTTTATTCTCCATAGATGCATCAGTGATCATTCGAAATGTCAGGCAGATAACTTTCCTCTTCCTCCAAACCCTCCAATGACTTTCAGCTCATTGGGTAAAATATTCAGTCCTTCTCACAGTCCTACATGTGCTGGCATGGGATGGGGATGTGATATCTGACCTCTTCTCCTTCTCCTCTTCCCTTTACTAACTTGGCTGTAGCTATGTAGACCCAAACCCACCCCCACTTCAGGGTCTTTGGGCCAGAATGCTCTTCCTCCAGATACCTGCATGGCTCCCTCCATCCCTTCAGCTTCTACTTAGCTGTCACCCCAAAGAGGCCTTTCCCAAACCACCCCACATAAAACAGCAAGGTTCTCAGGCACTCTCTAGCCTTCCTTTGGCAGTATTCAAATGTGCTGAGGGTACAAAGATTTTAGTCTCTGAATTTCAAGACGATGCTTCCTCCCAACCAATTGGAAATTTAAATACAATTCTGGATTCATCGATTTGGGACTCTGATAATTCAGAGTGAAGTTAAAAATTATACACATACACACATGCACATGTGTATATGCGTAGGTGTGGTACCTATATTTTTATTTTTCCCCAAAATAAGTGCAAACAAGATGTGAAGGCTGTTGTATGTGGTAGAAAGGAAACTGGAGTCTAGTCTCAGCTGCACCACCCACAATGGGGAGCATGAAGGCTCACCTCCCCGAGCTTCTGTTCCTTCCATGGAATAAGGAGGCTTGAGAGGACTTCCGCCGAGAAATCAAGTTGGTAGGAACTGTTCCGAATTAGGACCATGTACAATTAACCTTGTTCTATTCCATTTCATCTAATAAATATATGTCACATGCAAGGTCCTGTGTTAGTGACAAGGGGAAATAAAAACTCCCTACCCTTAAATAGCTCATAAGATAGAAGACTGGCATATTAAAAGAAATCTTTTTTAAAAATTATGTAGTATAGGTTTGTATGCCCACCCTTATTTTTAGATGAGGAAACTGAGCTGCAGTCCAGAGAAATAAAGTGACTTATTGAGGAACACAGAGTTAATAAGCAGTGGAGTTGGGGCTTTCCCTAAAGGTCAACAAGTTTGATTACTCCAAAGAAAAACTTAAATTCACTTCCCAATAGGAGCCATTTTAAAAAATCAGAATATAGGCTCCAAAGCTGAATGCTCCTTTTCTATTTTTTATAACCTTTAGATGCTGTCTGAGGGGGCGATCCTTCTATTTTTGCAGCTTGATAGTCTGTCTACATCCATTTGCAAAAGCAGCTGGGATTCCAATATGTAAAGATGCATAGCCTGCCCACCTGTGTACACAGTCCAGTGTTTAGACAGGATGAACTATTATTAATTTAAATCAATAACTGAAAAACAAAGCCCACCACCACTCCACCCATCCCTAAAGAAACAGAAGGGGGAATTATGAAATTCACACAGGGAACCTAAAACCATCCATAAAATACAGTTAGAGTTAACGCCTGGGTCAACACAACCCACCTTTGGTTTGATTTACTTTAAAAACCCTGTAAGAGAGAAAGCCACAGGGGACTTGACATACCCCTCCTACTATGAACCAATTTCTCCCAGACACTCAGGGAAGCTTTATCTTAGGAATTTATTCTCCTGAACTTGACTGTGTTTAGTGACTTTAGATTGAAGGAGAATATGACTGCCAGATTAAAAGAGAAATAATTTATTCTTTGGCCAGATTCTGCTCAGCGGAGAACTAAGATAAGGATGCCTGTTGAGGCAGCATCCTTGAGGAGCCTTCCGGCAATCTACAGCAGCAGGAAACAAGGAGCAGGCAAGTGGCAGTGGTGGGCCTTGCGAAGAGTGCTCTCTGCTCCCTCATAAGTAAGTCACAGCAGTGTAAAATGCGAATGCATCTCCACTAAACGGGGTCTGTGCCATCACCTGCCCGAGCCCTTCGCTTTATAAACATGCCTTTGAATCGAAGAAGCGCTGGCCCCACTGTGTTGTATTTGGTCCTCCCTCACAGTGCTCTGTGAGGTAGGGTGGGCATCAGTAGTTCCAATTTAGGTGAGAAAATGAGTTCAGGAGACGTTAAATGACTGGCCCAAGGTCACGCACGGCTACTCTGTCAGGGAGGAGCCTGAAGCACGGTCGCATCCTCTGAGATGGTAACTGGCCACTGCCAATCTTACGAAGCGCGGCTCGAAGCTCACCGGGGGGAGGTAACTTCCCACAGCCCCCGGGGACTGAATCCCTTGCTGAGCCACCAGCACAGGTCTCCCTCCTTCGTTAGCAACGTCCAGGTGAGCAGACATTGCCCAAGGCATGGGCACACGTCACCCACGACAGCCTCCTGCTTCCTTTCTTCCTACCCCGCAAATGTCCCAGACATCGCCCGCCCGCCTGTTTCTTCTGCCACCGCCTGCTTTCCCCCTGGGTGCCACTGAAGGAGAGGCCACAGAGTCCTCACCCTGGGACTCAGGAGCACCTGTTCAGGTTTTTTTTTGGTTTTTTTTTTTTTTAAAGATTTATTTATTTCTCTCCCCTTCTTCCCCTCGCCCCTACCCCACCCCACCCCAGTTGTCTGTTCTCTGTGTCCATTTGCTGTGTCTTCTTTGTCTTCTGTTGTCAGCGGCACAGGAATCTGTGTTTCTTTTTGTTGTGTCATCTTGCTGTGTCAGTTCTCTGTGTGGGCGGCGCCATTCCTGGGCAGGCTGCACTTTCTTTCGCTCTGGGCAGCTCTTCTTACTGGGTGCACTCCTTGCGCGTGGGGCTCCCCTACGCGGGGGACACCCCTGCGTGGCACGGCACTCCTTGCGCGCATCAGCACTGTGCATGGGCCAGCTCCACACGGGTCAAGGAGGCCCCGGGTTTGAACCGCGGACCTCCCATGTGGTAGACGGACGCCCTAACCACTGGGCCAAGTCCGCTGCCACCTGTTCAGTTTTGTGAGGGCTTTTTATTCTCTCCAAATTTAATAATCACGTGGAATAATAAGTTAATGAAATACCAAAGCTCCCAGTTAATAGAAAATTTAAAAATAATGGTAATCAGTTTCCTCAGGGGACAAAATTTCAGTGCTTAGCACAGTCTGTCAACTAGCTGGTCAGCCCACCGCAGCTAGGGTCATCGTTCTTACGCTCACTTGGGCACTCAGTGCAGAGCAGGACCAATTGTTGAACCTCGCCTTCAGGGTCCCTCCTAGTGCTTTCAGCCGGCTTCCTCCCCGGGCTTGGGAGGCTTGGATTAGGCGGCCTGGGCCAGGGAGCTTTGCCAACTGCGGGGGGGCGTTTCCTGCCGGGTGCAGGGAAATACGGGCTGAGACGGAATTGCACATTACTTGGCCACTTAAGAGAAAGAAAGAAGCTAAAGGATTGATCTGGATGGAGAGGAAAGGGTTGGGGAAAAGGAGAGGAAGAAACTATCCGCTGGGGCTCCTGCTTGGGTAGAATCCAAAACTTGCTTTTTGGGGTGGGGAGTTCAGAGTTTAAGAAAAGGAGCCAGTGAGAGAAGAAGATTCGGGGAGCTCCAAGGGGATCGGAGGCCCGGGGAAAGCGGCAAGGCCCCTTCCTTCCTAGCTCTGGCTTAGCTCTGGTCTGCTTCTAGACTGTACCTGACGCACAGCGCCAGGAAACCGCCACTCTCCTCTCCCGCAAGCACCCTTTCCTCCCAGCCGAGCCGAGCGACAGCCGTCCCCGCCGCCAGGATCACGCGTTTATTTCTCTCGGTCCTAGACCCTGCAAAGTCAGGAGAAGCCCTGCTTCCCTTAGCTGAACCTCCCCCCCCCCCCCCCCCAACAAGCTTTCCCCAGGTGCCTGCCCCTGGGACGCGCCCCTCCCGCCTGCGGCCGCGTGGAGACCGTCTCCTCCCCGGCCCGGGCGCTTGTGGCTGGGTGGCTGAGGCAGGCTGCCCCGCGCGCGGTCGCCCCGCGCAGGGCACATTCCGGGGCCAGTGCCTTCCACGCTTGTCTCCTGTTCTTTCTATTAGGGCCTGGTTTAGAAGAAGAATGTTTATAACATGACCGGAGGAATTTCATCCTCCTCCTGGAAAAATGTGTAGGAGAGAAGCCTAATGGACGGGGAAGAATGTCTTCTGGGCTCCAGCCAGAGGTTTGGACGTGTTCTAACGAGCCTGGGCGCTCATCTTGGATTTATTGTAAACCGGCTTCTTCGCGGTAGTCCGCGGCTCGCTCAGAAGGGAGTGCGGCAGAAACCAACCAACGAGCATCTCACTTGCTTTCACGGAGCAGCCGCTTTGCAGTGACAGTGTGTTAATTCGCTATTAAGTGACTTCTCTCCTGCATTGCACTGTCCCTTCTGCTCTCACCCACGCCCCACCCCCAAAGGCAATCAGATAGAAATGCTGACAGTGTACAGGAGGGACAGCAACTTCATGTCCTTGAAAACAGCTCACCAGTGTCTGCCCCTTGGGAGACAGGGCGGTACCGTGGAGTGGAGCAGGATTTGGAGTTGATCTGAGTTCAGTCAGGTGGGGAAGTGGCGTATTCATTCTGAGCATTAGTTTCCTTATCTGCAAATGGGGATAATCATAAATACCCCTTAGGACTATTGCAAGGATTAAATAAGATAATGTGTTACGAGGATAATAATAATAACAGAACTTCCTGAGTTGTTTTCCTTTGATGAATTTCTTGCTCTCATCATGACCCTGGGGAAGGAAGAGGGTAGATACTGCTCCAGGAAGGGGATAAAATCCCTAACAGACAAGAAGAGGAATTTGAACCTCTAGGAAGTAAAATTCCTTCAAGGGATTCCTAGGCAGAGACTGTTCAGAATGACATCTTGTAGGTGTGGGTTGGAAAAGGCAAGGCAGTGCCCTAGTGATCTGGAATAGGACATGAGTTTTCTCCCAAAATGAGGGCAATCTGGGAATTCCTAGGTTTCTTAGGTTCTAGAGAAGATCATGCCAATCCCAGTGAAGCTGCCCCATGGGGACAAAGGACCCCTCTACATGACTATGGAGTGGACTTTTTTAGGTATGGGGTGGAAAAGGGGGAGGCCATGCCTCTCTGGTGCCAGGAAACTGTAGTGGACATCTAGCAAGTTTTCCAAAGACCAGTGAGCATGCTGTAGGGGGGATGGCCCTAAACCAATACCCACAACCAAGCCACTGGAGGGAAATAGAAGGTGGAGGCAGCAGAGGCAAGCCCAGGAGTTTCATCAGCCATGGACGCTAGCTGCAATATCCAACAGGTGCCCATGGGCAGACCTCAGCCAACCACTTTGGGCCAGAACCCACCTGGTGAACCTTCTTCACCGTGATGACACAGGAGTTTCCTTCTCCAGCCAGATGCCATCTTGGTTGGGGGTAGGTGGAGAACCTGAAAGAGTGAGCATTTTCCCCAAAGATACTTAGGTTACTGTAAAGAATCTTTCAGAGGCTGTTTTGTTTTTTTTTTAAGATTTCTTTCATTCTTTCTCCCCCGCCCCTCCCCCTGGTTGTCTGTTCTCTGTGTCTATTTGCTGCATCTTCTTTTCCACTTCTGATGTTGTCAGCGGCACGGGAATCTGTTTCTTTTTGTTGCATCAACTTGTGTCAGTTCTCCATGTGTGCAGCACCATTCCTGGGCAGGCTGCACTTTCTTTCGCTGGGCGGCTCTTCTTATGGGGAGCACTCCTTGCGCATGGGGCTCCCCTATGCAGAGAACACCCCTGTGTGGCTTGGCACTCCTTGCATGCATCAGCACTGTGCATGGACCAGCTCCACACGGGTCAAGGAGGCCCGGGGTTTGAACCGCAGACCTCCCATGTGGTAGACAGACGCCCTAACCACTGGGCCAAGTCCGCCACCAGAGGCTGTTTTGAATCTAAAGACTCCCGTGAATGGAAAATTCTGTCCCTGCCTGTTAGCCCAGTAAGATGGGGACTTACAAGGATGAGTTGCTGAGATGAGTGGCAAAGGCCCAACTGAGTTGTTGGCTATTACTATATATGTAATGCACCTCAGATAGCAGACATCAATGTGTGTGTGTTCCCTTAAAAATGTAATTGAAAATATCAAATTGGATGAAATCTCTCAAAACAAAATGATGAATTTCTTAGCTAAAGTTACTTTCAGAGAACTCTCCTTTTTCTTTGTATGTAAAGTGCTGCAAATACAGATTAAGAAGCAAGTTTGCATTTGTATTCGACACGAGCTGATTTTACCAGTAATGCTGAAAGAAAAAAAGGAAATATTTCATTATGTTTCAGATAATTTCTCTTTTACTTTTTTTTAATATTTTTTAAATTAGAGAAGTTGTAGGTTTATAGAAGAGTCATGCATGAAATCCAGAGCTTCTGTTCTCCCCAAACACAGTTTCCCCTTCTATTAACACTTTGTGTTAGTGTGACATCTTTGTTAACGATTGATGAAACACTATTACTATAATTGTATGATTACCGAATGCCCATAGTTCACATTAGGTTCCACTGTTTGTGTTGTAAAGTCGCATAATTTTTATTAAATTTATTCTGTAATTTTTTTTTTATATCGAACATAGAATTAAGATCTCCCCCTGCCATGCCATGAGTCTGAGCCAGTGAAGTCACCCTGGCCATGCCCGTCGTCTAGTGTGAAGACATTTTTGACCCTTGTGGCCTCCCATGGTCCCCCTCTTCAGGACGCTCCAGGGTCTGGCTCACCCATCAGAGCCGAATGCCAATGGATGCCACTGTCTTTGCCATTTTTATTCCAGATTTCTCCTGATTATTTTGATACCCATGTTCATTTAATCAGCCCAAATCCTTTCTGCAAAAGATACTATCTCCATTTTGCAGATGGACCAGCAGAATTGAAGAAGAGTTAGTAGTGCTAAAAATTAAGCCCTTTTGTTCTGTCTCTTACAGAAAATATTCTTACTCTATTTTTTATTTAATATTTTCTCCCTGTTTCGGTTGAACTGTGTCTTCCAAAAAGATATGCTGACATCCTAACTCTCAGTACTTGAAAATGTGACCTTATTTGGAAATAGGGTCATTAAAGATATAGTTTAGGTGTGGTCATACTGAAGTAAGATGTGCTCTTAATGAAAATATGGAACAGGCAAAGGAGCACCAAGAATTGCTGGCAAACACTGGAAGCTCAGAAAGGCAAGGAAGGATTCTTCCCTGCCAGTTTCAGAGAGCAACTGACCCTACTGACACTTGATTTTGGACTTCTAGCCTTCAGAACTGTAAGACAATCAATTTCCATTATTTTAAGTCACTGAGATTATGGTTCTTTATTACAGCAGCCCTACAAAACTGATACACTCCCCAACAGATTTTCATGTTAAACTTGGGAGTAGACATGCTTATGTTTTAAGCAAACATGGAGGGAATTCTGCTATCTACATTTGTGACATCAAACCAAGAGTTATGATATTCCTCAATATGTATAACGTGCAACAAAAATGATGAGAACTTTGGTCTGAGCCCAAATCCTTATTAAAATATGAATCTTAGAGGAGACCTGAGAGCCACAAATTATAGTCTGGGGCCTGAAGGTAGATGTGAGAGTACCCTATCCTGGCCTCACTAGTTGTGGAACTCCAAGAATCCGGTTGAGGGGTAGGACAAGGAAATATATCTGCCCACCCTGCCCTTTGCCCTGCACAAATTTCTTCAGGAGAGATAAATGACCCATTTTCAGATGTCTTTGATCTCTAAGAAAAACACTCATGGGTCCTTTTCTTAAGCAGAATAGGTACTTTTCTTTCCTGCCATGCAAACAGAAGAGGAGGGTCAGAGTCCTCAAGGAGCTCTGCCCAAACCTGTCAAGCCAATCACAAACCTGAATCGCCACCCAGAAGTTCTCTGTCAAAGCCCCAGAGTTCCTCCAGGTGTGAGGCCCATCTTTAGCTGTGTCTGCCAGGTTCCTGCCCAGGGCCAACCCAGGCTGGGCCTGCGAAGAGGTTTAAACCCAGAAGCACCAAATTTAGGAATTAAAGTTTAATTTTGACCCTCTTTCAAATCCACTTCACCTAGAAATCCGTTATACGAGAAGCATGGAAGTGACCATATTCCCACTATGTTGAGGTGTTCAGGGAATAGCTTAGCTGACGGTTTTCAAACTTTTTTTTCTCCAAAGGAAATATTACAGGGAAGTCCAGTGTGTGCGATAGCGGAAGGCCAGCAGCTCTGGGTGAAATAAAGGTCTGGCAGGAGCCCCACCCTCTGTTCTCCGTCTTTCTGCTCCTCCCACTCATTCCTGAAATATCCTTTTGGAACCCCATGGGCTCCACAGAGCATAGTTTGGAAGCCACTGTGTGTATAAAAAATGTGTGAGAGAAAACCACACGTGAAGACTTATTACTGAGGGCTCCCATAGGCATCATGCTTGTACTTGGGGGAATTATGACTCATTAACCAAACAAGCTCTTGCTACCAGTTCTTCGAGGGTACTTTATCCCAGAAACACTGGGCACACAGAATGGATTTATTGCATTGCCACAGTGGCCATGTTAAATTTCAGTAAATATTGTCCCCTTGCTGTGGTTCTACTTAAAATATGCAAATTGGACACATTTTCCTGGTCTAGACGCTGTGCTAGACTTAACAAGGGCCCATTAAAATATTCCACACACAGATGTAGGTCAGTGAACTCTTAATGTAGACAGTATGAAAAGTCACAAAAAGAATCTATGAAGTAAAATAATAAAAAGTGTAAGTAATAAGCCAAGGTCAGTGAAGAGATGCTGCAGGGCAATAGTTCACTAAATCCCAAGTCCTCACAGGGAGCAAGATACCTCAGGCCTCTGATTCCAGAATCCCCAACACTTAGCCATTATGGCATATTGCCTCAACAGTGACTTAGAAAAATCTCATCTTTCTTGGTGTCTTCAGCAGTTTAATTGTGACTCAACTTGCTCTACAAATCAGATAGGACACTGACCTGGAATGTCAAAGGCTAGAATCAGTCCTGGGGCTCAGTGGTGAGGGAGCTGGATTTGCTGACCTCCATCTATATCTGGTACTTAGGAGTGAACCCTCACACCTGTGCTCCAGATGGGGAAAGTCGTCCTGCACACATGTTGCCTGAGCCACTTCCATCATTTCAGACACCCAATGTGGGAAATATTCGCAAAGGCTATTTCTGGGTAAATTTTGATTTTGGCATTCCCCCAAATTCCCTCCTCCAAGAGTAATGCCTTAGCAAGGAAAGATGTGGCTTTGTAGGATACTTCAGGCTGCTGGTGGGCACTGCCACGGAGCCTGTCGGAGCACATCTGTCCCTTTGGAAGCCCCCAGATGAAAGGGAGAGGCAAGACCCTCAACCACATGTGCGTGTCCGACAGCTGCAGCTCTCCCACTACCCTTCCTGCTCTGGCAGTGAAGACCCTGCGGAGGCCCTCACAGAGGCTCGGTTAGTGCTAAAACAGATGTTCCTTCAGCACTCACATCTTAGGTGGCCACTTTCACGGGGTGGAAAAAGATAATCTAAACCTTCCCGTACTTGCCAAAATAACCATGTGTAGGTCTTTGTTCTGCAAGTCTGTGGAACACACAGATAGATTTCCAGGCAGGGGGAACCTCCTGTCCTGTTTGGTCTTTGGACAAACTCTTGTTCTGCCCATTTTCACCCCCGTTTCCTGAAACGCTGACAGTAGGGCTTCCGTGGCTGGAATTTGTGAGAGCCTCCTTTGTGAGGAGAATTTTCACAGCTGAAATCATTGAGGCAGACAGTGAGGGGGCACTGGGCTTAACGCCAATTACAGTGATGACAGGTTTTGCCATGGCTGCCCAGGCGGAGGGGTCACCCCTTCGCAGGTTTACTTGCCTGGTCTGGGCTCCATTCCAGGGAGGAGGCAGGCAGAACCACTGCCTGTGGCTGCAGTTGGCTTCCCTGCATGTGGAGGAGGCTGGTGGAGAGTACCAAGGCGTTGCCGGTTCCTTAGCTTGGGGATTATTTTCCTCTTTAGGCTGATAAAGGAACAAGCCAGGGAGCACTGAAACAAATTGTTCAAAACAACCCAAACACAGAAGCCAAAAATCTATACTCAGATACTTCTTCCATGTTCATTCTCCATGGACTTGGGGAATCGGGGTCAGAGAGAGAAAATGGAATGATGTGGATTAGAAACGAGAGAGGAGTAGGCTAGAGAGACACATGAAGAGGTGGTGTGAGGATGTGAAAAGAAAAATGGGCTTGGAGCAAGATGACCGGGATTCCTGCAGGGTCGGGCCATCTCTGCATGTAGGTGGCCTTTGGCAAGTCGTGCATAGGCTCCGAGACCTGCATTGCTCACCCCAAAGGAGGAAGCTGGCCCTCTGTGGTCCTTCACCTGTAAGACTGAGATCACCAGTTCCTGGTTATAGAAACAGAATTCCTCCAAGACCATAATCACCCCCATAATCAAGAACTGTTGATTAATTAAGTACCAGTGTGCAATTTTCTGAAGATAAGAGCAGGAAGATGGTTCTTACAGGCTGGATAGCTGTGACATGGACAACAACTAAGCATGCAAGAGTCTAAAAATCCAACAAATTCATCCTATGAGTATTATGAACCAGCCAAAAGAAAAGTTTCTTTCATGGGACAGTGAGTGAATGGGCTCCGTGGAGCTGCATGTTTCAATCAGTTCAGGCCAGGGGGAAACCAGTTCCTGATTGAGCTGGGATCCTCTGGCAGGGGGCATATTCCAAATGTCTGTGTGGCAGAGCAGTGTGCCATTGCCATTTGTGATAGAAACCAAGGGCTGGTGGGTCAAACAGAAGGAACCCTTCTGGGGTATCTACCCTAAATGCTGAAGACCAAGGCAGCCCTGCCGCCTGCATCTGATTAGCTGTCATTTTATGGATGGCCCTAGTCCTGGAGAGACTAAGAAAAGTTAGGTGACTTAGTCAACACTCAGGAAGGAGGGGAATCAGGATTCAAACCCAGAAAGTTTGCCTCTAGAGCAAACAGTTTTGACCACCATCATACATTGCCTGCCTCCAACTTCTGCCAACCTCAGCAGCAGTGGATTATCAATACCAACAACAGGAAATCACAGCCATCAGTGGTTCTCAATCCTGGCTACATATTTGAGTCCTATGGAAGGTTTTTAAAAACTATCCAGGCTCACTCCCAGAGTTTCGAAACTCCTTGTTCTGAGGAGGTGCCTGCCCCTCCATAGTTTTTAAAAGCTCCCCCAGATGATTCTCAGTGCAGTCAGGAGGCAAAGCACTGATGTCCATAAGGAAAATGTTAGACTCCAAAAAAATCAAACTCGGATTTGGGGCTGTCTTTGTTGTACGAATCAATGGCGGGTTTGAGTTGAATGCTTGGGTAGTAGCTTATGGAAATGGTACAAATCCTAGACTCCTCTAAGAGCAGACAAGGCTCTGGACCCATGAGAATCCAGTCTTAGTGGAAATTCCCTGTATGCCCCAGGTCTGCATTGGTCAGGTACCCACAGGAAACAACTAGGAACTCATTCTGGCCACAGATACTTATGGAGATGTAAGTTTATCTTTCAAAAAGATAAATTTAACCATTTAGGTACTCTAATGGGTGAACACTTTATCCTTCCTCTCTGGTTTCCAGGAGCAGGGATTTTGTCTGCCCCACCTTACCTTACCTTGTGCTTCACCCCTAAGTCCTCATTGCGGGGGAGTGGATTACCCAATGATGACTAAGGGAAGGGAGTCGGGCTTGTGTAGCACCCCTGTTAGGAGCCAGCATGTTTGGAAACCTCTCTTGGGTCCCTCAGTAGGGAGCCTTAAGTTTCCTAGAGCTGCCCACAAGTGTGTGGGTAAAGCTTCCTAATTCTGGGGCTCAGAGCTAGCTAATGTGGCTTACAGACATAAAGTTGCTGTACCACTTAGCAGCTCTCATTAGCAGAGATGACATTTTGATCTCCTTTTGCCTTAATCATCTCTTAATTAGCAGAGAACTTGGCGGGGGTGGGGAGAGGTGTTATAGGTTGATCTTTTCACATATCCCATCAGTTCCCTTTAAAATGTCATTTTTCTCTGGCTGCTTCCTCACAGGACAAAAGAAACAAGAAAATACTACAAATTCTCTCCCTGCCCATACTGCCCAGCCCCTTTACCACTCCCATCATAATGCATTCACCTCTCTTGAAATCATAATAATCAAATCACTTGTGATCCATATGTTTCTACCTAGAAGTGGCAACCAGAATTTCAGGATTAGTTGCAAGAGCTAGAAAGAGTTTTTTGGACATTTCCCCAACATCCTTCATAAATAGCCAAAGAATGTGTAGTAACCTCTAAGCTTCAGCTGTCCTCACTTCTGTGCCAGTTATTGTGCCTTCTTTTCTAAGTAGAGGCCATGAGAAATGGCTTTTTAGATCTTCTGGAGTATGTATGACATGAAAAGCTCATTCTAATAAATGGAACCAGACCCTTGTCATCTGACACTAATGAGGTGTTCTTCTCTTGGTTTATAGGGATCTGGAGGAGGATGAGCAGATAACCTTCTGCCCAAATAAGTAATATCATCACTGCTCTGGAATTCCTCTGAAGCATGTCTGGTTACAGAGTAGAATTCCACAGCACGTGCTCCTCTTGGACTGTATCCAAAGAAGCTATCAGAAGGTGTTCATAATAGCACAGGGACAGTGTTAATTGGGAGGCTTCGGCATAACTCATAAAATTCTGCTGTCAGTTCACCAGTGCCTCCTTGTTAATACAATCAAATTTCAGTTATATGAGAATCAACAACCCACCTTGTCACTCATCCATTCCTTATTCCTTCATCTCCTGGTTAAGCTTCTAGCTTGTCCATAGAGCAACTCTGACCAAATGAGTGCCTCTTGTTTGATATGCCTAATCCAGAGGATTTTCTTATGATGTGTTGTTTTCTATTCCCAGCACCTCTGCTTCATGCCATGCTCTGGGCTGACTGACGATGCTGAAGGCATGAGGATTCCGCTAATGGACTCAGCTCTCCCATAGAGGTCAGATGCCAAGGCAATGCCACAACTGTGAAAGGAGGAGCCCATCTGGACTGGCCCAGGGGTAAAAGGCCTTCAGAATCCACCTGGAGGCTCCCACTGGCTTTAGGTTGAAAAAATTGGCCCCGGGAGTGGATGTAGCTCGAGCAGTTGAGTGCCCATCTCCCACATGGGAGGTCCCTGTTTCAGTTCCCCATGCCTCCTAAAGAAGAGGGAAACAATGAAGAGACAATGAGCAAGAAACAATGAGCAGACAAGTAAACAAAAAGCAAAAACAAAATGAGCAGACAATGAGCAAAACAACGAGTAAAAACAAATGAGCAAACAAGGAGTAAACAAGGAGCATACAGACAAGTGTGTCAACTCAGGGGAGTCCATGCAGCTCAGTGGTTGAGCACTGGCCTCCTGCATATGAGTTCCTGGATACAATTCCTGGTCCTGGTACCTCAAAAAAAAAAAAAAGAAAGAAAAGAAAGGAAAAGAAAAAAATTGGCTCTATCCACCAATGGAAGTGATTTAATGACAGCCTGAAAAGCTTCCACAGAAAGAAGAGATGAGCATGGAGCAGAAATTTGGACTCCAGAAGAACTGCCTGAGCATAGGTTATTTTTCTATGGTATTTGACAAGAATAAATAAAGTAAGAATTTAACTTTTGTTTGAATGGTCTTTGGCATTGCCTAGTTTTTTTTTTCACTATTCTGAATGACACCTAAGGCTTTGGCAGTGTTTCCATCCTAAAATCTTGTCAGAGGTTTATTTTTCATCTGTTTCAAATCACATCTGAAAGAGTAAGTACTTTGCCTGGGCTCATCACTTTACCTCTGAAGAAAAAAGTTCAGCCTTTAAATGGCAATATTGATTGTCCCCAGCTTTAAGTTACCTACGCTTAAGCTGCAGACTTCATTTAAAAATCTGTTTTCCCTCATCAAAGGAACTATGGTAGAATTCCCCTGCACCCCTTTCCCCACATCCCCCCCCAAGTCTGGGTTAGGTAATGACCTGACACCCTTATTTTGGATGATTGCCGTGTGATGTCAGATTTTCACTGCATGTCGAGTAATTCTTTGTCAGTGGTGGTTTTGTCAACTGCGGTTTGGAGGCAATGAGGTTTTATACTTGCACTTAAAATTTTTTAAACATACAAGCTTTTAACATTTGCAAGTCTTCATTCAGTCCTCTTTACAAAGTAATCCAATTTGCTGTTATCCCACCCCCTGGGTCAGTAGATCGTGAAGTGGGGTAGACACAGAGCTATATGCTACCCTTTTGGAACATAGATGGAAAATTGGCACAGAAGAATGAAGTTTTCAAGCCAGGGATGATCTGTGAAAAGCTCAGATAGTTCAGCAGCATTTTTCTGAAACCGGTGAAAAACGAGCATGTGGGGGAGTGTAGCCTAATGGTTAGGAGACCACACTATAGGACTGAATGGCCTGGGTTAAACCCAGCTGTTCAGTTTTAGTGGGTTGAATGGTGGCCCTTCAAAATATATGTCCACATCCTAACCCCCGAACCTGTGAATGGGACCTTATTTGGAGGGAATGCAAGCTTGTCAACACCTTGATTTTGGACTTCTGGACAGTGAGTTAACACACTTCTGTGTTTTAAGCCTCCAAGTTTGTGGTAATTTGTTACTGCAGTCTGAGGAACTGAAAACATGAGCTTACCAGCTGAGTGACCTTGGGCAAGTTGTTTAACCTCCATGAATCATTCCTCTCCAAGGAAAACCCTCCTTCCAAGGTTGTTGTGAGGATAAAATGCCTTCACATTGGTGACCGGCTTAAACTGTCTAAGTACCCAGTATGTGCTTCTTCTGTCCCAGTAGCCGACAAACGCAACAGAGCCTAGATGTCCACACACTAAATGCTGGCTACCAGTTTCACAGTCTGAGAAACAGGACATTCCTGGGAGAATCTTCTCAGCTGAGCTCAGCACCTCTTCCCAAACAGCTGAAGAGTAAGAATCAGCAGAAAGGTTCTCTGCAAGAGTCTTTTTTTTTAATGGTCTATTTTAACTCCTTCTTCTCTCTCTTTTTTTAAAGATACATAGATCACACAAAATGTTAACATTAAAAAATATAAGAGGTCCCCATATACCCCCCTCTTCCCTCCCCCTCCTCCCACATCAACAACCTCTTTCATCAGTGTGGCACATTCATTGCATTTGATCAATACATTTTGGAGCACTGCTACATGGTGTGGATTATAGTTTACATTGTAGTTTACACTCTCCCCCAGGCCATTCAGTGGGTTATGGTAGAGTATATAATATCCCGCATCTGTCCCTGCAATATCATTCAGGACAACTCCAAACCCAAAAAATGCCCCCATATCACACCTCTTCTTCCCTCTCCCTACCCTCAGCAACTCCCATGGCCACTGTCTCCACATCAATGACATACTTTCTTCCATTGCTAGAGTCACAATAATTCTATAGTAGAATACCAGTAAATCCACTCTAATCCATATTCTATTCCTCTATCCTAAGGACTCTGGGATGGCAATGTCCACTGTACCTCTAAATCAAGAGGGGGCTTAGATCCCATGTGGCTGATGGATGGGATTCTCCTGCTTACAGTTGTAGACTCTCTTGATTCCCTGGTTTGGTGGTTGACCATCCTCATATCCCTGTTAGCTGAACTGGGTAAGTCCAACTAACCAGAGAGTAGATGTTGCAACTCTGCTGAGGCTCAGGGCCCATCTGGCACATGGACAGTCCAGAAATTCAAGTCTCCTGAGCATACACCAACCCCAGTGCCAACCACAGGTTCAGCAAAAGTGACAGAAGAGGCATGTGTAGAGAGATCACATCGAGTCCAACTCCATCACACTCCAGAGCACAAATTCCAAAGTAGGGCCCCCTGGCAAGGCACTGGACTCCAGAGCTATCTGTCATGACTGTAGGACCTGGGTGTCTCTGCAGCCCTCAGGAGCACCACTACCTGGAGTCGTATCTACTTTGGCTGTATCTGAGATCCTGCTGAGACGTGTGTAAGCGTAACTGCTTTGATGACCTCCTGACTCATTTTGAAGTCCCTTAGCCATATGAACTCATTTGTCTTTACCATTTCCTCCTTTTTTTCAAGGTCTTTTTTCTAGTTGCGTCACCAGCTGGTGCTTGGTAGTAATCCCTAGGCACCAGGGAGGCTTATCCCTGGGAGTCATGTCCCATGCTAGGGGAAAGGTAATGCAGTTACATGCTAGTTTTGGCTTAGAGAGTGACCACATTTGAGTAACACAGAGGAAGAGTCATTATTTAAATACCTCTAAGTCTGACTGGTTTTGGAAAAGTGTGACTTCTGGAGGCTATGTGCAGGGGCCTTAAAAGATACAAATTAAAAACCACTTGTATGTTTTCCTTAAACCTCATTGCTGAGCCTTGACCTGCCAGCCTTGGTAGCTGGAAGGGGGTGAGGGAGACGGCAACCACAGCAGGTGTGTGCAGAGGGGACCCATTATGGGGGCTGTGGAGGGGGTGCTGCACTCCCTGGCCTCAGTTATCACTTCCCACTCTCAGGATCAATGGTTCTATTTTGCTTCGAATGCCTGAAAGGCACAATTTCAAAATGAGAGTGTTCTCTAAGAGGAAATCATTGTTGTAAACACCCAGAGTCTTAGGGAAGACTGAAAATTTTAGAGTTTGGATGCCTTCAACCAGCATTTCCATTTCATAGATGAGGAAAATGAGGCTTGAACAGGTAAAACAGCTGACCCAAGTGTACATAAGGAGCTGGTTGCAGAGCCAGCTCTATGGTCGGTTCCTCATGCTCAGGATGTTGGGTGTAGTACATAGACCTGGGTGGGAAGGATGTGAGGGGCCAGGGGAAGCATGAGGGCTTGTATAATTCTTGGGCCAGGCCCAGTTTTCTCTGAACACCATTGTCTCCATGAGCCTTGACCTGTCCCCCAAGGGCTTTGTTTGAGCTTTGCCCACACCTGAATTTGCTTCTGTTCTGAAGTTGATCAACTCTCAGTTGGCCCAGCCTCTTCCTCCTCTTACTAGAGCCATATGGAATACAGACCAGGTATAGATGAATTAACATGTGAAATTTGGTTCTGGGCTTTATATCTTTGAGCCTGTTTTCTGAAAGTAACAACATAATAATTCCCTTTCAAGATAGTTGGGAAAATTAGAGTATTTTTGTTCCTATCACAGTGCCTGATATACAGTGGGTGCTAACTATACATTATCTTTTATCATTTTTAGCACTACTGCTGTGACTACTTACCATGGCTTTGCTTTGGTCAGTTGAACTCTTCACTATAAAATGAGGATAACTGGAATGATCTCCCTGATTAGAAGTTATGAGTATGGACTCAGGGACCAGGTTCAAATTCTGATTCTACTCTTACAAGCTGTATGATCTTGAATATGTTATTTAATTCCCCTTGCTTCAACTTCCTTATCTATAAAATCAGGGTTACAATATATATGCCTTATTGGGTTGTTATGGGGATGAAGTGAATTAATTTATGGATAGCCCTTAAAGTAGTGCTTGGCATGTCATATTGCTCAATTGTGTTGAGTCACTACATTACTTTATTTACTCCACAAGACAATGGTGAGAATCAAATGAGATAATGTATTTAGAAGCATATTGCATATTCAACTGAATTATCACTATTATCAAATGACTGGTACCTCTCCCCTGTCATGGTCTGCCCTTGTGCTTCCTGAATAGTTTTGCTGCTTAGTAGAGCACAGGTACATGGTGCTGGACACTGAGGGCAGGGCATGTACCCAGAGCAATGCTTAGCTGGAAGCCAGGTTTGCTGTTGGCAAATTGTTTCAGGTGACACTAGTGCTCTGGAGTGACACATTGAGTGGAGTAGTTGTTCCGTCTCCAGGGTTTCCCCTTTTCTGGGAATGGGCCCAATGCACAGGGTTTGCTCTCCAGTGGTCATTTGTGTAATATGGCACTGTCTCGCTGGCTCTGTAGTAGGCCCCAACCCAATACCAGGATTCTTCAAATTGGGATCTGGGGAAATAGGTTCAGTCCATGTCCAGAGGTATTGCTGTGTCATGTGAGGTGGAGAGCCATCAGCAGCCAAGTTTGCCACCAGTCAGCAGTAGGAAAGAATGGAAATGATATGCAGAAAAAAAAAGACTGTGCACATGGAGACAGTCCCAACAACATCTGAAGGCATGGGACTAAGGTGCATCCCTGCCCTTCCCAAGAAATGTGTGAGAGCCCAGATCTTTCCAGCCCTCTTCCTGTTTGGCCTAAGTAGTTCGAATGGCATTTCTGTGACTTGCTCCCAAGACAATCCTCCTCTCCCTTCCAGATCTAGCCCTCCTCTACCACTAAGCTGAATATGTGCCACTGTATATATATATTTTAAGTTTTATTAGAGCATTCAGGTTTACAGAAACATCATGCAGAAAGTAGAGGTCCCATATATACCCTCTCCCACTGTACCACTGCATCTCGTCCCTAACTCCCTGTGCTTTCCACTTCCAGCTCCCATA
The DNA here is from genome assembly GCF_030445035.2 of Dasypus novemcinctus. Lineage (NCBI taxonomy): Eukaryota > Metazoa > Chordata > Mammalia > Cingulata > Dasypodidae > Dasypus > Dasypus novemcinctus. Next base: position 25,456,758 of record NC_080689.1, on the reverse strand, counting down.
ACACTAAGCTACCTGAGGGCAGGGTCTGGGTCTCCCTCTTCAGGACATTCCAGGGTCTAGCTCCAGATTACCTCTGGAGAGTCTGTGATGTGATCCCAGGTTATTAAGTCTCCCAGTAAAGGGAGACTCTTAAGAGGCTCAATGGATGGTTCCAGAACTCCAGAAGTTTATTTCCATATCTGTATCTATGCCCTTACTTGGCACAACTGGGTCTCTAGCACCACTCATATACTTGGGAGTCATAAAATACTAGGATCACTCTTAGGCGAGATGAAGGAATGAAAGAGATACTGCAAATGAGAGATGACTTTGTGGCGAGCTAAGTGGAACCTAAGAAGTGGTATGTATGACTGAGATAAATCTCCAGAAGAAGTGAACTGAATTATAAACTGTGAAAGTCAGAGGGAGAGGAGCTAGTGCCTGCAGAACCTTCATCTGATCAGTCGACTCTGTAGAGCAACAAAATTGACTGAAGCCATGTCGTGATAGAAATATCTGCTCCTACCTCTTTTCCTGGTGATCCCAAAATTATTTTTACTCCCCCAAATGCCTGGCTTGAGCTCAGGGTATAGCCTTAGCAGGGGAGAACCTGGATGATGACTGCAGCAGAGGAAGAAGAAAACCGCGGCTGGAAGGGGCTTGAAAGACTACGTCACATCTGCCTTTGTCGAGTAGAAGATGCGGCCTCGGCGATTTCCTTAAGCCCCTCTAGGATTTCCAATGATTGTTTCATGACTTTTGATCTTTAATCCTGGACATCAAGCTTGTTGATTTTCACCCTAGACGATCTGTGTCTCAATTTTCCACAGAACTCTTTCTTTGGGACAAGTAGGGAAAGAAATACCGTGTGTATATTTTTCTGTTTTGTCTTCCCAGCCCAGTCACGGCCTTGGAAATGGAAAATGTACTGACGTTGTTCTGAAAGATGAGACAGAGAGTGCTGACCTAGTTACCCGTGGCACACATCTCCCTATGGGTCAGATGCCTTTTTTTTTTTTTCACTCTCTGACAGGAAGTGAGAAAAACAGTATAAATCTTGTGACCACCTAACGCCTTTGCCCAGAACACCAGTTCTTACTATTTGCAGCACCTGTGGTGGAGGGAGCAGGAGAGCTGAGATCTGACTGCCTGTATTTGAATTTCAGCTGTGCCCAAGGAGAACCTCTCTGGCCCAGACTCCTAGTCTATACAGTAGAATAATCCTATAGGGTGAGATAGTGATAGGACCCACCTACCACTGGGAGGCAATGGGAGGATTCAATGAGATAAGATGGATAAAGTACTTCATTTATTTAGTAAGTTCCCATATTTAGTAAGTTCCCATAAGCATTAGCTGTCACTATTATTTAATATAATAGCAGTATTTCTAATAAGGGAATGAGAGAATGCAATGTGACAAACCCTGAACTGGCCAGAGGACTTGCGGCAAGGAGGATGCCAGGTGCTGCCCACAGGCTCCCAAGAATTAGGTGTTGCCCTATGTGGGGCGTAACAATCAGAAATGGTTCCAAACTTAGGCACTTTTCCTCAGTCGTGTCGAGATTTGTCTGGTTTCTCTCCATGTGCAGTGGTCAAGACCATTCTAAACCAACTGCAGTCTGGGGATACTTTGCTCTAGGGTAAGCCGTAAAAGCTTCTCCGATTCTGTAGACCCTCGTGGGGAGGGGCTGGGACGACCCATGCAGGTGCCCCTGGCTTGGTACTCTAGAGACACCCACATCCAGGGGGCTGCAGGTACAACGCTGGTCCCAAGAAAGAAGCAGTAATGACAGGGCTACACTTCTGGGCAAATGGAGGCTCTCTCATTGAAAGAGAGGAGAAGGTTGATTTCTTTCCTCTGTGACTGCTATTTATTGTGTGGGGCTTCAGAGAACGATTATAAAAAAGGAAGTTTATATACACCATGAGATTGTATAAATAAAATGAAGTAATATCTGGGAGATACCAAAGACACTTGAACCCAAAAAGTCTAACTTTGCACTCCAAACTCAGCCAAAACTTTCATTGAATTAAAGCATAGACTGCATAATTATATACACAAAATGCCTTTAAAGTTCTCCCATAAATCTGGAGAAAAAGGAATTGTCTGTTTAGAGCTACTAAGGCAATTTTTTTTTTAGCTGTGGGTTTATATGAACTAGTACAAGTGGTCCCCAAATACCTTTTTCTTTTCTTTTTAATTATAAATAAGAAAACAGATTCTTCCCTCACAATGCATTGCAGCCTCCGGGCACAGAGGACAGAGTGGAAAAAAGGGAAGGTTCAGATAGTGAAGTTGTAGTCTGACTGAACGTTGATTTCATTTGAAATCCACCATATTTTTCCTTTGAAAACCACATGTTATTTAACATCTTGAATGTCTTATTTAACACTGAAATTGCTGAACAATTCTCCCAGTATTTTCAGATTTATCATGATGATTTTTAATTCTTTTTTTTTCCCAAATAAGTGAGAGAATCAAGTTGAATGAACAGTAATAGGTAAATCATCTACTTACTGTAGAAATCCTGGGAGTTCCAGTTTCTCTTTGTGCTTGCTATCATATACACATGTTGAAATCAAGCAGTCTCCACATGTGGGCGGAGGAGTTGTGGGGTATGTCAGAAGGAACAGTGCCTTGGTCCTCCTTGTATGAGAGCTGACACTTCTCTTGTGACCTGAAGTTGAGCAGTGACTCAGGGACACAGCTGGCAAAGGACAAGGAAAGGGCTATGGAAAGCTACTCTTAAAATAGTGGGATTCCAAACAAACACACAATTGGCTAAGTCACCTACCCCCAACACTTACCTTTACTAAGGCAGAAAGGAGACCCCCCCCCCCTTACCCTCTGTAACAGTTTGACATGCTTATGAATTCTAAAAATAGATATTGGATAATGTTTGTTAACTGTTCTGTACCTGGGGATGATTAAATTATGATTAGGGCTTTGATTGGGCCATGTCAGTAGGGTATTGAATCTACTCTGGTTCTCACAGAGAAAAGGCATGGCAAAGGACAGCACTGGGGGGCTTCTAATGTTGGAGTTTGATGCTGAAGCCTTAAGCTGGAGCCCTGGGAAGTAAGCACACAGAGGAAAGAGAAGCCAGCCCCAGGAAGAGAGGAACTGTGAGCCCAGGAAGAAGCAAGACCTGGGAAGAGAGGAACCCAGGAAGCCTGAACCCTGGCAGTTGTGGGCAGCCTCTTGCTCCAACACATGGAAATAAGACTTCGGTGAGGGAAGTAAGCTGTGCTTTATGGCCTGGTATCTGTAAGCTCCTACCCCAAATAAACACCCGTTATAAAAGCCAACAGGTTTCTGGTATTTTGCATCAGCACCACTTTGGCTGTCTAATATATCCTCCCTTCCCTGGAGAGAGCTATGGAGACTGTATGGGCTCATCTGTCATTTTTTAGTATTCTTTTGTTACAGCTCTTGAGCTTTGATTTCATGATATGGAAATGTGTGATTTCATGATAAGGAATATGAAGGGAATTTGTCCTCAATCTCACAATCTCATGAAGATGGGCTTGTCTACCTATAAATGAGGTATCAACCAAATTAAGACCGTAAGAGTTATATATAAAGAGGAGCAGATGTACCTCATTGGTTGGGCACCTGTTTCCCATGTATGAGGTCCCACGTTCAATCCCTGGTACCTCCTGAAAAAACAACAACAAAAAACAAACAAACAAACAAAAAACCACAGAGTTATATAAAGATTCCATATAACTGAATTTATAAAAAGTATTCACAACCCTCATTTCAAACTATTTCCAATAACCCTATGATATGGGCAGAAATTATTATTCTCACTTAACAATGAAGAGAGATTCTTAGTACTAAATGTAGGAAAAGTGCTCAATATTGCTAGTATTATAAGAGGTACACATTACAACAGCAAGGAAGCATGTTTTGAGTACCAAACTAACAAATACATATAGATTATTAAATAAAGTAACAATGTTAAAAATAGATAATGCCTTATGCTTGTAAGTTTGCATTGGGATGGAATTCTCTTTCTGCTGGTAGAAATAAACATTGCTCAAGCCTTTCTGTATCAAGACCTTTAAAAATATTCAGACTTGGGACTCAGTAATTTCATTTCCAGCATTTCCTTCTAAGGAAGTAATAAGGAATGTGGACAAATTTTATGTACAAAAATGTTTCTCTCTCTGTCTTTTATAATGGTGAAAACTTGGAAATAACCTAAACAGTTAACCATAGGGAAACTGTTCTGGTATACTTACATAACTGAATATTATGGAACCCCTAAGAGTGATGTGTTTGAAGAACTTTTTAAAAATGTTCAGAATGTATTGTTAAGTGAAAAAGCAGGATAAATAGTATGATCCCAGTTGTGTAAAAACATGTGTATGGTGTTATATATGATTTTGGATTTAAAAAATAATTTTCTATAGGGAGTGGCTATGGCTCAAGCAATTGGGTGTCTGCCTCCCATATGGGAGATCCTGGATTCAGTTCCCAGTGCCTCCTAGAGAAGAAGCAGATGCTGCAACCAGCAGATACCGCAATGAGCAGATACCACCATTAGCAGACATCGCAACCAATAGGGAGCAGAAGTGGCTCAAGCAGTTGGGACTTGCCTCCCACATGGGAGGTCCCAGGTTTGGTTCCTGGTGCCTCCTAAAGAAGACAGCAAGCAGACAGATGAGGGAGCCACTTAGGGCAGGGGAGCGGGGATTGGGGCAGGGTGGGGGGGGGGAGAAGAGGGTTTAAAATAAAATTTTAAAAACTAAATACTTTTCTTCTATATAGTCCACATTTTAATTTACTTTTTTGTGTTTTTTTCTATATATTTCATATTTTTTAGAAGAATGTGTTATTTTTGTAATTGGAAATTTAAATAAAAACTATTAAAATAAATTATAAAGTAAATACGTTCAGAGATATTCACTCACACAGCTGCCAGCAGAGCCAGCACCTGGATCCAGTTCTTCTGAGTCTAATCTCAGTGTCTCCCTCTCATTTCATGGTGTCTTTGAAAACATTTAGCTTGAGCAACACATTTTAATGATGAATATTTTAAATCATTATAAAATAAACCATTCATGAAATTATGCTAGATTCCATTACTTCTTTGATTAGACTCAGGAATAAAATATACTTTGGCCTGATGCTCAACTCTCTCCATCCTGCAAGTTGCTGACACACACATTTAGGATACTCATCTATGCTAACCTCACTGCTGGGATCCAGTTTCCAAAATGTGTCACCTGCGCTTGATGGGTAATACTCAACCCAGAGAATGAGGGAAACTCAAAATGGAAGGTGATCTGGAAAGGTCATTTAATCCAGCAGTGTCCAAACTGAACCACACTGCAAAATTACGAGGGCAACATTCTAAAAATAAAGTAGGTCCCACCCCTAGAGATTCTGTTTCTGTAAGTCTGGGGAGAAGCTCTGGCCTCAGTGTTTTTAAAAGCACATTGAACAGGCCCATCTCTAAACCTTCCTAATCAGCGGTAGAATTGTATCTGATGAGGTAGGTCCCTGTAAGCACAGTGAATCACCAGTGCTAGTAACACTATTTAAAGTTAGGAAAGCTCTTCCTCAAAATCAGCATTCACTTACAGCTTGAGCATACTGGCAACTGAGAATCCTGTAACCATATACTCAGTGGTTAATAGGGGAATCACCTGGTTTCCCACCACTGTCTGTGTTGTGTAACAAATTACCCCTGACACTTAGTAGTTTAAAACGAAAGACACTGATCTCACAGCTCTGTGGACCAGCATTCTGGACACAGGTTCACTGAGGGCCCCTGGCTCCAGGTCTCTCTAGGTTGTAGACAAGCTATTGGTCAGGGCTGCGTTCTAATCTGAAGTCTAGGGAGGGGAAGGCAGGAGTTGGAAATCCACTTCCAGGCTCATTTAGTTGTTATCGGCAGGTCCCAGGCCCTCTCCACAGGGCTACATCATGACATGGCAGCCCCCCTCTTATGATAGGGAGGAGAGCACACACATCCAAGATGGAAGCCACGGTCTTCTCATGATCGAATCTTGGAAGGGACATCCCGTCTCTTTTTCATATTCCATTCTTTAGAAGTGAGTCCATATGTTCAGCCAACACTCAAAAAGAGGGAATTACACAAGGGTGTGAGTTCCAAGAGCAGGAGGTGAGGGATCCTTGGGGGCCGTTTTAGAGGTTCTTTGCTGCACTGGCTCCAGGCAAACAGCAGGAAAAAATTCTACACCAAACCACTTTCTCCTCTATCCTTCCATCTTTACCTGGTAAGTAGGCAGAGGTGGAGCTGGAGTGAACTCTGCCTACTGATATGAATTAAAGCAATGGGTCCAAAGCAGGACTTATGAACTTAGCGTATTTTGGTGCCTGAATTTTTGCACATACAGCGTGAGCTATGGACAGAACCTTAGGTATCAGTGGAGAGACACGATTAGTCAACAGGGTCACTTACTCTCTTTTTGTTTCTTAAAGGACTGCAGCATGAAAATGGCCTTGCGAACAATTGTTTTCAACTCATATCTTTTCTGGCCTTAAGGCTTGTGAAACAATGCTCAATTCTCTCAGAAAAGACACTTGCACTTCATATCCTGTTCTCAGGATACAACTTGCTAAGCACTAATATAACATATTTTCCATTCTCTTTGGAAGAAAACAAATATTGAGTATAAAATAAAAATTTATTACATATATACACACACATATACACATATGCATACATACACTGACACGTATTTCTTTGAGACCATTTAGGACTCCTCAGCTTTTCCCACTATCTCCAGCTCAGCCTTGGTAGCAGGGCCTTCCAGGGATGTGGACAAAGTTAGGCATCCAGATTCAACTAGTTTATCCACTAGACCTACCATGTAAAGTTAAATCCTTCTTGCCATCTGGTTGCCAGCTGATTGCTGCTATGGGTATTTTCTAGCATCTCCGTTTGCTGTTGAGTCAGAGCCACAAATTAAAGCAGCAAATACAGCTGTGCCCTGGCTGCTTTTAGAATGGGGTGTTTTCCATCTTTCCCTTTGAAATCACTGCTAAGGAGGGAGTTCCCATTGTCATTTCCACTGCCAGGACATTTCATGCTAATGAACTGTGAAAGGGAAGTCACTAATGTTTTGAAATCCCTTTTACAGCCAGGGCTGGGCCCTGGCCACTGGACAGGAAGTGTTTTCCCAGTGCTGCTGGGTCCCTAGGAGGAATTCCCAACAACCAAGGCTGACCCCTCTGTTCCTGGAAGGTGGGTGAAGAGCAGGTCAGCCCCCAAGCAAATGCCCAAGGACTCTGGGGCTATCGGCATGATTCCATAAGCCACCACCCCCTCCCACTCTCAACACCTCAAAATTTTACAAGGGAGCTGAAGTTAGCTAGGTTCAGAGGAAAGTGGAAAGGGAAACAAAGTTATCCCCAAGGTACCGCCTTTGAGTTATGGGAAGTCCCATATGCTATCCCGTTGGAGTCTGTGTCCACCCTAATTCAAATCAGCTGAAGGCCTGGAGACTTACAGAAAGGAATTGCCAAGGGAGGCATGTGTGGAACAGTGGAAAGATCCTGCTTTGGGGTAAGAGGATCTGGTTCTGTGCTTCACCTCTGCTTATTTCCTGGCTATGCAATCTTGTGCAAAACACTAGAGCTTTCTGAGTTTCATATGCTCATCTATATGATGTTAATAACTACTTCCCATGGTTTTTGTTTTTATGAAATTAAGTGAGATAATATACAATAAAGGGGAATATTAAACTAGCAAAACCATCTCCTGTACCAGAAATTCTTTACCAGGCCCTTGGGATAAGGCACTGTTCACCTGGTGCCCTCTTTTAAAAGCAAACATCCTTGACCAGAGATAAAGAATCTGTGTGTGATCAGTCAATGGATTCTTTCCTTCAGTAAACAAGTGGTTTCAAGTTCCTGAAGGAAAGAGGGTGTGAGAAAGGGAGTTGGCGGGAGACCGGGCTTTGCCTTTAATCAGCAGAAGAGAGGTTTGGTGTCTGGTGAAGGGAATCCACTGTCTGGGCAGTGCAGGGCCACTTCCAAGAGGGAGAAGGGCAGGCCCACAGTGGGCAGGCCCCTTGAGGAGCATCTGATAGTGGAGCAAGTTAAGTCGCTATCTCCCACTGCACTGTAAGTTCTTGTTTCTTGTTCACTGATATTTCCCCAGGGCTTATCATAGTGTTTGTCAGACAGTGGTTCCTCAATGAATGTAGAATAAAAGCCATGTTTTGCAGGCTTTACCCTTTTGCCCAGGCTCAGCCTGACTGACCAAGGCTCAGAGGCACCTTCTGGAGCCTCCTTCTTCCCTGACCTTTGACCTTTTCTTCAGGTACCTCAGAGGCGGGATGCTTTCCGAAGGTACCAAATGCCCCATACATGTGTGGTCCCACCGACAGGCCAGTCCCTCATCATCCAGCCCTGCCCAGAGTCAGAATGAGCCCCGATTCCTCGTGTAACCCCCAGGTGGAGGCAAAGCCCTTGAGGGAGTGGCCGGCCCCACAGAACGGGCCCCGTTGTTGCCAGGCGCTGAGGGCCCAGTGGACTGCGGGGCCAGGGGCTGGCCAGAGCCCAGGCAGGGCCTTCCTCCCGGGCCTGCTTTTCCAGCCAGGTGCCTCTGGTCAGTTGTTTGATTCTTTTGTAAGAAACTCTTGGGTGATTTCTGGGCAGATACAGATTTAGAAAACAAACAAACAAAAACAAAACACAACAAAAAAAGACAACCCAAAACTATGTTTCCCCAGTAACAAAGAGACTGAATTAAGAGGCCAAGAGAATCAGAAAATGTCAAATTAGTGAAGTGTCAAATTAGCTTTCACCTGATTAAAATAGCGGCTCAAATTTCCCTTTTTATCCAGGACATTCATGATATATTTAAAAATTGTTAGCAGCCTGATCCTCAGGGCAGGCTGAAACATCTTCCATGAGTTTTGCTGACACAAAAAAAGGGCTCCTCAGACTGGCTCCTTGAAATGGAGTGGAAGGCAATGACCCCGAAATGTAACCCAAGGGGGATTTATCTCTGAGAAAGAGTCTCCTTGTCTGTGTTTTAAATTCATCTTCTGTGTGGGAGGAGTGGGGTGGGGGGCTGGAGGGTATATGGGAACCTCGTGTTTTTTTTAATGCAACATTTTTGGGGATGTATATATCTTCAAAAATATGTAATTACAGAAATGATGGGGGTGGGAGGGTGGGGAGTGGGTTATATGGGAACCTCTTATGTTTTTTAATGTAATGTTCTTTGTGATCTATTAACTTCAACCCAAAAAATAAAAAATAAATAAATAAAATCACCTTCTGATCCCTTTGTCATTCTATTCTAGTCTTCTCTAGAAAAAAAAGATGAATGAAAAAACGGTTTACTTGTGATTTATCCCTCGAAGGCAAGTTTGTATCTTAAAGAAATAATTTTTAATAAAAAAATTAATCACTCGTGGCTCAAGGTTTAGGGGTGCAGTGGGGAGTTTTGTTATGCCAAGGACGTCTCCCTGGAGCCCCGCAACCTCACCACAGGAGCAGACACCTCTTTCCCATGTGAGAAAGAACAGGGTAGCCGGGCGAGATTCTGAGCTTTTGTCCATCTGAAGATTGTCCATCTGAATTCATTACTCTGAAAAAAATGCTTGTTGAGCGTGGCAGAGATGAGCTCAGCCTGCGTGGAGGCTCAGGGGGCCCCTGGCTAGTGCCAGCAGCAGCCCCACAACCCAGGGCCGCAGGAACCCCGCTCGCAGCTTCCTCCTGCGGGGGTGGGGACATCGGCACCCGGCTGTGGAGCTCCAGTGTCGAGGGGCTCTTTTCGGTGACTGGAACAGACACAATTGATCTGGAACAATTCTTCAGACTAGACAAGGCAAGCGAACAAGCCAAAATGTGCTCTCAGGCTTACAGACATGATCAGAAATAGAGTTCACAAGTTTTGTTGTTTTTCATAATACTGACATTATGACAAGTTTTCCAGGAAGTGTCTTTTGGTTTGAAGGGGATCCCAAACTGATTTTTTTTTTTAAGATTTATTTATTTATTTATTTATTTATTTATTTCTCTCCCCTTCTCCCCCCCCACCCCGGTTGTCTGTTCTGTGTCTATTTGCTGCGTCTTCTTTATCCGCTCTGTTGTTGTCAGCGGCACGGGAATCTGTGTTTCTTTTTGTTGCGTCATCTTGTTGTGTCAGCTCTCCGTCTGGGTGGCGCCATTCCTGGGCAGGCTGCACTTTCTTTCGCGCTGGGCGGCTCTCCTTATGGGGCACACTCCTTGCGTGTAGGGCTCCCCTACGCGGGGGACACCCCTGCGTGGCAGGACACTCCTTGCGCGCATCAGCACTGCGCATGGGCCAGCTCCACACGGGTCAAGGAGGCCCGGGGGTTTGAACCGTGGGTTTGAACCGTGGTAGACGGATGCCCTAACCACTGGGCCAAGTCTGCCGCCCCAAACTGATTTCTGAGTGTCCTTCTACACTGGCTTCTGTGCTGGCTCTTGCTCTGCTGGACACCTTTAGGCAGGGTCCACTCGGGACACCTCACAGGGTCTCCATGTCCTTTGCTCCTGTTACCGCTATTGTAGGTGAGAGAGAAGCCGCGTGTGAAAATGATAAAGTAGCCCCTATTTACTGAGCACAGAACTGTATGCCAGACACAGTGCTAGGCACCTTGTGTATTTTAGCTCATTTTTACTGCTTTATTGAAATGCCATTTATGTATATTGAGCCATGTCTAGTCAACATGTACAATTTGATATTTTGACAAATCTATAAACTCATGAAACCATCTCCACAACCAATAATGAATATATCCATCACCTCCAAAAGATTCCTCTGTAATCTCTTCCTCCCACACCTCTCTGCCCTGCTCACCCCTGCCCCCCTATTTTTAACCAACCACTCACCCATTTTGTCGCTATAGATATAGTTTGCATTTTCTAGAATTTTATGTAAATGGAATCATACAGTATGGCCTCTTTTGGGTTGGCTTCTCTCACTCAGTATAATTACATGCTGTTATTTTTTTTAATATAGTTCATTCTGTTTTTATTGCTGAGTAGTATTCCATGGCATGGATTCACCACAATTAGTTTATCCATTCACCTGTTAACATTTGGCCCATTTCCAGGTTTAGGACACAAGATGAGACAGGTTTAAAACTGAGGTTGCTTGTTTTCATCAGTCCCTAGAGTAGAATGCTATAAAACCAACTTTCTGGTAATAGGCAGAAGTGCGGCAGTCCTGTCTCACCCTCAAGAGCCCATCCTTTTCCCGTTAGGAGTCCAGAGATCCAAATGTCCTTGAGTCCAGTTCAGTCCACTGCCAGCTCAGACTCCTTGCCACACAGCAGGGTGTGACAGCTGAGTAGGCAGGGCCTGTGGCAGGACAGGAATCCTTCTTTCACCTCTTGTAGGTTTTATTATTAATGCTAAGTGCTAAAAGCTATATCTAGGTCTATAGTTTTAAATCACTCAAATCTCAAGGAGAATCACTGCCATCAGTGATACCCTCAAATCCCATTCATGTTAATTTTGCTCATCCTTCTTCACCATTTTGGGGGGTCATCTTTATCATGTTCATGGCGACTAATCACTTCCTGTGCTATTTGGTGTGTAATAAGCTTCCTCTGGCAGCTCATCTGGAAGTGAGTTCAATCCCTTGCATGTGGATGAGTGTGCATGTACTCTATTTCCTTTTATTAACTTAGCAACCATTTCTCACCTTGTTCTCCAGCTTTGCAGCCAAGCTGAAAACAGGGCTCCTATTGATTTTGTAGCCTGGAGTTGGGTTGCTCTCAATGAAAAGGAAACATGCTCAGATCAGTCCCATGGAGCATGGCGCAAGCAGAGAAATGAGCCATAAATTCAGGTGTACCCAAGTAAAGGCAGAAGTTGGATTTAATTCTTTCTTTGTGTGCAGGCCAAATGCTGCAGTTGGGCTTAAACTGGCTGCACAGGGCAGATTTTTTGGAGCTTTTACCATGAAACATAATTTCCATTATTCACCCTACTCACAGCAGTTCCACAAGCAAAAGGAGCTACCACTGAGGACTGTGTCCGTCCCAGCTTACCTAGAGTACTAGTTCCTTGAGGCCACGTACATTTGAGACAGGGAGTAGGTATGCGAAGGGAGAGCTTTTCTATTCTATCTCTGTGTGTTTAACATTGCTGGGCATATATTTGTTAAGGAAAGAAGACACCTTATACTCTATTCAACATCTCAAATGGCATAGTTGTTATTGTTCAAAACCTGATATGGTTTTATTTTTAAAGTCATGGAAAATCAGGAAGTGGATGGCGCTCACGTGGTTGACTGCTGGCTTTCCACATGTGAAGTCTCAGGTTCAATCCCTGGCCCCAGAACCAAAAAAAAAAAAGTTAAGGAAAATCAATAACTGTGGAAAGGATTTTCCCTGTATTTTTGTTGTTTCTGTTAGGTTAATACAGATAGCTGAATGATTTCTTCAGTGTCTTGCTGGAGTATCCAGGCACAGCATGGATGGGGTTTGACCTACTAGCATATCCATATTTTCCCAGAGGGGGTGTGTTTCTTGCCTCGAAGGAGACAACCAGCCATTGAAGGAGATAACCAGTCATGGCAACCCCAGAGTCTCTGAGCATGACTTTGGTCCTTCTGGTTAATTTCCAAAGAGATTAAATTCCATAAAACTTTCAGCCTCAGAATGAGGAGTGAAAAGAGTAGAGGTTATAGAAGTCACTCATTTTGAATATTTTTCTTATAATTATTATTTTTTTGATGATAGAAAAAGACCGCTGGGTGATTGTTTGTTATTTTTCAATGAAACGTCTATGAGGAGAATCAAGGTAGAATTTCCTTTCTTTATTTTGTTTGCTTCCTTTCTTCCCCTTTTTCTTTGCTTGTCTTGCCAAAACTAACGTTTCTCTATGGTTTGGTACGCTGCATCCTCTAGCAGGACTTTTGATCTCTAAAGATTTAAAGTTTGGAGCAAGCGTCGGTGACCTTGAGTTTGAAAAAAGATTTTTTTTCTTAATTTCCTTAAAGTCCTGCTTTTTAAAACTTTCTGTCACTCAGTATTGTGGCTACTCTTAGGTTCGATCCAATTAAGTCAAAACAGTTTTTGGCAATTATCTGGTGAATTCAGAACAGTGGTGCTAGCCTGAAACATGCTCTCAGACCTGTGCTTAGAATTTGGTCATGTACCAAACCTTAGTATTTGGTCAGCTGGCTTCTGGGAAACACGCCGACCCCAGGTGGCCGGAGCGGCAGGGCTTGCCTAAACGTGGCGCCTCTCTGCCCTGGGTCAGGTCCAGAAAGATTCTCATGGGCACAGGCAGGGCCCAAGCTTAGGGATATAGATCCTCTCTCACCCTTAAATATGGTTGGTATTGGTCTAGCAACTTAAGGAGCCATTACAGTCTTTCCTTTTTCCCAATCGGTTTTCAGGTACTCAGGAATCATTCTCCTAGAGAGGTAAAGAAGAATTTCCTCTCTCTATTTTGTTTGCTTCCTTTCTTCCTACTTTTCTTTGCCGTTTCTGACTATTGTGGGGCAGCTTTAAGAAGACCAGTGCTCAGCTGCAAGGAATCTGATTATGCAAAATTTATAGCTTCTACCTTGGGAAGGCACAACTCATAATAAGGGATATTACCAAAAGCTAACCAGGGGTGGTCATCATTAAAATTCTAAAAAATTTTGTGCTCCAAAGGATGCCATCTAGAAAGTGGTAAGACAACCCAAAGAATGGGAGAAAAAAATTTCAAATCATATAATCATAAAGATTTACAAATCAGGAGACTTGTATCTAGAGTGAATGAAGAGGTATTATAACCCAACAACAAAAAGATAAAAACCCAATTAAAAATGGGCAAAAGATCTGAAGAGATATTACTCCAAAGAAGATAGACAAATGGTCAATAAGCACATAATAAGATGTTCAGGGAAGTGGATGTGGCTCAAGCAGTTGAGCTCCCACCCACTACATGGGAGGTCCTGGGTTCAGTTCCTGGTGACTCCTAAAGAAGATGAGCAAAACACATGTGATGGGCTGGCACAGCGAGCTGATGCAACAAGATGATGCAACAAAGAGACACGAGGAGGAAAACAAATGAGAGATCAATAAAGCAAGGAACTAAAGTGGCTCAAGCTATTATGCACTTCCCTCGGTTCCAGTGCCTCCTAAAAAGAAGACAAACATACAACTAACAGACATAGCAAGCACAAAACAATGAGGTAGGAAAGTGGGGGGGGGGATAAATAAATAAATCTTTTTAAAAAGAGCTCAACATCATCAGTCATCATGGAAATACAAATCAAAACCACAATAAGATACCACTTCATACCCACTGGGATGGCTAGGATAAAAAAAAACAAAAGAGATTAAATGAGTATTGGCAAGGATGTGGAGAAATTGGAATGCTCATAAATTGCTGGTGGGAATGTAATATTATGTAGCCACTTTTTTTAAAAGTCTGGCATTTCCTCAAAAGATTAGAATTGAAGTTACCATATGACCCAGCAACTCCACTCCTAGGTGTATATCCAAAAGAAATGAAAATACATGTCCATGCAAAAATTTGTATATGAGTGTTCACAGCAGCATTATTCACATTGGCCAAAAGGTGGAAACAATCCAAACGAATGGATACATAAAATGTGATCTATTCACACAATGGAATCTTATTCAACCAAAAAAAGGACTGAAGCTCTGATATATGCTATAGCATGGATGAAGCTTGAAAACGCTATGCTTAGAGAAAGAAGCCCTTGCCTTGGCCAAAGTTCCACTTGTATCCCCAGAATCCATGTACCGTAGGGAAGGATCATCTTCTCAGAGACAGAGAATTTTTCACCCTGGAATATTTTATTTCCTAGTTGAATATATTCCAAAAATCTTTAACTTAGAAAGTTGTTTCTGTAAGAGTCACCAGAGCCTGCTCTAGTTATGTATTTTGCCTTTTTACAGTATTGCCACTTAATCCCCTTTTGGCCCTTGCTTGTTGCAGGGTTTTTTAATCTTCATCTTCGCTGTGGAATTTTGTCAGACGCCAGTCACTTGCTAATTGGCTAGAGGCATTTCTTTCTCCCTATGAATTTATTTGAAGATTTAGTAACTGATTATGGACTTACAGGTTAATTATACCGCATCTTCAATGAAGTTAAGCCTGGAAATGGATCCCTCTACCTTTAAAAAGGAAAACAAAAAGGCTTGAAAACAGAACTTTCCTTAATCAAAAACGTGAAAGATGAGGTGATGTGCACTCTGGCAGCTGCCCATTAATGACTGTTCTAGCTTTATTTGCTGAGGTGATATGCACTCTGGCAGCTGCCCATTAATGACTGTTCTAGCTTTATTTGCTGAGGTGAATTGAGGGGAAGGTGGAAGAAGCAGAGATTAGGTTGCCAAATCCTCTCATTTCAGCTTGAAATTGCATAGGAGCTTACCAGTCAATTTTTTTGTATGGGAAATGTTTTAGTTTCCTAGGCTGCTTAAAGGAGATACCATAAAATTGGTACCATGGGATACCAATTTCCATTGGCTTAAACAGTGGGAATTGATTAGCTTACAATTTGAGGCCAAGAAAATGTACAAATCAAGGCATCATCAAGGCGATGCTTTCTTCCCAGAGTCTAGCTGCTGGCAATCCTTGGCTCCTCCGCCACATGGCAAGGTACATAGTGGTGTCTGCTGGTCTCTCCCTTCTTGTCTGGGTTTCATTGCTTTCAGCTTCTCTCTCTGAATTCATTCTGTTTATAAAGGACTCGGGCAATAGGATTAAGACCCATCCTGAATGAAGTGGGTCAAACCTTAACTGAAGTGGCCTCTTCAAAAGGTCTTACTTCACAATGGGTTTACACCCACAGGAATGGATTAGATTTAAGAATGTGTTTTTTTCTGGGGGTACATACACCTTCAAACTTTCAGAGAACAAGAGAAAAACAGTTCCCCATATATGCCCTATTGCAGGAGGCGCTCTGAATAAAGAGGCATAGGGGAATTATCTGAAGAACAAGGAATTGACAACTGAAGATGATTTAAGGTGGCACGAGAGGGGCAGGAAAGAACTAGCAAGTATTCCTTTAATCAACAAACACATACTACTAAATTCTAGACATTGCTCTATGCACTTGAAAAAAAAATAAGTTCCTGCCCCCAAAGAGCTTACAGCCTTGAAGAGAAATCAAACAGTAACAAGTGAGGGCATTAAAGCATCATCATTGCTCTAAGAGAAGTATGTGCATAACTTGGTTATGGGTGATGAGTCAGGGGGATGGTCGAGGAAAGCTTCTTAGAGGACAATCTTCTAGAGATGCACCTTCAAAGATTGATGGGGAAGAGGAAGGAAAAAAGGAGAAATGCAGAGAGAGAGAAGGATCCTCCTGGCAGAATAAACCACAGGAGCAGGAACAGGGAGACTTGAACTAGCCATAGGGCAGGCAGGAGAAGTCTGATTTGGTTTCAGTGTAGCTGTGATGCGGGGTGGGGCAAGAGGTAAGGCTGAACAGGTAGGCTGGACCAGAAAACCAGGGGACCCAAGAGAGCGACTATGCAGGCCAACTCTGTTGCAACCTACCCTTCTGACATGATTTACTCTCAAAATAGAAGGCTGCCAAACACTGGTCAGGGGCTGGCTTCTTTGAATCATATTCAAGTCAACTAAATGGTTCTAGAAAACAGAATCCAGGAACTCTGAGTGGAGCAATGTAATGAAACTGGCCCATGTGAGCATTCACAACACATTTCAAGAGAATTCAAGACCGATGCAGCTAAATAATCCAGAGAAGGAAGCGGAAGGGCAGCACAATGCTCAGTTACTGTGTGAAAGGGAAGAGAAAGCCACCTTCCCATCACCACGGCGTAAGTCGCAGATGGCCTTGCCCCAACAAGGCTCAGGAGAAAACAAATGCAGCCAGCAGAGATAAACCAAAAGTGGCTGCAAAAAAAGTAACTGCAAACGTTTTTAATGGTATTTCTCCAATTCCGGTGAATTCACTCCTTCCTCTGGCTGGATTCAGATTCAGAGCCAGCTCAAAGTATGGCAGGTCTTCTGTGCTTCTAGGCAATCATGCACACATCCATCCATTCATCAAGGCTTTGAGTCCCTGTACACCAGGTAGCATGGTCTCTGCTCCTGACTTTTGGTTGGGAGCACACATGCACACACACACACTTTTATTTTGCAATGAATAAGTGATGCATAATAAAGAAAATCAGTCTGCTCCATAAGTGCCAAGAGAGTATTTTTGTATCAGGAAAATATTTGGTGACAAGGAAATCACCTCTTCTGAACATCCTGTTTATAAACACCCTTGCTTCTTAATTAACCTCCCCATCCTCCAGTGAATGAAGCCTCCCTTCCTAACAGAACCACCCACATCAAATTTTCTAAGTGTCTGGAATAATTTTTAATGCCAATCTAGTTATTTTATTCAAAATTCCTCTGCTAAATCCAAGTGATAAATGCTGTACAGTTTTTCTCTGATATACCCTAGCTCCAACTCAAATCCACAGTCCTTCACTCATAGTCTGGAACCCCACACCTGGGTGTCTGCCAAAGAAACACCACTTGTGCCTCAACCCCTATCATTTCTGAGCAAAGCAATCATATTCCAGTTTATAATTGCTAACATATATCATCACGTTCCCTTGTTTGGAGCCAGTGGGACCATGAGGCCATTTCCAAGTCCTCTCCTGGGAAAAGGCAAGCTCAATGTACCAGGATGGGGTGGGGAACAGAGTTGTGGCACATTTGGCAGGGTCTTTACACTGTCTTTCCTGAAATCTTGATGGGGTGGATGGATTAGGGAGATGGGGAAAGGGAATTTTTTATATATTTTTTAATTGCTGGAGCCTTACTATGTTTTTGACCTTCTCCAACCTCATCCTGTTGCCTCTTACATAGACCCTCACAGCCTCCTATGCTACTTTCTTCCCAGTACTTGCTGCATGTCATAGACAGAAGAATGGATCTGTCCTATTGCCCATGAATGTTCTTTTATAGGGCAAAGGACTTGCATATGTGATTAAGTTAAGGATTTTGAGATGAGGAGATTATCCTGGGTTATCTGTGCACATAATCACAAGGGTCCTAAAAAGAGAAAGGCACAAGGAGTCAGAGTCAGATGTGATGATAGAAATGAGGTTGGAGTGATGGGATGAAGGGGTCACAAGCCAAAGAATGCAGGTGGCCTCCAGAAGTTAGAAAAAGCATGGAAACAGATTCTTCCCTAGAGGCTCCAGAAGGAATTAGCCCTGCTGACACCTTGACTTAAGCCCAGTGAAGCTGATTTTGGACTTCTGACCTCCAGAATCATAGAATAAATTTGGTTTAAGTCACCACATCTGTAGAAATTTTTTACATCAGCAACAGGAAATGAATGCATTCCACTTACTAACATTTTTTACTTGAGTCCGTCTCCCTGAATAGAAACCATGAGCCCATCCTTATCTCCCAAGCATGGTCAGTTAGGTTCGTTCAGGGTACAAGAAACAGAAACACATTCCAGTTAACTCCATTAAAGAATGTTTACCCTAATAATACTTGGGAGGGAAAGGAAAAGGCAAAATGGACCAGCAGCTGCCTTTCTAGGCTTTGTGGTAACTGGAATATCCTTTGGAAAGCAGTGCTAGTTTGGGTCACCAGGCAGCAATGCCAGTGACTCAGCAGCAGCAGTGGCTGTTCTAATAGAAATGTCGGTCCATTTTAATGACTCAACTGCTCTTTACCCTGCTCTTTACCAATTACCTGATTCTAAGTCTATTGTTCAACTCCCCCATAGCAGTTTGATATTACTTATGAATTCCAAAAAAGAAATATTGGTTTATGTTTGTACACTGGTCTTTTCCTCTGGACATATTAGAGTATATTGGATTCAGAGGTTTTACTTTTACTTGATTAAGTAACGATTAAGGCTTTGATTGGGCCACATTGGTAGGACATTGACTGCCCACTCCTTTGGTGGGCTGGGACTCAAGAAAAACTGCATCACAGGGAAGGGAGGTGGGAGTCTTGAGCTAGAACCCCAGGAAGTAAGCACACAGAGGAGCTTGGTCATGAAGAAAGAGAGAAGGTCCTGGGAAGAGAAACAAGCCATTCGCCTAAGAGTCTGCAGCTGGCTTTGTGGAGATAACAAAGCAGCAGAGCCCCAAGAAAGGCAAGCTCCAGGAAGAGAGGACCCAGGAAGCCTGGACCCTTACAGATGTTGGCAGCCATCTTGCTCCAACATGTAGCAATAAACTTTGGTGAGGGAGATAACTTGTGCTTTATGGCCTGGTAACTGTAAACTTCTACCCCAAATAAATACCCTTTATAAAAACCAACCAATTTCTGGTATTTTGCATCAGTACCCCTTTGGCTGACTAATAACACTGCCCCGCCCCCCCCAAAGAAGGAAGTTGATCTCTTGGTCTACCGCCACCCAGTGTAGAATTCTTTTGGGCGGGGGGGGGCAAAGCTCTTTCACTAAGCCAACTTGTATGATGCCTAGAAACAATAGATAGCTGCTTTGGGTCGGGTGCTGACCCCTGGTCGAAGCAGCTATGGTCAGGGTGGTGGAGTTGTGTGTTACTAAGGTTGGAAACCTTTAGGTGTGTTGTTGCACACAAACTGGGCAGGGGCATAGCAGTCAGGTGGAGTTCAGAGAAGCTTCTCCAATCCACTGGTGCATAGTAGGCTCCAAACAAATGCTTTTTGAGGGGAAGTGACTCATGGGGATACAAAAGAAATGTAAGCCATGATCCCTGCCCCTAAGGACTTTGTTGCCTTGGAGTAAAAGGCAAAAATAGATGGGGCCATTAGTGACAGGATAGTATTGCATTCAGCAGCCCTGTATCCCATTGCTGGTGTGTGGGAACTTACTTCCATGTTTCTTTCTGGCAGTTCTGAGACTTTGCTTCAATAGATAATGTAGTAGTTAGATTTGTGGAGGTAATAAATATAGCAGGGTAAACTGGGCTTTCTCTTTTTTAAGCCCTGGCTACCTCCTCCTTCCTCTGAAGTTGTGGAAACAACCTAGTATTAAGGAAGAAGCAATCTGAAAATGGCCCCTTGTATAGCCACCTAATTTAAGAAAACTTTATATCAGCTCTAGTAAGTTCAGGTTCTCATTTTAAGAGTCATGTTATGTTGCTAGAAGGTCTATAAATGGAGCCAAGTCAAGAGTCTTTGCAGAGAAATGAATCTTATTGGTGAGGTATGTTTAATTTCAGAAATTTGGGAGAAGAAATCTCAGTACAGAGTGGAAACCCCCTCCCCATTTCCCTACCCATGTGTCCAGAACCAATCTTCTCCCTGTCTTCCTGTGAGCCTGCACTCACTAAATGCCTGTGGAACCCTGGCTGGGGAAGAAAGTCACAGCATTCTGAGACTATGGACTACAGCCAAAGGTGCCCGTGACTGGGCCTGAAGCCAAATCGCTCCAGCAGGGAGGAGGGAGCTTCCTGGAGAGAGTGGGGAATGTAGACCCACTAAGAATGCAAAGAGGCGAAAAGCAAAGGCCTGGAGGAAGAGAGAGGGAGAACAGAGAATTAAGAAGATAGGGCCCATCCTCATGGACACCTTCAGGAGGCCTGGGCAGTGAGGGAAAGAGATGCTTGAGTTCCTCTCCTTGGATGAGCACAGCTTTGAGAACCAGACACGAGCCCCTCCATGAAACTCATTTAACTTCTTGTCCATATCCAGGGTGCTCTTGGTTCAGAGAAGTGGGGAAGAGGAAGAGAGAAAGAGGGGGATTACTCTGGTACCCCAAAGTCAATAGGCAGACATGGGTAAGTTTCTTCAAGGATGCTGAGATGCCATAAGATAGGTTGGGGTGCAAGGAAGCAAGATTGGAAAGCTGATCCTGGGAAGCAGGAGTCATAGCTCCTTGTCATTGAATCAGAAATGTGTCAAGGCAGCGAGCACAAACAATGGGGGTGGGGTGGGGTGATAAAAAATAAATCTTTTTATAAAATGTGTCAAATATCTGGGGGGGGGTGCGAATCAGGTACAGAACAAGATGGCTCTTAGCGCAGGCATTAGCTGTTAAAAAACAAGCAAAATATACAAGCATCATTTTGATTCTGTATAGTCAAAGAGTTCCAGAAAAATTTCCGGTGATCAGTGGATGGTAACTGGAAATTAATTCTCCCTAATTTAATATGCATAACATATTATTATGAAAGCAGGGACTCAAGCATATATTTGCACACTGATGTTCATAGTGACATTATCCATAATTGCCAAAGGATGGAAGCAACCCAAGAGTCCATCAACTGATGAATGGATAAATAAAATGTGGTTTATACATATGATGGAATACTACTCAGTCATAAAAAGGAATGAAGTCCTGGTACATGTGACAACATGGATGAACCTTGTCGAAGATATCATGTTGAGTGAAATAAGTCAGATATAAAAGGGCAAATACTGTATGAGCCCATTGATTTGAAATAAATAGAATAAGCAAGCTCATAGAGCCAGAATTTGGAATATAGGCTACCAGGGAACAGGGTAAAGATAGAGAATGGGAAATTAAGCCTTAAAATATACAGGGTTCCTATTTGGAATAATGGAAATGTTTTGGTAACAGATGGTGTTGATGGTTGCACAACATTGTGAATACAATTAACAGCACTGAAATCTATATCTGAATATGATTAAATGGGGACATGTTAGATGGTATATATGGAAACAGAATAAAATTTTTAAAAAAAATTCATGGAACTACACTACACAGTGAGTCCTTAAGTTAAACCATGGACTTTAATTAATAGTACAATTATTAAAATGTGCTATCATGAATTGTAACAAATGTTCCACACCAATGCAAGGTGCTAGTGGTAGATTTGTACTTGGGAATCCCGTATTTTATGAATGATTGTTCTGTGAACCCACAGCACCACTATTTAGAAAAAAAACCACAATAAACTAAAATATCTCTTTGTTTAATATGGTTCCTTTACTGATTTATTTTCATGAATATAAACCAATTTACAGTCACTTATAGAGTCATACCTGACCCCAGCGTCCCTAATCCTATTTTTCTCATAAGGTCTCATGTTCCTCAGGGGAAAATTCTTGCATCACAAAGGTTTTCACAAACCTAACCTCCACAGTTGGTCATGGCCCACTTAATGTAATAGTCAAGTTGTGCAACACTGCCGTTTGCTGACAAAAGGTTAGAGAGATGGCAGATATTATGGAGGGATAATAATAATGGCTATCATTTATTGATTGATTGCTATTTACCAGCCACCACACTCTACATTGCATCTTATTTAATCCTCCCAACAACTGGGAAATGTGCTGTTATCCCCACTTTACAGAGATGGAATCTGAGGCGCAGAATAGATGAGTTGCCCAAAGCTCCACAAACTATTAAATAATAGAGAGGGGATTTGAACTCAAACCCATCTGATGCTAAAGCTCATATGTGCTACCTGCCTACAGGACATCGTGGTGGGAGATAAGGCTGTGATGGCCCTTGAGCAATAAATGAGAAATATATAAAGGAGAAAAGGAGAAATTCAAACTAGGGTTGGAACAGAAAGAATGAAGACACAGATAAAGAGTTGTGGAAACCAACCTGCCTGGAACTTGGGTTCATGTTGGGACCTAGTAAAAGCTAAGGCTGCAGAGCCAGAAGGAGCTAAATGGAGGAAGCCCTTGAAATGCAGGCTGAGGCATTTCAACATGATTCATCACATGAAAGAGAACTTTGGGCTATTACAGTTTTAATTGGAGTGATGCAACCAGTTCATCTCATTTAACAATCCTTTAGGTCATTTTAAAAGTGATTATTTTTGCCAACAAGAATGCTAGCAAGTAGTAAGGAGACACTGGTATGGAGGGAGAGAGAATAGAGAAGAGGTGTTGAGAGGATATGGTAATTTTGCAGACAAGGCTAACGAAAAATTCTTTGACTAATTCATATTAGTATAATATTAGTATAATACTCGTATAAACTGGTTCTTCTTATTTGATACCACTGGGACAAAACTGGGTCCTCCAAACACAGGAAGAGGAGATATATGAGGGAAAATGAATTCTTTCACTTCTGCAGAAAGCTTTAGCTTGGTTCCTTTGGGAGGTAAATGGTGGCTGTTTCAGTTTCCTGGGTGCTAAAACAAATATCATGCAATAGGTTGGTTTAAACAATGGGAATTTATTTGTCTCATGGTTTTGAGGCTAGGAGAGATCCAAACTCAGGGCATCATCAAGGTGATGGCATTCTGAGGCTGGCTGTCAGTGATCCTTGGGTCCTTGGTTTTTCTGTCTCATGGTAATTCACTTGGCGGCCTCTCCTGGCTTCTCTGGGGTTCATTATCTTCCAGCTTCTTCCTGTGGCTTTCTCTCTTAGCATCTGAATTTTATTCTGCTTATAAAGGATTCTAGGAATGGGATTAACACCCATCCTAATTTAGTTGGGGCATAATTTAACTTAAATAACCTCATCAAAAGGTCCCATTTACAATGGGTTCACTCCCACAGGAATGAATTAAGATTAAGAACTTGTTTTTATGGGGTATGTAGCTCCAAGCCACCACAGCATCCGCTATGTCAATCAAACTCAGTGTTTTCTGTCCTAATCTTGGACCTTCATTAGCTGGTCATGGTAGCTGACTTCTATTTACAAATGAGATATCCCGCCTTGGGGGAGTCAGACCCTGAGGGGACCTGCGAATTGTGAGTCCGGTTCAGAAGAACATTTAGTCAGGGGGAATGGTGATGGTGAATTTTATTAAGGGCATATGGGCCAGACACTTTTACATATGCTATGTCATTTGGTTCCCCCATAGCCTGTGAAGTCTTTATTCTTATGTCACAGCTGTGGAAACAGAGGCTGAGACAGCACCACAGGTCCCCCAGCTAGCACTCAGTGGAGGAGGGGTCTGAGCCTGGCTACTTCTAACATCAAGCCCACACTATTTCTCCCCCATCACTGTGGACTGTACGTTAAAAGCAAACTAACTGAAGCAGAGGAGCCAGGGAAGGGGAGGAGGAGGCATTGCCACGATGGGACTTTAAGGGGAGTGTAAAAGAAAAATTCTAAAAGGTTTACCTTGTTTGGATGCAAGCTTCAGTTTGGATCTGCAATTTATGATCCCAGTGGGTTGGTTAACATTGAGCCGGGGGCTGGTGGATGCACTGCTGTCCTCCAGAATTGGAATTTCCTAGAAGGAATCATCACCCCCCACACACCTTCTTCCCAGAAAGTGAACTTGAAGGAATCCTCATGATGATGTGAGCAGGCTGGATTGCTGAGAGGGCCTTAATCCTTGGAGATTTATGCCTGTGACTTCACTATGAAAACAAAACTATTTTCCTCAAACTGTCAGGGGGCAACAATTAGAAGAAGAATGTGAGGTTGACTTTGACTAAGCATGTGGTTCGTAATAGAGCCTCTCTTACCAATGGGGTGATTTGTAGCCAAAATATAAAGGCCATGGCTAAAAAGAAAAAAAATAAAGAAAATGTAACAGAATTCCTACTACCCCACTCTGGAAGAGGGAAACAATGGGCATGTTTCAGGAATGAAACAATATGTTTTCGTATATTTTGTCAGCATTAAGATGCAGGTCATTCTGCACTTGGAAGTTCGTTTTGTATTAATTCACATAGGGTGGATCTATTTTTCCCTGTTGTTATAAAAACACCTCAAGACATGCATAACAGGTCTTCAGAGAATTTCACTGATTTCTGAGCCGCTGCAGATAATTGCACATTGGTATGGATTATACAAGAACAAGTTTGGATCCCAGTCTATGCCTGTCAGGATAATGGGGTATTTCGATCTCAGGTCACATGGGTATACTGGCTTCAGTCAGTGTCAAATTCCAACAGCATGAAGTCAATGGGGATAAGAGCAGTAGCCGAAGTGTAGACTGAACCTTAGGTGGTCTGGAGAACCTCATGGTAGTGGCCAAGACCCTGGCAAGAAGTAGATCCAGATAGTCTGAGGTCACCATGATCAAAGCTATCAGAAAAGTCCAGAGACAGTCTTGAAACCAAGGGGAGCCCCATGGGAACCAGCGGGTTTTTCAAAACCCACCTAGTATTTTCTGCCTCCCTGAAAGCAGAGACCATGTTTTTTGCATCATTCCATTCCCACACTACCTACCATGAATTATTCTGACCCCAGAGTAATGCACATCCAGTGTTGGTTGAACTTGTAGCTCTTCGGTCACCATTTGCACCCCTGGGCATCAGGTCCATGTGGCCAGAGGGATGGGACAAAGTGACCACCTAGCCTTTTGAGGTGGCAAAATTGTCTACAAGTCCATGTCCATGTTTAAAATCAAACTGGTTTTCTCTCCCTGGAGTTGAGGCCCAGTTTGGTCAGTGTGGCATAGGGTGCTTCATTTTCTAAAAATGGATGGGTTTAGATCTCAATGTGGTCTAAATTTATTAATAGTAACTGAGACCTTGACCTCCACAATAGAGAACTCTCTGCTTCAGAGCTGGTTATTAATAATTGCTTGCCTACCCTATTCCCATGCATTTTGGAAACTCACCTGAGGAGCACACATACTAAAATTGGTATCGCACAAGAGGTAGATTGGCAGGGGCCCTCTCCAAGTGTGAAACAAGCTCCTAACTTGTTTCACATTTGTCTCTCCACTGAGCTTCTGCAAGACTTCATACTCATTTCCATTAGTACTTATTATATGTAGTTGTGGGGGTTTTTTGTTTATTTATTTGCTTGTTTTTGTTTTTTAACCAGTACTGGGAATTGAACCTGGAACCTCATACATTCGAGGCAAGTACTCAGCCACTGAGCTACACCAGCTCCATGTATGTGGTTTTGAGTATTTGATATTATTATTGTGAGCTCCTCATGTGTTGACATGAATCACCGTACGTGGCCCATAGTAGAATAGTGATAAACAGTAGCTAGCGATGGAATTAAACATAATTAATTGGTTCAAAATGTGAAACTGGACTGAAAAGTAAACATTCACTCAAGAAGAGACCCAGAGGCTTCCAAGAGAGAGCTCAGTCATTTTGGATCTGGCCATGTGACAGAAAGTAGAAGTCTCAAACAGCTGAGGGGAGAGCTGAGTCAGTTTACCCTGAATAGTTTACAGCTGAGATTGGGAAGAACAGCTGAGACTAAAATAGGAAGCCCTATGCCAGCGTGCAGCTGAAATCGGGAAGAACCTGGACCCACGGAGCTTCAAGAGGAAGAGGAAGCCCAGAGGGGAAGGCAGAGACCACCTGCGATCAGCAACCATCATTGCTTCCACACTTGGCAACTGATTTTGGTGAGAAAACAACCTTGAGTTGAACTTCTTATGGCCCTGTAACTGTAAGCTTTTACCCCAAATATATACCCTTTATAAAAGCCAACAGATTTCTGGTACTTTGCATCAATAGCCTTTTGGCAGTCTTTGTTTCAGAGCTTCCGGGTGGTGGAGACCATCAGGTCCGTGTTGCAGCCTGCTGCTCTCCCTGCTCCTGCACTGTCGTTTCAGGTGGCAGATCCGCACCGTGCTCTGGAGACTCCCTGCCAGGTGCTGCTTTTTCTCCCTTTATCATTCCCAGTCTTTACCTCCCAACAAATCTCTTACACCCCTATTTCTATTCAGAGTCTTCTTCCCAGTGGCTCCAAAAGAACACACCTACACAATACCTCACTAGGTATATTTTCTTCCTTAAAACATCACAGAGAGATTTTACCAACTTGCATGGAAGGTGTCTCCCCACCTCAGCAGGAGCCTTGTTGAAATTCCCCCAGAGAAAGCCGTTTATCATAACAAATCTTAGTCCAAATCATGTTGTGGATCCTCCTCGTGTTGTTCATGCAAAAATGCCATCTTATGGGGGTGGCTAACCTGGAGAATGGGGCATTCTAAGTCAGCACCCTTCTCACCAGCAATTTGGCAAGTCCTTTCAAGCTTGGATCACAGCCTCAAGGAAACCTTAGCTCTCCTCCGGGCCTGGGGAAGGATACTGAGCATGTTTGCAGCAGATAATGAGAGCAATCATGTTTGAATGGAGTTTATGAGGACTTGGATAGGGTCCTTGAGAAGTCTAGTGCTTTGCTTCCACTTGGCACTTTGCAGTTTGGCACAAGATATATGAAAGCTGAGAATGAAGTTATCACAAATTTTGTTTTGCTGAAGAACTGGCTACTTAAAAATTTTTTTAAATTTAATTGCCTTTTTTAAAAAGCAATATAGATCACAAAAAATATTACATTAAAAAAAATTAGAGGTTCCCATATACCCCACACCCCACACCACTCCTCCCACATCAACAACCTCTTTCATCGTTGCGGCACATTCATTGCATTTGGTGAATACATTCTGGAGTACTGTGGCACCATGTGGATTAGAGTTTACATTGTGGTTTACACTCTCCGCCAGTACATTCAGGAGGTTATGGCAGGATATATAATGTCCAGCATTTGTCCCTTCAGTATCATTTATGTCAATTCCAAGTCCCAAAAATGCCCTCACATCACATCTCTTCTTCCCTCTCCCTGCCCTCAGCAACTACCATGGCCACTGTCTCCACATCAATGACATAGTTTCTTCAATTGCTAGGGTCAAAATAGTCTATAGTAGAATACCAGTAAGTCCACTCTAATCCATATTTTATTCCTCCACCCTGTGGACTTCTTCAAGCCTCTTCATCTCCTGCTTGCTTTTCTTGCCAGGGAGACTGCCCACGTGTGGCTCGGGGTAGACCCACTGGCAGGAGACAGTGACATGGGCGGAGGGCAAGTGAAAGATGTAGCTCAGAAAATCAAACAAACTGAGGGCTATTACTTATCTACTTGTTGTTTGCTCTTTGGTATTCTTGCTGACTTTGGAACTCCTCTTCCTTCTTATGAGTTATATCAGTGAGACAGGGGTCACGTACTTCTATTATATAATGCCTCTGTACTGGGAATAGAAAACACCAATTCCTTCAGCTGTGGCTTTGTGCATGTAGCTATATGGAAAAAAGAAAAATATTAAAAAACATCAATCCAGGTGTGCTTTATCTCAATGCAGCAATAAATTGAATGCTGCATAGATGGGCAGAATTTAAGATGTTGACTGTTGACTGCCTCTTCTAGGGAGTCTTCCCTGACCCCTTCTTGGTTCCAACTATTCCCATCATTCATCAACCCCACAAGTCTCTGGGTTTATATCTGTGTAACTCCAGTTGGTTTTGTATATTTGTATGCCCTGTCATGGAGTTGGAAGGAACTAGATAAGTCATACAGAAAAACCTCTAATTGAAGGCAGGAAGTGCCTCTTGTACAGAGTAGACAAATATTAAACAGACTTTGGTTCCAAAGTCAACATGAAGGGTGAAATCAAGTATTGTCAACATCATCTTTGAAAATCCCAATATGAGAGGCACATGGGAACTGGGGAAAAGCAGACCTGAGTGTCTGGTCTGACTTGTACTCCTGCGCATACACACATTTACAGGTAAAGTGACAGAACATCTGCATTATTTAATAATTTTTTCATTTGTATTTTTATCAGAGTTGCACACATAGCATTTTATTGAGTCAAACTATTCTACCAGATTTGCTACAATTATCAGTTCCCTTACCCTCTTTTTCCCTTCTCCAGAGGCAATGAATTTCAATTCAAATGACTGACACTCGGTATTTAACTCTAAATAACATGCTTTCATTATTTTTAGAGAAGTTGAAGGTTTTTTTATTATTATTAGAAAAGTAGAAGGTTTATAGAAAAATCATTCAGAAAGTACAGAATTCCCATATATCCCCTCCCCCAGTTTTCTCTATTATGAACATTTTGCATTTAGTATGGTACCTTTGTTGCAACTGATAACATAATATAATTTTAATTATTGTAATAAATAATATTATAATTATACTATTGTCTGTGGTTATTACATTAGGTTTATATTAGGGTTTACATTAGGGTTCGCTGTATATGTTATAGAGTTCTATGGTTTTTGAAACTCTCTTCTGGTTTTATATATATGTGTGTATGTGTATATACACACACACATATATATCCTAAAATTTCCCCCTTTAACCACATTCAAATATACAACTCAGTGGTGCTAATTACATTCACAATATTGTGCTTCCATCACTAAATCCATTACCAGAACACATCATTCAAACAGAAACCCTGTACCGATTCAACTTTAACTCCCTGTTTCCACCCTGACCCCTAGTAACCTGTATTCTAGTTTCTGACTCTATGAATTTGCTTATTCTACTTATTTCATATCAGTGAAATCATACAATATTTGTCCTTTTCCATCTGGCTTATTTCACTCAATAAGATATCTTCAAGGTTCATCCATGTTGTTGCATGTATCAGGACTTCATTCCTTTTCATGGCTGAAAAATATTCCATTTTATGTACATATCACATTTTTGTTTATCCATTCATCTGTTGATGGACTTTTAAGCTGCTTCCATCTTTTGGCATTTGTGAAAAATGCTGCTATAAACGTTGGTGTGTAAATATCTCCTCAAGTCCCTGCTTTCTATTCTTTTGGACATATACCCAGAAATGGGATTGCTGGGCCAGGTGGTAATTCTACACTTAACTTTCTGAGAAACCACCAAACTGTCTTCCATGGTGGCTACATCATTTTACATTCCTACCAACAATGAGCAAGTGTTCCTATTTTTCTACATCCTCTCCACCATTTGGTATTTTCCATTTCTTAAAAATAGTAGCCATTCATGTGGGTGTGAGATGGTAGTTTTGATTTGCATTTCCTTGATGATTAATGATTTTGAGCATCTTTTCATAGGCTTTTGGCTATTGGTCATTTGTGTATCTTCTTGCGTAAATGTCTAATCAAGCTTTTCCCATTTTTTAATTGGGTTGTCTGTCTTTTTTTCTTTGAGTTCTAGGATTTCTTTATATATTCTGGAGATTAAACTCTTATTGGATATGTGGTTTCCAAATATTTTCTCCCATTCTTTATGTTGACTTTTACTTTCATAATGAAGTCCTTTGATGTAAAAAATAATAATAATTTTGGTGAAGTCCCATTTATCTATTTTTCTTTTATGTCTCATGCTTTTAGTGTAAAATCTAAGAAACCATTGTCTAACACAAGTTCCTGAAGATGCTTCCCTATGTTTTCTTCTTAGAGAATTTTATAGTTTTGGTTCTTATACTTAGGACTTTTATCTATTTTGAGGTAATTTTTTGTATTTGGTGTTACATAGGAGTCTACATTCTTTTCCAAATGGGTGTCCAATTTTCCCAGGACCATTTGTTGAAGAGACTATTCTTTTCTCACTGAGTGGACTTGGCACCGTTGTCAAAAATCAGTTTCTTTTGTCACCTGCCTCAGGCTTTTTTTTTTTTTTTTGGTGTGTATGTGAACACTGAATATTTTCTATGGCTGGTGCTAATCAAATTTCAAGGTTGCCCCTCCCACCAATGAGATTCTTCCTAACAGCTGAAGCCTGCCTCCTTCATCATCTGGCAGGTTTGGTTCTGCCCCCTTGAGCTCCATGGCATCTAATTCCTCTTTCCTATGTCAGGCCTTTAACTATTTTCACCCAGCTGTAATGGTGTATGGGTAAAAGACAATGAAGTTGCAAAAGTTACGGAACTCTGAGCCTAGAATATTGGGACTTCTGGATCACAGAAGGGTTCAATTATGGCAAGGGAGGAGCATTGGTGTGGGGTGTCAGTGATGAGAAATATATGTGAGAAAGTTTACCTGGACATACATATACATATAAGGTATATAAATATGTTCAAATGTTCATGGGGCATTGCCACAGTGGGTAGAGATCTACACAACAACTGAAAGAATACTGAATTCCCACATTCTCTAATGGAACAGCAACAATCACCCAAGTGCAGGGGCAATGACCAGTGAAGAAGGATGGTCTATGGATGGGCCCTTGATACTGACAACTATGCTTATGAGCTTAGTGTTGCAGGGTGCCTAAGAGCCTCCATGTTGCTCAAATGTGGCTACTCTCTAAGCCAAACTCAGCATATAAATGCATTACCTTCCTCCCAACATGGGACATGATTCTTGGAGATGAGCCTCCCTGGCACTGAAGGTTTACTACCAAGCACTGGCTGGTGAAGCAGCTGGAAAAAGGCCTTGAATAAAGGGGGAAAATGGTAAAGACAAATGAGTTTATATGGCTAAGAGACTTCAAAATGAGTCGGGAGGTCATCATAGAGGTAACGCTTAGGCACATCTCAGCAAGATCTCATCGATAGCCAAAGTAGATACTACCCCAAATAGTAGGGCTCCTGAGAGCCACAGAGACACCAATGTCCTATGGTCATGGCAGAAAACTCAGGAGTTTGGTGCCTTGTAACACCCAGGACAGTTAACAAGGAGGTGAGGATGGACAACCACCAGACCAAGGAACTGAGAGAGTCTACAACTGCATGCAAGAGAGTCCCATCTGTCAGCCATGTGGGACCAAAGCCCCCTCTCAATTAAGAGGTGGAGTGGGCATCACCATCCCAGAATCCTCAGGATTGGGGAATAAAATA
Source organism: Dasypus novemcinctus (assembly GCF_030445035.2). Classification (NCBI taxonomy): domain Eukaryota; kingdom Metazoa; phylum Chordata; class Mammalia; order Cingulata; family Dasypodidae; genus Dasypus; species Dasypus novemcinctus. The sequence continues at coordinate 25,425,399 of NC_080689.1, read as the reverse complement.
TGGACTAGAGTAGACTTACTGGTATTCTACTATAGACCCACTCTGATTCTAGCAATAGAAGAAATTATATCATTGTTGTGGAGACAGGGGCCACTGGAGTTGCTGAAGTCAGAGAGGGAAAAAGAGGCAGAATATGTGGGTGTTTTTAGGACTTGGAATTTTCCTGAATGACATTGAAAAGACAGATATAGGACATTATATATCCTGCTATAACCTACCAAATGGAGTGGGAGAGAGTAGAAACAATAATCCATGCTGTGTGGCAGTGCTCCAAAATGTGTGCATCAATTGCAATGAATGTACCACACTAATGAAAGAAGTTGTTAATGTGGGAAAAGTGGGAGGTGTGGCAAGTGGGGCATATGAGAATCCCCTATATTTTTTTAATGTAACATTTTATGTAATCTATGTATCTTTTAAAAATAAGTTAAAAATACATTAAAAAAAAAAAGTTAAGGAACTCTGAGCCTATGATGTTGGTTGAGTATTGGAGTTGTCCTTGGTGATGACAGGTAGGGGAGGAGAAAAGCCCTGTGAGCGAGAGGCCAGAGCTCTCAATGAATGTTTGTGCTAAGTGATGGGAGATGGGTGGATGGCGGCAAGAAGGCAGTGCATCTGAGTAGCATGAATCTCAAAGGAGGAAGAGATTTTGCCTAAACATATACAAGGAGGTGATTTGAGAAGACAGACCCCGCCTCCTGGTCCCTGGGAGAATGATGACTGCCACAGAATTAGGACATCAGGAAATCCAGACCTCAGGTAAGTCAAGGAGATAGAGAAACACTGGATATATGAGGTCTGAAGATGTGAAAGAGATAATTAAAAGTGAATCAGTCTTAAAGGAGGGAAACTGGAAAGAACTGGCATGAGAGTTAGTGGAAAGAAGAGTTGGAGAAAAGTAAGCTCAGAGCAATTTGAAGATGTGTATGTGACTTTGAGTTGACTTAAGAACATGCATTTCCTCCACCCCGACACACACGCTAAGGCAGCTGTGGACAACAACAAGGCAAGTGAAGCTTTGCTTCTCTTCCTTCCTCCCTCCATGGAACCATGCCTGTGGGCAAAACCTATGCCCTCACCTGTAGCATGTCCCTGCTTGCCAGCCTGGCCCACAGGGTTCTTTCTTGTCCATCACTGCCAAAGGCACTAGGTGAAAGATTTGATCTGAAGCCAAAGCAAATAGCAGCTGAGACACACACACAACAGTTGGCGTCTGGCTCAGATGGCTCTGGCGCCTTCCTAGACAAATCCCCCCTATTGAAGTCTGCCTAGCTCAGTGAAAACTACAGTTAACATTTGTGCAGGACTTTGAGGCTTGCCAAGCAATTCCACATACAGTATCTCATTCCATCCTCCTAACTCTGCTGGTGGTAAGTTTTATGATTCCCATTTTACAGACAGAGATACTCACAGCTCTGTGCCTTATAATCGAGTGACCTTGAGTTATTAACTCTTGCTAGACATCATCTTTTTATTAATAAAATGGAGGTAATAAGACCGATCACAAAATTATTTTGAGAATTAAATAGGATGTGTGTAGAGTGCTTAAACACAGTTGGCATCCCATAAATATTCGTTTTATATTCCCCACTTAAGTGATTTGCCCAAGATCACTCAGTCACAGAAAGGCAGATTTAGGGCCTCCATCTGCCGTTTCTACTGAAAGCAGGCCATTCCTAAAGGGGGAGAGAAATAATGTCGATGTAGGCAGACAGTGTCCGTGACAGAGTGGAAGGATGGCTCAGCAATTTCTTCACTCCTAGATGCATGCTTCTTGCACTGTGAATTTGTCCTCCCTTCCAGTAAAAGGTGGAGTCTATTTTCCTTCCCCTTTAGCCCCCCCTATGATTTGCTTTGATCAGTAGAACATGGGAGAAGGGACAGTAGGTAACTTCTGAGCCTCTGCCTCAAGAGGCCTTGTGGTCTCTTCTCTCACCTTCTTGAGTTCCTCTGGCCGCCATGTAAGGGAGTGCAGACTGGTCTTCCTGAGGAAAAGAGAGCCCAGTCATCCCTCATCCCAGTAATTCCAACCATCCCCACTGAGGCCCCAGGTCTGTGAGTAAGGACAGCTGGGGCCAGTCAGCCCCACTGTGCCATCTTGCCTGCCAACTGACTATAGCATTTGTGACCCTAGGTGAGACCAGTTGAGGAACTGTCAAGCTGAGTCTGGCCAAATTACAGAATCATAAACAAATGCATTGTTTTAAACCACTAAATTTGGCGATGGCTTGTTGTGTAGCAATAGATAACTGATATGGTGACTGCGGTAAGATACTCAGAAAATGTTTAGCCAGTGAGAAATTAAGTATTGTGGTAGATTGAATGATGTACCCTAACAGAGACATGTTCTTAATCTAATTAGCATTCCTGTGAGTGTGAACCGTTTGTAAATAGGACTCTTTTGGAGTGTTGCTTAGTTAAGATGAGGTCAAGCTGAAGAAGGGTGCAACTTAACCGACATGACTGGAGGCCTTAAGAGAGGACACTGGGAAATTTGGATGCAATCAGGGAGGAGGAAGTCAGTAGAAAGTGAAAGAGCAGGTGCGAGAGGGAGGTGGCCTTGTAACAGGAGGCAGAGATGCAAACCAAAGATCCCTAAGGGTTGTGGCAAGCCAGCACCAGAAGCCACAGACGTTGAGGAGGAAGTATCACCTTGATGTGTCCTTGATTTTGGCCTTCTAGTTCCTGAAACCATGAACCAATCAATTCCTGTTGTTAAACCGCCCATTGTGTGGTACTTGTCATAGCAGTCTGGAGACCTAAGTAAGAAGGGAACCTCTGGCCTCCCCTTTCTCCTTTAAACTGTGGTGAATTCTTCATCATCTGGTGGCCATTTTGACTAAAAATAAAACCATGAACCTAATGAATTTATGAGGACCTTCTCATCTGGTACTGGTAATTCATTGGATGAATAGATAAGGTATAATCTTAATCTTGGGAGCTCCAAGCTCAGAGTCTCATTAATTCCTACCTCAATTTTATGACCAATGAAAGGGCCGGATGGTTTGTGTGTGACTGAGGGTCTTGGGAGTATTCCCAGCATCATGCTGAGAGTCCAGTGTCAAGCCTGGGATCAAAGCTCACAGTCCTTGCCTTCCACTAGTTCCTTTGGCCATGTGGTGAGAGAATGCAGCCCTCATCATTGTCTCACCATCCCCTCAGAGAGCTCAGCTTCATGAGCAAATAATGCTTAGAAAGGGGCATAACGAAGCAGAGAGGCCTGAAACAAGATATTTCAGGGTTGGCTGGACTGTTTTCTACAGCCATGACCCTCTCTGGGTCAGCTGGAACACTCCAGAGGGAACTTGGGTCTGAAGGGGCTGACACAATCTCTCAAGTACTTCACAACCACAGTGAAAAGTCCAAAGCAGACCGTTTGTCTCTGAGCAGGGAAGGCATAGAATAATCCTCAGGGCACTTGTTGGTTTCTAGCCTGAACTTGCCCATGGACAGGGGAGAAGGCTAAGGTAACTTCCCACGATAGAGACCAGACCACAATCTCCTTGTAGGCCAAAAAGGAGACTTGGCGTCAGAGAATTGAACCCAGGGGCCAATGGGGAATTGTTGGTAAAATAGTCGTGTGCTCACCTGCTGCTCTGAGTAAAGGGAGATTACTAATGTGAGCCATTAGGTCCCCTGGGGAATGCATTCTGCAATCCGGGTGCTCTATTCTGCTGCACAGATTCTAGGATTCCTTCCTCCCTTCTTAGTCTCAGCCCAGACCTGCTGTGTGAATTTAGGCAGGCTAATTAAAGCAACATTTTTAAGGCATGTCACAATTTACAATATGCTTTCAGGATACTTTTAAATTAAAACTCCAGTGGGCATCACCATCTCAGAATTCTCAGGATTGGGGAATGAACGGTGGACTAGAGTAGGCTTACTGGTATTCTACTACAGACTTATTGTGATTCTAGCGATGGGGGAATTTTATCATTGATGTGGAGGCAGTAGCCACTGGGGATTCTGAGGGGAGAGAGAGGAAAAAACAGGTGTAATGTGTTTTTGGGACATTTTTGGGACTTGGGAATTGTCCTGAATGACATTGCAATGATAGACACAAGCCATTATATATCTTGTCATAACTTAAAAAATTACACAGGACAGAGTGTAAACCTCAATGTAAACTATAGTCCACGCTTAATGGCAATGCTCCAAAATGTGTTCATCAATTGTAACAAATGTACCACATTAATGAAGGATGTTGTTAATGTGGGAAAGTGTGGGAGGGGTTGGGAGTGGGACATTTGGGAATCTCCTATATTTTTTATGTAACATTTATGTAACCTTTTTAAAAAATTAACAAGTATATTAAAAATTAATTAATTAAACCTCCCAACCCCTGTGACATATGTGGTATGAGGTGGTGTTATTTCCATTTGAGAGATGAAGAACCCAAGGCTCAGAGAGGTGAAGTGATTTGCCCAAAGTCACATAGCAAATGGAACCAGAATTGGTGGCCTCCAAACCCTTTTCTTTTCCCACCTCAATTTGCTGCCCCTTGTAGAGTAACTTCTCCAAGCCCAGGTTTCATCATGGAAATCGTGACAACTTTACTGAGCACTTGCTCTGTGTGAGATAATCACATGCCCTGTTTTACCTCATTTAATCCTTAAAATAGCCCACTCGGGTAAATACGACTTTTTAAAATCCCTGTTTTACAGATGAGAGAAATGGGGCTTAGAGAAATGAGAAAATGGCCTAAGCCAAAGCCCCTGCTCTTGGCCCTCTGTCATATGGGCCAATTTCCCCTAGTCACCTTACTCACCTGGAAGATCAAATCAGATAGTAGATGTGAAAATATTTTTTGAAAGTTAAGCATGCAGCATAAATATAAGGAAAGCACAAAAATCTCCGCTCCTGCAGATCAGGCCAAGACTAATTCCCAACACACTGATGCCACCGCTAACTGCCACCAACATAAAGGAGCAGCACAACTAGGTAAAGAAGCCATGACGGGAGGATGCTGGAACCCAGAAGCTCCTGACCTGGGGGACTTCCTGAAGGAGGTGAGGTTTTGCTAAGTACCTGGCAATGATGCCAGTGCCTGATATCACAGAGGAGAGGGAATTCCAAGTGGAAGCACAGGCCAGCAGGGCCAGGCTCCCCTGTCTAGGGGCAGTAGGCCGGGGCCCAGGCCTTGGATGGAGACTGATGGGAATGGTAGAAGCAGAAGACTCTCTTGAAGCTCTGGGATTGAAGGGGGTGTGTGTTTGTGGGCGACAGGTAGGGCCAGTTGCCCCTACCCTCTGCATGTTATACACAATAGTTGCCACATTATCCTAAGCACAGACCCAAACTCATTTTCCTCTAAGCAGTTTTTATTGCCACAAGCCTTGGATCCCCAGCAGAAGCAAAATATCCTCTCTGATCTTGGCGCAGACTCGCATTCTCCCTTGTGGGTCTATTCCATGGACTTTTATGTCTCTGTTTATTTTGTGTGATTCGTGAGTGGCTCATGCCTTTAAAGGAAATGCACTGGCTTCGGCCTGTCATTACAGTCCTTTGCTGCCCCTGGCTGCGTTCGCCCTGCTCCTGGGGTGGGTGAGCCCGGGCTTCTAATTTGCTGTGACAGGAGGTAATTGCTGCTTGAGTTTCCATCTCTGAAAATAAACCAGGGTGGTGCTTCCCGGCTAGGAGTCCACAGAGGCAAGCTCACCCCTGTCGCCTGTGCCAGGAGAGGCTTAAACCAGGGCAGGAGGGACTAGTCTTAGTATCCCTCACTCCCTTTCTTTTTCTGGACTTCAAAACATGCAATTAGTGTTTTCTTTAGGTGCTCAAGATAGCAAAGTTAAGAAAATTCAGGAAGACTTTTTTGATAATGTGTGCCAGAACTCTAAATGTGGGATTCTGTGAAATTTCAGACTCCAGGGTACTAAACCCTCACCTTGGCCTAATCCCTGTTTGCAACTGCTATCAAGTTCAAGCACATCCTGTCCTGCCTACAAGGGTGGCACTCCATTGCCTTTTTTTTCCCCTTCCTTTTTAAAATAAGACAACCTGCATAGAAATCTGTCCAAGGTCCTACCAGTCAAAGCACTCTTGAAAGTCAGGTCATCAGGTTTTAGACCATGGGCAAGACCTGGTCATCTATGAAATGCTGTAGCTGGAGATAACCTCCTTAAGGCTCCTTCCAGCTCAGGGATCCACTTACCTTGGACTCCATTCATGGGCTATCTCACTACAGCTAGCCTGAATGCAAGGGACTGAGAAGGCTGAGTAGATTATACAAGCTTAAATGGTACCAAGACACTACGAAGGTATCTGGGAGTTGTACATTTCAACTGTGGCTTGGGACTTTGAAAATAGAGGAGGAGAATTCAAAAGGCAGGGAAGCTCAGAGTGGTAGAGAAAAATGAATCCCACAAGGATACTGCATTTTATGATCTGGTGCCCTGTAGATGGTCACTCTGTGTTCCAGGTCCCTAAGTTCAAACCCTTTACCCTCTATTCATTAGCTGTATGACATTGGGGAAGTTACTTAATCTCTCTTATTCTCAATTTCCCCATTTCCAAAATGGGGAAGGTAACAAACCCGGTTCACTGAGCTGTTGCGAGATTTAACATAGCTAGTATAAGTGTGGTGGTCGTTTCAGCTGTTCTCTAGGAATTCTTACCCTCTTCCTTTTGGGCATATGGTAAGATTGCATTTCCTTGCCCCTTGAGGATGGCTTTCACATGGTGACTTGCTTTGGCCAGTGAAATGTGAGCAGAGGTATCAGTTGCTTCTGTATAGAAGCATATATTGGCCAGTACAAAACACAGCTGTGTTCCCTTTGTCCTGCTGTGGCAACCAAGAAGGCAATAGATGGTGGAAGCTCTGTCATCCCAGGTGAACATGTGAGGAAGTGTGGATCAGGGCCCTCAATTGACTTGCAGTGGACATGTAAGAAGACTGTAAAACAGACTTATTCTTAACTAAAAAGATTTGGCGGTTGTTTGTTACAAGACCATAAATTAGCCCACCCTGACTGTAACAATAACCTCATCATAAATAATGGCTCCTATCTTGACGATTATGACAAAAGCCAGAACCAACCACACAGAATCTAGCCCAGGTCTTAGAAAACACCCATCTACTCTTTTGCACTGAAGGGGATGAGTTCAATGTCATCAGGCATCATCAGAACCCAGAGAAACACTGTAGCTGAGCCGAAAGTGAGAGCCAGTGAGTCGTCCACCCTTTCCATCAACTGGTAGAGCAGTATTACTATTTGTTCAAGGCATGGAGTCCAGTCATGAAGTGCTCAAGTTTTCACCAACCAGAAAAAAGGTCATGGGACAACTGGTTCCTGTTCCCGCTCTTGATGAGATTATTTCTAAGGCAAAAGCCTAATGGTTTCTCTGCACAGCAAAACAGGTCACAGATGCTGAGTACTTCATTCCTGTAGTTGCCATGGATTGTTTACTGCGGAAAACAAAATCTTTGTTCATGTCAACAGATGTCATAGGAATATTTTTCCTATGAAACTCATTGAGTTATAAAACTATAGGAACCATTAGAGTAAAGGAAGTAAAAGAATTAGAGTAAAAGAATGTGGCCGTTCTTTCCAGGGAAGTCTCTAGTGGCCAAAGAGTTTATTACAGGTGTAGAAGAGGCACTGCAGAGAGAAGTTAAGCACATGGTCTTGGATGCTCACAAGACATGGGCCGGCATCCCATCTCCTTCACTTAACTACAAGCTGGTGTGTGTTCAAGAACTTAGAATAGTTCCTGGCATGTAGGGAGGGGGCAATAAATAATGTCTTATTATTTAAAACGGATTGATTTTTTAAAAAACATTTCTATTGTTGGTTTGGTCATTTGTTCATTCCAAATATTGGTTTCATGCTTTCTTGGTGCCACTAGCTCATTTCATTTTCCCAGCAACGCTATGAGGTAGGGAATACAGTTCTCATTTTATAATGAGAACGCCAAAGGAAGGAAGGATCTAGCTCAAGATCTCATAGCTAGTTGAGCAGAGGAGTAGAGATTTAAACCGAGGTCTTAAACAGGGCGGATCCAGTCCCGTTGTGATGGGGTTGTATACAGCCCATGAGGAAGTCCCACCAAGTCTTACTCTGCAGGGAAGTGGATCTTATAAGGAAGTGCTCAAATTTATGCAGCTCCTAGAAAGGAGAGATAGACTGTTTTACTACAGTCTAAGCCACTCAAAGCCCAGAGGGTCTGAACTTGATAGGGATGTTGAGTACTGAAAGGTGTGCTGACAAGAAGTGCGAGTCACCGCCTGGAAAGATAAACACCATCTGTGCAGGGAGCGTGTGGTTGAAAAGCAAAGTGTGAGTCAGTAACCAGGGTCTGACCCTCTGGAAGCTCTGCAGACCCAGAAGGCAGCAAAGGGCCGCCGTCCTTTGTTCTCTGGCCTGAGAGGCCTCTGGGAGGTGGATGCCCACTTGGGCCTCTAAAAGTCATTCAACCCAAGTCGGAAGCTTTCCTAGCAAGTTAAACACTCGCTTTCTTAGAGCGTCATTTCAGAATAAAGCGATTCTACCTCAAAAAGCATCAGGGTATAAATTGCTTTTTTGGACTGTGATCGTGAACAATGCACACAAAGAACTGCTGAGATTACCGGTATTCCTGGATTGAAGGAGCTGTTAAGGGCCGGCATGGTTCACGAATTAGCCCGGTTCCTTGAGAACTTCAGCCTGGAAGTTTCTCTAGCTTCTGCCAAGCTGGAGAACTTGGCACACTGTGTTTCGTTACCTTTCATTCATTCCTTCAACCCGTACTGCTTGAGCACCCTCTGAACAAAATGGGGTTAGGTCCTGTGAGGGAGGCAAAGATGAACTCCCTGCCCTAGGGGAGCTTGCAGGGTGCTGGGAGAGAAGCGTACCCCCAAGGAAGTTTCCAGTAGGGGAGAGCCTGTATCAAAGTGCTATAAAGTGACCACAGCCCGTGAGCTCTGTCTTACCAAAGTACCTCTTTCACTTGTAAGCCGAATGTTCTCAGACATCACTGGTGAGGTGTCACAGATGAGGCTTAACAGGATCGCCTCCATTTCAGTGGCTCCTGGCCCTTGCCTGCATAATTGCCAGACCCTGGCGCTGCTGTCAGTTCCTCCCCCAGGGATTTCTAGGAGTCCTGCAGGGCTGACTTGAGGGTGTGCATCCTCTTGCTGATCCCAGCGAGAGAGCCCTGGGAGAGGACCTGCTTCCCAGCCCCTGGGCCCCGCACCTCCCCAGTCTCTGTCAGATGCTGCCATTGTGTTCAGTACAGGAATGGGGAGACTGCCCTTCTCCCACAAATCGCACAAGCGGAACCCCTCATGAGCGGAACCCCTTTGCCTCTGACTCACCCACGCTAGGGCTCAGTCCCTGGTATCTGGGGGGAGAAAAGATGCAATGCCGGGCCCCTTTCCTGTGTCTTCCATTCACCTAAGTACAGACCTTTCCTTCAGACCCAACAAAAGGCCCCGTGTACATCAATTTGTTCAGATAATGCTGGGAGCTGGGGAAACGATTTTCTGTACAACGACTCTTATCATTCATTACGCAACCTGGGAAACTTTGGAGAGAGGTAAATGCAAACCAGACGGAACAACAGGCCCAAGTCAGGACTGTCCGTGGAAGCCGGGAGCTATGGCCACTCTCCTTCCCCCTCACCCCCGGTCTCTGCTGGCCCAGCCGTAAATGCTGATGGATGGGATGCTTTGCTGTTGCTGCATTTACGTTCAGTGGCCAGAAGGTGTAAAAGAGAACCAAGGCTGGGCTTCAGCTGCCTGCCAAGAAGTATAAGACAAGTGCCCAGGGGTTTTAAAGAAGGAATTGTTCTAGGGGTTTGAACTTTCAGCGAATTGCAACTTGACTCAACCACCCGTGTAAGCCAGAGGCCCCTGTCTCAGAGGAAGTGGCTGCCTGCAGCCTCCTCGGTCACATTTCTCGGGCAGAATGAGGAAATCCTCTCAGTCAAGGTACATTTGCCCTAATCTGTGCTGATTTTCAGCCGCCCCTTAAGAGGCTCTTACTTAAGATGAGAGTCATTTGTGCCTGGTGATGCCGGGAAGGAGCACTCTGTCCGCACTTGAGTGTATAATGTTTAGAGATGTTTGTCTTTAGGCTGGTACAACAATCTTCCCCTCATCCAGCTGGGTTTTCTCTGAAAAGACAGCTCTTTAGAGTCAGCACAACATTATTTTGCTTGTTTCTCAGGGAAATCATGACCACCAGTTTGAATGGACCGATCAAGACCAATGAATTGCCGTCTGCACCGCTATCCACTTCCAGAGATCAAAGCCTCGTGGCTCAGAGAGACTGATTTTCAGCTGCTTTTCTTGTGTCCTCTTCTGATCACAGTGATTTATCAATTGACTGTCATAATCAGCTGCTTTTCTTATGTCCTCTTCTGATCGCAGTGATTTATCAATTGACTGTCATAATCAGCTCAGGATCTTTTTACTTCAGCAAATTTGGTACCAGACTCAAAAATTGAATGACTTAAAGGCCCTACTCTATGCTTAATCTGCCTTATAAACAACCCTGTGGTGGATTTTTTTTCCTAAAGCCCTCTCCTCAAGAATCTGTTAAGTGGGAGGAGGTGATGTTTAGGAAATCCAAAAGATCACATTTTTTCTTGCCTTCCTTTGAACCAGGGATGGACAAGCATTTCTGATACGGAAGCACTGTGCCAGGCCTGGGAGGAAATGCTGCTCAGTGTGTCTCCTCACTGTGCACACAGTAGGGTCGGAGCCCACAGGGACCTTACACGCCATTTGCAAAGGAGCAGCTCTGGGGCTCCCGGCGCCTGGGCTTGCCACAGAGTTATGGGAAGAACACCTGCCCAGCCACAGACTGGAGATCCTGCAGGGCAAGGCCCAAGGGGCAAGGTTCTCTGCTAGGCACAGAGAAGGAAGACAAGGTTCTAAGTATTTAGATCTCCTGCCAGGAACAATGTCAGTTCTGAGTCAGGTAACGACCCTTCGAATCCAGAAGAGCTGGGCAGTAGGGTGGGCTGGGCATGTGAGCTCGGCAGCCCTAGGGAGGGCTGAGGACCGCGTTCACGGATGCTATGACCACAGACCCCCGAGAGCTCCGAGGTGTTAGGTGCCTCCCTGCCTCAGCTGCCACTTCTTGGACACCTCTCAAATGCTTGTCTTCACCTTTGTCCCAGGGCCTGGCCCGGCCTACTTGCCTCATCTTTATAGTGTCTTCCTCATAGTGCTTAGTGCCTTAGCATCTAGACTGGCAGGCCACTGGGTGGGCTCCAAAAGGAGTGCCTGGCACCTAGAAGCAGCCCCGTAAGTATCTGATAAATGAATAAAATTCCAGCTGTGCTTCCCTGAGAATGCCTGGGGTTCCAGCCTCTGCTCAGTCCAGGACATGTTGAAGACATAAAGAGCATGAGTGATGGATGCGCCCCTGACATTCGGGGCTGCTGAGCCATGAAGGTCAGATGATTGGCTCATGAAGGTCAGAAGGTCAACGATCCTTCTGGGTAAATGGTCCCTGCAGTTGTAGCTTAGGGTAAGAAGAGGACCTTTCACATACCCATACCTCATCCGCTAGGATTAACTTGTTGCAGTCACAGCGTGAAAAGGTAAGACCAGTGGTGCTGTGGCCTCCTGAGCAGTAATCCTAGTCAGTCTGCCTGAAAGAACTTTCCAGAAGCAGTGGTTGAAGGGGAATATGCCAAAACAGGGCATCCTCTGAATCCTCAGGTGAATCCAGATTTACTGGAGAGTCTGATAAATGCCAGAGATGGTGGAGGGTGGCGGCTGGGCCAGGGATAGTCGTAGGGCTGCAACCACCCATATGCCCTTGTCCTTTTTTTTTTTAAAGATTTATTTTTTATTTATTTCTCTCCCCTTCACCGCCCCCCCCCCAGTTGTCTGCTCTCTGTGTCCGTTCGCTGTGTGTTCTTCTGTGACTGCTTCTATCCTTATCAGCGGCACCAGGAATCTGTGTTTCTTTTTGTTGCGTCATCTTGTTGAGTCATCTTGTTGAGTCAGCTCTCTGTGTGTGTGGTGCCATTCCTGGGCAGGCTGCACTTTCTTTCTCGCTGGGCGGCTCTCCTTACGGGTGCACTCCTTTTGCGTGGGGCTCCCCTACGCGGGGACACCCCGTGTGGCAGGGCACTCCCTGCGCGCATCAGCACTGCTCATGGGCCAGCTCCACACGGTCAAGGAGGCCTGGGGTTTGAACCGCGGACCTCCCATGTGGTAGGTGGACACCCTAACCACTGGGCCAAGTCCGCTCCTCACCCTCATCCTTTTTAAGAGTGAATCTGCAAGGCAAAAACTCCAGAAGAGGGCCTGACCATGGTAGGCTATTCATGGATGGCCTGACAGCATTATTCCAGGCTGCCCCGAATATCTGATCCCCCAGAGGTGGTACAGATCCCAGTGCCAACGCTAACCCACCCAGGTGGCAAGGCTCTGGTGGCAACCTCTCCACTTCACTCATCCATGGCCCTTGTTGGTCAGAAGAGATGCTCGGAGTGGCCGCTGAACCACGTTTTGCTCTTAAAATTAGCAAACCCTGAATGCTTGCTTGGAAGTTATTTCACTCCCTCTCTCTGTAGACAAATGGATTTCTGCATTGGGAAGCAGATTAGTCCTTGCCCAGAGGATCCATAGTCAAATGTTTCCAGGGGAGATTAGGTGACAGAAAGTCCAAAAGGGTAGGAATACTGCCAGTCTCGGATTGCTATCCAAAAGGACGGCTCCATACAGACTCATTCGCAGCCGTGCTCAGGTGAGCCCTGGGTCACTCCAGGAGGCTTGGGCAGCAAGTATGTGGACACCTGGCAAAGGCTGCATTGACTGTGAGATGGGACTGAAGAGAGGGCAAAAGAAGGTGAGTTTACAGACCTCCTGCTGACTTCAGAAACCCCCACCTCTTGCCCCCAGCTCAGCTGCTCAGCGTGGCCCATGGGATCTCCAGACTGGTCTCTAGTGAGGGTATTTGTCACATTCTGATATTAAGTAGACTCCTCCTTCTGCAGAGCACATCTCCATGTCTGCTAGAGGCACACAGACCAACCGACCTGGGGTGGTCAGTCAGCAAACCAGCATCTGTGAGTGGTTTGGGGCTGACTTGGGAACTTCCCACCATCCCGCTCCACTGCTATATGAAACCCCAAGATCACCTTTCCTAAGAAAGACAGGAGCTTCTCCACGACCTTCCAGTCCTAGCTCCTTCCGATATCCCTGTCCCACAGGTGGCCTCTGAGTGACAGCATTCGCATTCCTTCATTTGTCCTGGCACTGGGCTGGCTGCCTAAGAATCACTAGGGAGTCTGTTAAAAATCCAGATTCCTGGACCCCACTCACAACCTTTACCAGGGCGGAGGCTGAGAAATGGAGAACAAGAAACTGCATTTAAATAAGTTCCCCAGGGCTTCTAAACATTGCTAGAAACAGGAATCACTAAAAATTAAAGACTATAAAAACTTCAAAAGTGCATTAAAAAAAATCTCCCTTTCGTGGAAAGGCACATTTGAGTCCTGCCTGACCCTTTTGGTTCCTAACAGCTTTAGAAAAAGCAGTTCCTTTCTTCTTAAAACAAAGCTCCTCTCTGGGTTCTTTCTACACCCTAGATAGGCAAGAATCTCGGTGACCCCAGTAGAATGTGGGCTGCCGATGGCCTTCCTAAACATTCCAGAGTCCCACAGACCACAGCTCCCAGCACACTGCCCATCTGCTAGAGATGCCTTTGGCTGTGAGCCTTTGCCCAGGCTCACCAGACTCCAAAAGGATGGAGAAGGAGTTTTCCTGAGCTATCAAGCAGTCACACTTCTGCAAGATTTAAAGCTTGATGCAAATTGCAGAATAAATCTCTGGAAACTGCTAAATGCCCCATAGCCTGTTAAGGGCAGAAATGTGTCTAAAAAAAACACAACACACAAACAAAGCAGAAATCAGAGTGAAGCCAGAAGGCATGTTGCTAACAACAAGGCTGAATTCCCTAAGGAGAAAGATTCTGCTTGTTGCCAGTGTGGAGGCAGGAAATAATTCATTATCCTTTAACTAAGCTCTTTGTTTACATTATTTCCTTTGCTCCACAGGACTGGCTCAGGGAGAAGGCCTGTTTTTGTTTTTTTTCTTTGTTTGGTTTTGTTTTTTACTTCTCGGCCAGTAGGATGTGGTCCTGCTGAGTCTCAGTCCAGGCAACCCCACGTCCTGTTGGGAGTCACAGCAGAATGAAGGGGGAGGGCAGCAGAGGCAGCGGGCCAACAGGCTCCCACTTCGTCCCGCGCAGGCCGCCTGGCTCAGGGGAAGCTGGTCTGTGTGTTGGGAGGGGGTGCGGGGCACGGCCGTTTTGCTCACAAGCCTGTCTTAGCACATCGACTCGAGAATGGGAGGGTGGGCAAACAAGCGACGATCTTCACGTGGGCTGGCAGATTCCTCTAGCTCGGTCTCACATCTGGACACATTCATAGAGAGGGGGAAAGAGCGAGAGAAGAAGATGATAGAAGTACAAGGCACATGGTGGGTCAAAGTCACGGGGGACGAGAGGGTGGTCCCATCTCGTCAACGTGGTCCTGAAGAGTCAGGCCCATGGATCGCCTGCTCCATCTGTTCCTGCCATGCGGTGCGTGGAGTTTATATGGCTATGAATCCTCAAAAAAGAGTCGGGAGGTCATCAGAGGGCTTGCGTTTATGCACACCTCAGCAGGGTCCCAGAGACAGCCAAAGAAGATACAACTCGAGGTACTGGTTCTCCTGAGGGCTACAGCGACCCACAGGTTCTATGGTCATGGCAGATGGCTCTGGAGTTCAGGGCCATGTCAGTGGGCCCTACTTTAGAGTTTGTGTTCCTAAGTGTGATGGAGTTGGGCTCAGATTGACCTTTCTACACATGCCTCTTCTGTCACTTTTACTGGACCTGTGGTTGGCACTGGGGTTGGTGTATACTCAGAAGATCTGAATCTCTGAACTGTCCATGTGACAGCCAGGCCCTGAGCCGCAACAGACTTGCAACTCCTACCCTCTGGTTTATTGGACTCACCCTGGCCAGCTAACAGGGAGGTGAAGAAGGTCAGCCACCACACCAGGGAGCCAAGAGTGCCTACAACTGCAAGCAGGAGAATTGCATCCATCATCCAGGTGGAATCTAAGCCCCCTCTCGATACAGAGGTGAAGTGGACATAAACATCCCAGGATCCACAGGATGGAGGAATAGAGTATGGATTAGAGTGGACTTACTGATATTCTACTATGGAAATATTGTGATTAGTAATGGTAGAAACTGTGGCATTGATGTGGAGAAAGCGGCCACAGTAGCCGCTGAGGGTAGGGAGAGGGAAGAAGAGATATGATGTGGGGGCATTTTCAGGACTTGGAGTTGTCTTGGATGGTAAATGCAGGGACAGATACTGGACATTTTATGGCCACTGGGTGGACTGGGGGAGAGTGTAAACTACAATGTAAACCATTATCCATGAGGTGCAGCAGTGCTCCAAAATGTGTTCACCAAATGCAATGAATGTCCCACGATGATGAAAGAGTTTGTTGATGTGGGAGGAGTGGGGTGAGGGAGATGGGGAATATATGGGGGCCTCTTATATTTTTTTAATGTAACATTAAAAAACAAATAGAGAGAAAGAAAAGAACAGGCGCTCTGGAGCCGTTTGTGCTGCTGGAGCTCCCGGTACCTGGCCCTTGGCCCCCAAAGCACCCTCAGGAAGCCGGCGAACCGCTCTCAGCTCTTTTAAGTCCAAGAACCCCCTGGTTTAACCTCCACTTTGTCCCCGTCAGGACATTTTGAGGCTTTGGGGTGTGAGGAGCCTTTACCACTTCCTCAGATTGGTTGGCCAAAGCAGGGGGAGAAGGCGCAGAAGCCGGTGCTCCCAGCAGAGCCGATGGTGCCCAGCGCGTTTAACCCCTTCCTTGCCAATCCGCCCTCTCCCTGGCAAGGGATGTGTCCTCAAAGACCAAAGCTCCATCAGTCAGCACGTTCATGGCTCTACGGGCTGGGAGATACCCTCAATGAAGAAAAATGGCCCCTCCGGTAGGATGCAGATCCGCCGGCATACACATCTTTCTGCCTTAAAGTAACAGAAGAAAACTGTTGTTCTTTTGGCTCCAGTAAAAATGAAGCTGTTTTTCTGAAAGCCCCATTTAAAGGGTTCATTATCTCGCAGGCGGCTGACTGTACACTGAGCACCACACTCCATAAAAGCTTCATACGGCTGCCTTTGAAATTAACAGCCACTTCATAGGCTTTTCAAGTTATTCAGGACATTGGCCTGGTGGAGAGGCTGTAAACTTTCTCTACTGGTGATTAGTCAGCAGGACCACAGCCCACCAAAGCCCCCAGAGGGTTCCTAACAAAAAGTTCCTTGTGACCCAAGCACCAATTTTTCTTTCTTGTCTGTTCCTTCTAATTCCACTCAATTACTCCTGAGCAAGCGGTTCTATTCCTGTCAACTCATGTTATTTACTAGGGCCTGTCAAGGGGACTGAAGTGGAGGCTGATACTATGTAGGATGTTTTGAGACTCATTAAAACCTTTTAAAACAATCACGTCTTGTGATATTCACAGCGCTATATGGGATGGCCCTGCCAGGACCATTTGCATGGAGCCAGGGTCACTTTATTTACTTTATTTACTTGCTCTTTAAAATTACAGGTTAGAATGGCTTTTCTTGCTATAAAAATTTTGGACCTGGGGCCTCAGGGCCTGGTGAGAGTCCCTGGAAACTTCTGGGCAAGGATTTGAAAGTAAACGGATTGAGCCTGGGATGTCGGCAGGGAGAACCGAGCTGCCAGGGAGCCCACTTCCTAGAAGGGGAGATTTCCTACCCAAAACAAGCACGAGAACAGTTTTCCTTGATTTCCTTTATTGTGCTGTCCACACACTAACTGAGCCATTCCTAGGACCCAGGCACCAGGCTGGGTTTCCTAAGGGTATAAAGCAGAGGACGGTGTAGTCCTTGCTGCCACTGGACCGACGTTCATTTCATCCTGGGCCCGCTGATGCCAAGTGCAGCTGGAGCTCTGGGCCAGGGAGGGACCCGAAGGACCCCATTCCCATGCCCCAGCTTCCTCTTGCTTCTGTTCTTGGCTTCCAGGTTGAGGCCGGCCATGCCCTCCAGCACCTGGGTGTCTACCAAGGAAGGAGCAGAAGGCAGTTCGGACAGCCCCCAGCCCAGAAGCTGCCTCCCGGGCTCCAGGGAATTCAAAGCCAACGAAGAAACTCTAAGTGGGCTGGGGTGGAAGTAGAGGACTCTTGGTTTCCAAGTTCCAAGAGGGGGCAAAATCCTTTCTTCAAGGACTCTGAGATGCTCTCTGGTTTCAGGGGTTGGTATGTCATTATGCCAAAGCTTAGCAAGTTAAGCCAGCAGGACTGCAGCCTCTTACCGTTTTACACCCACAAGTCAGGACAGACAGCTTAGGTTAAGGTTATCTCTGAAGAGACAAAGAGCCTCCCACCCATAGCCCACATCAATGTCTCAAAGCAACACCCAGGAAAAAACCAAGTCAGCCCAGCGCACTGCACATATCACCCACACACTCCTAGAACACGCTTTCCCCTCAGGAGTATCTCCTCTGTGCTCTTGAGGCATCCCCATCCCACACCTGGGGTGTGAGGGCGAGGGTGGGAGGCTGGAAATTCAGAGCTGCCTCTGCTGCTCCTGGCTCGGCTGGTCAGAGCCACATGCCACTGCAGGGTCACTTCTTGAACTGCATAATGAGGGGGTTGAACTACATCAGTCTTTCCCGTATTATGTTCCTAAGTCTGTAAAATGCAGAGGATTCCCGGTCACCTAAGCTGGGGAAACACAGCTCACTCTATCTCCAGCTCCTCAACTGGCTTTCTACTAGCACGAGTTTAGAAAGTGCTGGAACTGGCTGAAGGCCAGGATTCCTCCTTACTCTGAAAATTCTAGGAGGAAACGGATCGAGAATGGGAATGCAAATGGTTATGCCATTTGCTCGAAGGCAGTGGTTTTCCACCCCATCTGTGTATAATAATCACTGGGGGAGATACATAAAAAGTAATAAAACCCCCCAAGCTTCCCCATGTCTCACCCCGGCGGTTCTGAAACTCCGAGTCTGGGCTGGACCCTGGCATCTGCATTTCCAACAGCTCTGGGGTTAGTTGTGCCTGCTGTGGGTATCGCCGCTGAGAAGTGGGGAGCCAGGTGCTCTCGCAAGGCTGTATAATGCGGGAAGAGCTAAAGCAGAATTTTTAAATGCCCACCTCTCTTCTCCGGACTTTGCCCATTTGTGATGGTGCCTGGCATGTCTTAAGAAGATATTTCACCAGACATCAGCCATTTAAGAGGCAGTGAAACAGAATTTGTTTTATTTTGCTTTCTTTTAAACCTCAGACTGACACTAACCGCATCCCTAAGGCAAACATCTAACAGCTTAATTGATAGGTCAGCCTTCGCCCCTGCCTGGAGACAGCTGAAGGCAATGCCGCTGCCCACCCCATGCCACTGCCTGGAGACAGCTGAAGGCAATGCCGCTGCCCACCCCGTGCCACTGCCTGGAGAGAGCTGAAGGCAATGCTGCTGCCCACCCCATGCCACTGCCTGGAGACAGCTGAAGGCAAAGTGGCTGGCCACCCCATGCCACTGCCTGGAGACAGCTGAAGGCAATGCCACTGCCCACCCCATGCCACTGCCTGGAGAGAGCTGAAGGCAATGCCAGCTGCCCACCCCGTGCCACTGCCTGGAGAGAGCTGAAGGCAATGCCAGCTGCCCACCCCATGCCACTGCCTGGAAACAGCTGAAGGCAAAGTGGCTGCCCACCCCGTGCCACTGCCTGGAGACAGCTGAAGGCAATGCCGCTGCCTACCCCATGCCACTGCCTGGAAACAGCTGAAGGCAAAGTGGCTGCCCACCCCGTGCCATTGCCTGGAGACAGCTGAAGGCAATGCTGGCTGCCCACCCCACAAGGGCTGGTCTCCTGAGAGCCGAAGGGCCTCCGGGGAGGCGGCCTCCTCAGGGTCCGCCGGCCACAAGCAGCGCTGGCCCAGCCTCGTGCTCAGGGGCTCTGAGCTTCATGACAGCCAGACGGGGGAGGAGGACAGTGAAAGCAGGAGGTCAGGGGCAGGGTCAGACCCACTCCCCAGGGCTGGCTTCTCAGGAAGGAGACCGCCACGGGCCCCGCGTCCCGGGGCCTCATGCGCACGCTCCAGCGAGCCCAGCTGCCTGACTGCCGAGCACGCACTGCCTGCTGGCTGGGGGCGTCTGGTCCTGCTCAGGAGGACAAGCACAAAGTGACTGAGGTTCAGGGTGAAGTGCATGCCAGAAAAGAAGTTGTATTTCCTACTACTCCCTCTCATACATGCTGCACTCCAGACTAACTGGATGACTCACTGCTATTTAGATAGTGCAGTTCTCTGTGCATTTGCTCCTGTTTTTCCTTCCCCACCCTGTCTGTTGGACTCCTACACATACTTAAAGGCCTATGTCAAATGCCTGCTCCGCCCATCTCCCCATCAGACGCAATATTATCACTCCCTTTTTGGAACTGCCTAAGTATATTGTTTGTATCTATCATCTGGCATTTTTCTTACACTGTTTTGTTTCTTGTCCGCTTCTAGTAAGCTCCGGCAGGGTGGAGGCTGTCTTATGTCTCCCTCTAGCCCCAGCATGTTTCAACATTGCTGTATGTAGCAGGTACCTCATGACTATTTATATAACGGATGATATTTTCTGTGCTGATGGTAATTGTAAAGCGTCATAGCCCTGGCTAGCTGGCTATGGGCAATCCATGGCACTTTCGCCGTCTCTGTACCATTCTGCTGTCACCAAGCATGTGTCACAGTCTGACACATGACTGGGCCTCCTGAGCAGAGATCTTGGCTGGGGGCTCTTAACTCCTTTGAATTCTGACCTACGTGGGCTGAAAGACTCTCCAGAATACATTGCATTTGGGGTCCTCCTCAAGTAATGATGATAAAAAGTAATTTATTCCACTGAGAACAAAACTTTGGAGTATACATGGCACACGTTTTGCAGCCAGTGGGTAGATTCTCTCATTAATATAGTCCTTTGTCAAAACGCAACAACTTTATTTTCCAATCTAACTATCTAGATTTTGCATGTTTGTAAACCTTACCTCTCTAAGAATGAGTAAGTTTATGAAGAATAAAATCAGTTGTTATTCAAGGGGAGACAGAACACAGGTCTTGGGTCCTGACCCTTCACTCCAGGGCAATGCGCCCTGAGCTGGCTGCTGCGCCTCTCCGAGCTGCAGTTTCCGGATTCATAAAACAAGGGCAACAGTGTTTCCCCTTGTGAGAATTACATGTACAAAACCTGTCCCAAAGTAGGGGCTCTCTGCCCAACCCCTCCCTTCTCTCTTCCTCCTTCCTTCTTCTCATAAACTACACAGATGCTCCCAGATCTCTGCGCTTATGTTTTCAGAACAAAAAATGGAGGGCCTGTGGTTCCAGTGTCCTCACAGGGATCATCGAACAAAATAGTTGAAATAAGGGCTGTCTCAGGACACCCAAGCCATGCAGTCACTGCATCAATACTACTTTTCCATTTGAATGAAATAAAACTAAAAATGACCTCAAAGTAACTCTTGCTAAATATCACTCTTCACACAATCACCAACTCGCCATTTCATTTTGGACCGTGGGGCTAGAGAGGAGGTGAGGGGGCAGAAAGTGCAGCCTGTCTGTCAGGGCCCTGCAGCGGGAGGGGCTTCTCGGGGTTGTCATCCAAGCCCTGCTCACCAACATAGCCAGAGGAGCGGACGTAGGTGCACCTGCCCCTGCCGAGTCCTTGGTCAGACTGTCCCATTTTCCAGGCACACTTCCGTTCCTGTCCTCCCCTGCAGCGTTTGCCGCAGAAGCACTGCGAGAACAGGTATCTGGCAACCAGTAGGCTCTGCTGTCTGGGTATTTAACCAGAGACCCAAATTAAAAAAAATAAAAAAAATGAGTTTACACTGGACCAGTAGCTGGAAATTCCCACTGCTATCTAGTGACGTTGTCTCAATATAGCAGCAGCTGAATTAACCTGAGAGAACCAGGTTGGTGGTCAGAGAGAAAGCCTGGTGATGACCAAATCCCTTTTAAACTGAGTTGCTGTTTTGGTTACTGATGATGAGATGGTTGCTTTGCAGAGATTCAGAATACAGAGAGGCACGTCTTCAAGTCCCTACCAAGGCAAGTAACGGTGAGCTTGGCTCCGCTTCCAAAACCCAATCCAGAAGGCACTCCTCAGGGCTCTGAAATAGCCTGCCTGCGAGCACATCATGAAAAGATGGCCTTTGTTTTAACTGGGCCCTGAAGAATTGGACTTCTGGCGCTCGATCCTTTAAACACATGGTGTTCCGAACATGGCTTTGATGGTCGTTAGCAAAAGTGGATGTAACCCACAGCCACGAACCCAGCTGCTGTGTCTTTGCCGCAGAGTTTGACCTCGTCTTACATATAGACAGGCACATGTCAGCATCTGCTGTGCTGCTGGTTAAACTCGCTGTCTTCCCCCTAGGGACGTTTATGGGCTATGGTAGACGGGATTCTGCCTGAAAAAAGAATAGTTGCTGCGTACACTCCATCCCAATTGACGTTCCCTCTCCTTGACCTACCCTTTGTGGAAAGCCAAGAATGCTAAGTATTTCTTGTAGCTCTGCCCAGGCCTTTACTTTATTTACACTGTCCCCACTCCACCCCCGCCTCCCGCTCCCCGCCCCAGCCCTGCCTCTTTTCCTGTGGCCGCTTGGGCGTTCTTTCCCTCTCTCCTTGTTGGACGGCTGCACTTTCATTCGCAATGGTACACTGAAGGTACTTCAAATAAAGACGAAAGCACATGATGAGGTCTACTGGACAGCAAGCCTTGCTCTGACCTTGATTCTGTGCCCTCTCACATAATGGACTTCCTTAATATGGATGAATTTACCGAAGGTTCTCGGCCATAGATAAAATGATGTTTTTCAGAAAATATAATAAGATAGAGTCTGTGGAATGCAGACAGAATGAAAATGAAGTAGAAGATTGCTGGGGGACATTTTTAAAGAATCTACTGGCCACTCTGTGTTTGTTTCCTTAAGGGCAAAATTAAGCTCTTTGGTCAGGTTTTTTTGTTTTGTTGTTGTTTTGGGTTTATTTTCTAATTCTAGAATCTGCTCTAAACACACTGGGAAGGCAAAGTGGGAATATGGCTTCTCCTGTAGCTATTGCTACATAGTATGAAGGTATTTTCTCCAACAAATCTGTTTTGCCCCAAAATACACCCTCAGGATAATTTCCAGGCAGCATAAACCTGGAGGTGGAGCCTCGGGGAAACTATAAACGCTTCAAGTGCACAGTAATCACAATCTACTAAAGGGAAAACATAGGCCACCCGGGCAGGTTCCTGCTTGCCTGGGGCCCTGGTCATGCCAGCTGACCTGGCCTTGGTAACAGTGCCCCATTTCAAAGTGTCTGGTTGGATAATAAATTATACGGGCACCCTGCCTTTCACCAACCACAGCACTTGGGACATCCATTTCAAACATTTTGTACAAAAATAACTGGCTCTGCAGCCTGTATGGCCTTCGACCTGGCTCTCCAGGTGGAGAGATGGCGTCTCAACACACTGTCAGGTCATCTACAGATCCGAGAGGCCACCGCGCTGCTCCTCCCCCGGAGCAGGTCCTGGGCTTGGCACCAGCTGTGGCTGCACACTGCAAAGGAGAGTTTTTAAACCTTGGACTTGAGAACAAGACACTTGGCTTTAGAAACGAAGGCAATGCAGACCTCAGGGTCTCCTCTTAAATGCTCCCAGATTCTCCCTCTCATCAAGACTCCGCTGACATCTCAGAGAGCACTGATGAACTTGCCAGGGTGGAGAAAAGAAAAACAGTATCACTCAACGCACCTTCGTCAGCAAACATCAAGAATTTCTCAGAGAGTTAGGCCTTGACATTGTTGTTTGCCCCATTGAATGATTTAAATAATTTGGAACTCTATTTTCATGTGTAGGTGGTGGGAGAAATTTTGGAGATAGGTTAGATGGGAGCAGAGAAGAGATTGATTCATGGTTATATCACAGACTCTGGGTTCAAGCCATGTGCTAAATATTTGGATAATGAATACATGAATACCTGAATGGGTGGGGGGAGATTTTTGTCTACCCTTAATAACTATTTTTAGGACATTAGAAAATTTTGCTTATCTTGAACAAAATTTCCTAATAACATTTGTGGTCATTTCCAGGCATTTTTCCTGAAGATAAAGAGTTTGGGTGTGTTTCATTTTACTCCTTGGAAAAAGGTGATTTATAATTATGACGGGCATATACTAAATTAATATTCAAGAAAAAAAAAAACCTGTTCACATTGGGTTATTTTTTATTTTAACTGTGGTTAATTTAAATGGTTGGAGAAGTGAAGTTGTGAAGTTGCAAGATGCCTCTTTAACTCCCAGCTAACCATGGCATTGGCCGACTCATGACAGCCATGGGGTTGGTAATCGAGTCCAGCCTGCCACATCCCACGCTATTGAATTTGGGGTGTTGTGGCACAGAAGAAGGCATGGTTTTTTGTAGTTTTTTTTGTTTTTGTTTTTTATTTATTTTATTCTTTTTATCCCCTCCGCCCTCAGTTGTCTGTTCTCTGTGTCTATTTGCTGCGTGTTCTTCTTTGTCCACTTCTGTTGTTGTCAGCGGCACGGGAGCCTGTGTTTCTTTTTGTTGCATCATCTTGTTGTGTCAGCTCTCCGTGTGTGCAGCACCATTCTTGGACAGGCTGCACTTTCTTTCACACTGGGTGGCTCTCCCTATGGGGCGCACTCCTTGCACATGGGGCTCCCCTATGCAGGGGACACCCCTGCGTGTCATGGCACTCCTTGTGCACATCAGCACTGCGCATGGGCCAGCTCCACACGGGTCAAGGAGGCCTGGGGTTTGAACCACGGACCTTCCATGTAGTAGACGGATGCCCTAACCACTGGGCCAAGTCTGCTTCCCAGGGACATGGTTTTGATTAAACTCAAGTGCCTAAAGAGGAGAATAAAATAGTAAATTCAGTGTCAAACCTATCCACATCCATTTGCATGTACCATCAAATCTAAATAGGGTAAGAGGTAGAGGAATTGAGAGGAAAAAATGCCTGTTGGTTGTAATGCCAGCAGTATCTTTCTTCCTGATGGATAAACAATAGAATATTTAGAACTAGAAAACTTATCAATGGACTTTAAAAGATCTCTGAATTCTGAGTCTACTTTGGAGAGACCATCTTGACAAGAGGGCATGAACTAATCACAGCAAGGAATAAACACAATGAAAAGAGCTGAAATAAAACCCATAAATATGCATCGGTAAGCTAAACAAACTGAAACCCAGTTTTTGGCAATTTACATGAAGTATTTCATTTGATGAACGGTTTTCTTTACTCCATGCTTTATCACTTATTATCTCCTGGTTCAAAGAAGGCCTCCTTGCAGCTGCTGCGGAATCCAAGGCACTCGGCTCTGTTTACAGAGTGAGCTGGTGCTGATGGAGTGCCTCCCCGCAGCTCCTCCCCTTCCTGGTGCTAATGAGCATTCTTGACATTTGGCTTGATGGCAGTGTGTTAGAGGTTTAAATCATACCTTTTGTAAACATATATAGTATTCTGGGTGTGAATTATTGCTCTTTATAAGAAACAAATTAGAAGTGTTTCCAGACTAAAGAGAATGCAGCTTATTTGATCAGTTACAAGTTTCTAAGGTTTTTTGTTTTGTTTTGTTCTTTCTGTTTGCTTCAGAATCCACTAGGTAGTTCCTCTACAATGAGCCTGTTATTGAATTATTCTGTGGTGTTTTTAAAAATAGCTCCTTGATGAAATAATTGGAATGTATTGGAGTTGTTTATCTGTTTATATGGTGTTTTGGCATGTGATGTGTGGTACAGATACCATTTAGTCAGAATACCAGATGGATGTGAAGAATAGTAAAACTAAACAGCTAGAGAATGCTCCTTGCAATAAAGAAACTGGCTTGAACAGTCTTTCCCTTGATACATCAAACACCAGGCTTACATCTCTTTCCAAGACATGTTATATATTCTTGCTAAGTTGGAGATGGAACCTGGTCATTCTAATCAAATTAAATGAAATCTTAAAAGTTAAGGTGAAAATGTATTATTAACTACTTAAAAAATGTAATATGTACAAATATCTGCATGTACAGAATGCTGAGCTGATTTGTTCCTTGACAGACCGCATGTTGTCAAAGTATTCGTAACAACAGTGATAGTGTAATTCAGACCTGAAGCATTTATATCAACAAATGCCCTTCCCAGAATGCCTAGAACTCTAAAACCACAAATCAGGACCTGTATAACCCAATAACAATTTTTATTTGCTCTATGCATTAATAATTGGTCATTTACTAAGTGTTCCCTTATTTATTTCACAAAGGATATGTTTTACCTTTCAAAAAGTAAGACAGATCAAAATCCAAATTTTTATTTACAAGATTCAATACACTATCATGTTCTACTTTAACTTATTTTGAAATAATTTTAAACACAGAAAACTGCAAGAAAGTTCCCTTTTACCCTTCACCCAGCTGTTCCTAATGCTAGCATCTTACGTAACCATGGCACAATGATTACAGTGCTATAATACAATGAACTAATCTGGACATCTTATCCAAATTTCATCAGTTTTCTCACTAATGACCCTTTTCTGGTCTAGGATACAACCCCACATTGCTCCTGTATCCTCTCAACACACCCCTTCCATTTTTAAACACTTCTCTGCTAACTCTCATGCTTTTTAAAAGAATGGTTCAAGGGCTTTTAAAAAAAAGTCTATAAAAATATAAGGCCATAAAGTCAAACACTAAATAAAACTACAAAGAACAATGTAAAAATTATACAAAACCTCACCAACATGATAGAACTACTATTAACATTTGGCAAACATTGTCCCTGACATCTCTTTATGCATACGTACAGTTAAAAGGATATATATATTATATATATGCATATATATTTAGAGAGAGAAAGAGCTCTAGATAGAATTTTGATGAGATGGACTCATAATACACATCCTATCTTTAATTAAAAGTATTAAAGTTAATCTATTTGAAATCAACAGAAGCAAAAGAAACTAAAATATAATTGGCTTTGCTGAATTTCGGGTAAACATTTATTTACAAAAGACATATTATTTCCTAAATTATGTCTCTAAAGACAAGAAAAAAATTATTTTTTAAAAGATTTATTTATTTATTCATTTCTCTCTTCCTTTCTCCACGCCCCCGCCCCCTGCCCCCCGTCCCAGTTGTTCTTCTGTGACTGTTTCTATCCTTATCAGCAGCACCAGGAATCTCTGTTTCTTTTCGTTGAGTCATCTTGTTGTGTCGGCTCTCCATGTGTGCAACACCATTCTTGGGCAGGCTGCATTTTCTTTTGCGCTGGACAGCTCTCCTTACGGGGTGCACTCCTTGCGCGTGGCACGGGGGACACCCCTGCGTGGCACGGCATTCCTTGCCCGCATCAGCACTGCGCATGGGCCAACTCCACACGGGTCAAGGAGGCCTGGGGTTTGAACCACGGACCTCCCATATGGTAGGTGGACACCCTATCCATTGGGCCAAGTCCGCTTCCCAGAAAAAAATTATTAAGATGTGATATTCCTCAGTTAGCTTCTGCTGCATAATAAACCATATCAAAACTTTGTGGCTTGAAACAAACACCATTTATTATAGCTTCCAGGTCTACAGATCTGCAGGGGGCTCTGCTGATACAAGTAAGGCTTGGCTGATGGTGGCTGAATTGCCTTGGCCTCTGTGGTCAGCACGTGGGTCAGCAGGAGCTGGACTAGGATGACCTTACGGACCTGCGTGTAGTCAGTTATCTCTAGGTAGGGGCAATGAGGGTGACTAGGCCATGTGACCATTTGCCCTGCAGCAGGATTGCCCAGGCTTGTTCACAGAGTAGCAGCATGATTTCAAGAGAGAAAATGGAAGCTTGCGGGGCCCTTGAGATTTAGACATAGAACTGACACAATAGTACTTTCAACACATGTTATGGTCAAAGCAAGCCACATGACCAGCCCAGATTCAGGGGGTGGATGCTTGATGAAAGGAGCTACAAAGTCATATGACAAAGAGATGTAGATGTAAAGAGAGAATAATTGTGGCTGTTTTTGTAAAATAAAATTCTATCATAACTGTTACTTTATTTACAGTAGTATTTCAGCTTTTGACAGAACTGCACTGAATCCCTCTTTTAAAAACATGAAGTAACACATTTTCCTACATCCCACTTTTCCATATCAATTGGTATTTTTTTAAAAAATCATATTATTGTCTTTACATTGTCAAAGTTGATCACATTTACATTTTTTTGAACCATAATTTCCTCAGTTATTTAGTCTTTAGATCTAAATTTAAATGCCCCTACCACCAACATACATTGTCTTTTCACATGACTTTTCCATTCTTGACTTTTAAATTTTGATTTAACTATTGGATAGTTAAATTTCATAACTGTGTTCATTTTTTTTTCCTAAGAGGCTCTCATGACTCTTGTATTCTTTGTATTCTTGCCTGCTTTGAAATGACTCCCTATTTCCTTTGTGATTGAAAGGGAAACTGAGTGGGTCACATATTCCTTTACTCAGAATATCACAGACATTGTTGTGCTGAGTAAGATCTGATCAGAACTTTATTTTTCTTGCTTTTTTGCCTCATAATCTGTATTATTCTTATGTGTTGAAGTTGGCTATACAAATAACATTTTTTCATGTTACAGCATTATTCTTTCAATCTGCAAATTTAAGCATTTATTTTGGGATTTTTCCCCTATCATATATTTGTAACATATTTTCTGTTTCACATATTCATTTCTTCTTTGCAAATACCAGTTATGTATTCATTGGATCTTCTTTGCCTGCCACTCATGTCTATCTTTATCAACATCTTCACCTCTGCCTAGCATATCTCCCCAGATAGTTTCAGGATTGAATCATTCATGTCATCCAGTTTTCAGATAAAATGTCATATGTTCAGGGATGCCTTTCCTGGTCACCCAATCTAAAGAAGGCCCTGCCTGTTCACTCTCTGTTATGGCACCCTATTTTACTTTTTTCAGAGGTCTTACTACTACCTAAATTTATTCTGCCTCCCCACCCTAAATTGTAATCTCCATGAGGGTAAAGAATTACCTATCTTAGACACTGATAAATCCCCAACACCTGCAAGCACCCCTGGCATGTAGTAGATGCTCAGCAATTACTTATTGAATGAATGAATGAAAGTCCTGTCTGCTTTAGGTTATGTTTATTCTGATTTTGACTGATTAGAGTATAGCTTTCTTCTCTGCAACATTTTTCATTTACATTTATTTCCTATAATTTCTTCTAGATTCTAGAGAAGTCTTCTTCTGTTTCCTTGGATAATTCCTTTTGTAGTTTTTTTTTTTATTTTTCCTTGTCTTACATTCCTTTCTTCTTTATTTTACATCTCATTTCAAAGTAGGCCTGTGGAGATGGCTCCTTCTCTTATAATTCATCTCATATAGTTTATAAAAAATAATCTGTGGAAGAAGGAGAGTTGAGAGGAGTGATAGTAAGCTCAAACAGTATATTGACTTCTGTAACCCATCACCAAATTTATTATTCTCTTTTAACCTGGAGATATGCATCACCATTCAGTTTTTGGCATTTAAGAGGTGACCTCACTTTCTCTATCCCACTTTACCTCTAGTGGTCTCCACAGCTTAGAAGATAGATGGTATTGACTTCCTTTCCACCTCCTATGTTCCATGGTGTTAAATTAGATTTCTATGGGGGGAATCCTCTTCTACCATGGCCATCTGTAGCCCTGAACTTGCATTATTTGAAGAATTATTGGCTGGTCATTTCAGGGCAGTCTCACTCTTTGGGAAATGTATATCTTGCTCAAGATCTGAGGATGTGTTATCAGCTCTCAGTGTCCTTCCTCATTTTGGTCCCAATTTCACAGCATTTAGCAGATTTGCCACATAAGTTTGTGGTTTAAAAATTGTAGTCATATTTTTGTTTTACAGACAACTATAATATTTCTCTCCAGTTTTTGTTCTTTTTGAGAACTTTGGGTGGATTTTGAGCAAGAGGAAGGGGGGAAAATAATGTCCATGATCATTTGCCAGAAGTGCTTTTGTGTTCTTTTAATTTAATTCTACAACTTTGTTTTACACAGTATACAAGAGTCATAAGTGATGTGTATCCACTAGTCTTAGGATTTAATCTGTATTCTCATAAAGTCTATCTAAATCTTTGTTTTATAACTTTACTTCCCTCACCTCTCTTCTCCATTCCCTTTGCCCTGCCTTTCTCTACCTCCAAATATCTAGAGTTGCATTTTTTCTTCCCAGTATAGTTTCACAAGTCTCTTTTCCTCCTTTTACAGTGATTTTTATTTGTCATCCTTGTGGCAAGAGCTTTCACAATCCTACGCCTCCCTATCTTCTCTAAGTTAAAACTTAAGGCTACCTGGCCTCAAAGAAGTAGTGAATTGATAACAACAACTACCATGATAGTCACAGTCATTATTGCCTCTGTTTATCTAACATTTACTTTATTTGGTAATCCTGCTAAAGGTTGTATATTTATGATCTCATTTAATTTTTCTATTACCCAAAAAACTTAATGTGATTATATGAAGATTAAATGTAGAGATGGGAAAAATGTCTTTCCCCTAAAACTGGTTCCAGAATTGTGCTTGGAAATGCCACTGTTTTTGTTTAAGAAAATACTTTGAAAGCTCTTCTTGGGGTGGATGAGCTCTTATGATATCAGAAAAGAAGCTGGGCCAAAGGCTTAGAAGGAGAAAGTTATTTTACTACTAGAAGGAAAAAGTGAGAGATATGAGAGAGGAGAGAGAAATGGAACAAGAAAATTAGAGGCTGACCCTGAAAAAGAGACAATAAAACTCCTAGCATTGTTCCCTTTGAAGTGTTGGCCCTGCCACTCCTGTACAAGCTAACAGGTCTCACCTTCGCTCTCTCTCCATCCTCAAATCTTCACTTCATCTGCTGTGCTTACAATTCCTTGAACAGAGTGGATTTTCTGGGATTCCTATTAAAGGGTCTGGGTTTCCCATCTCTGTCAATGCCACAAGTATCAAAACTACACATATGGAATCAGGGGCTATGAGGAGAGAACCCGCCAGGAACTGGAAAATCTATAAGGAGGAGGGTTGTGGACTTTTATGGCCACAGGATTGGAGTAGGGTTGTGTTAAGCCAATATCCCCTCTATCTGAAGACAAAAAGAGGTCACAGATCACATCTGGATATTATTGGGTGAGGAAAATAAGGCTCAGAGAAAGTAAACAACCTGCTTAAAGACACTTGGCATATGTAGTGTCTTCTTGATATTGAACAGCATGCTCAGTTCATTTCTGCCTCAAGATATACTATAATGCAATCCAGAATGTTCTTCCCCCAGACTGTTCATTGCCACCTCCTTCTTTTTTTCTTTTTTTTTTAAAGATTTATTTATTTATTTAATTTCCCCCCCTCCCCTGGTTGTCTGTTCTTGGTGTCTATTTGTTGCGTCTTGTTTCTTTGTTTGCTTTTGTTTCTTTGTCCGCTTCTGTTGTCGTCAGCGGCACAGGCAAGGAGTGCGCCCATGAGGAAAGCTGCCCAGCGTGAAAAGAAAGTGCAGCCTGCCCAGGAATGGCGCCGCCCACACTTCCTGTGCCACCTCCTTCTTATCCTTTAACTCTCCACTCAATTCATCTACTCAGAGAAGCTTTCCTCCAACTTTGAGTAAAAATAATGATACCCTTCTAACTCTTGTAATGCTTTGTTTCTCTGGAGCATTGTATTCATTTCTAACAGGTATAATATTACATATTTACTTTTTGGTCTCACTCCTCTAATAGGGTGTAAGCTTCAAGAGGACTAATATTTGGTCTATATATTCACCACTGTATCCATAGTGCCTAGTACAGAGCCTAGCACTTAGAAGGTACTCAATAAAGATTTGATAAGTCAACTCAATTTTGGGGTGTCTCCTCTATGTAGGGCACTCCTCTTATCTTTGTAATAATTTTCAACTGCCCCGATACAAATGAGTCCATGAGATTCTAAGCTAATCATACAGACCACCTGATCATTATGATCAGCATGAACAGAGTGACTTAGGAGAATTTCCAGGGAATATGGTAAAGTGAGCTCCAGGACTCAGTTTTTCCACCAAAACAACTATTAACCAGGCAGGGACTATCTGAAACAATTATTTTGAAACTCAGAGTCCAGAAGAATACACTATTGCATCCTGGGAAGAGCAGCAGGAGGGGGCTGATAAATTCCAGTAAATAACTGTAAATTGCTCTATTTATGTGGTGGGTATCAGCACCCACTCCCCATCCCACAGGGTCAGTCCCTGGCTAACTGCTGGTGACAGAAAGGAATGGAAAAATTCTCTTCCCCAAGAACAGATGGGCATGGCCAATCACTCATCATGATTATTGATTAGCAAATTCAGATTTCTGGGTTCTGGTTCTGAGAACAGTTATTGTTGCCCTGATCAAGGAGGCAGCAGCCATTGTTTCAACCCCCCTCAGACAGGGGCAGAGGTGGTGGAGATTTAAAGATGCAGCACTTTCTCAAGAATATGGGGGACAGTTAGCTGAAGGGCTGCATTTGCTGCATATGCAGGACAAGCCAGAAAAGCTCAGCTTTGGGGCGCTGTCAGAGAAGCTTTTTGTACCTTTCCTGACCCTCTCCACAGGGCACTTTGAAGTTGGTCTGCTCTCCCTTCATGGGTCCCTAGCTCTGTTTTTTTTTTTTTTTTTAAAGATTTATTTATTTATTTAATTTCCCCCCTCTCCCCTGGTTGTCTGTTCTTGGTGTCTATTTGCTGCGTCTTGTTTCTTTGTCTGCTTCTGTTGTCGTCAGCGGCATGGGAAGTGTGGGTGGCGCCATTTCTGGGCAGGCTGCTCTTTCTTTTTCACGCTGGGCGGCTCTCCTCACGGGCGCACTCCTTGCGCGTGGGGGCCACGTGGGGGACACCCTTGCATGGCACTGCACTCCTTGCGCGCATCAGCGCTGCGCCTGGCCAGCTCCACACGGGTCAAGGAGGCCCGGGGTTTGAACCGCGGACCTCCCATATGGTAGACGGACGCCCTAACCACTGGGCCAAAGTCCGTTTTCCTAGCTCTGTTTTGACTGGGAAAGACTGACTTGGGAAAATCTTCCCTGGGGCAGCCCACTGTCCAGAATTTGCCCTCCAGGCCAAGTCAGTGAAAGACTATAAAATAACAAAATAAACATGAAGAAAAATATGGCTTGTCATATACTGATTACATTATCAAATGCAAGGGACAAGGAGAGAGTTCTGAAAGCTGCAACAAACAAGCAGCGTGATATAAACAAGAGAGTCCCAATGAGATTGAGTGCCAATTTCTCATCAGAAACAATGAGGGTGAGAATCAGTGGTTTGTAATACTTAAAGTGCTAAAGGAAAACAACTGCCAGCCCAAAATTTTATATCTGGTGAAACTATCTTTCAAAAATGAGGGAGAGATTAAGACATTCTCAGATAACAAAAGCTAAGCAAGTTCATAACCAGTAGATCTTTCCTACAAGCAACGCTAAAGGGAGTTCTTCAGACTGAAAGGAAAGAACACTAGACTGTGGTTCAAAGCAGCATAAAGAAATAAAGACCTAGGGAAACGGACTTGGCCCAGTGGCTAGGGCATCCGTCTACCACATGGGAGGTCCGCGGTTCAAACCTGGGCCTCCTTGACCCGTGTGGAGCTGCCCCTTGCAGTGCTGATGCGCGCAAGGAGTGCCGTACCATGCAGGGGTGTCCCCCACGTAGGGGAGCCCCACGCACAAGGAGTGCGCCCCATAAGGAGAGCCGCCCAGCGTGAAAGAAAGTGCAGCCTGCCCAGGAATGGCGCCGCCCACACTTCCCGTGCCGCTGACGACAACAGAAGCAGACAAAGAAACAAGACGCAGCAAATAGACACAGAGAACAGACAACCGGGGAAGGGGGGGGGGTGGAATTAAATAAATCTTTAAAAAAAAAAAAGAAATAAAGACCTGTGATAAAGGTAACCATTTGAGTAATTATAAATGCCAGTATTATTGTATTGTATGGATTGGTATATAACTCCACTTCTTACTTCTTACAGGTGCTAAAATGCAAATGCATAAAAAGTAATGATAAATCTAGGTTCTGGGACATGCAATGTACAAAGATATAAATGGTAATAAGTACCAAAAAATGGTTGGGGGACAAAGAGGTATAGGAAAAGTATATGTGCATGCCATTGAAGTTAAGATGGTATCAAACTAAATATAACTGTTATATATATGGGATGTTAAATTTTAACCCCACAGTAACCACAAGGAATGAATTAAACTAGAAATCAATAACAGAGGAAGAAAGGTAAAGGTCACAGATATGTGGAAACTGAACAACATGCTCTTAAATAAACTCCTTAAAGAAGAAATCAGAAGCAAACTTAGGAAATATCTTGAAGTGAATGAAAATGAAAATACAATGTACCAAAACTTATGATATGCAGCAAAGGCAGTACTGAGAGGTAAATTTATAGGTCTAAATGCTTACATTAAAAATGAAGAATGAGTTTAAATCAGAGACCTAACTTAAAGCTGGAAGAATTAGAAAAAGAAGAGCAAATAAATCCAAAATAAAGTGAAGGAATGAAATAACAGATTAGAATGGAGATAATTGAAATAGAAAACAAAAATAGAATCAACAAAACCAAAATTGGTTCTGTGAAAATATCAATAAAATCAACAAATCTTTTGCTAGAATGGCAAAGGAAAAAGGAGAGATGACACAAATTAAAAATCAGAAATGAAAAGAGGGACATTATATTAATGCTACTGAAATGAAAAGACTATGAGAGGATACCATGAACAACTGTATGTCAATAAACTAGATAACCTAGATGAAATACACAAATTCTTAGAAATACACAAATGACCTACATTGACTCAAACAGAAATAGAAGATCTCAACTAACCAATTACTAGTAAGAAGATTGAATCAGTAATCAAAAATCCCCCAACAAAGTAAAGCCCAGGACCAGATGACTTTACGGGAGAATTCTACCAAACATTCCAAGAAGACTTAACTCCAGCACTGCTCAAACTCTCCCAAAACACTAAAGAGGAGGGAACATTCCCTAACTCATTCAATGAGACCAAAATCACACTCATACCAAAGCCAAATAAAGATACCACAAGAAAAGAAAACTTTTCTTATGAATATAGATGCAAAAATGCTCCACAAAAGACTAGCAAACTGAGTCCAACAACATATGAAAAGAATTATACACCATGATAAAGTAGAATTTATCCCTGGAATACAAGGTTGGTTCAACATAAGAAAATCAATTAATGTAATACATCATGTTAACAGGATGAAAGGAAAAAATACATGATCTCAGTTGATGCAGAAAAGTATTTGACAAAATAAAGCACCCTTTCTTGATAAAAATACTTAGACCCTAGGAATAGAAGGAAACTTCCTCAACATGATAAAAGAATATATATGAAAGGCCCACAGCTAACATCCTACTTTATGGTGAAAGACTAAATGCTTTCCCTCTAAGATCAGGTACAAGTCAAGGATGCCCACTGTTAGGATCATCATTCAACATTGTACTAGGGGAGCAGATGTGGCTCAAGTGGTTGAGTGCCTGCTTCCCACATGGGAGGTCCCGGGTTCATTTCCTGATGCCTCCTAAAAACAAAACAAAACAATAAGCAAACAAATGAAAAAACCAATTCAGGGAAACCAATGTGGCTTAGTGGTTGAGTACTAGCTTCTCACATACAAGTTACTGAGTTCAATCCCTGGGCCTAGTACCTCAAAAAAAAAAGTGTACTGGAAGTTTCTGCCGAAGTAATTAGGCAAGAAAAAGAAATAAAATGTACAAAAAAAAAAAAAAAACAGTACTGTTTCTATACATAATCAATGAACACTCAAAAGAAGAAATCTAGAAAAAAATTCTACTCAATAGCAACTAAAAGAATCAAATACCTAGGAATAAATATAACCAAGGATGTAAAGGACTTATATCCAGAAAACTACAAAACATTGCTAAAAGAAGTTAAAGACGTAAATAAATGAAGGATAGTCCCTGGACTATTAAGACATCAATACTATCCAAAGCAATTTATTAATTCAATTCAATGTAATCCCAATCAAAATTCCAACAACCTTCTTTGCAGAAATGGAAAAGCTAATCATCAAATTTATATGGAAGGATAAGTGGCCCTGAATAGCTAAAGCCATCTTGAAAAAAAGCATGAAGGTGGAGCATTCACACTTCCCAATCTTAAAACTTACTACAAAACCACAGAAATCAAAACAGCAGGATACTGGCACAAGGACAGACATATAGACCAATGGAATAGAATTAAGAGCTCAGAAATCAACCCTCACATATATGGCCAAATGATTTTTGACAAGGTGACAAAGACCACTCAATTGGGAAAGAATAGTCTCTTTTACAAACGGTGCTAGGAAAACTAGATCTCCATTGGGGGAAAAAAAAAAAGGAGACCCCTTAGGACCCTTACCTCACACCATATACAAAATCAACTCAAAATAGATTTAAAAAAACCTAAATATAAGACATAGAACTATCAAACTTCTAGAAGAAAATGTAGGGAAGCATCCTCTGGACCTTGTGTTAGGCAATGGTTTCTTAGAGTTTATGCCCAAAGGGAGGGAGGGAGGAAGAGAAAAAACAGATAAATTGGACCTCATCAAAATTTAAAATTTTTGTTTCTCAAAGGACTTTATAATAAAAGTAAAAAGACAACCTATACAATGGGAGAATATTTGGAAAGCAAATATCAAAAAGTTTAATATATGGTATATATGAAGAAATCCCTTAACACCCAAAAGACAAACAACCCAATTTAAAAGGGAGCAAAAGACTTAAACAGATGTCTTTTCAAAGAAGATACACAAATGGCCAGAAAGCACATGAAAAGATGCTCAACATCATTAGCCATCAGGAAAATGCAAACCAAAACCATAAGATAACATTTCACATCCATTGAAATGGAATTTTTTAAAAATGGAAAATGACACTTATTGGAGAGGATGCAGAGAAAGAGGAACAATGGTTTGTTGTTGGCGGCAATATAAAATACTGCAGCCACTGTGGAAGACAGTTTGGTGGTTCCTCAGAAAGCTAAGTATAGAATTACCATATGACCCAGCAATCCCACTACTAGGTTTACACCCAAAAGAATTGACAGCAGGAACTCAAACAGATATTTGCACTCCAATGTTCATAGTGGCATTAGTCACAATTGCCAAAAGGTAGAAGCAACTAAAGTGTCCATGAATTGATGAATATATAAATAAAATGTGGTAAACATAATGGACTATTGTTCAGCCATAAGAAAGGAATGAAGTCCTGATACATGTGATAACAAGGATGAACCTTGAAGGCATTATTATGTTGAGTGAAATAAGCCAGATAAAAAAGGACAAGTATTGTATGATTTCAATGAATTGAAAAAATTTGAATAAGCAAACTCCTAGAGTCAGAATCTAGAATCTAGGTTACCAGAGGATGGGTTAAGGATAGGGAATAGGAAGTTAAGCCTTAAAATGTACAGGGTTCCTATTTAGAATGATGGAAATGTTTTGGCAATGGATGATGGTGATGGTAGCACAACATTGTGAATGAAATTAGTAACACTGAAATCTATATCTGAACATGATTAAAAGGAGAAATGTTAGATTTTATTTATATGATAATGGAATAATTTTTTTCTTTTAGGAGGTACCAGATATTGAACCCAGGATTTCGTACATGGGAAACAGGCACTCAACCACTGAGCTATACGCACTCCCCAATTAGAGTTGGGTTTTTTGTCAATTTGTTTGTTTTTAGGAGGTACTGGGGATTGAACCCAGGACCTCTACATGGGAAGCAGACTCTCAACCACTTGAGCTACACCAGCTCCCCTGGGATAAATTTTTTTTAAAAGAATTGAATGGCCTATTTTCTTCGGAACAGAGTCAAATTATGCATTTAACCTGTTCTTACAAATAACTGCATGTACTTATTGTCTTACTTCCATAACAACTTCAAGACACTCTGGTTAGGAGACATGGCTACTTCAGGCAGGTACTGGTCATCTCTGAAATGGTCTCTGCCCCTGCAGCAGTGACGGGAGCTGCTGAACTCACCTGATAGCTCACACATCAAGGCTAGGAGGCCAGTGGCTCTGAGTGTGGAGTAGAAAGAAGCACATAAGAGCAGGGTTCTTGTCTCCAGATTGGGTTGAAATCTGGACCTGGGTAATAGTAGTACCTCCCTCATAGGGCAGTCATTATCAAGACCATGGGCAGAGCAGTATAGCAAGGGCAGAAGACCTATGTAGAATACCAGGTGAGCAGACCAGGTAAATTTAAATCAAGGAATATTTCTTGGAAGAGGGAACTTCTTGACCAGAGTTTTAAAATTAAATCAAAGCATGAACTGATGAAGAAGATGGGGGTCTTCATGGCCGAAGAAAGAATTCAGATTGGGATCTGAAGGCCCTGATGGATCCATTCCTCAGTTGGGGTGAAATATGGGAAAGATGAGAGGCAAAGTCAGATGTCACAGGTTCCTGACTGCACAATGTCCAGTCATTAGCTGGGTGAACTCAGACCAGTTTTCCTATCCCTGAATCTATTTCCTCATCTTTTCATTGTGATGCAGTAATCCCAAACTATAGAGTTGTATGAAGTCTAAATGATCGCACAAATTATATTTGCAAAAACATTTACAGAATGTGAAGAACTTTCCTATGTGCATTGCTGTTGTGTGCTTGGGTAATGTGGTGGTAGAACAAAAGAAAAAACTCCGGAGTTGGGTTAGAAAGACCTGGGGTTTTATCCTGTGCTGTTACCTACTAACTTTGTAGCTTTGGGTGGATTGCTTATTGTTCCTGAACCTTACACTATGTAAAGGGGGATACTTGTGAGGATTAGTCACATTATACCTAAAGAGCCTAGCTGAGTGCCCAGTATATCATCCCAATCATCATCATCATCATGGCAAACATTAGTTTGAGCACGCGCCATCTCCCAGGTGCTATTCTTAGCAATCAGTATGTATTTATGTAGGTGTTGTTAATCCAAAGCCGAGAATGGGTAAATAGTCTGCCCAAAGTCCTACAGGAAGAAGTGCTGAAGCCAGGATTAGAACCCAGGCCGGGGAGTTCAGCACACAGGGGCAGTTATTAAGAGTATAAATCCTCCACCAAAACTGGACAATTCTTTGGTGAGTTCTTTTGGGAAATAAGACTGTTGGAAGAATTCATGTTTCCCAAGGAATTTGAGAGTGGAAAAGAGAAATCCCTTAAAAGGATCTTAAGGTCCTTCTCATCTCCTCTTTTTAAAGAAATGGATGCTACGTCCAGCAAGAAAGATCTGCCGTGGCCTTCTCCCAACCACATGTGAAGTCATAAATCCAGCCCTTTGGCTTAAACATTATGCAACTTCCTCTGGAGGAATCATATGCCTGTTTCTAAATTCTTCATGCTTGCCCTCTGGTCCAAGGGTCAGCCACCAGTAGACAGGTTATCGGCAGTCTTTGCAAAAGACATCTCCGTTCTTCTTGTAACATTAGAAGGGCGTCAAAAAAGAAAAGAAATGCTTTATCCCATTCCATATTTTCTCTCTTAGATTTTTCTCACTTGTGTAAAATATCACTGGCGATGCTAGATATACAAATAAAGTAAGCTTCAGACCCCTTATCCAGGAATTCCACCCACACCAACTCTGAGCAGCTGCGATAAAAACGTGTGCGTCTTTGCTAACCTTGAGACTGTGCAGTATTCTTTAAACTTCCATTTGTCTTATGGAGATTATTATGCAGCTATCTGTGGAATAGATCATTAAAATGGTAAGAATTCTTACCATGAACTAAGAATTCTTAGGAAGAATGTGGCCATAAAAATATAGTCACACTGCTGGAAAAAAAAAAAAAAAGCAACAACAATGACAACAAAAACAAAATCGTAAATTAAAGCAATAAAACATATCTACTGGGAATGACTGGGACAGAAATGAAGGGTCCTTTCCACATACCTAACTGAAATGTTCTGTTAAGTTGCTGTCACAAGTTTAAGAAATCATGTTTACAGCAGATATAAATTAAATTAACTGTGAGTCCATAAAGCAGAGCAGCTGTCCTCCCTCTCCACTGACAACAGAACCAGAAAACCAGGCTGCTCAGAGGGGAGGAAGACTTTCTTCTCGGCAGAGAGCCCTACAAAATGCTGAAAGGGAATATAGGGAGAGGTAGGAGTGCCACGGAGTCACCTCATCCAATTCACATTTTAAAATATGCTGCCTCAAGGAAGGGCACAGATCAAATGAATTTGCCGCACGTCTTTGTCCTTCACTGAGACTTTATAATAACCCTCTGTTTCTCTGTACATTTACCTATCCCACCCCCCCAGATAAATGGAGCAACAAGAATACAACTGCACTAAAACCATTGTAAAAACTAATTAGCAACTGTTAATCCAAAGGGAAAACGAGCATCCATTCCTGTTTCCAGGAGCTTTGCTTAAGACCAAATAATTGAGTGAATCAAGGGATCTTTGACCTCACCCATCCTCAAACCCCTGATTTTGGTCTTATTAGCAACTTTTAAGAGGCTGCACTAGCAGGCACAGGTCAGGCGTGGTTTGCCCTCTGTGGTGCTGGTCTTGGTTTCCTTAAAGCATTGCATTCTGGGGGGTAACCCTGCTTGCATGCCTTGTCCACCAAACAGGCACCATCACCCACCACCACCCCAGCCCCCAGGGATCTGGAAGCAGGTGACGAGGAGGAAAACGATGTGATATTTAGAAATAAAGGGGCAATTCATAGGTGTTCTATAAACCATATTGAGTTCTGCTTATCTAATTAGGTTTGATTCATAAGAATATATTAATCTTTTTTGTTGTGGGGGGGGGTTGTCAATTCAAACATACCATATTGGACAACATTCCAGAAATAATTATTCCTTAAGTTACAAAAGCATCTTCACTTAAGAAGTTGTCAGGAGGGATATAATTTTTGTTTTCATTTTGGTTTGCTTGGTTGGTTGGTTGGGTTTATAGTTTAATGCTTTTAATATAATGCTTTTTAAATTGTGTGTGTATGTGCATGCACATTTCAAATACCAAGATGATATTTAAAACACATAAAACTTACACACACACACAACTTCATCCTGAGCATAAATTAATAATTGCTAAAAATACAAGAACTAACCCTTGTTGAGCACTTACTATGAAACAGACAATTTGCTATTGTGCTAAGTATTTTATGTGTACTATCTCAATTAATCCTACAACAAAGTGATGTGAGTACTATTACTATCTAATTTTATGGTCAGGAAACTAAAGCTCAGAAAGGTTGACTAATTTGCCCAAGATTGCACAGCCCATAATGGCAGAGCCCTGACTCAAACTAGCAGTGGGGCTGCAGAGCCCAAGCCTAAATTCCAAGTCCTCTAGAGCCCTGTTTTATATGAGATATAAATAGTGGGGCATGTTTTCTAAATCCGTAATCATAAACAGATCAATTTGTGCATGAAATAAATAAGTCTATAATGCTTTGATATTTTAAGAGAACAGTTTGTGAGCAATTGTTCTAGAATTTGATGAAGCCTCTCATCTAGCACTGATTTTAAAGTAGCGGTGGTGGTAATAATCCCTTCTCCTCAAATACTTCCCTCTTTTTAAGATTTATTTTTAATTTATTTCTCTCCCCTTCCCCCACCCCCCAGTTGTCTGCTCTCTGTGTCCATTCGCTGTGTGTTCTTCTGTGACCGCTTCTATTCTTATCAGCAGCACCGGGAATCTGTGTTTCTTTTTGTTGCGTCATCTTGCTGTGTCAGCTCTCTGCGTGTGCGGCACCATTCCTGGGCAGACTGCACTTTCTTTTGCGCTGGGTGGCTCTCCTTACGGGGCACACTCCTTGCATGTGGGGCTCCCCTACGTGGGGGACATCCCTGCATGGCAGGGCATTCCTTGCACACATCAGCACTGCGCATGGGCCAGCTCCACACGGTTCAAGGAGGCCCGGGGTTTGAACTACGGACCTCCTATGTGGTAGGCGGACGCCCCATCCATTGGGCCAAGTCCACTTCCCTACTCCCCTCTTTTGATCTTAACTAGTCAGTGCGGTAGGTCAGGAAGGTACCAACCTCCTTATTTTATAGTTGAGAGAATTTAGACTTAGAGAAGTGAAGAATGGGAAAAGCAGTGAGTTGGAACCACACTCAAGTCTCCTGACTCCGGCTTCTGTGCTCCGTCGCTAAGCTGCCAAGATGAGAAAGGGTATGAAGAACCAGGAGGCTTCATTCCCTTTGGCACACAGAAAGCTCTGCCTCTCCTTTCTCTTTCTCAGCTCTCACTTTCCCCTCTGTGTTTCCTTCTACACCTCTGTAAGTTCAGATAACCCTTAAGCTGGCTTTGCTTGTTCTGCAGGTCATGCCAATACCACATTATCCTAGATCCAGAATGGCCCATGGCCATTTCTGCAGACTGCAGCAGACTTCACAAAACTTTCTGGGAGATGAGTAGCCTCCATAACCGTACATAGCTCAGGAATGGTGAGTACACAGATCCCTTATCTACCCAATTCTAGAACCAAAGACCTTTATTCTTGGGAATTTTTATCAGTGAAGCAATTCCTGCCCCAACATACTACATACTAGAATTAGGCCACTCTTCCAAATCTTTTTTTTTTTTAAGAATTATTTATTTATTTATTTCTCTCCCCAGTTGTCCGTTCTCTGTGTCTATTTGCTGTGTTTTCTTTTGTCCGCTTCTGTTGTTGACAGCGGCATGGGAATCTGTGTTTCTTTTTGTTGCGTCATCTTGTTGTGTCAGCTCTCCATGTGGGCGGCACCATTCTTGGGCAGGCTGCACTTTCTTTCACAGTGGGTGGCTCTCCTCAGTACATTAGAGGAGCTGGACCTAATAGACATGTACAGATCATTACACCTGAATACAGCAGGATATACATTTTTCTCAAGGGCATATGGATCATTCTCCAAGATAGACCATATGCTAGGCCACAAAGAAAGGCTCAATGAATTCAGAAAGATTGAAATCATACAAAGTAATATCTCTGACCACAGTGGAGTGAAGCTGGAAATCTGCAAGGGCCAGAGGCCCAGACTTCACACAAGATATGGAAATTAAACAGCACACTCTTAGAAAACAGTGGGTCAAAGAGGAAATCTCAAAAGAAATTAATAACTACCTTGAAACTAATGAAAATGATAACACAACATACCAAAACTTATGGGACGCAGCAAAAGCAATACTGAGAGGGAAATTTATAGTCATAAATTCATACATCAAAAAAGAAGAAAGAGCTAAAATTGAAGAACTAACTGCACATTTGGAGGAATTAGTAAAAAGACAACAAAGTAACCCCACAAGAAGAAGAAAGAATGAAATAACAAAGATAAGAGCAGAACTAAATGAAATAGAAAATAAGAAAGCACTTGAAAAGCTAAACAAAACCAAGAGCTGGTTCTTTGAGAAGATCAATAAAATTGACAAACCCTTAGCTAGACTAACAAAGAAAAAAAGAGAGAAGATGCAAGTACACAAACTAAGAAATGAGAAAGGAGATATCACCACTGACCCACAGAAATAAAGACTATCATAAAAGGATACTTTGAAAAACTATATTCCAACAAAAATGACAATTCAGAGGAAATAGACAAATTCCTAGAAACACATAAGCAGCCTATATTGACAAAAGAAGAAATTGACGATCTTAACAAACCAATAACAAGTAAAGAGATAAAATCAGTCATTAAAAACCTCCCAACTAAGAAGAGCCCAGGGCCAGACGGCTTCACAGGTGAATTCTACAAAACATTCTGGAGAGAACTAACACCAATCTTGCTGAAACTCTTCCAAAACATCGAAACAGAAGGTTTCTATGATACCAACATTACCCTAGTACCAAAGCCAAACAAAGACACCACAAGAAAGGAAAATTACAGACCAATTTCTCTAATGAACCTAGATGCAAAAATCCTCAACAAAATACTTGCTAACCATATTCAACAACACATTAAACAAATTATACACCATGACCAAGCAGGATTCATTCCAGGTATGCAAGGGTGGTTAAACATAAGAAAATCAATCAATGTAATACACCATATAAACAGATTGAAGGAAAAAAATCACATGATTATATCTATAGATGCTAGAAAAAGTATTTGACAAAATATAACACCCTTTCTTGATAAAAACACTGTAAAAGATTGGAATACAAGGAAATTTTCTGAACATGATAAAGAGTATATATGAAAAACCCACAGCCAACATTGTTTACAATGGTGAAATCCTAAAATCTTTCCCTCTAAGATCAGGAACAAGACAAGGATGCCCACTCTCACCTCTTCTATTTAACATCGTCTTAGAAGTACTTGCTTGAGCACTGAGGCAAGAACCAGATATAAAAGGCATTCAAATTGGAAAGGAAGAAGTCAAAATTTCATT
The DNA here is from genome assembly GCF_030445035.2 of Dasypus novemcinctus. Taxonomy (NCBI): domain Eukaryota; kingdom Metazoa; phylum Chordata; class Mammalia; order Cingulata; family Dasypodidae; genus Dasypus; species Dasypus novemcinctus. Next base: position 25,382,002 of record NC_080689.1, on the reverse strand, counting down.
ATTTGCAGATGACATGATCCTATACATAGAAAACCCTGAGAGGTCTACAACAAGCTTCTAGAACTCATAAATGAGTTTAGTGAAGTTGCAGGTTATAAGATCGATGCGCAAAAATCAGTAGCATTTCTGTACACCAATAATGAGCAAGCTCAGGAGGAAATCAAGAAACAAATACCATTTACAATAGTAAATTAAAAAATCAAATACCTAGGAATAAATTTAACTAAAGATGTAAAGAGCTTATACACAGAGAACTATACACACTGTTCAAGAAAATCAAAGAAGACCTAAATAAATGGAAGAATATTCCCTGTTCATGGATAAGAAGACTAAATATTATTAAGATGTCTATCCTACCAAAACTGATCTACACATTCACTGCAATCCCAATAAAAATCAACACAGCATTCTTTAAGGAACTAGAAAAACTAGCTATGAAATTTATTTGGAAAGGAAAGAGGCCCCAAATAGCCAAAAACATATTGAAAAATAAAAATGAAATTGGAGGAATCACACTACCAGACTTCAAAACATACTACAAAGCTACAGTAGTGAAAATAGCATGGTATTGGCACAAGGAGAGACACACAGACCAATGGAACCGAATTGAGAGTTCCGATATAGATCTTCATATATATACTCATATAATATTCGATAAAGCCACCAAACCCTCTCAACTGAGAGAGAATGGCCTATTCAACAAATGGTGCCTGGAGAACTGGATATCCATATGGAAAAGAATGAAAGAGGATTACCAACTCACACCTTATACAAAAATCAACTCAAGATGGATCAAAGACCTAAATGTAAGAGCCAAGACCATAAAGACTTTGGAAAGCAGCGTAGGGAAGCTTCTACAGGACCTTGTAATAGGAAATAGCTTCATGAACTTCACACCAAAAGCACAAGCAGCAAAAGAACAAATAGATAAGTGGGACTTCCTCAAAATTAAAGCCTTCTGCACCTCAAAGGAGTTTGTCAAGAAAGTGAAAAGAGAGCCTACACAATGGGAGAAAATATTTGGTAACCATATATCTGATAGGAGACTTATAATCTGCATATATAAAGAACTCCTATATCTTGAAAATAAAAGGACAAACCATTAAAAAATGGGAAAAAGATTTAAACAGACACTTCTCCAAAGAAGAAATACAAATGAAAAAATGCTCCAAATCTCTAGCTATTAGGGAAATGCAAATCAAAACTACAATGATATTCTATCTTACTCCCATAAGATTGGCAGCTATGAAAAACAACAGAAGACTACAAATGCTGGAGAGGATGTGGAGGAATGGAAACACTCATCCACTGCTGGTGGGAATGCAGAAGGATCCAGCCATTCTGGAGGACAGTTTGGTGGTTTCTCAAAAAACTCGCTATAGATTTGCCATATGACCCAGCAATTCCATTGTTGGGTATATACCCAGTAGAACTGAAAACAAGGACACAAACTGACAGATGCACACCAATGTTCATAGCAGCATTGTTCACTATCGCCAGAAGTTGGAATCAACCCAAATGCCCATCAACAGATGAATGGATAAATAGAATGTGCTATATACATACAATGGAAAACTACTCAGCTTTAAGAATGAATATACTACAAGCACACGTGATAACATGGATGAATCTTGAGAACCTTATGTTGAGTGAAGCAACCCAGGCATTGAAGGACAAATACTACATGATCTCAATGATATGAAATAAGTAAACCAAGCTGCCTCAGAGAGCTAGAGACTGGATGATAGGCTTAAAGGAAATTGGGGGGTAGAGGAAGGATGTAAGCTGACACCTACATGGATGAAATCTATGATAAGTTGGAGGTAAGTATTTGTACAAGGAAGGGATAAAATGGGGGAATAGGGTTACCTTTGGGTGGGGCTTTGTGGGCTTGAGGGGGGCTAGGGATGGGAGGATGGGTAATATTGCCCAAGAAGTTGGGGGGAGGGTGGGGCAACATACGAACATAAGAGATTGTCAGGTATTTGGCTGAGAATATAATGCTGAGAAAACTTTTCAAAAATATAATAAGGAAGATTACCTTATGTTTAAGATGCTTAAAGGGGTTAATCCGACGCAGAACAGGCTCCTAGGGAGTATGTGAGTGCTCATTTTGCCATAGTGGGTTATATCATTGGCTAGAGACCCATATAATGAGAGTGAAGGTATACCCACATCCTGGGGAGGACCGATGTTCTCAAATAGAGGGAATTGTATCTCTCGAGAGAAATAATAGCTCCCAATGCATTAGGGCAGTTGTGCATGTCAAGCCCTCAACACTGTTGCAAGTATCCCTGAACATGGCCCTTCAAGCAATTAAGATTGACTGTCACTGTGGGCCCTAAGGGGAGAGGGAAAGAGGTATTGAATAGATGGAATCAATGTAACTGTGTGGGCAATAGACGGGTTCCACCAGATTATGCAAGGATGGATATAAGACATGTTAAATTACACCAAAATATATAAGGGCTGATAGGCTAAAATGTAAATCATAATGTAAAATATAAGATAACTAAAAATTTAGAAAATTGTATAGTCTAAAATATAAACTACAATGTAAACCCAAATGTTACCATGTTTGAAAGCTATTGTCTCAATATCTGTACATCAGTTTCAGTAAATATAGTATGAATATGTAAAAAGATTATTGCTGTGAAAGGGAAAAGGGTTTTATGTTGGATATGTGGGAGTACTGTATATTGTATATATGAATTACTGTGATCCAAAACTTTTGTGAAGATAAGCTTTATAATTAGGAAAAGAAAAAGAAAAAGAAAGGACATAGACACTGAGGAAAAGACAGAAGAAGTTGCCTTGCCAATTTGCATACAAGGTAATACTTAGTGCAGTGATGGAAGGCAAAACATCAAAAACAAAGCTTTTGCATTTGTTGATTTTTTGATATCCCAATTTATTTTTACCTTAATTTTTCTAAATTAATATGTATTCTATATCTAACCTTTAAACTCATCACTGTATTCCATTTTACTATTAATGGAACCTGGCAATATATTGGGCTTCATTTTTTAAAAAGTTTTGTATCACAGAGAGGTTCAACAATGGCAGGGGAGGAATACTGGTGTGGGATGTTCTTGACAGGGGACACAGGGTTGGCAGGGAGTTCTCTAGGGCATATATCCAGGGTACATAAAAATGTTTTGGATATTTTCATAGTGATTACAATTAAAAACAACAACTGAGGGAGGGCTGAGTTCCTAGCCAGGGGAGCTCTATCACAGTCCCTAAAGGAACAGCAACAATCCCCCAAGTGCAATGGCAAAGACCAAAAAAGAAGGAAGACCCAACAATGAGCCCTTGATACTAATGACTATGTTTATAAGCCTGTGCACCTGAAATAAGAACAAGGCCTAGAGCTGCAGGGTGCCTAAGAGTTACCCCCTGAGAGCCTCCATGTTACTCAAATGTGGCCAGTCTCGAAGCCAAACTCAGCATGTAAATGTGATGCCTTCCCCCCCAGCATGGGCCATGACTCCGGGGGATGAGCCTCCCTGGCGCTGAGGGATTACTACCAAGTACCAGCTGATGATGTAACTAGAAAATGACCTTGAATAAAAGGGTCAACTCAGACCAGCAGAATATCTCAGTCTACATATAATACCAGGAGTTAAAAATGCTTTTTGACCTGAATAAAAGGAGGAAATAGAAAAGACAAATGAGTTTATGTGGCTATGAGTCTCTAAAAAGAGCCAGGAGGTTATGACAGGGGTTGCCCTTTTGCTAACCTGAGCAGAGTCCCAGAGACAGATAAAGTAGTTACAACCCCAGGTATTGGTTCTTCTGAGGGCTACAGAGACCCACAGGTTCTATGGTCATGGCAGATGGAGTTCAGTGCCATGTCAGTTGGCCCTTCTTTGGAGTTGGTGTTTCTGTGTGATGGAGCTGGACTCAGATGTGATCTTTGTCCACAAGCCTTTAGTTGGTACTGGGGTTTAATGTATACCCAGGGGACCTGAATCTCTGGACTGACCATGTGATAGCCAGGCCCTGAACCTCAACAGACTTGCAACTCCTACACTCTGGTTTATTGGACTTACCCCACTCAGCCAACATGGAGGTGAAGAAGGTCAACCACCACACCAGAGAGCCAAGAGTGCCTACAACTGAAAGCAGGAGAATTGCATCCAGCATCCATGTGTAATCTAAGCCCCCTCTTGATATAGATTTGGAGTGGACACAACCATTCTAAGGTCCACAGGATGGAGGAATAGAGTATGGATTAGAGTGAACTTACTGATATTCTATTCATGAACTATTGTGACTAGTAATAGAAGAAAATGTGGCATTGGTGTGGAGAAAGTGGCCATGGTGTCTACTGGGGATAGGGAGTGGGAGGAAGAGATGTGATGTGGGGACATTTTCGGGGGTTGAAGTTGTCCTGGGTGGTGCTGCAGGGACAGTTACCAGACATTGTATGTCCTCTCATGGCCCACTGGGTGGACTGTGGGAGAGTATGGGCTATGGTGTAGACCATTGACCATGAGGTGCAGCGGTGCTCAGAGATGTATTCACCAAGTGCAATGAATGTCTCATGATGATGGAGGAGGTGGTTGTTATGGGGGGAGAAGTGGGGGGAGGGGGGTGGGGGTATATGGGGATCTCATATTTTTTTAATGTAAGATTAAAAAAATAAAGAAGAAAGAAAGGAAGGAAGGAAGGAAGGAAGGAAGGAAGGAAGGAAGGAAGGAAGGAAGGAAGGAAGGAAGGAAGGAAGGAAGGAAGGAAGGAAGGAAGGAAGGAAGGAAGGAAGGAAGGAAGGAAGGAAGGAAGGAAGGAAGGAAGGAAGGAAGGAAGGAAGGAAGGAAGGAAGGAAGGAAGGAATCACAAAAAAAAGAAAAAAGAAAAAAGAAAGAAAAACACTTTTTCCAGTCTTTGCAGATTGATCTTTGTGAGTGCTGTCTTTCAGGGTGTATCTGTACAGGGAGTTTAGAGAACCACTCCCTGCCAAAGCATAGGGGCCTCTCTGGTCCTTTCTTGGGCATGCACATTTGGTCCTAGGAATCCTCCTTTTTGCAAGGTTCCAAATATCCCCCCTTCCCTAGGAAACAGTTCCTCACAGTCCCAGGCACTGTACTGTAGGTTCTAAAGCCAATCCCTTGCACCGGGCAGTCACTTACCTGCTATCCCACAGTGATCTGTGAACTGTCTTTACACAACTGCTGAGACAGCATGTACCTCAGGGCATGATCAGATAGTTTGGGCCAAAAATATATATATTTCTAGTAGGTTTCTGCCAGTTCTTGCTGGTTATATAGTGCTTTTGTTGGGGGATGGAGCCCTGAAGCTTCTCACACCACCATATTGATTAGCACACAAAAAAAGGCAATAGGGAAGTGGACATGGCTCAACTGGTAGAGCATCTGCTACCATATGGGAAGGTCCAGGATTCGCGACCCAGGGCCTCCTGACCCATGTGGTGAGCTGGCCCATGCGCAGAGCTGCCATGTGCAAAGTGTGCTGTGCTGTTCAGGGGTGCCCCACAGGCAAGGAGCGTGCCCTGCAAAAGAGCAGCCCTATGTGAAAAAAACACAGTCTGCCCAGGAGTGGCACCCCACACACGGAGAGCTGACATAGCAAGATGATGTAACAAAAAAGAGATGCAGTTTCCCTGTGCCTCTGAGGGTGCAAGCAGACACAGAACACACACCGAAAGGACACAGAGAGCAGACAACAGGGGGAAGGGGAGAGAAATAAATAAAAATAAACCTTTTAAAAAAAAAGGCAATATATATTTTTAATTTACTTGGCTTTGCATTTTGACGAATGAGCAAAATGCATACTCTGCTAAGTGCTGGCAAGCCTGGGGCTGTTCTCTTTCTGGTTGTAAAGGCTCTTTCCTTTGTAAAAGAAAAGACAATCTTCTGTCACTGGCCTCTTGTTGATCTCCCAACTGCATCCTCTGAAGACAGAACTTTTTTATTTCATAGTGTTGTGTCAGATGGAAGGGTAGCCATCAGGCTTGGTGTTCTGCCACCAGTGTGCATACACCAAATGGCCCAGGAAGATGGCATGGCCAAATTGCATGTTGGCTCTTCTTTCTTATATGCTGCCTTGTGATTCTTGGAAGGTTAAGTGTTACCAGATTTAGCTATGGGGCAGTCTCCTCGTCTTAGTCTCTGGGAAAGACCAGATGGCCAAGATAATTCAGCCAGTCCTCTCTAGCACGTCCCTCTGGAAGCTTAAGACTTTAGTCTCTATATTCATTGGGCTTTAGACATGAACTTCTCTTCCTTGGCAGAAAGCAGAGGCCTGTCTAGAAGCTGTAGCCCATTACCCCTGCACAAAGATAGACTGTACACTGTTGGAATCTAATCTGGAAACGTTTAATACAGCATAAGTGCCAGCTATTTTACTTAAGAGGAGTGTTGGTCATTTTTTTTTTTCTTAAAGAGAAACTTCAAATTGAATAAATCGATCTCCTCAATATACCCATCACATCTGATAATAAAAACAATCTTCAGTGAGGGGAATTTGTGGACTCCTGGGATGAATTTTGGCCAACAATAAAAGAAAAAGAAAGAAGAGAAAAAGGAAAAAAAAAAAGGGAAGGGAGAGGCTTTTTGTCTCTTTGGAAGAAATTCAGCAAGTGAGTGCCCTGTCAAATTACTGCAGTGAAAACAAGACCATTAAGATAGCACAAACCATCCCCAAACACTCAAGTTTGAGATCTGCTTAATCTTTCAAGCTATTTTCCAAATGCTTGGGCTTTGGCACAGTCTAGGCTCATGGTTGAGAAGTTTCCGCAAAGGTCTGTCTAAATGCTCCTATTTTTATTTCATCCCCTTGCAGTTAATATCTGGCTAATTCATATGCTTCAAATTCTGCATTCCACACCTGGGCTGTGCCCATTCCCCTTCAGGTGGCTGCCAGAAATTTCGAAGTGTCATCTTCATACTTGATTTTCAGAGCAGGTGCCCCATTCCATCTTCTTTGTCTGCCCTTCTTGGGAATTGGGAGGACAGTGACAAGATTGGAGAAGGATCTTGCAGCCATGTCATATGTGTGCTTCAAAAAGGTTTAGGCATATTCTCTTTGAGAAGTGAAGCCTCAAGGAGATGTGATAGCTGTCTTCACAGTTTTGAAAGGGTGGCATGTGGAGAGGGATTAAATCTATTCTCTGTGGCCCAAGAGGGGTGGCACCAGGACCAGTGGCATATGTGGGCTCACTGCCAGAAAAACTTTGGCATTTTAAAGCAACCAAGGTAAGAAAGAGATGCTTCTTCTTCTCCAGAAGTGACGTCTCCCTAAGAGCTTTGTACTGGCCAGAAGACTGTTCAAGAGGAAGGTGGAGCGGCCCTTCGTGAACCAGCCCCTGCCACCCCCTCTTGTCTTCTTACATACTAGCTATATCAAACAGCATTCAAGCGCCCAGTTGGAGTATGCTGTTTCTTGCCACGCTTTCTCCTCCATATACTACCCTGAGCTGGAGACTCCTCTGTGCTTCCAAGGTACTTTCCAAAGTGGCTGACCATGCTGTATTACATAGTTTGTTCACTTGCCCAGGCTCCAGATTGTCAACTCCTTGAGGGAAGGTATCTTTTTATATTTGTGTCCAGAGTACCTGACACATAGCAGGTTCTCCATTAATTTTTGGAGACTGAAAAATAGATTAGTAAAGCTATTCAAGTATAGACTGACTAGTTGGGTTAAAAGACCTTAAAACACCTTTCTAACACCACAGTACCTCCAATACTTAGCATGGTGCCTGGCATATAAGCAGTGCTCAGTAATGATTTGTTGAGTGAATGAATGAAAGAAATAATGACACAGCATGGGCAGTGTCAAGAAGCATTGTCATTGCTTGTCTTTCCAAGAGCCTAACTCAGCCCATGACTTTTTTTTTAAAATTTATTTATTTTTTAATTGATTTTGTAAAAATATTACATTAAAAAAACAATATGAGGTCCCATTCAACCCTACCACCCCCACCCCACCACTCCCCCCTCCCCCCCCAGCAACACTCACTCCCATCATCATGATACATCCATTGCATTTGGTAAGTACATCTCTGGGCATCTCTGCACCTCATGGTCAATGGTCCACATCATGGCCCATACTCTCCCACATTCCATCCAGTGGGCCCTGGGAGGATTTACAATGTCTGGTGATTGCCCCTGCAGCACCATCCAGGGCAACTCTAAGTCCCATATCAGCCACCATGTCCACTTTTCCCACTCCACTCCAATGCCACCTTTTCTCTGTGGACCTTGGATTGGTTATGTCCGTGGCATCTCTATGTCAAGACGAGGCTCAGATTCCACATGGATACTGGATGCAATCCTCCTGCTTTCAGTTGTAGGCACTCTAGGCTCCATGGTGTGGTGATTGTCCTTCTTCAACTCCATCTTAGCTGAGTGAGGTGAGTCCAGTAAATCAGATTGTAGGAGCTGAAGTCTGTTGAGGCTCAGTCAGCCCATGACTTGAGACATCTTTGGCTCCCTGAGGTTGTCACAAACAGGTAGGAAAAATAAAGGATTTGATGCTGAGTCAGCTATTTCCCAATACAGTCCAATAGGAGCAGGAGCAAAAAAAGTCTTCAGAGTAAGGAGCAACAGGGACCTGGGTTTGTGAACAGTCAGCTATTCACAGAGGTCTGAACTCATTTCTACCCACTTCAGGAGGTGGGGTTCCCACCATTATGTTCAGAACTCTGAAAGTTGACTCATGTGTCTATGAAGCAAATAAATCATTATTGTAACTATGACTTTACAGATTAAGAGTAATTCCTCACGTTCAAAAGATGGGCTCTAACCCAAACCCGCCACTTCATAGCCATGTGATCTTGGGCAGCATACTTCACCTTTGAAAGTTAGTTTCCTCAGGTGTCAAGTGAGGATGGGAGTCCCAGCCTCAGGTAACTTAAAGAACAGGCATGGAACCAAATGAGGAAAATCACATGAAGACATTTTGTTACCTGTAAAAGGCAAGGCATGTGAATCAAGCCAGTTATCATTATTTGCTTAGTATTTTTCTATGAGACTTAAAACACCTTTAGTTTGAAACGAGAGGGAAAAAAAATCCCTAAGTCGAATAGATTAAATAACATTGCATGAGTTAGTTTTCAAAATTAGACACATTTTTATATAATATTAAGCAAAAATGGGAATTTCAAATTAGGCCTAATGATTTCTAATCAAGCTTGAAGGCAGCTTCCTAAAAAAAGACCTGACTCCTTCATCAACTGGCTCCAATTTGATCATGTCTCTCAGTCCTTAGTTCCAGAAACTAGTAAAAGAAAAAGTATCTTTAGTAGCTTCCAGTTTTTCTTGATTTATTAGTTGGTGCTATAGAGGATTTCAATTTTTTTTTTATGAACATAGATTCAGAATTATACAAAGCTTTAACTCAGTTAGAGCTGCCACAACCCAGAAGGTGGGGAGGGGAGAGGGAAAGGAAAGCCAGCAATGAGGCCAATCTCGTATTCTCCTTTATTTCAAATAAACAAAGTACATGAGTAAGTATTGCAGCGAGATGAATTGGAACCAGCCAAGCCTGGGAGGAAACCTTGAAAACTGGGGTGGGGGAGGGTATGGGGAAAGTTCTTTGACTGTTCACCCTCTTCTTTCTGGCACCCTCACCCCAGAGTCCCTTTCACCTCCCCAGCCTGATGGTCCTCCTCAGCCTCCTCCCCTCTCGCCCTGCACTTGACACTGCTCCTGCTGATCTTGCACAAAGAACCTCAAAGAACTGGGCCCACCCGGGGTTCCACGTAACTCATGACAGATTCCATAGGGAAGGGTGAAGGGCTGGAGCGTGGTGGTCAATGACTCGACAGCAGCCTCTTCTGAGCCCCTTGGCGTGCTCTATGTGGCATGGCCACCTCTGGGATGGAGGGGACTGTCTGCCTTTCAGTGATGGTTATCAGTGATGATGGTAGGAAGCACAACTTGGGACACCTTCTAATTTTTTACCCCCCGCAAATACCCAAAGGCCAGTCATCATCATCACCATCATCATCATAGCTCACATGTATTCAGTACTTATTAAATGCTGGGCAATATTTTAAGCACTTGTATATTTAATCCTCACTGTAGCTCTCTGAGCGAGCTACTGCCATGCCCATTTTACAGATGAGGAGAGGGAGTTGCAGTGAGTTCAGGTCACTGGCCCAGCTAGTAAGGAGAGACAGGATCCCAAATCCCAGGTTGTCTGACTCTAGAGCTCACAGGTTTCACTGCAACATGTGCTGCCTCCCATAAAATACAGATGATTTTGAATATGTGATTGTATTTTTACATCACTTTTTAAAGAGCTATTCCTTATATAATGTAATATCCGTTAGAGCTGAGTCTTTGTTTATTATTACTGTCATTATTTTAGCAACTTTAGAGGTGATGTCAATCCACCTTTGGAATGGACTTTTTATATTTGGGGGGAGGGTGATTAGAAAGGACTGTTTGGTTCCACAAATATGAAACACATGCTCTTATTTTTCTTGGAGAAAATTGTGAAGTTATCATAAACCTGGATGTAGATGCCGCAGTCCATGTTATTAAGTTCCATTTTGTAATATAAATGGAATGTATTTTTAAGATGACTGTACCCTTACAGAATGAGATGAATTTTTTTGTTCCTTAAAATGGATGTTGCTGCATGGTTGAAATAGCACACCCAGTGATATTTAAGGTGGGAAAACCCAGAATTTGGAGGACAGAACACACTCAATGTATAAGGTGGGGAGTTTCCCTGGAAGGAAATGGATGTTTCCACTGCCCGTCATTCTGTGATGGGAAGGGAGCAGAGACAGGGCTGGGTGATGGGGAGAGGCCTGGCTGGGGGTTGAGCTTCTGGTCTCAAGGCAGGAAGCTGGGATGGGGTTGCTAGAGGCCAGAGGTCAAGGATTGGCTGGTGAGCCCCAAGTGCAAGCCTTTATGGAATTAACTTTGCTGCCATCTGTTATTCTTGGACTATCCCTGTGCTTTTAGTTGTTTGTTTGTTTTTTACATACCAGGATCAGGAATTGAACCCAGGACCTCGTAAGTGGGAAGCTGGTGCTCAACCACTGAGCCATATCTGCTCCACTGAGTTGTTTTTCTCATTTGTTTGCTTGTGTTTGTTTTTGTTTTTAAGAGGCACTGGGAACCGAACCTGGGACCTCCCATGTGTGAAGTAGGTACTTAACCTCTTGAGCCATAACCGCTCCCCACTTTTTTAGTATTAGCTGTGCTTTGGGCATTTGAAAAATGGGCCAGTGCTCACAATGGGAGCCAGATTGGGCTTCCAGTGCTCCAGAGAAAGCATGGGACTGGGCAGGGAGGGCAGGTGACAGTGACGAGCACATGTCAGCTTGCCTTGGCAGTCCCAGAACGATCAGAGGAGTGGGACCCAGTAAGAGAAAGGATTCTCCATATGAGAGAGAAAGAGGCTTGGACTTCTGTCATTTGGATATTAAAGGGCATTTAATCACAGGCTAAAGAGGTGTGGGGATAAATCTGGGTTGTGTTTAAATAATTCAAGCTGCAGTGCTCTAGCAGAAAAACCAACTCAATATGTAGCATAAGATGTGATGCTTGGTTTTTGCTCATCAAGTATTTCTCAAACTTGAAAAACAAACAGACTCTTTATAAAGAAAATCTTTATGCATCTCACTGTTATTTTTATTATATTACTTAAGTATATAAAATACAAATCTAGGGTTTAAAGTCTTTATCCTTATAGTTCTTATTCAACTGTAAAACAAAAGCAGATTTCAAATTATATAAACAAAATGATAAAAGCACGCGCTATTAACAATTAAATAATGGAAAATAAATAATGGAAAATAAAATGGTAATTGAATGTGACTAATATTGTTTGCTAAAACTAAACGACCAAAATGGGGTTTAACAATAGAAAGTCATAGGCTTAGGTCCAGTTTTAAATTTAATTCTGTTCCTGATTTTGATCTCAGTAAGCTAATGTAGAGACTACTTATCAGGACAAAGTATACTATAAAAAATTGCAAAACTCCCAAACTGTTTGCTAGTTCACAATAATCAGGTCTCAAATCTAATATACATATATAAAAAATTCTGCCAGTGAGCAATTCTCACATCCTGCTTTTGACGATCTATAGCCTGATAACCATATAATGCTACCTTATATACTCAAAGATGAGGACACATTTGTGGCATTTTTGAAATCTGCACTGCATGGAAATCTAATACAATATGGCATGAATCAGAAACAGAATTTTCCATTGTGCATTTCCTCCTCACCTACTGCCTGTGGACTGTTTGCCAGCTGGTATGAACAAAGAGGAAAGCTGACTCCTCTGCTGGCCCACCACCTCCAGGAACGCAGCTCAGGGCTGGCACGGCGTGCGTCTGTCATCACGGGCATGTGGTAGCGCCATGCTCCCACCCCCCATTTTTTCCTGCTGCAAAACCTTCATGCATATGGTGTGTACTGATGGCACTGCCCTTCTTTGGTTACAAATATGTACAGAAAACAAAATTGCAAATGCAAGCACTGAAGCTACTTTGTAGGTTAGGTAGTCACCCAAATGATTATGGAGACTCTTGATTTTTTAAAGATTATCATCAAAATGCTAACCACCAAAATAAGTTCCTGGGCAGAATATAGAATTCCTTGGAGTACATCCATGCACTCCAGCCTGAGGAGCAGGGGCTCAGGTACTTCGGCCTCCCAGGCCTCCCAGGCTGGATGTGAAAACAGGTTAATGGTAACAGCCACGAAACACCTGTTCTGGGGAAATTCAAGCCCCCTTGAATTCCTGGAAAAGGATTCTGGCATCCCCAGATATCTCCCCTGAACTCTGAGAGCTAGTTCTCACAGCCACGACGTGATGCCAGCCGCCTTGTCCTTTCTGCCCCGTGCTGCCCACGTAGGCACCACCCCTGCTGCTCCTGCTCAGCAAGGGCCCCTCTGCTCTCACCTCCTATCGCTGATCCTCAGTGCCAAAGCCTGAGCCTGGGTGCAGGGGCCCAAGCCGAGCGCTCGAAGGTGGTGGGACGCCATCGGCTCCTTGCGGCTGCTGCCAGCAGTGCAGCTGATGCTGTGGCTTCTTGATATTCCATGGGGCTCAAAAATAAACATTTCCCAGTCACTCCAGGGCTCAGGCCTGAGGTGAGGCTGGACCAAAACTTGATGTTTCAATTACGCCTCCCTTCTAACATACCTCTGCTGTTCTTACGTGAAACTGGTATGCTGCAGCTCATTTTACCTTTAGCCGGTTTTTCTTCTCAGGAGGCCCTTATACTCTCCCATGTAAACAGAGTCCTGGGGTGCAGGCCCCTCCAGTTCACCCCATATGATGAAACAGGCCTGAATCCACAGGTGACCCCAACTGGGGCTCCCCCTGGGACCTGTTGAGGGTGGAAAGAAGGATGGTGAGGCCTAAAAACAGGGGCCTGGTTTTAGTCGTCATGAATCCCCAAGACATAGCATAGTGTCTAGCACCATCTAAGTCTCCACAGTGCTGCAAGTTATCAGGGAGATGGGCCCTGACATATTGGTTCTATTACAACAGCTAAACAAAACAGTGCAGCGTAAATATATACTAGGTCCATGCTGGGAAATGAGGAGTCCTCTTTAGCAGGGTGGGTGAAAGATCAGCAAGATATGTGGCGGTCTCTGCAACCACCCAAGGAATAAAAACCACTTCACCGTTGCGTAATAAAAAGAATGACAAACTTGAGAACATATAGGAAATAAATGATTGGGTTCTGGTATATAATTTGGTGAGTCATGTGTGATATCAAATTCTGCCTTCCCTGACAATGTTGTCTCTGTTGGGGCCGCGGTGGTTTAAAAACATGTTCTCAAATTCTTTGATACCCCTGCCATCAGGAGGTGTCCCCTCCCCTTGAATCAAGGTTGCCCTTAGTGATTCACTTATCACCAGTAGAATGCAGAGAACATGACTCAAGGTCAGGAAAGGCACACAACGTCTGCCTAGTTCTTTTAGGATGCATGTTGTAGGGGAAGCTGCCAAGGAAAAAGTCTGACCATCCCAACATCTCCATGCTGGAGAAGCCATGTGTAAGTGCTCCGGTCCACAGCCCCTGAGCTCCCAGCAACAGCCAGCACCAATTGCCAGCCCCAAGAGCGTACCATCTTGGATGTCCATCCCAGATGAGCCTTTTCTTTTTTAATTTAGATTTTTATTTTTTAAAGGATATTTAGATTATATAAATGTTACATAAAAAATGTAGGGGATTCCCATATGCCCCACTCCCTACCCCTCCCACATTGTCCTATATTAACAACATCCTTCATTAGTGTGGTACATTTGTCAAATTGATGAACACGTATTGGAGCATTGCCACTAAGAGTGGATTATAGTTTACATTGTGGTTTACACTCTCTCCTACACAATTTTGTAAGTTATATATAGTGGCCTATATCTGTCATTGCAATGTCATTCAGGACAATTCTAATGTTCCAAAAATGCCTCCATGTTATACCTATTATTGCCTCTCCCTTCCTTCAGAACCTCCAGTGGCCACTGCCTCCACATCAATGATAAAAGTTCTTCCATTGCTAAAATGACAATAAGTCTGTAGTAGAATAATTGTAAGTCTACTCTAGTCCAACATTCATCTCCCAGTCCTGAGGATTCTGTGATGGTGATGCCCACTCCAACTATAATTGAGAGGAGGCTTAGATCCCATGGGGGGGATGGATGAGACTATCATATCATGCTTGCAGCTGTAGACTCTTTGTTTCCTTTGGATGGTCATTATCCATCATCATCTCCTTGTTAGTTGTCCTGGGTGAATCCAATGAACTAAAAGTAGGTGTTGCAACTCTGTTGAGATTCAGGGCCCAGCTGGCACATGAAAAGCTCAAAGACCTAACTCTCTTGGACATAAACCTATCAACTCTAGTACTAGCTAAAGGTTCAAATAGAAGGGGCAGAAGAGCCATGTGTAGGGAAATCACAACTGAGTCCAACTCGGTCACACTGGGAAGCATAAATTCCAAAGTAGGGTCCACTGCCAGGGCACTAAACTCCTGAACTCTCAGCCCTGCCTATAGTGTCTGGATGTCTCCACGGCCCTTGGAAGCCCCACTATTTGAGGCAATTATTTACTGTGTCAATCAATGAGATACTGCTGAGATGTGCATAAGCATAATTTCTGTAATGACCTCCTGACTCACTTCGAAGTCTCTTAGCCATGTAAACTCATTTGTCTTTACCCTTTCCCCCCTGTGGTCAAGGTGGTTTTTCAGTTGCATTGCTAGTCAGTACTTGGTACTAATCCCTCAGTGCTAGGGAGGCTCATCCTGAGGAGTCATGTCCCATGCTGGGGGTGGGGCAGGGGGGAAGGTAATGCATTTATATGCTAAATTTGGCTTAGAGAGAGGTCACATTTGAGCAACAAAGAGGCTCTCAGGAGGTAATTCTTAGGCAATATATAATACTAGGTGTTTCAGTTTCACAAGAGAAGGTTCATAATTACAGTCATCAGTATCGAGGGCCCGTCAGTGGTCCATCTTACTTTACTAGTCACTGCCCCTGTGACACATTAGAGAATGTGGCAGAACTCCCCAGGATGGGAATTCTTTTTTTTTTTTTAATGTGTTTTGCTATTTTATCTTATTATTATTTTTTTTAATTTATTTGTTTCCCCTCCCACCCTCCCACGTTGTCTGTTCTGTGTCCATTTGCTGCATGTTCTTGTCCGCTTCTGTTGTCAGCGGCACGGGAATCTGTGTTTCCCCTTGCTGCGCCATCTTGCTGCGTCAACTCCATGTGGGCGGCGCCATTCTTGGGCAGGCTGCACTCTCTTTCATGCTGGGCAGCTCTCCCAACAGAGCGCACTCCTTGCGCATGGAGCTCCCCCACGCGGGAACACCCCTGCGTAACACAGGAGTAGCACGGCACTCCCTGCGTGCATCAGTACTGCACACGGGCCAGCTCCACACGGGTCAAGGAGGCCCAAGGTTTGAACCGCGGACCTCCCATGTGGTAGGCAGATGCCCCAACCACTGGGCCAAGCCCGCTTCCCAGCTTGGGAATTCTATATTCTTTCTGTTATTGTATGAATCTCCACACACCATGACAATGCCCCATGAACACTTGAATTCATTCATATGCCTTATGTGTATGACTCAGATGAACCTCCTCCCATGTATCTACCATCACCGATACCCCACACCAATGATCCTCCCTGCCACAGTTGTAACCATTCTGTGATCTAAAACTTCTGAGATGAAGTCGACAAAATAACTGAATAACATTAATAAGAAAATGAAATAATAATGATCGTTTTAAAAACCAGATGAGGGAAGTGGATGTGGCTCAACAAAATGAGCATCCGCCTACCATACAGGAGGTACAAAGATTCGATACCCAGGGCCTCCTGGCTCATGTGGTAAGCTGACCCATGTGCAGTGCTGCCACGTGCAAGGAGTGCTGGCCCACTCAGGGATACCCCCACATAAAGGTGCCCCCATGCAAGGAGTGGCCACTGTGCAAGGAGAGCTACCCTGCATGAAACCACAGCCTGCCCATGAGTGGTGCCGCACACACGGAGAGCTGATGCAGCAAGATGATGCAACAGAGAAGAGACAAAGATCCCCAGTACTGCCTGATGAGAATACAAGCAAACACAGAAGAACACATAGTGAATGGACACAAAGAACAGACAATGGAGGGGGGGGGGCGGGGATAAATAAATAAGTCTTTTTAAAAAATAAAATAAAATAAAAACCAGATGAACATTTAGATGATCACTGCAGAGAGACTCCCCAAGTGAGAACTGCCTTGATGAGCCCTTCCCAAATTTCTCACCTTCAAAATCATGAGCAGAAGAAAATGGTGGTTGTTTGATATCACTAAGTTGTGCCATCATTTGTCACATAGCAATAGTTACCTTACAGGGGCCCAAGGAACACCTCTGAGGCAAATTCCTCCTGGAGAAAGTGAGTCTCAGGGTGTAGAAGGTCTAAAAGTTCCTTTAGAGAGGGGATGGTTCTAGAATCAAGTGTCCCCAATTCCCAATCTATTTGATACCCACTCTTTCAGGGTATCCTTAGGGACAAAGAACCTGATACCTACTTGGGGAATATATTCAGAGAATTGCCTTGCAGCAGAATGTCCACTTTGTTTTCAGATCTTTGGTCCCACTAGGCAATTGTCTCTGCTTCTCTACCCATAAAAAAATGAGGTGGAATACATTGGGAAAAAAAAAAAGATTGAAGTTATGACATTTTGAAACTGTGTTGGCCGCCCTTTTATATCTAGATAATAGCTTTAACCTTGATTGGTGCAAGATTTCTCAAGATAGCCTTGGTGGTTATCCAGATAACCAAAACAAAGTCACAAGGATGACAGTCTAGTGCCAAGAGGGATATTTAAGAAGAGACTCCATTTTGATCAATTAACACTAAACCTATTTCTCCTTGTTAGGCAGTTACTGTGTTAGCTCTAGCAGACTAAGTAGGATAGGAAAACCCAAATTCACTCTAGAGGCTGGTCCTCATTTCCCAAGTCCGTCAACCACAAAGGCCTTTGCAGTTCTTTCCTTACCAGATACAGGACCCTACGCAATCAGACCCTGCCTTGGGTCACCTCAAGCGCTCTGCTCTGATTTGTCTGTGGTGCACCCAGTGGCCTTTCCCCGAATGCTTGGCACAGGTACTTTAGACTTACAGAACTAATTAACATAATAATAACAAAATAATGGCGAGTTTGTCAATTTAAAAAATTGTCTGGTGCAGAACTTTTTTGTTTGATGGAATTCACGACTGCCTTCTGGGAAGGAATTAGCATTCCTGATAAGAACTTTAATAAGCTTTAGGACCTCTTCGGAGGCCTTTGTGCCTTAGGCCTCTTCCCTTCTGGCAAGTTTGAAGAAAAATTTTGATACATGCTCATAAACATTTTGTTGGAAAGGTTTTGTTTTGCTATTTTAACATTTCTCATAGTGCTTCCTCTGTGTGCAGCACTGTTCCTCACGCTGGAGCTATGCTGCCTCGTTTAATCCTTACAACAATCCTGTCAGGGAGATGCTGGTATAATCCCCATTTTACTAATGAGAAAACTAAGGCAGGAGAAATTCAGTAAATTGTCAGTCACACAGCCAGTGGCAGGACTGGACTCAAACCTGGGCAGTCTGTTCCAGGGCTCATGCAGTGCGGTCATATGCCATCCATGCTGAAAAAGAAGAAAGGAAAATACAGAAGACTTTCTGAAAAATAAGGAAAAAGTACGTATATATCAAAAATAACTAAAATTTAAGAATAAATAGCCCACTGGAAAAAATATTTGCCACAAATGTGAAAAGAGGTTGTTATTACTACACAAAGAATGCAAGCAAAGTAACTTAAAACTCTACCAAAGCTTCAACAGAAAAATGGATAAAAAGTAAAACAGAGAATGGGCCAAAGATCCAATAAAACTAGTAGACAAGCTCTTGAAAAAAAAATTCCATCTTACTAGAAACCAGAAAAAAATGAAAAAAAAAAAAATCCAACAATGACAATTTAATTTCTGCCTATCAAATTATTATTATTGTTTTTATAATTTAATGAATAACTCAAATATTGATGAGGATGAGATGAACTAGACTATCTTGAAGGTTTCCTATTGCTGAAAATTATCATAGTATTTTGGAAGATAATTTATCAATATGTATTTAGAGGCACTCAATGTTCTTAACCTTTGACTCAGTGATCCCACCTCTAGAAATCTGTCCTAAGAAAATAATCTAATGTATGAGAAAATTTATATGAAGGATTTAAGTACAACTACATTAATTGCAGAATTATTTATGAAGGTGAAATTCTGGAAATAAGGTGATTGTCCAACCATCGGGTACTGGTTAAGTAATGTACAGTGTTTTACTTGATGGCCTGTTAGAAAAATGCTTATGATGTCAGGCTTTATAGCAGCAGAGGAATGTGTTTATAATACATAATTAAGTGAAAATGAAGTAAACAGAAGTATTCGAATACTCTCAAAATGGCTATAAACACGTATACATGTAGAGAAAAAGCTGAAAGGAAACACACCAAAATGCTAGCTGTGGTTAACATAGAGTAGTAATATTGAGAATGATTTTTTCCACTTTCTCAGTTTTTGCATTGTTAATCGCAATTAAATTATTTTTTAGGATTTAAAAAATTCTTTATAAAACATGAAGTAAATTTTACTGAAAGGCATTAGACCTGCTCCTTTCACTCCTCAAATGTCTAAGGACCACATATCACCCTTGCCATTGGAGAAAATTTGGAGGGTGAATTTAAAATTAGAACATAATATTCTATTTATTTCTTTTTAATTTTTAAATATACATTAAAGCATGGATGTAACATATATGTATTGTGAAACATAATATTGAACACACATGAACCCAGTACCTAACTTAATAGAGCATTACTTAAACATTACCCCAATATTATCTCCCTTCACCCTGACCCAGTGTTCAGTTTTACCTGATCAGATGTTTCCTTAAACAATGTCATGCTTAGCAGTCCTTATTTTTAAGCTTTAAAAATGATATCAAGTATTATGTAGACTTGTTTGATTCTTAAATATTATGTTAAGTTAATTAATCTATGTTGATACATGTAGTGATAGTTCATAAATTTTCCCCGTCGAATAGAATTCCATTATATGAATATATCATAATTTTTTAGCCATGTTCCTGCCAATGAATATTTGGATTTTTTTCAGTTTTTTTTGATACTAAATACTAAAGGGACAAGTTTTTCATGTTTCCTGGAGAGTTTATAAAGATATATTCTCAGGAGTAAATGTGCAATGAATATGTATGATATGTATGTTAACTTTTTTAAATATATATATATATATATTTTTTTTTTTAAAGAGACATAGATCACACAAAATGTTACGTTAAAAAAATAGGGGATTCCCATATGCCCCACTCCCTACACACCACACTTTTCCCACATCAACAACTTCTTTCACTAGTGTGGTACAGTCATTGCAATTGATGGATACATTTTGGAGCACTGCAACACAGCATGGATTATAGTTTACATTGTAGTTTACACTCTCTCCCAGTCCATTCAGTCGGTTATGGCAGGATATATAATATCCTGCATTTGTCCCTGCAATATCATTAAGGACAACTCCAAGTCCTGAAAATGCCCCCATCTTACACCTCTTTTTCCCTCTACCAGCCTTCAGCAACTCCAGTGGTCACTGTCTCCACATCAATGATATAATTTCTTCCATTGCTAGACCTACAATAATTCTATAGTACAATACCAGTAAGTCCCACTCTTGTCCATATTTTATTCCCCAGTCCTGATGACTCTGGGATGGTGATGCCCATTCAATCTCTTAATTGAGAGGGGGCGTTGATCCCATATTGCTGATGGATGGGACTCTCCTGCTCAGAGGTGTAGACTCTCAGATTCTTGGTGTGGTGATTGTCCATTTTCATCTCCCTGTTAGCTGTCCTGGGTGAGTCCAATGAATTGGAGAATAGGTACTGCAACTCTGCTGAGGTTCAGAGCCCAGCTGATGCATGGACAACCCAGAGATTCAAGTCTCCTGGACATATACCCACTAACCCCAGCACCAACCACAGGTTTATTAAAAGAAACAGAAGAGGCATTGTAGAGAAGTCACATCTGAGTCCAACTCTGTCACACTCAGGAGCACAAACTCCAAAGTAGGACCCACTGCCAAGGTACCGAACTCCTAAGCTATCTGCCATGACCGTAGGACCTCAGTGTCTCTGTAGCTCTCAGGAGCCCCACTATTTGGGGTAGTATCTACTTTGGCTGTCTGTAAGATCCTGCTGAGATGTGCATAGCTGTTACCTTTCTGATGACCTCATGACTCATTTTGAAGTCTCTTAGCCATATAAACTCATTTGTCTTACCATTTCCACCTTTTATTCAAGGTCTTTTTCCAGTTGCATCAGCAGCCGGTGCTTGGTAGTAATCCCTCGGTGCCAGGGATGCTCATTCCTGGGAGTCATGTCCCACACTGGGGGGAAGGTAATGCATTTACATGCTGATTTGCTTAGAGAGTGGCCACATTTGAGCAAAATGGAGGGTGTTAGGAGGTAAATCTTAGGCACCATGTAACTCTAGTCTAAGTTGAAATTTCAACTACAAAAGTCACATAAGTATAGTTGTCAGTATCAAGGGCCCATCAATGGACCTTCTTCACTGGTCATTGCCTCTGCACTGGGGGGATTGTTGCTGTTCCATTGGAGAATGTGGCAGAGCTCCCCAGGATGGGAACCCAGCACTCCCTCAGTTGTCATGTGAATCTCCACTCACTGTGGCAATACCCAACAAACATCTGTACATATCTATATATCCTATGTGCCTGCCTAGGTGAACTCCCTCTCATGCACCCCCCATCAATAACCCCCCACACCAATGGCACTCCCTTGCCTTAGTTGAACCCCTGTGTGATCCAAAACTTCTTTAAAAATGAAGCCAAATATATTACCAAATTCAATTAGTAGGAAAATGAGATAGTAATGATAGGGTTAAACATAAGAAATAAAATACATAATAATTTAGAAAACCTAAAATAAAGTAAAAAAATGTGTGTATTAAAATAATGAAAAATATTTTTAAAAAAATTTTTGATGTTTTGCCTTTCATCGCTGTAATAGCTGTTTCCTGTATGGAAAGTGGCAATTTCTTCCTCAGTGTCTTACTTTTTTTTTCATTATGTCTTCAAATAAATTTAGGTCACACACAGAGTATAGGGGTCTCCCATATACCCAACATCCTTGGTTTTTTCCCCCTTCCATATTAATCATCTTTTTACATGTGACGGTACATTTGTTACAACTGATGATGTACAAATATTGAAACATAGCTACTAACCATGGTCAGTAGTTTACATTATGGGTTACATTTTAGACCATACACTTTATAGATTTTTGGTGAAATTTAAAATGGCCTGCATCAATCACTGCAAGATCATGCAGAACAATTCCATTGCCCCCTAATTACCCCCTCTTCCATCTATTCTATTCCTCCCTCCCCCTTCCCTTGGGGCCCACAGGGACCACCAGGCTTTACTCCTTGAAGGACAAGATTCACAGATACTTGCAACAATGCTGAGGGCTTGACACACTAGTCTGTCCTCCCCTATTAGGAGCCACCCATGCTGTCAAGAGACACCGTCCCCTCTGAGAACATATCAGGCCTCCCCAGGATTAAAGTACAGCACCTTACTGCTCATTATATGGGTCTCCACCATCTGATATAATACACTATGACAAGATGAGCACTCACACATTCCCAGAAACCTGCCTCATCTGCACCCTGTGCTGAATGCCCCCCATCCAACACCCTAAGCCAGTAACCATTCCTTGTCATATTGTCAAAAAAGTTTTCTCAACATTGTGGTTTCAACCATGTACCCACCAATCCCCCATGTTCACCTGCTCCCTTGGCCAACCCTCCCCCCTAGTTCCATGGACCATTCAACCCATCTTCCCACCCTAGTACCCTGTCAAGTTTGTACCACCCATCCCAATAGTACCCCTTTACCCCTGTCATATCCCTTCACTGCACAACTACTCACTTCCACCTTATGCATGTGCATGTTGGCTCACAAACTTCTCCCTTTCTCTTTCCTGTTAGCCTATCTTCCAGACTCTAGCACTCTGAAACACCTGGGAAGCAGATGTGGCTCAAACAACTGGACTCCCATCTACCATATGGAAGGTCCAAGGTTTGATTCCTGGTGAAAGCAAGCTGGCCTGTGCGGCAAGCTGGCCTAATCAGGAGAGCTGGCCCATGTGGCAAGCTGGCCCAAGTGGAGAGGCAGTGCAGCAAGATAACACAACAAAAAGAGACACAGAGAAGAGACAATAAGAGATGCAGCATACCGGGGAACTGAGGTGGCGCAAGAGATTGAGCACCTCTTTCCTACTCCAGAAGATCCCAGTATCTGTTACCTAAAGAGAAGACAAGCAGACACAGAGGAACACACAGAGAATGGACACAGAGTGCAGACAATGGGGGGAGGGGGAAGGGAGGGATAAATAAATAATAAATCTTTTTAAAAATACAATATCAAATTATCAAATTGTGATTTTTAAAACAGCTTTACCGAGATGTATTTGGCAAGCAATAAACTGCATATATTTAAAGTATACAATTTGATAAGTTTTAATATATGGATATACCCTTGAAACTATCACCACAATAAAGATTATAAACATATCCATCACCCTCCCAAATTTTGCTCCTGTCCCTTGGTAATCCCTCTTTCTCCCACTCCCTGACCATCTCCTTCACCAAGCAATCACTAAACTACTTTCTGTCACTATAGATTAGTTGGAATTTTCTAGACTTTAAAAAAAAATAAATGGAGTCTTAATAGGTACTCTTTTCTTTTCTGGCTTCTTTCACTCAGTGTAATTAATTTGAGTCATTCATATTGTTACTTATATTAATAAGTCACTTTATTTTTTGCTAATAGTATTTGATTGTATGCAAATACAACATTTTGTTTATCCATTCACCAGTTGGGATGGACATTTGCATTGTTTCCAGTTGTTAGCTGTTACAAATAAAGCTATTTTAAACATTTGTATAGAAATTGAATAGACATATGCTTTCTTTCTCTTGGGTGAAATGGCTGCATCATGTGGCAAATAATTATTTAACTTTATAAGAGAAACTATTTTCCAAAGTGATTGTACCATTTTACATTCCCAAGATCAACATATGAGAGTTCCAGCTCCTCCATATCCTCACCAAAACCGGATATGATCAGTCTTTATAATTTTAGTCATTCTTTAGGTGTGTAGTGGTATCACATTGCCATTTTAATTTGCATTTCCCTAATGACTAACAATGTTGAGCATCTCTTTATGTGCTTATTTGCCAACCATATATCTTCTTTGGTGAAGTGTCTGGTTAGATTATTTGCTCTTTTTTTTCCCCTTGGATTTTTTGATTTCTCATTATTGAGCTTTGAAAGCCCTTTATATATTCTGGATGCAAGTCCTTTTCATATGTATCTGCTTTGCAAAGATTTTCTCCCAGTATGTGCCTAAACAGTGTTGGGAGAAAATATCGTAAGATTTTCTCTGTCACTGGTTTTAAGCAATTTGATTATGATGTGTCTCGGTGTAGTTTCCTTTAGTTTCCTAGGTTTTATCTTCCTGCATCTGTGGGTTTAGAATTTTCCTCAATTGGAACATTTTGACCATTATTTCCTCAAGGAGTTTTTCAGTCCTTCCTTTTCAGGGGTGCCAATCACACATGTAACAGTGCTTAAATTTGTCCCACAGCTCACTGGAACTCTTCACTTTGTTTTTAAATTCATTTTTCTCTCTGATTTAAGTTTGGATAATTTCTATTGCTATATTTTTCTATATTTTTAAGTACACTAATAGATTTTCCTATAAAGTCTAAGCTGACATTACTCCTATCCACTGTACTTTTCATCTCTGACATTGTTTAAAGTCTGAAATGGGTCTTTTTTTAATATCTTTCATGTCTACATTTAACTTCTGAACATATGGAATACAGTTACAATAATTGCTTTAGTGCCCTTATCTGCTAATTCCTACATCTGTGTCAGTTCTGGAGCAGTTTCAGTTGAGCAATTTTTCTGCTCATTATTGTTTGCATTTTCCTGTGTCTTTGTATGTCTGGTAAACTTTGATTGGATGCCAGATGTTGTGAATTTATCTTCTTGGGTGTTGGATATATTTTAATATCTATAAGTATTCTCAGATTTACTTATCTGAGTTCTGGGTTGCATTTAAGTTGTTTAAAACAATTTGATCTTTTCAGGTGTTACTTTAAAAATTAGGCAGAACCAGAGCAACAATTAGTCTACAGATAATTATTCCCCACTCATTTTTGAGCTAATACCTACTGAACACTCTACCCAATGCCCTGTGAATTATGAATTTTTCCAGTCTGACTAGTAGAAATAGGAACTATGTTTGACCCTGTGTAAGTAGAAGAACTGTTCTTTTTAATCCTTTCATACATTCCATTCCCCAGCTTTGGGTAGTCTCTTCACACACACATACTAATCAGTACTCTGCTGAATACTCAAGAAGAATCTTCTATAGATCTCCTCTCTGGTCCTCTGTCCTATGAGTTCTATTCACTTTGGTCTCCCTGGACTCCCTGAGTCCCTTGGGCAACTGCTAGGATCCCCCTCTCTGTACTGTGACCACATAACTCTCTCAAAGCAGGAAGCTGAGACAATTGTAAGGCTTACCTTGTTTGTCTCCTATCTCTCAGAGGTTACTGTCCTTCATTGTCTGATGTTCAATGTCTTGATCTTATATTTTATCAGGTATTTTGGGTTGTTTCAGACAGGAAGGTGATTTTAGTCCCTAATATTTCATCTCAGTCAAAAGTGAATAGTCCCAAATTGTTTTTGAGAGTAGTTACACCAATTTACATTCTCACCTGTACTTTATAGGAGTTCCTATTGCTCTCAATCCTTACCAACTCTCAGTATTTTCAGACTTTCAAAAAAATTAAACTATTTCACAAGAAATGTAATGTGATTTTCTTCTCAGACTAACTTAAAATTTAAAGGAGAACATACAATGTTTAATCTAAAGGAATGACTCACCATCATGGAATTTCAGGCAGTAGGGTATTGGGGTAGGATGATATGCTGAAACCAATGAAATTTAGTCCAATGCTCTTTGCCATGAGAGTATTTCTCTTTGTTTACTTTAAGTAAAGCAGTTGTTAACTCATTAAAACTAATTATGGAAATAGAGGTAAAGTTTAATGCCTAGTGTAAGTCATAGAATGTTACAAGCATTAGATTTCATGGAGAACACCCTAGAGATAATGGACTAAAATTTCCTATTTAAAGGTCAAAGGAAAACACAAAGATTAAATGTATATACACACACAACATGTCCTGGGTCCAAGGCGAAGTATTAGCTGGCCACATCAGTCACTTGAGAAGCCCCCTCACCTTCTGGGGACTGTCCTGCCACTGTTAAAGGTATCTGCAATTGTTTTATTGAAAATACTCATATTCTCCAGAGAAAAGTAAAACCTCCATTGAGCTATCAAGGTAGAAATTTAATTATTTTGAAGTTACTGAATTATCTAAGTAATTTCTTCCAGGTAAATGGGATCT
The DNA here is from genome assembly GCF_030445035.2 of Dasypus novemcinctus. Taxonomy (NCBI): domain Eukaryota; kingdom Metazoa; phylum Chordata; class Mammalia; order Cingulata; family Dasypodidae; genus Dasypus; species Dasypus novemcinctus. The sequence goes on along the minus strand of NC_080689.1, from coordinate 25,355,949 downwards.
TTATTTTGTTAAGAAAAATAAGGGAAGTAGATGTGGCTTAACTGATAGAGCAACTGCCTACCATAAGGAGGGCCCAGTGTTCGATCCCCAGGGCCTCCTGACCCATGTGGTGAGCTGGCCCACGTGCACAAGGAGTGCCGTGCCATGTAAGGGCGCCCCCGTGTAGGGTTACCCCACGCTCAAGGAGTGCGCCCCGTAAGGAGAGCTGCCCCGCATGAAAAAAGTCCAGCCCACCCAGGAGTAGCGCCGCACACATGGAGAGCTGATGCAGCAAGATGCCACAACAAAACAGAGACGCTGTTTCCCAGTTGTGCCAGATAATGCAAACGGAAGCAGAAGAACACATAGAGAATAGACACAGAGAGCAGACAATGGAAGGGAAGAAGAGAAAAATAAATAAATCTTTTTTAAAAAAAGAAAAGAAAAATAACACCACAGATTGGAAAGAAAAGCAGAAATATTCTTTAATTCCTTCTCTATACCTGAGTCCCATCAAATTTTGCAAATACCAACACTGCATATCACAATTTGGCATGTGTTTTTTTTTTAAAGCAAAGCTTTGCTAGAGATCATGCTCATTAAACTATAAGATGCCTCTATGATCTTCATTTTATTTCATTTTTAGTATTTCTATATCCATAGTTCTTACTCAGAAATAACATTAGTTTTGTGCTTGCTGGCAGAGATAATGAAACAGTCCAAAATTTGCATTCCATAGTTCTTTACAACAGGACAAATAGCATTTTTGTTCACACTAGGAAACCCAATGTAATCCTTTACTTTGGTCTACTGGCAAAGGGCTAAGAGAATGTAGTTAATTCCTTAAAACCAAGGACATTCTTTATAATTAAAAAATGTCTTCCCCTCAAAGAAGCAGGGCTGCCTTATGCTACCTTTTTTCTTAGTCTAACGCAAAGGTTGTCTTCATGAGAAACAGGAGACAAAGATATTACAGCCTTCATTTCTGGAAATAAAATGTTTTTGCCTCGGTGTGAATGTGAGCTCCAGGAGCTTGCTGATGAAAATTAAGTAAATGTTTTCGATCAAAGAACTTTATTTTGGAAGCTGTAAGTCTCAAACTGCCAACAAACTTCCAAATAATCAGAAAATTTTTTAAGAATAGTAATTTATACCTTTTATGTACTCCTCAAGAGACATTTACAGCAGTTCAAATTTGGCTGCTAGTACTAGTACTACTGATTAGAGGTGGGGGGGGGGGCGGAAATGGTGAAAGAGAAGTCCCAAGGGACAGCTGAAACAACCCTGAGGTCCTATTCGGTATCAGGCTGCCTCTGAAAAATCTTCCCAACTCCCAAAACAAAGAGTGTAAAAACGAATCCTCTAATCGTGGTATTTCCTTTTTTCATGAGAATTCAGCACATTCCAAACTTGGCTGCAGAGTCCTCTATTAGCAAGAAACCACCCAGAATCTAGTTGAAATAGTTTTATTGTCAAACGGATTTGGAAACCTTAATATTACGACCTGCATCACAGCACCTGAAAGGAAAATTCGGGATCGCCTTCAAACGGCCCTTTGCTTCTCCCACATTCAGTCAGTGAACAATCCTCTGTTCATGGTATCTCCTGCACCTTCCTCTGTGAGACGCTTTTTTCCGGCTCCATCATTGCTGGCTCGAACGCAGGCGCCAAATGGCCCCCCAGCTTCCGGTCTCGCCTCATTCCCACCTCTGCAGTGCTGCTGGGTTGAGTCTCCCGAGCTCAGCCTCACCGGCTCACTTCCGCGCCGTCTTCCCCATTCACTGGCTTGTAGCTTGGCTTGACGGGGGCTTGCGGTGGAATGCCCGAGGGGCTGGGCAGAATGAGTCCCAGAGCACCGTCCCTCAGCTTCCAAGGAGCTCCTCCTCATTAAACTTTTTTGTATTTTGGACCTTGGTGAAGATGTTCATTGAAAAGGAAGTGAGTTGCTGAAAAACAAATCTCTAAGCCGGATTCCTTATCATGACATAGAAGGCCCTCCTGGGACAGCCCCTCCTATCTGGAGCCTATCTCCTGCCATTTCTCCAGGTCACCTTTGCTCCAAACCCTCAGCACCCCTTGTTGACCTGCTGATACATCAGGGTTCCAGCACCCCTTGTCACAACTGCCTTTCTGACCCTCCACCCCTTAAAGAATTACCCAACTATGAAGCTAATGAGTTATTTCCTCATTAAAACTTCCTCACCATCTCCATTTAATTACTCCCTACACTGTGCTCCCATAGTATTATAATCCTGCTTTGTTTGTAGCAAAATTTTGCACTGCATCGTCATTTTATTTGTCTTTCTCCCCCAGTACTGAGTCATTTTGATCTTCATTTCCTGGCATTGAACACAACTTTCTTGGCACATAGTAGGCATTCAGAAATTAACACTGCCACATCGTGTATCACCAAATCTTTTTCCCATCACTTTTATTAAGGCCTGTGTATGAGACCCTTTAAATTCAACCTTTGAAAACAGGTAATCAAACAAAAAGTTAAAAAAATAATAATAAACTACATATAATATACAAGAAAAACAAAAGACCCTTTGAAGAGGGAGAAGAATGTGAAAGTGACCGAAGGAAACTCAGAACCACGGGTGATTAACTGAATCTAAACTAACAGTCCTGAATTATGCAAAGATTTGCTACTCAGGTGTGTTTGGAAACTCCCAGGAGCTTGTACACACCTGGGTAAGCTGATTTTGAAAGACCAGACTAACATAGTTCCCTTCATTTATGTACAGTTGAGCCTCACTAATTCGGACCAAGGGGCAAAACACCTGTTCGAACTAATGAAATTCTGCATTATAGGATGCTTTTATGTAATTGTTTTATTAATACTTTAATGAAAACACAAGGGTCACTTAAAATATGTGCACATCCATCATAAGCAAGTTGAATTGTTAGTTACTTAAGGAGAATTTCGTCTCAGGTAAGCTGAGTATCTACTGTTTTATTTGTATCATTAATGCCATTACAAACATTATTTTTCAAAGGTAAACTTCACAAACACTTGTTCAGATGATCACAATTCTGAACTAGGGTCATATGAATTAACAACATTTGAACTTAATTGTCACATTTCAACAAATATGAATTAACACAGTCTTCCTGAGACTGGAATGAAGAACTGGGGTAGGAAGAGGCCCCTCTGTACTAACTGCTCGTTTCCAAATTACATTCATGGTGAATTTAGCCAGTTTTCCATGGCCCACAAAACTCCAGGCTGGCTTGAGTTTCCTGCTTCCTCCTTTGGCAAGACTGTGCCAAACCTTTTCAAGAGATGTGTTCTTACTTAGAGGGAAAGAAAATACATGATCCAAGCCGTCTTACGTGCACCGAATGCCAAGTAAAAACAAAAGCAGCTCAGCTTTTCAAAGATTTGATATCTTAACTATAGCCACTTGAGCAAAGGCTCGGTGTCCAGATCGGCCAAGCTAAATATGGCAAAATTAGGGATAAATTGATCCCAAATCTAGTGTTCATAAATCTGCATGGAGAAGTTCTGAATCAAAGAAAATAAATTTGAAATGTGTAATATTGGTCCACATCCAATGGATCTGCCTGTTTCAGAGGAGAAACATGTGGCTCACTGTTGCCATGAAGACTGAGTGTCTCTTAGTACAGATTGAATTTAGGGCCTGATCATGGAGGTGAAACCAAGAAAATCCTGGAATTCTACAAGGCAGCACCTCAGGAGATCATCTCTTGGAATCCTTGCCTCTAAGTGAAGAGGAGGGACCAGACCTCCCACAAGGCTTTCAGAGAGAGAACATGGGAGAGCCACTGCCTCTTCTATCACTAGGTGCTCACCTCGGGCATAAAGGTACAGAACTGGAAAGAACGAGGCAGATATTGGAGGTCCCACCTCCAATTTCTGGCTCCAAGTGGAGGAAACATAGCTGCTAAGGTCTAGTAGTTGGGAATGAGTTGTATAGGGATAGAGTTGATTTTCAAGGAACTACCACTAGTTGGATATAATAAATGCCTTTTGGCTATAGCTGAAAGTAGTCCCCCTTATTTGAAAACTATCTCCAGGCAATGGTAGGACCACCTATTGGACCCAACACACACAAAATACAATGTGCATAGTGCCCCCTGGACTTGTGCCAGGTGAAATCCCTGCTCTACAGCCCACTCAGTAACATACGACCCTGTACCCTTGGCTATGGCCAGTTAGACCAGGGATGAAAGCTTGACTACACTGAGCCAATCAGATCAATCAGATTCTCTTTTAGGAATTTGCACTTGGAAATCTTTCAATTAATCTAGACTGTTTCGTTATATGGAAACAAGGTAAACATCAATTCTCTGGGGTAGTTTTGTATGTGCTGAGGGGTAGCTGGGCAGGAGGGAGGGTCTCGTCTATCTGAGCCTGCCTATTCTGTGGAGATAAAAGAATGAAGCCAATAGTCAGAGAAACAGCAACAAGGGCTAGAGAAAGGGCGCTGCCTGGGCTCCTAAGAGCTTCTCTGTCCTGTCGGCAGGACCCCCCTCCCCCCAAGGTCCAGCTATATTTCTACTCTTGGATTCCACAAGACATCTCCATAGCCTTTTTTATTTAAAGATTTTTTTATTTATTTCTCTCCCCTTCTCCACTCTTCCCCCCCCCGCCCCCCCCCCCACCCCGGTTGTCTGTTCTCTGTGTCCATTTGCTGCGTGTTCTGCTTTTTGTCCACTTCTGTTGTTGTCGACGGCACAGGAATCTGTTTCTTTTTGTTGCGTCATCTTGTGGCGTCAGCTCTCTGTGTGCAGCGCCATTCCTGGGCAGGCTGCACTTTCTTTTGCGCTGGCGGCTCTCCTTATGGGGTGCACCCCCTGCGTGTGGGGCTCCCCTACACAGGGACAGCCCTGCGTGGCACAGCACTCCTTGCGCGCATCAGCACTGCTCGTGGGCCAGCTCCAGACGGGTCAAGGAGGCCCGGGGTTTGAACCACGGACCTCCCATGTGGTAGGCAGACGCCCTAACCACTGGGCCAAGTCCGCTTCCCTCCATAGCCTTAAAACAAAAAGTTTTACTGAATCTCTCTTAAATCGGTGGCTATTCAACAATCAAAGAATCCTAACTAAGATAAGAAATAAAATAGTTATTTATGGGAAAATTGGTCCCTGTTTCTAAGAGCATCTGCCCTACTTTGTAAGTGATGCTAGGCCAAGGTTGAAATATATGTAAACCACACCAGGCTCTACATTATCCACTAATTCTTAAGGACCTCCCAGGAACCAAATTAACCATGGAATCCAGCCTAGTAGTTGATGTTGCTTTCTATGGCAAAGTTCTTTCAATTCAATCTGTATCCAACTTGTTATAATTTCAACTTCTTCCTGTTGGTCCTCATCTAAGTGTCTGATGTCTAAGAGTCTGAAGACCACAGAGGCTTATATGACTTGGTCAAGGTCGCACACCTAACTGTGACGGAGCAGGGACTAGCATCCAGATTATGAGCTGCCCTGAAGCCAATTTTTTTTCCAAGAGAAATGTTCAATGCAAAGCCACTTGTTTTTCTGGTTCTTAATTTTAACTTCCCAGTTATATGACCTGGATAGTTTCTAACTCTGGGACACTTTTACGGGTAAAACTCCTTGGCAAATAATTGAATGGGTTCTCTGTTTAATTACCAAGTAAATGGCAGACAGTAAAATCATGAGGTTTTTAAAGACAATCTTGATAATTTTGTGCTGGTCAGAATGGAAAGAACCTTCTGAATTACATTTTATAGATTTCATTAGAGAAGAATGTAAGATGTTAGTCAAATTTCAGAAAAGTACACTTCAGATGAAGTTAAAATTGTTTTAAACCAGAAAGCAAAAAAAAAAAAGAAAGAAGGAAAGCGCATGTATATTTAACTACGTGTTAATGGTGTGCTTGTGAGTCATGACGAAATCAATTTTCTGTGTGATTTCTAGAGGGAAATGGCCTTTATTATGACCATTTAATATGATGTAGGTTTCAAATACAGAATAGAAACACAAATACGAGTCTGTCTAATCCCATTAAATCTATAATGCTTCTTTAAAGTTGCATTATTCAAAGAAAACACCAAATTCCGGGCAGCCAAACTCATTATTTTTGTTTTAAATAAATGGATTAAGTAATTTAAAACCAATTAAATTCCCATGCTTTTCAAATCAACATGGATTGTTATATTTAAGACCCTTTTTATCAAAGGAAATGAGAAAAAATGGGGAAATATTTCATTATATTTAGAAAACCAGGCTCATTAGAAAACAGAGAGAAAGAGGAGATAAAAAAGAGCTGCTGTGGCACCTGCTGCCTGGACTGTGTCTGCGCTCCTGCACCCCCTGCCCGCCAAGCCACCTCCATGGACGACAGTACATCACAGAGGAAGGCACAGAGGCTCCAAGTTCAATGGGAGAGAGAATCAGCAGGATGATGCAGAAAAGTGCATTTGAGACTTGAGTCCTGGGATACAAGTAAGAAAGTTCTGACCACTTGTCCCAGTTTGGAAAGATTGTGGACTGCACAATTCAGACAGATCCAGTCACTGAACAATCAAGAGGATCTGGATTTGTGCTTTTCAAAGATGTTGCTAGTGTAGACAAGGTTTTGGGAGTGAAGGAACACGAACTGGATAGCAAATTGTTAGACCCCCAAAAGGGCGAAGTCTTTAAAAAGGAAAGAAACCCTCCAAAAAGTTTTTTTTTGGGGGGGGGGGGCAGTGGATTGACCCAGATACTTCTGAAAAACAAATAAAAAAATATTTTCGAGCATTTGGAGAGAGAAAAAATATCGCACTTCCCATGGATACAAAAACAAATGAAAGAAGATTTTTTCTATCACATGCACAGATGAAGAGCCAGGAAAGAAATTATTAGAAAGCAGATATCATCAAATCCATTCTGGATTGCACAACCCAAAGAGGTATACAGGCAGCAATGGCAACAGCAGAGAGGAAGAGGGGCTGTGGCTGGTGGACGAGGTGGTTCTAGGGGGCGTGGATGAGGCCAACAGAGCCCATATGGCTCTGGGGGTGGCCATCACCAAAACAACTGCCAGCCATACCAAAGGAGGCTTTGGAGAAAAGAGGAGCAAATGCTAAAATAACCCACCTTGCAGGACAATGCTGAAGACTGGTCTTTGGTTGATCTAAGGTGATTATTTTGTAAAAGACTTTCTAGTGTGCAAGACACAGTTGTGTCCAACTGTATCTAGCTGCTAATTAGTTTTCTTTGTTTTTAGTTTGTCCTTTGTTATCCGTGTGGTGCCTCGGTGAGGCCTTGTGTTTATACAAATTTTACTTGTATGATTTCATATTAAACCTAAAATAAATGTTTGCTTATACGGGAAAATAGAGTTGTTGTGCAATTATGAGTGTGTTTTCATCTGGGCCTTCATGAGTGCTAACTTCCAAGAGGAGGCAGACTATGAGCTGATAGAAAAAGATGGAAAAAGAAAAATATTCCAGGTACGGGCTAACATAGTGGAAAGAAAAAGAGAAAAAGAGAGGGAGGGACAGAAGGAGGGATGTAGGGAGGGAGGGAGGGAGGGAGGAAGGAAGGAAGGAATGGAAGGGAGGGAGGGAGGAAGAGAGAGAGGGAGGGAGGGAGGGAGGGCAACAGACTGAAGTAAAAAAACATTTTGCCCATTCCAGCTCTGCCAAGAATTTGGGGTGTGATTTCTAACTTCTCACTTCATCTCTCTGGTGCCCTCAGTGAAAGCTGGATTAGAAAACCTGGACTCTCTACCATTTCTAAATTTTATGATTCTAGAATATATAGCCTGAAAACAAAAAAGATTAGTCTCTTAAAAAAATACATCTGATAATAAAAAAGTGTTACCCCAACATTGCAGTTAGAATTTATATATGACCTAGAATAACCTCATGTACATCATATACCAGGAAACACACATGTGGTAGTCACACCATCTAGATTTTAGTCTTCAACTGGGCTCTTTGCTAACTTGACAGCTACTTTCAAAATGGGATAATAGGTTTCTGGGACACGACTGCTGTAACTCTCTCTCCAACATAATGAATATGGGTCAAAATCACATGAAGCTCTCCCTTGAGTAGCTTTTCTGGCAATGCAATCCTCCGTGATGCTATGCTAGCCATGCCCAATGTGACCATTCTCAAATATAATGTTGAATTCTAGACTTTCCTTTCTCTTCAGGACAGTGGCCCTATGCAAGGCTCTTGGGTCTTCTGCCTGCTTCAGGCAAATTCTACTACTTTAGTTCAGAGAACAAGCCATGGTCTCTCTCTGACCTCTATTCCTTCTGTTTGCCCTTCTTTCTAGCTACCAGTACTGAAACGGGTTGAACAGTGGCCCCCCAAAAGATATGTGTGAGTCCTAACCCCAAAACCTGTGAATGTTATCTTACTTGGGAAAAGGGTCTTTGAACAGGTAATTAAGTTAAAGAACTTGAGATGAGATCATCCTGGATTTAGGGTGGGCCCTAAATCAAATGACAGCTGCCTTTAAAAGAGAAAGACAGATGGGAAACAGGTTTGGCTCAATGGATAGAGCATCCACCTACCACATGGAAGGTCCAGGGTTCAAACCCTGGGCCTCCTGACCCGTGTGATGAGCTGGCCCAGCACAGTGCTGATGTGCACAAGGAGTGCCGTGCCATGCAGGGGTGTCCCCTGCACAGGGGAGCCCCACGCACAAGGAGCGCGCCCCATAAGGAGAGCCACCCAGGGCGAAAAAAGTGCAGCCTGCCCAGGGTAGGCACCACATACATGGAGAGCTGATGCAGTAAGATGATGCAACAAAAAGAGACACAGATTCCAGGTGCTGCTGACAAGAATACAAGCAGACACAGACAAACACAGAATGAATGGACACAGAGAGCAGACAACTGGGGGGTGGGGGTGGGGGAGAGAAGTAAAAAATCTTAAAAAAAAAAAAAAGAGAGAGAGAGAAAGACAGAGGGAGATTTGGAAGACAGGCACAGAGAAGGAGATGGAGGCCAAGATTAGAGGGACACAGCCCCAAGCCTAGGGCTGCCTGCCACCGAAAGCTGGGAGAGGCAGAGAAGGATTCTTCCCAAGAGACTTCCAAGAAAGCAGAACCCTGCCAACACTTTGATTTCAGACTTCTTTGCCTCCAAAATTCTGAGAGAATAAATTTCTGTGATTTTTAAGAAACCCACTTTGTGTTGATTTGTTACATCAGCCATAGGAAACTCATACAACCACCACCATCGACACCCCAAACAGACACACCTACACATTCTACACACAAAGACCATGGTGTCATTCTGAGGTCCACGCAGGAAGGGCAGTTGCTCTCTGAGGCATGCTTTTCTCACAGTGATGGCAGAAGCTCAAGGACTCAAGCCCATCTGAGTAAGCCCATTTCAAGCCTCTGCTTGTGTCTCATGGGCCAAGCAAACCACATGGCCAAGTCCAGGATCAAGGAACCAGGGAAGTATTTTCCACCACCATAAGGCCAGGGCAAGGGTGTGTATATAACACTGCTCCTATGGGGAGTGAAGAAGTGGGACCAAGAGTTCAATCTGCCCCACCTCGGAATAGCACCTGTCACAGTATATTGTCATTGTGTTAAGCCTCTCCCTGGACTGTTTCCTTCTTAAAATCAGGGACCATGTTTTCTCATCTTTGCATTTACAATTTGGTATGTCATCGACACTTGCTATGCAGTTGGCACGTTTGTATGAATGCATAGATGAACTGGAGACAGACAGGGCCATACTTGGCTCTGTCCCTGGTCCTTCATTATGCCCCTCCTGTGCCTAATGAATGCTCTTACTATGGTCACCAAAATGGGGCAGATTTAGTATGGATGAGACCTGTTTCCTGTCGGGGTGGAGAGTGAGGAAGAAAGGGCCTGCATCCTCAGTCACTTGACCCACTTTTGACCCTTGTCTTTGGTTGCCATTGGCAGCTTCCCCCAAAATTGTTCTCATATCTAACCCAGTGGGGTCATGACATCCATGACCCAAAGAGCTCAGGCCTTAAGTGGTGGGGCCCTAGAACATGTTTTTTAAAAGTATTCCAGGTCCTGATCTGCTGCTCTGTAATTTGATTTAGAGCAAATGTAGGAAATGGAACACATTTCTCAGTACATATTTCCCTGATTACTTACACATGCAAATGCATGGACTAATTTTAGATGTGTAATTAAGAATCTAGTTATTTTTGAGCCCACACTTACAGGCCAAATCAGATACCCAAAGGACACACACTGTTAGTTTATTTCTGTATATTTGCTTATCTCCTCAACTCACCGGGAAAAAAAAAACATTGACTCAGAGATCTCAATGGCCCAACCGTGGGTCTAACAAACAAGGTGGGTCAAGAGCCTGCCATGTTTTGTGATTTTAAAGGATACATCTCATCAGAATGCTGCTCCTCTGGGCAGAGAAATGTGTGTTGACAATCCCCTCTTAGAGAGTGGGAATGGAGGGCAGAGTGGGCGCATCCTCTGCACAGCTGTGACTCTCATAACAGAAAATTAAGGGTCAGCTGGCCAAAGCCAATACTGGGTTACCAGGTTGCAGTTTGTTTTTTATATACTTTCATGATCCATATGAAAAGATTAATGCCATGCAATTTTGTGCCAAATGACATGCTCAGATGCCCGTTTTACACATGTAAACCAGATGAGTGGTCTGGAAAGTTTGCATTTATTGTTACTTTGAAAGCAAATGATATCACCCCCTCACCTCCTACTCACAGTGGCCAACTGTTCAGATTTTACTTTCTTAGGCTTTTCCTAAAAGCACCATTTGCTCAAGAGTTTCTTCTCAGAGCATCCCCTGAACAACACTTTCTTTGCAAGCAGGGATCTGTGACAGGGAGCTTGTCAGTGAAAACCGTGGCGATACAAGTGTCCTTCCATGGGCACTGACGGCTCACTTTCCTCTGACTTCCTGTGTCAACATGATGGAGAAAGACCCCCTCTGACAGCCTGTACTCAGGCACTCAAGGGAATGCCTTGTGATGTCTGCTTGGTTTTTTGTGGGGGTTTTTTTCCCCTCTATGCTATGTCTTCCATGGATTTCCCTACCTTAAACCTCTTGTGAAGGCTCAGTTCAGAGCCTGTTCTCTGCTAACCAGGAGAAGAGGCTGTAGTAGTCAGGGTCCTCCAGAGAAACAGAACCAAGAGGATAAGTGTGTGTGTGTGTGTGTGTGTGTGTGTGTGTTTATTGTAGGAATTGGTGCACATGCCCATAGGGATTGACAAGTCTGAATTCCATGTGGCAGGAACAAATTGGGAACTCTGATGAAGGTGACAGTGACTTCCCCAGGAGAAGCTGGTTGGCTGAAGCAGAAACAGAAATTACTTCTCCTTAGGTTCTGTTGACTTCTGGCTTCTTCCCAAGGCTCTCTTTCTCTATTACCGAATTTCTTCTCCTTATAAAGGACTCCAATATCCAGATTAATACCCACTCTCATTCAGCTGGCCACACCTTAATGGAAATAACACCGTCAAAAGGTCCTGTTTACAATGGGTTTACACCCAGGAATTAAGCGTTAAGATTCAGAACATGTTTTCTGGGGTACAGAATTCAACCTACCGCAGAGGCCCACTGTCTTTAAGGGATTGTGACTTTCAAAGCCAGACCTATTTGACTGCAAATCACAGGCTCTTCACCAATTCACATCCCCCCTCCCATAACATCCCTGTTGATACCTATAGAAGCCATGGTCCAGTTTCCTGTGGGTTTTTTGTTTTTTTATTTTGCTTTTTTTAGAAGGTACCTGGGACTGAACCCAGGACCTCGTACATGCAAAGCAAGTGCTCAGTCACTGAGCTACACCCACTCTGCACATAGTCCCGTTTTGAATAAAAAATATATGACTTGTCAATATGCCTTCATTGTAAGACATTCCATTTCTTTGTTGTGAAACATTGCCTCTGAAAAAGCGATATGCCCAACTTAGCTGCAATATTTTTTCTAAATGTATACTTCTCCCTAAATATCCAAAATTAAGAATGCACATCCCTGCTTGTTTGCACATTCCCCACAGATAAAAAGAGTAAGGCCATGTTGAAATCTTATGCTCTCTTATTCAATGCATTTTAATAGACAGAAGCACTTATTGTGAGAGCCTGAGATTTTAATTTTCATGTAGAATGGCACCTACAGTTCAAAAGTACCCATTGGGATGTTAAGTGAACCTTTGGAGAGTTATGCCTAGTGAGTTGAGAATGATACTACTAGCAGAAAAACATGGAATCCATGACTTTTCAAAACATGATCTTGCATCAGACAAGAAGCCTCTTCCAGATCCTGACACAGCAATCTAACATAAGGCTTCTCTGAGTTCTCAACTGGTAGAGCACCTATAACCCCTTCTCCTAGTGACCATCCCATTGATGTGTCAGGAGGACTTAACAAGGGAGGGATGATGGAGTCTGTTCTTCCAAAGGCCTCAGAGTCGCTGGCACCCTACCTGCAACTTTGTATCCTACACCCATCAGGTGAAGAGTACACCATGTAAGTCTACCATGTTGACAAAATGGGGATGAGAGGTGAGGGGTTAAGGGTTAATGTCCAATTGAAACGGAGATGAAAAAATGTTAATGGCTACAGGAAGCATCCAGAAGACGTGTCAAGGATCACCTTGCTCTCTTTTGTCAGAGCTTCACTTTTCCTTTGCCTCCAAAGTTCAAGAGCTGGAAACAGACCTAGGTGTGAGATTGTTCTTGGAATCCTGGGAACACACTTAACTCCATGTACCTTTTGCAGTTCTCACAGTAACGACTCTTCCCTTGTCGTTGAAAAGAGTGGCTGAAACATTTCTTGGGTGAGCAATTGCATGGCTCTAGGGTTATTTGCCTTCTCCAATGAGCACGAAGGTTATACTTTTTCTCCCTAAAGGTGTGAGTAGCACAAGCCTGGTTCACAGTGCTCTGCGTTGAAATCAATTTAAATAATTAGAGACAAGATCAGAGTCCAAGTTGGCCATCACTCTTCTGCTGGGGTATTAAAAGACAATTTTAAAGGTAAAAGAAGTGAAGTGGATGTGGCTCAACTAATAGAGCGTCCGTCTACTATTCCAGGATTCAATCCCCAGGGCCTCCTGACCCATGTGATGGGCTGGCCCATGCACAGTGCACCACACACAAGGAGTGCCGTGCCACACAGGGGCGCCCCTGCATAAGGGTACCCCACATGCAAGGAGTGTGCCCCGCAAGGAGAGCTGCCTTGCGTGAAAAAAGCACAGCCAGCCCAGGAGTTGTGCCACACACATGAAGAGCTGACACAGCAAGAAGACACAACAAAAAGAGACACAGTTTCCCAGTGGCACAGGACAATGCAAGCGGACACAGAAGAACACACAGCGAATAGACACAGAGCAGACAATAGGGGGAGGGGGAAAGGGGGAAGAAATAAATAAAAATAAATCTTTAAAAAAAAATAAAGGTAAAAGGAAAAACTTTTACCTTTAACATTTGATGAATACAATGTAAATGAGATTAGCTCAAGACCCTTCATGACAGTGACTTCAGGATGACAGTTCTGTTGCTACTGTTTGGTTCCAACATACACACCACCAACAGACTTCTTGGTCTTTGGGTTCCCTCCACTTTGTGCTCCATAAAACCTGTTCACTCTGGGACACAGTCCACTTTTCATCAACACCATTTCCATCATGGATATCCCGTGCTGAGAAAAGGAATTGTTCAGGCTTGTCTTTTCCTCAGGCACTCACAGAAATCTCTGTTGGCACCAAAGTGCCGATGATGACTGTATCTCCAGGGAGTCCTCAGCTGGTACCTATTTCTTGATCTTAATTAATTTCTAATGTTTTCAAGAATAGCACGAGAGGAAGAGTGTTGGGAAGAAAGAGACTTCTGTGGAATATTATTTCTAACTTTCATTCTGAAACATAAAATCCTGCACATCTTAGGGCCAGTATCAAGTACCATCTCCATGAAGAATTGCCCCCCCAAACTCTAAGCCAGAAGTTATCTCTTCCTCTCCTATGCTCCCCCAGCTCCCCAAGGTCTTCACAGCACTCACCTCCTTGTATCTGGTGTTTCAGTTAGTTAACTACAAATTTAGTACTCGACTATAAACACCTCATTGGAAATGACTCAGTCTTGTTCAACTCTGAATCTGATAGTGCATCCAGCATGATACCTTGCACAGAGAGATTTTCAGAAAATACTTGCTGAACTGATTGGATTTGTGCTTTTTTTTTTCCTTTTTTTTTTTTAAGGAGGTATGGGGATTGAACCCAGGACCTGGTATATGCAAAGCTGGCACTCAACCACTGAGCTACACCTGTTCCCAGGATCTGTGATTTTTAAAAAATATATAGTATGCCAGAGATTCTAAGATGCACTATTTTGGTGGTTTTCAAACTTTACTGAGCATCAGGAAGGTTGGCAGGCTGGTTGAACACAGATAGATAGGTCCCACCCCCAGAGTTTCTGTCAGTAGGTCTGGGGGGGTGGAGTTGGAGAATTTGCATTTTCTAGTAAGTTTTCAGGGAAGGCTGATGCATATCAGGGGGTGCTGATGTGGTCTAGTGACCATTCCTTGAGGAGTGCTAAACTATTTTTTCTCATCTTATTATCTCTGATAGCAAGCTATGTCCTCAGTTTCTTGACATGTCAGTTTAATTGAAATCATATCTTGCTTTCAAAGCAGTCTATAAAATAATGGTTTTATGATCGATAGCATCTTAGATTAAATGAAATGTGGTAGGTTTCCTGTTACAGAGTTGAATCTATATTATAAAGCATAGCAATGAAATGTTTCAAAAGATGTAGCCTAATACTAGTTCTAGAAAACAAATGCATAAGATTGTTGAGCTTGGTCTTTATAATGGCAGCAAGATAGATGCACTTTAGGGCCTCAAATGAGATTTATACAATAATATGTTAGCTGAATATGTCCAAGGATGTCAATCAATGAATGAAAGAAAGGCATTTTCATATTTATTTTGGATGATTACTGTGGTCACCCTTGCTCTCTAGAATAGCTCCATGAGGTCATAGTTTATACCTGGTTTTGCTCATCATTTTTCTGAACTCTAGAAAGGCGCCTGAAACAGGGTAGATACTCAATAAATACTTGTTGGTGGTGGTTTTTAAAGATTTATTTATTTACTTACTTATTTTCCCCCCTTCCCCTCCTCCCACCCTGCTGTTTTTGCTGTCTGTGTTGTCTTCTCTTATTTTCTCGTCTCTAGGATTCACCGGGATTCGATCCTGGGGTAGCTCTGATGCGGAGAAAGGGTCCCTGTCAGTTGTGACACCTCAGTTCCTGGTTTCTGCTGCACTTCACCTTGACTCTCCCCTTAATCTCTCTTTTGCTGTGTAATCATCTTGCTGCGTCACTCACTTGCACAGGCACTGGCCACTTGCGCTCACCACGGGCACTCGCACAGGCACTGGACTGGCTCGCCTCACGGGCACACTTTCTCCTCTTCTTTTTCACCAGGAAGCCCCAGGGATCGGTCCCAGGTCCTCCCATATGATAGGTGGAAGCGCTATCATTTGAGCCACATCTGCTTCCAAATAAATATTTGTTGAAAGAAAAAATTTTATAAGGAATTGTCAGAGTTCCTTACCTGCTGGAAACAGGGTGAATTATGGGAAATATAATATGTTTTGCTGGTATAATACTTTCTAACCAATACCAATATTTCTTTCCTTCTCTGTTCTTCTGTGCTAACAAAAATAACTACCACAACAAATCAAGAGGAATAATGACCAAGGAACCCATTAAAATGAAAAATTTCCAGTTAAGCAAGTATCCCAGGGCACAGACCAGAAGGTGTCCCAGCTACCCTCCCTGCAGTACTGGCCAGAGCTTGCCATCTTCAGGAAATACTGTTTGCTGGGCAAGTGGTGAGAACAGAAGGGGAAGAGTTCCTTCCCTGGATGGTTCAGCCAAGCAGAAGATTCAAACCCAATATTAGTCTGACCGACATTCCTATAACCTTATTGTACTTTAGCTTAAAGGAACTTTGAAATTGAATGCATGTCAATAAATATCATTCTCTTACTCCTTTTCTGAGCTCAAAGCTATTTTAAAGACAGATACATGAGTCAGACTGGAAATATCAAAATACCAGCATTCCCAATGATAAGTCTGTTTGGACAGGCACAGATCATGAGTTTGGTAACATGAACCACTCCCCCTGAATTAGGTAAACCTTCCCATCAGGCCACAGAGAGCCTAGGATAATTGACATGCTAGGGCACCCCCACGCTAGGGTGGCCAAGAAAGCAAACAGAAGGCCTCCTCTCTGCAGAAAGGCAGCTCTGGAGAGAGATCCAGAGGCAGCTGGGTCACACATGCACCATTTTTTCTCCCAAATGGGAGGAGGGGCCGGATTGTTTCTCTAATACAGGAAATGGGTGTGGATGAAGTGTTCTCCACTATGGGACCTATTTCTTTAATGCTACAGTTGCCTCAGAATTATGGAACTGGCTGATAGTGCCCAAATAATAATGCATTATTTTGGCAAAGAATTTTAAAAGCTCTTTAATTTTCTCTTTTGTTTTTATCACGCAATGAACATTTCCTGAGTACCTACCATTTACATGGCACTGTAGTCTTTCCTTGGGTGTCCTTGGAGCAGCATACATCAATCAGATAAGTCTAGTGAAATCTTCACCATCACCCTGCTCTCTTTAAGCAATCTTAACAGGCTGCTGCAATGGGGAACTGCATTCTAGGAAGGGACCTCTTCACTTTCTGGGATGGTGGGTCACTGTAGGGGATATGATAGGGATGGGCTAACAAGAAAAAGATAAGAGAAAGGGGAAAGAATCACAGTTCCTGCACTTTATCGCCTCCCCCAACTAATCATCATGCATGAGCAGAAGTAAAGAGGGGGGGAAAAGCTGGAGAGGAAGCAAATAGACCAGAAAGGAAGAGACAGTAATTCTCAGGGGGAAACAACACAGCTCTGCCTCTCAGGTACTTGTGCCTGAAATACTGAGGTTGGCCCTCACTCTCAGGCCTCTGCCATTTGCCTTTTGACAATGACCCTGATACAGGGGAGCACTAGTCCAGTGGAGGATTGGCTTTTCCAGGTTGGATACTTGTCACTTTTTTGTCCTTTGGTTCTTTGTTTAGTGACATTAATCAAAGGAAAGATATGCCTCCACTACTGTAACCACCACTGCTCCTGCTACGACAACAGCTTGGTGCCTGCGTGCAGTCTGTGAGCCAGTAGGCTCTTCAAGCTTTGCGGCGCTGTAATGGGTTGACTTATGTATTGGAACCAGCTCATGTTCTTAATCTTAATCCATGTCCCTGTGGGTAGGAATCCATTATAAATAGCAACTCTTTAATATGTTCTTTTAGTGAAGGTGTGGCCCAACTAAATAAAGGTGAGTCTTAATTGGATTACAACAAGGCTTATAGAGAGAAAAACATAGGAAGTCAATGGAAGTCAGAATGGAAATGAAAGGACGTCTCCACATGATGATTGCTGGGAAGCAGAGAACCCCAAAGATCACCAGCAACCAGCCCCAGAACGCCATAGTACACGGGGGAAGAAAGCATCACCTTGCTGACATCCCAATTTTTTATTTCTGTTAGTATCAAAACTGTGAGCCAACAAATCGCCATTGGTTAAGTCAACCATTGTGTGTCAGCCAAACGTAGCAGCCCAGAAAACTAATAGAAGGACTATGTCCTCAGTTTCAGACTCTTTCTGTGGTTCTAGAGTGCCCGGGTCCTCTCTGTTGGTGGCAGCTGCTATTAAGGTGAAAGTGAAGTAGATATGAGGAGAGGAAATGTATGGCTTTTAGAGCATATCACAAAAAGGTTGGATTGATTATTGCTGGAGTATAGAAAAGAATGCATTATCTATGAAAACATCAACTCACAGTCCCAAAAGCTCTATGAACTCCAAGTAAGATAAATACAGAAATAACCACATCTAGACACATCATAGTCCAGTTGCTGAAAACTAACGATGAAGAACGAGTTTCAAAAGCAGTCGGGAATGCCTGAGGCGGAGCCAGAAGTGTGAGGCCGCCCCCGGGTCCCCGCTCCCGCCCCGGGCCTGGACCTCGACCCCGCGGGCCCGAGGCGGGGGCGGCGTCACGGCTGCGGGCCGGGGTCGGCCTCGGGGCGCTCCCGCGGCGGGCGCTCGCCGGGTACCTGCGCCGCCTGCAGCTCCACCCCGTGCCCACCAAGGCGGCCACCAGGTGGGCGCGGACTGGCGGGCCGGAGCCGGGGGCCAGGGGCGGGGCCAGGGGGCCGAGGCCCTGCGTGGGTTTGCGGGCTCGCGCTGGAAACGACTCTCGGGCGCTCTGGAAGCGGGAGCCGAGGACGGGGCCCGCGCCGGGGCGGGGAGGAAGCGGGCTGCCGCCCCGCGGGCTGCCGTGCCCCGGAGCCGCAGCCCCGGCGTCCTGGCCTCCAGCGTGCGGGGCCCCGCGGCGCCTCGCTCCCATTCGGGGGAGAACCCAGGAAAGGCCCGGGCGGGCTGGGTGGAGCCCGGTGGCTGAGCGCCTGCTCCCGGGCACGAGGTCCTGGGGTCACTCCCCGGTACCCCCTTGACAGCACAGGCGAGGAAGCTTTTTCTGAGCTTTGGAACAGAGGCCTGGGCGAGGCGAGGCAGCAGGCCAGCGCTCTCAGGCAGGGGACGGCGAGGTCAGTGCCCCCGGAGAAGCGGCTAGTGCCCTGGGAACTGAAAACCAGGCGCTGGCGTAAGTGGCAGGGAGCCCGGACAGCGTCCAGAGACTGTACTGAGAACTCAGCTTCTCAGAGGGGCCCTGGAAGGGGCGCTGGGCGCATCTCCTCTTTTTTGAGATAACAGGGCGGGGAATTGAACCCCAGACTCACATGTGGGAAGCCGGCACTCAACCATCGAGCCACATCGGTGCCCCGTTTTCTTTACTTCACAATTTTATTGAGGTAATTGTGGGCCCACGTGCAGTTGTAAGTAGAAAGGCAAAGACACGTTGACCAGTTTCCTCCAATGGCAACATTTTGCAAAACTCGTACAAAGTCACAACCACAAGAGTGAAAGTGGTGCCATCCACCGAGCATATTCAGAGTTCCACCAACTTGTACGTAGAAATTTAGCCCCTACAGCTTCGGCCCAGGTGCTGGTTCCTGGGTCAAGGTACGAGGACCCTCTGCCGCCTTCTGGCAGCACACACGCCTTCCTCTCCTCCCTCTACCCGCTTCTCTTGCAAAGGAAATGGATATGCACACAGGCCGCCAGCCTTACTCAGACTTCCCGTTTTCCTCGTGTACATGTCTCGGGGGGAGGGGGGGACGGTGAGCTGCTCTGTTGTTCCACTTAGCGACCCTCCTTGCAGCCTGTTTGATTGGGATTCTCAGTCCAGCCACAGCCGGACCTCTGAGCACCAGCTCTTTGACTTGGAGGGCAAATGGTAGCAGCAGAACCAGGCTGTGCTGGATGGGGTCCTGGAGGAGGTGCTGGAGGGAGTGCTGGAGGTGGTATTGGAGGTGGGTCCTGGAGGAGGTACTGGAGGGGGTACTGGAGGTTGTCCTTGAGGGGGTCCTGGAGGGGGTGCTGGAGGTGGGTCCTGGAGATGGTTCCTGGAGGGGGTGCTAGAAGGGGTGCTGGAGGGGATGCTGGAGGTGGTTCTGGAGGAGATCCTGGAGCTGGTTCTGGAGGGGGTGCTGGAGGGGATGGTGGAGGGAGTGCTGGAGGGGGTGCTGGAGGGGATGCTGGAGGGGGTCCTGGAAGGGGTACTGGAGGGGAGGCTGGGGGGGGTCCTGGAGGGGATGCTGGAGGGGGTCCTGGAGGGGAGGCTGGGGGGGGTCCTGGAGGGGGTGCTGGAGAGGGTGCTGGAGGGGATACTGAAGGGGGTCCTGGAGAGGGTGCTGGAGGGGATGCAGGAGGGGGTCCTGGAGAGGGTGCTGGGGGGGATCCTGGAGGTGGATCCTGGAGGGGGTCCTGGAGGAGGTGCTGGAGGTGGGTCCTGGTGATGGTTCCTGGAGGGAGTACTGGATGGGTTGCTAGAAGAGGTCCTGGAGGGGGTGCTGGAGGGGATGCTGGAGGGGATGCTGGAGGTGGTTCTGGGGAGGGTGCTGGAGGGGATGTTGGGGGGTGTTCTGGAGGGGGTGCTAGAGAGGATGCTGGCAGGGGTCCTGGAGGGGGTGCTGGAGGGGATGCTGGAGGGGGTCCTGGAGGGGGTGCTGGATGGGGTCCTGGAGGAGGTGCTGGAGGGAGTGCTGGAGGTGGTATTGGAGGTGGGTCCTGGAGGAGGTACTGGAGGGGGTACTGGAGGTTGTCCTTGAGGGGGTCCTGCAGGGTGTACTGGAGGTGGTTTTGGGGGTGGATCCTGGTAATGGTTCTTGGATGGGGTGCTAGATGTGGTGCTGGAGGGGGTGCTGGAGGTGGACATGGAGGTGTGTGCTGGATGTGGGTCCTTAAGAGGGTGCTGTGGGGGGTTCTGTTGGGGGCCCTAGTGGGGTTCCTAGTGGGGTGCTGGATGTGGGTCCTTGAGAGGGTGCTGTGGGGGTTCTGTGGGGGGCCCTAGTGGGGTTCCTAGTGGGGTGCTGGATGTGGGTCCTTGAGAGGGTGCTGTGCAGGGTTCAGTGGGGGGTCCTAGTGGGGTTCCTAGTGGTCCTGGAAGTGGTGCTGGAGGGAGACCTGGAGGTGGTATTGGAGGTGGGTCCTGGAGGGGATGCTGGAGAGGGTGCTGGAGGGGATCCTGGACAGGGTCCTGGTGGGGGTCCTGGGGGGGGTGCTTGAGGGGGTCTGGAGGGGATCTTGGGGGGGTCCTGTAGGGGGTCCTGGGGATAGTCCTGGAGGTGGTGCTGGAGAGGTTCCTGGGGGGGGGGTTCCTGGAGGTGGTGCTGGAAGGGGTCCTGGAGAGGGTCCTGGAGGGGGTCCTGGAGGGGGTGCTGGAGGTGGGTCATCTGGAAGCAGGCCTTGGAAGGGGGCCCGCGTCGCCTCATGCATCTCTTCAGGGGCCGGGTCACCTGAGGGTTAAGAGCTGCTGTCTGAGCAGTGGGAAGCACCTGTTTTCCTTTGACCTGAAAGAGCAGCAGCATCTCCTGGCTTCTGGGGAGATCACATCTCAGTTGTCAGAGCTTCGTGGTGCCATTTTGCCTGTCACTGCTTTGTCATCAGCACGGACTTGTTTTCTTGCTATTTTGATAGCTGTATTTCAATCTAATTGGGTTCCTTTGTAATCCTCTGAGTTCTGCTTTATACATTACAAAACATCCTTCTGAGAAGGGTCTCTACGCTTGACCAGACTGAGAGTCTCCTGGCACAGGACACGGGAGAGACCCAGCGATGGCACAGAGGCTGTGCCAACGTGGTGCGAGGGGTAGTGCAAGAGCCCTGGAGAGGATGACTTCCTAGCTTGTTCATGTAGATCACCTGCATGCTCATTCTCAACGTCTCAATCCACGTCCAGGTTTGGCAGCATCAGGAGACGCTCATGGACCCAGCAGGAAGGCTTGGATTGTGCTGTTTGTCTGAGATGTGTCATGTTCTGCCCTAAAAGTAGTTTGTTCCAACCATACAGGCGAGTGTTTCTCAGGTTGTATTTTGAAACAGCACCTCAAGTTCTTGCCACAGTCTAAAGTGGCCCTGGGGGATCAGGAAAGACATCGTAACAGTGATTGCCATTAGGTCCCTGGCAAGAAGAAGGAACGTCTGGGAAGTCCTTAGCAAATCCAGCAAGAGGAAGTCAAGGGCAACACATTTGCAGTGTTGGTAATGTAGGTGTAGACTTTCAGATATGAAAGCAAAGTATTTTCATTAAAAAGTACTGTATCTATATTAAAAATAAAATAAAATAAAAATAAAAGCAGTTGGGGAAAAAATACAGATGAAAACTGATTTCTGAAAAACACAATAGTCTCCAGAAGAACATGGAATGACATTTTTAGTGTTGAAAGGAGAAACTGTCAGTCTAGAATTCTGTATCCAATAAAAATATCCATAAGAAATGAAAATAAAATAAGAGATATTTTCGGAAAGACAAGAGCTGAAAGAATTTATCTCCAGCAAACCTGTACTACAAGAAAGGATGAAAAAGAAAAAGAAAAAAAAGCAATGGTCCAGACTCAAGGGAAATTATAACAAATGGAACCACAGGTTTGCAGAAAGGAATGAAGAGAACCAGACAGGAAAAATACCTGGGTAAATATAAAAGAAACGTTTCCTTTCTTATAGTCTATATATGTATATAGATATGTAGATATAGGCGAGTGTGTGTGTGTGCATACATATGAACATAGATACATACATATATACAATATCTTTAAAAGATTATGGACTATAGCAATATAAGTAACAATGTATTGTCAGGTTTACAGAATATGTAGAAGTAAAATATAAGAAAATAATAGCAAAAGGATGGGAGGAATATAAATGGGATTATGTAATTATGATTACATACTGATTATGAAATAGCATAATAATACTGAAGGTAGATTAAGATGTATATCATAATATCTAGAGCAATGCCTAAAAAAACACACAAAGAGGTAGAGCTTTAAAGTTAGTGCAGGATTGGGTAGGACAATCTAGTGTGTCAAGCCCTCAGCATTGTTGCAAGTATCTGTGAATCTGGTCCTTCAAGCAGTGAAGCTTGGTTGTCACTGTGGGCCCTGTGGAGAAGGGGAGAGAGGAATAGAATAGATGGAAGCCGGGTAACTGGGGGGCAATGGAAGTGTTCCACAAGATCATGCAATGATGGATATAGGACATGTTAAATTTCACCAAAAATGTATAAACGTCTATAGGCTAAAATGTAAATCATAATGTAAAAATTTAGAAAACTGTACAGACTAAAATACAAACCATAATGTAAACCAAAATGGAACCATGTTTGGTAGCTATGTTTCAGTATCTGTACATCAGCTACAGCAAATATAACATGAACATGTAAAAAGATCATTGTTGGGTAAGGGAGAAAAGGGTTTGATGTTGGATATATGGGAGTCCCCTATATTGTATGTATGACTTTACTATTATCTAAACGTTTTTGGAAGACAAAATTAAAAATTGAAAAAAAAAAAAAAAGGATGAGGAAGAAATGAAAGAAACTGCCTTGCCACTGTACATTCAGGGCAACACCTATTACAGTGATGAAAGGCAAACATCAAAAACAAAGGTCTACGGTATTTTTCATTTTTTAATGCCCCAATTTATTTTTTACTTTATTTTAGTTTTTCTGAATTAGTATGTATTCTATTTCTAATCTCTAAACCTATCACTACTATTGCATTTTCCTACTAACTGAATTTGGCAATATATTAGGCTTCATTTTGAAGAAATTTTGGACCACAGAGGGATTCAACTATGGCAGGGGAGGAACACTGGTGTGGGGTGTTATTGAAGGGGGACACATGGTTGGGAGGGAGTTCTCCAGGACATGTATATAGTGTATATAAAAATGTTGGGATATTTGTTGGGTATTTTCATAATAGTTAGAGTTACCAATGACAACTGAGGGAGTGCTGAGCTTCTAGCCAGGGGAGCTCTGTTGCATTCCCCACTGGACCAGCAACAATCCTCCAATTGCAAGGGCAAAGACCAGTGAAGAAGGGCTCAATGATGAGCCCTTGATACTGATGACTATGTTTATGAGCCTGTATGCCTGATTTCAACTAGGCCTAGAGCTGCAGGGTGCCTAAGAGTTACCTCATGAGATCCTCTGTGTTGCTCAAATGTGGCCACTCTCTAAGCCAAACTCAGCATGAAAATACATTACCTTCCACCACCCTACTCCCAGCGTGGGACATGACTCCCAGGATGAACCTCCCTGGCGCTGATGGATTACTACCAACACTGACTGGTGATGCAACTAGAAAAAGACCTGGAATAAAAGGGGGAAATGGTAAAGACAAATGAGTTTATATGGCTAAGATACTTCAGAATGAGTCAGGAGGTCATCAGAGGGGTCATGCTTATGCACACCTCAGCAGGATCCCAGAGACAGCCAAAGTAGATACAACCCGAGGTACTAGTGCTCCTGAGGGCTATGGAGACATATAGGTTTGATGGTCATGGCAGATGACTCTGGAGTTCAGTGCCTTGTCAGTGGGCCCTACTTTGGAATTTGTGTTCCTGAGTGAGATGGAGTTGGACTCAGTTGGGACTTTTCTACACATGTCTCTTTCACTTTTACTGAACCTGTGGTTGGTGCTGGGATTGGTGTATACTCAGGAGACTTGAATCACTGGACTGTCCATGTGCCAGCTGGGCCCTGAGCCTCAGCAAAGTTGTAACATCTACTCTCAGGTTCGTTGGACTTACCCGGTCAGCTAACAAGGAGGTGAAGATGGTCAACCACCACACCAGGGAACTGAGAGTGCTTACAACTGCAAGCAGGAGAATTGCATCCATCAACCATGTGAGATGTAAGCCCACTCTCAATATAGAGGTGGAATGGACTTCACCATCTCAGGGTCCACAGGATGGAAGAATAAATTATGGATTAGAGTGGACTTACTGGTATTCTACTATAGAACTGTTGTCACTAGTAATGGAAGAAATTGTAGCATTGACTTGGAGAAAGTGGCCACTGTAGTTGCTGAGGGCAGGGAGAGGGAAGACAGGATGTGATGTGGGGGCATTTTCGGGACTTGGAGTTGTCTTAAATGATATCACAGGGACAGATGCTGGACATTATATATCCCACCATAATCCACTAAATGTATTGGGGGACAGTGTAAACTACAATGTAAACTCTTATTCATGCAGTGCAGCAGTGCTTCAAAATGTATTCACCAAATGCAATGAATGTGCCACAATGATTAAAGAGGTTGTTAATGTGGGAGGAGTGGGGGGGAGTGGGGTGTGGGGTATATGGGAACCTCTTATATTTTTTAATGTAACATTTTTTTCTTATCTATGTATTTTCAACAAAATACAATTAAATAAATAAATGAAATAAAGTCAATACAGGAGATTAAATGGAATATACATTTTTTAAAAAGTGATTTACTCCCAGATATTTACACAAATGAGTTGAGAACAGAAATCCTCACAAAAACCTGTGAACAAATATTTATAGCAGATTTATATATAATTCCTAAAAGTTGGAAGTAGCCAAGATGTTCTTCAATAGTTGAGTAAATTAAAAAACTATGATATATCCATACAATGGAATGTTATTCATCAATAAAAAGAAAAGCGCTATCAAGCCAAAACAACATGGAGGAACTCATATGCATATTGCGGAGTGAGAGAAGCCTGTCTGAAATGGCTACATATTATATGATTCCAACCTACGACATTCTGAAAAAAAAGGCAAAACCTTTTTTTGTAAAAATATCAGTGGTTCAAGGAGTGGGAAGAGGGATGAAGAGTTGGAGCATGGGGAATTTTTAAGAAAGTGAAACTATTCTGTATAAAACTGTTAAGGATGGATGCATGACATTATGCATTTGCCAAAACCCATAGAACTGTACAACACAAAGAGTAAATCCTGTTGTAAACTACAAACCTTAGTCAATACAATATATTTTATCATCCCTGTCTCAGCAACTGATAGAAAAAGTAGAAAATATATTTTTAAAAACTATAAAAATTGAAAAGATTTGAACAGTACTATCAATCAACTTGAACTAATTGGTATTTATAGAAAACTACTTCCAACAACAGCAGAGTACATGTTCTTTTTAAGTGCAAAAGGATGATAAACTGGGTCATAAAGCAAGACTCCTTAAATTTAAAAGGACTGAAATTATGCAGACTATTTTATGACCACACTGTTATTAATATAGAAATTAATACAAATAACAGCTAAACAAAAGCACAAATATTTAGGAATTAAATAATATGTGTCTAAATAGTTTATGGTCAAAGGAGAATTCACAACTGAAATTAGAAGATATTTTGAACTGAATGGTATTGAGCATATCAACATTGGTGGGATACCACTAAAGAAGTGCTTCGAGGAAAATACATAGCTTTAAATTTATTAGAAAAAAAGGAAGGTATAAAATCAATGATCTAAGCCTCCACATTAAGACACTAGTGACAGGAGAACAAATTAAACCCAGAATAAGTAGATGGAAGAATAATAATGAAGATAAGAGTGGCAATCAGTGAAATAGAAAATGGATAAACCATAGAGAAATTTTAAAAAGATCAAAAGTTGTATTTTATTTGAAAAGATTAATAAAACTCCAAGCAAGATTGAGCAAGTAAAACAGAAAATCCCCTTGCCAAATTAGGAATGAATAAAGAAAGCATCACCACAGATCTTATCATTCTTACGAGGACCACAAGGGAACATGATGAACAATTTTATGTTAATAAATTAGACAATTTAGATGAAATGGAAACTATTTGAAAATCACACTTACCAAAATAGATACCTGAAGAAATAACAAAATAGTTAAGTATTCTTATGTCTATTCAAGTAATTGAATATATTATCAAAAACCTTCCTATATAGAAAACTCCAGGCTCAAGTGATTTCACTGGTGAATTCTACCAAAAGCTTAAGAAGGAAAATCAACTTTAAACAAACACTTTTAAAAAATGGAGGAGAAAGGAATACTTCCAATTTGCTTTATGAAGCTAACATAATCCTGATACCAAATACTGGACAAAGTCATTATAATAGAAAGGAATCTTTTTCATAATATTAGCAAAACTATTCTGTAAATATATTTAATAAAATAATACATAATGACCAAGAAATCAAGGTTGATTAATACTCATAATTAACAAAATTAACCAAATTAAAGATAAAAGGAACCTTTTTTACATCTGGACCACAGGAGTAAATGTTTCCAGCCATTCATACTTCCAGTCGGATGGTCCTCAGTAGTTTGATTTTGTGTGCCATGGGACCAAAAGAGTGACAGCGCTGCTAGGATGAAGTTCATGAGATTTTTTATGAAACTGTAACCACTGAATTGAAGAATGGAACATATTTCCATGGAACCACCACAGGTGTGCTCGTCAGCATGAATACACGTCTTAAAGCTGTGAAAATGACCCTGAAGAACAGAGAACATGTACAGCTACATATACTGAGGATTTGAGGAAATAATATTCGATCATTTATTCTGCCAGACAGCTTTCCTCTGGTTACACTACTTGTGGATGTTGAACCTAAGGTGAAATCCAAGAAAAGGGAAGCTGTTGCAGGAAAAGGAAGAGGCCAAGGTAGAGGAAGAGGAAGAGGATGTGGCTTTGGTAGAGGAAGAGGGTGTCCTAGGCTACAAGAGCTCTCAAGATTAGTGTTCCAAAATGAAAAGTGATTTGGGCTATTTTTTTACACAGGTTTTGTTTGTGTACGTCAGTGTTTAATAAACTGAAATGTGGGGCCACATTGTCTATTGACTATCAAATTTAAGTTTTAGTAGTTTCTAAACTACAAATATGTTTAGTATATATATGCACAATATTAATGCCAAGCTAAGCATAACTATTGGGCAGTCTCAGAAAAATTCCATTCTTACATGCTTGTGCTTAATTTTTTTTTTTATTGACTTTGTAATAATATTACATTAAAAATATATATGTGAGGTCCCATTCAACCCCACCCCCCCACCCCCCTTCTCCCCCCCCCAACAACACTCGTTCCCATCATCATGACACATCCATTGGATTTGGTAAGTACATCTTTGGGCACCTCTGCACCTCATAGACAATGGTTCACATCATGGCCCATACTCTCCTCTATTCCATCAAGTGGGCCCTGTGAGGATTTACAATGTCCGGTGATTACCTCTGAAGCACCATCCAGGGCAGCTCCATGTCCCAAAGACACCTCCACCTCTCATCTCTTCCTGCCTTTCCCCATACCCATCGTCCACCATGTCCACTTTTCCCAATCCAATGCCTCCTCTTCTATGTGGACATTGGATTGGTTGTGTCCATTGCACCACTATGTCAAGAGGAGGCTCAGATTCCACATGGATGTGCTTAATTTTTGAAACTAAAATTTTATGTTATGATGAATCTTTATAGAATATACACCTTTTACTACACATGCACTGAAGATATATTTTAATAATTTCCATTCTTTGGAACCTACCTATAGGTGAAATACGTTCTTTTTGGTGCTTCAGAAACTGCAGTTCTGTGGCAAGGGATCTAAAAGTGATTCTCCTTTCTTGAGTTTTATTCTCTGGAGACTTTGGTACTTGATAAAAGGTAATATAGTCATCTTCTAAACCAGGAGTCAGTGATTTTGTTGTTATTGTTAATATTTTTTTGTTTATTTTTTGTTTGTTTTAGAAGAGTTTCAAGTTCTCCTGAGTTGCAACTACAAATAATATCCAGTCAGTTGTTATTTTTTAAAAAGATTTATTTATTTATTTATTTCTCTCCCCTTCTCCCCTGCCCCCCAACACTGGTTGTCTGTACTCTGTGTCTATTTTGCTGCGTCTTCTTTGTCTGCTTCTGTGAGCGGTGTTAAAACCTTCTATTAATTAGGAATATACCCGTCAGTGGCTTTATCAAGTACTTTTACAACGAGTCTTTTAATAACAAAATGAAAAAAGACCTAATTTATTTGACAGCAAAACTAGATTATTTCCAGTCACTAATAAGAACTTGTTTAAAAAATGTATTTTTCACTTGTCTTTCCCCTTCCCCACCCCTCTCCCACACCCCCACCCCCAGTTGTCTGCTCTCTGTGTCCATTTGCTGTGTGTTCTTCTGTGACCGCTTCTATCCTTATCAGCAGTTCCGGGAATCTGTGTCTCTTTTTGTTGTGTCATCTTGCTACGTCAGCTCTCTGTGTGTGCGGCGCCATTCCTGGGCAGGCTGCACTTTCTTTAATGCTGGGCGGCTCTCCTTACGGGGTGCACTCCTTGCACACGGGGCTCCCCTACACGGGGACACCCCTGCGTGGCACGGCACTCCTTGCGCATCAGCATAGCACGTGGGCCAGCTCATCACAGGGGTCAGGAGGCCCTGGGTTTGAACCTTGGACCTCCCACGTCGTAGGCGGATGCCCTATCTGTTGGACCAAATCCGCTTTGCACTAATAAGAATTTTTTGAATTGTTTTAATTGGCTAAGTTTAGAGAAACATTACCTCTTCAGTGTACGAAGATTTTGTCAAGCTTACTATCATTTCTGTCCTAAGAAAACAAGCTAACTTTGTGGATGTGGGGGAACTAAATCTATACTTTCATTTAATTATGCATTGTTGGCTTTTTTGGTTTTATTTTGTTTTTAATGAGAAGGAAGTTTTCTGCAAGGACTGTTACCTAAAAATAAGGTGTGGGCCCTGTAAGAGTTATTTAATTTGAGAGATAGCAAGAGCACTGTGTGTCTGTGCATGTGTGAATGTGTTTTAAAGAAGTTACTATAAATTTGGAATATATGTTTTTGGTGGAGTGGTTTTTTTGTTTGTTTTGGTTTGCTTTTTTATTTTTGTTTTTTAAGAAGGTACTGGGGATTTAATGTGGGACCTCATACATGGGAAGCAGGCACTCAAGCACTGATCTATCCCTGGAATATATATTTTTAAAAGAATCTTGTTCATCTCAAGTTAATTCAATACTCTTATGTATTCCACAATTGATGTATTGTTTCCTGTTGTTCATAAGTCATTGAAGCTGTCCAATAGTGCTTTACTATTTTATCGTAAATTGTCTGGCAGTGGGTAGACCATTTTACCATAAGACATATGATCCATAAAACAGGGTTTTATGGAGTGTATGAAATCAATTTTGATTAAGATAACTTTATAAGAATTTTTTTAGTAGTAAATATGTTAAATTGAACTCATGTGACAAGATACAATCAGTATGTAATTATCCTCCATACCTTTTGTAAATTAAGACACTGGGGAATAAACTCATTCTTTAAAAAAAAAAAAGACTAAAAGGAAATACCTATATGATCATCACAATAGATACATTAAAAGTCTTTTTTAAAAAAATCAACACTCCCATCATGAAAAAAATTCAGAACAAACCAGACACAGAAGGGAACTTCCTTCCATAGTAGTCAAATGACTACTATGAAAAACCCACAGCTAAAATAATACTCAATGGTATTTCCCCCTAAGAATGGAAACAAAGGAAGTATGACCACTTTATTCATTTTTATTCATTATTTTACTGGAGGTTTTAGTAAATGCACTGAGACAAGAAAAAGAAATAAAAGGCATAAAGAAAGAAGTAAAATTGTCATTCTTGGCAGATGACATGATTGTTTACATATAAACTATGGAATATGCACAACTATGAGAATTAATGAGTGCTAGCAAGGTAATATACAAAAATCAATTATATTTCCACATAGCATCAATAAACAATTGGAAATTAAAATTTTAAGAATATTATTTGCAATAATATCAAAAATATCAAATGCTTAGGAAAAATCTAAATAAAAGATACACAATTCTTGCATAATAATACTATAAAATTTTGCTGGGAGAAATTTAAAAAGACCAAAGGCCAGGGAGAAATCTACTATGTTTATAATTGGAAGACTCAATATTGTTAAGGTATCTTTTCTCCCCAAGTTATCAATGGACTGAACCCAATCCTTATCAAAATTCCTGCAGACATTTTTAGAGGAATTGAAAAGCTGAGTCTATACTTGATATAGAAATGCCAAAACAATCTTAAGAAATAATAAAGTTCAAAGACTTCCAATACCTGATTTCAAAACTATTAATACTAAAGTAATCAAGGTATTGCAGTACTGACATGAGGCTAAGCAAATATACTGATAGAACTGATAGAACAAAATCCAGAAATAGGCCTACACATATAGAGTGAATTGATTTTTGAGAAAAAATGACAAGGTAATTCAGTGAAGAAAGGGACACTTTTCCACAAATGATGCTGTGACAACTGGATAGCCATATATATAAAAAATAATAAATTTGACTCCTATCTCACCCCATACAATAAAATTAGCTTGGGACAGGTGATAGAACAAAACATGAAATATTAGAACAATAGTTTCTAGTAGAACACAAAAGAATATCTTTGCAACCTTGGGGTAGGTAAAGATTTCTGGGACTAACTTAAAAAAAAAAAAAAAAGATAACTGGATTTAATTAAAATTTTAAAATTGGGCATATCAAAAGATACCACTAAGAAAAGTAATAGATAAGCTAGTACATGTATCTCCATATCTGACAAAGAACTTGTATCCAAAATATGTAAAGAATTCCTCCAAAAACAATAATAACAATGCAACCAATCTAATTTTTTTGAATAGGCAAAAGATTTAAGAAGCCACTTCACAGAATGAGATATAAGTATGGCTAATAAGCACATGAAAAGGTCCTCAGCATCATTAGTCATCAGATATGCAAAGTAAAACTAAAATGAGATATCATTTTACACCCATTAAAATGGCTAAAATTAAAAAAAGTCTGGCAACATCAAATATAGATGAGGATGAAGAGAAACTGAAACTCTCAAATATTGCTAGTGGGAATGAAAAATAGTACAACTACTTTGGAAAAGTTGTCAATTTATTATAAAATCATCTTCTACATTTTGTCCTATGACCCAACAATTTAATCTTCAAAAGAAATCAAAACATATGCCCACAAAGAGACTTGTACAAGAATATTCAGAGAAGCTTTACTTATAATACCCTCAAACTGGAAATGGCCCAAATGCTCATCAATAGGGCAAACAATGGAAAAACATATTTTGGGGTAAATTCATAAATAGGAATGCTAATCAGAAATAAAAAGACCAAACTACTGACAGATCCAACAACATGGAAGAATCTTAAGAAGTCATATTAAGTGGAAAGAAGTTGGACAAAAAAGTTTATGCTGTATGATTCCATTTACATAAAGTTAAAAAATAGGCAAAGTTAATCTATGGTGAGAAAATAAATGAACAGTGGTTACCTCTTGTTGGTACATTAAATTGTCAAAATACATTTGTTTGGTATAGTCAATTTCCATGATTTATTCAAATGTCAAAAATTATTGATCTGAATAATTAATACTTTTAGGTGGATTATATATTAACTATACCTCAGTGTTATACCTCAGTGTTAAAGCAGTCACTTACGGTGAGTAGCAGTTGCTTTTACATACAGTAAAAGTTTTTGGTCATTCCTCTAATAAACGTTTATCAGCACCATGCTAATCTCTGAAAATACCAAGTCTTTATGACAGGTTCCAGCACTGAAGAATGCATGGATTTCTAAGGAGAGGCAAAAGATTCAAGAATGTTGGAACAGGGACATTAATAGAGCTATGGGCTAGGGTTGTGCAGGGGAGCACAGAGGAGTGAGCAAGATGCCTCAGAATGGATAATGGCATCTTGTCTGAAAGTGGTGGCTAAAGCCATGAAAGCAATGGCTTGGGGAGAAGGTGGGATGTTTGTTGCCTTTCATTTTTGCCTTTTGGACTTGGGTAATATTTTGGTAGGTGTGAGGACTCCAAATACAGTTCCCCAAAACTTTAGGACAAAGTTCTTTTCATATTTGGAGTTTGGAGAGACTTCATCTTCAGAATAAACAAAAAAGGGTAGGTACTTCCTGAGCAACAGCTTTAGAGGCAAGTAGGTTTCTCAAGGCAGGGTCCCTGTGCCACGCAGCCAAGCAGCCCACAAAACACCCCAGAGGATGTGGCTTGCCGGCCACACCCCTTGGGTAATGGCAGCCCTGCCAAAGAATGTGGGGCCCCAACAAAGAATGTTCTGAAAGCCAGATGAGCGCCTTCCAGGAAAACCACAGCCAGCAATCTACCACTGGCTGTGTGTGTGGGTGGGCTCAAGCTTCCCCCTGTCTTCTTCATTCGGTGGATCCCCTGAGCACCCACCAAATCCAGTTCTGCTCGAAAGGAGATGCAGAGCCAGGTGTGATCTGCATGCTGATGATGTAGAGGACAAGGTCCTTGCCTGCAAGTCTCCCAAGAGAGCCTTGGGGAGCCTTCTCTGAGTGCTTTTGGGGTCTCCTCCGAAGCTCCGGTTCCTGTAGGATTGTAACTGTGGCTTCCAGCAGGTGGACCACCCAGGAAGAGCTGGTGACGGAGGAAGCTCCAACATGTCCTTCTGATAGCAACCATATTAGTTTCCTATTGCTGCTGTAGCACATTCCCACGAATTTAGTGACTTAATGCGACACAAATTTATCTTTCGGGTCTTGAGGTCAGAAGTCTAAAATGGGTGCACAGGGCCCCATTCCTTGTGGACAGTCTAGGGGAGAATCCATTTCTTTGCCTGCTTCAGCTCCCAGAGTAGCCTGCATCCTTTAGCACATGGCCCTCTTTGTCTTCAAAGGCAGCAGTGCACCATCTTCAAATCTCTCTCCCTTTCTCTCTGCTTCTTTTTCCATATCACCATCCATCTGATTCTTACTCCTCCAGTGTCCCTCCTGTGAGGACTCCTGTGATTGACTGAGCCTACTAGGATAATCTAGGATAATCTCCCCATCCCAAATTCCTGCCCATGTTCATATCTACAAAGCCCTTTTAGTCATATAAAGTAACACAAGTTCCCAGGTTAAGACATGAATATCTTTTGTGGATCATTATAAAGCTGATCAAACAGCTCTAAACCAGTGCTATCCTGAGGGCCGTATCCTGAGGGCAAAGCATCCAGTCAACATACATAGATACATAGAGAGAGAAAGGGAGAGGGAAAGATTAACGTAAAGAAATAGTTGTACAGTTAGATAGAGAGCTGATTTTTTTCGCACTGTAACCCTGCAAGGTAATCCTTTTTACAAATGAGGAAACTGAGGCTTAGGGATTAAAAACAAAAGGAAACTAAACAAAACCTAGTTATCCAGCCATTATGCTGCATAACTGACATTCAGAGCAGGTTTGGATGACTCCAAAGCCAAGGCACTTTTTTTACCCCACTGCCTTCCATTTCTCACCGTGTTGTGGTGAGAAACCCAGACTACCAATTCCTGTGTGCAGTGGCTTCACTCTAAGTCTTTATTTTTCTCCAGGGTAGGACTAGCCACATCTGGGGCTGAGAAGACTAGGAAGAGGATTCCCAGTTGGCCCCATCTATAAAAAGCACACAAATTCTCCCTCTTCCCCACCAATAAACAAAGCTGTTTATTGCTTATCCATAGCAAACTGTTTCTTTTCTTGCTTTACCTTCCTTAGTGTGTTTACTTACATTCTCCAACCTCAATAAAGGATGCATTTCCAAGCAGAACCATTCACCAACCTAAAATCTTTCATTAATTTTTGAAATCCATTTCTTCAAATAACCCATCACAAATTATTCAAGCATCCTGGAAAGGGGCGTCTAGAAATATCATGATAAAGGAAACAAAATTGGGGGCTGAAAAATATAAATACATCAAATCATGTATTTGTGACAGTGAATGCAAACAACAAGGAGGGGAGAATAAATAAATGAAATAAAATAAAATAAATAAATCTTTAAAAGATAAATACATTTTTAGAAAACAGAATCCCTTTCTCAGAGACAATCCTTAAATGACAATAACTTATCCTTATTTGTGACAAGTCAGTTTATCTCCATGATCCATGATTTTTAATATTGCCCTGTTAATCCTTTTTTTTTTTTTTTTTTTTTGAGGACAAGAATGAAATATGTTCCTGATTTTTATATGCCTCCATCACTGCCAAATCATGTGCTTTGGGGAATTCTGGTTCATACCGCATGAATATCTTCTTATTACTGCCTCCTCAACAAAGGGTTTGTGGGTATATATTATAGGTATGACTATGTTAAACTCTGGATCAAGCAGAGACGATTTCAAATGTAATTGAGAAAAACTAGGGGAGCAGGGCAGGAAGGTAATGAATCAAGCTTTTGGCCTGAAAACCTGGGGACCACATCATGGACCGCGGCGAGTGCAGCAAGGAAATGATGCCCCACGTGCTTCCTAGCTGAGGAAACAGGTTCTCCTTGTAATATGAACAATCCTACTTGAATACAGGGCTCTTCAAAAATGTATCTGAAATAATATCTTAAATGCTTGAAATGGATATGCCAGAGGATAAAGAAATATTGTGAAGATTTTTAAAAGGATATCTGGGTAGTTTCAAGTTACCAAAGGTAGTTAATTCTCATAATTTACTAAGTCTATTTTTATGTGAATTCTTTGAAACTGGTCTCCCCTCATGCTTATTTGCACCCCTCCAACTTGTTTTCTCTACTGCAAAGTAATTGTTTCAGAATGCAAAACTATCAACGTGCTCTCTCTCCATCCTTCTGTCGCTCACACACATGCGCAGACACAGAGGCACACACCCACATACAGCAGCTTAAAAGCTTTCAATACCATTTCATCTTCTTAGAATTGAAGGCTCAAATCCTTAACATGGCTGCTCTCTGTCGCCTGATAGGCGATACTTGACCCTGCCTAGTGCACCACCCTCATTTCTGATCATATCTTTATTCTCTACGCTCCAGTAACAACGTCCTGCTGGGTCCATGGAGGTTTTAGGGGTCTTCTCACCAAAGAACCATTGAGGGTGCTCAGCGCCACCTGGAATGTTCTTCTGACACCCCCCACCACCACCACCACCCCCACACCACTTACCTACGTACCTCACCCTCTTTAAGATCTCAGTTCAAGTCTTTTGTGATCCCCCACAAGAGGTCAGACTCCTGCCACATGCTCAAATAACCTGGTGTTGTAAGCTGCCTGATGCATAGCAGACATGCAATAAATATTTGTAGCACAAGTAAATTAACGAATGGTCTTTTTTCATTAATAGAGATTTATCACTAGCCCAAGTCAAATATGGAGTCCATATGTTTTGAGCCGAGTGAGTGAATTGGGAGGGGCTGAAGTGAAGATTTCTCTGAGGTAACTATGCAAGAATGTTGGAGGAGTTCAAAGGTAGATGTGGACTTGTGTATGAGGTTATCTAAGGTAAAAGTCACTCCTGTGAACTGTGAATTACTCGGAA
This sequence comes from Dasypus novemcinctus, assembly GCF_030445035.2. Classification (NCBI taxonomy): domain Eukaryota; kingdom Metazoa; phylum Chordata; class Mammalia; order Cingulata; family Dasypodidae; genus Dasypus; species Dasypus novemcinctus. The sequence goes on along the minus strand of NC_080689.1, from coordinate 25,320,244 downwards.
AAATATTGAAGGTTGGGGGAGCAGGGAGTCGCTTGTTGCTATCAGTCTGAGAGTTTGTTTATAAAAAGCAAAGCAATCCTGGGAAGGGAGGCAGAGGAAGAAGCAGTCAACATTTGATAAGTTTATTTATGTATTTCAAATCTCATCCTGAAAGGTTCAAAGGGCTTTTACAAAGTTGCATACAATACATGATAATAAAACACATTCAAAATAAATAATAAAACAGAGGAAAAACAATTTATATGGATTTGCAAGGAGTGTCTGTGGTTAAGGTATAAAGACTTTAGCCAATATTTTAATTCGATGATTAAGGAAAAATATTTCATTGACTTCTGAAGAAGCTGTCTATAAATTGTATGGAAATCCATGTAAATAGATGCCATTTATGTAAAAACTGTTTGTATCTGTTTTTGGGTAGGAAAAAAGTATAGAAACAGTCTGGAAGAATACGCCACATGTGACTGTGGTTACTTTGAGGTTGGGAGATGGGATATAAAAAGAGATTTTATTTTTTACCTTCTCTACGTCTGAACTTACTGCAATTAGCTTGCATGCATGTGAGACTTCTGTAATTAATAAATAATAATAATAATAAATCCCCTACAAAGAAACCAATAATAATTTAGATATTTACGGTATTTTATCATCATTTGTACCTAGTCATTCACTGAGATATGATAAAAATAACAACAGCAACAACATATGGAGTGCTTTACAGTTTTCAAAATGTTTACATCTATTGTCCTACAGGAGCGTCCCAAAACTCAGTGAAGCAGGCAGGGCCAGCTAAGGCAGATCCCACTTTATTATGTGCACTTTAAAGATGAGGAAACTGAGGCGCAAGCAGCTGGGTGACCAGCCCTGGCCAGGAGCTCAAGAACAGTGGAGTTTGCAAAGGAACACAGGTCTTTCCATTATTTCCCCATTTGCCCCATTCCTTTATATCCTTTGTTCACAGTATGGCTGAAAGTTCTAACATTTTTTAAAGCTGAAATCAGGAAAAATCTTTTGGTGACTGCATTTGATTGCTCATAAAAATGCTTCACTGTAAACTGTCCTATAACTTGTGAATAATGCCACATAATGCTTTGAGGGTTTCTCATTATTGCGAAGAGGAAAATTTACTGCTTTCATTTAAAGCCCTAGCACTCTCTAAAGAAAAGTTGCGGTAGCCAAATATCTTTATTATATTTTTTCCCTCGGAGCTAATGCCTTGAAAAGCCCAATTACGTGCATGCTACAGTGTTCAGAGTGGGGCATTTCTTCATTCAGAGATGAAGGTGATAAAGCATACACATCAGCCTTACTGGCAATCTGGGTAAATCATATTTCAGTTTATTTGCCTCCTTAATGGTCTTGGACAGTTACATTTCCCTTAAAGATTGATACTTCCCAAGGCCTTGCATTACAAGTATATTCCAGGGACCTTGAGTTAGTCCGGGCACAGTGAGCCGCCTTTCTCTTCCTCTAGGCAGCTTGTCTGCAAACAGTCCCTCCCACCGTAAGCTCGCTGGCCACCACTTCCATCGGGAGCTGGGGCCCACCTTCCTCCTGACTTGCTTGGAAACTAGGACACCGTGACAGGGGCCCCCTGCCAGTTCCAGCCTCGGCCTCAAGAGAACTGGCGGCTTCTGCCTCTGGCCTCTTGGCCCCAGGCATTTAAGAAGCGGAGGCATTTAAGAAGCGCAGGCATTTGAGAAGCGCAGGCTGGAGCACAGAATGTTGACAGCAGAGGCCCTGGAGGACGCTGGGCCGTCTTGGTGGACTCTCAGATGAATGCAGACTCTTGAGTGACCCCAGCCCCAACAGGATACGTAGCAAAAGGACCACCCAGATGAGTTCCATCAATGCACGGGATGAGAAATAATACATTACTATTGTTTTAAGCTCCTAAGTTTTGGGGTAGTTTGTTACATAGCAACATATAACTGAAACATGACCATCCCCTTTCTTCACTCAATATGCCCCTGACATCTCTCATACTCATTTTCTGTACCATCATTTCTGTTTGAGGAAAAGGACACATTCTTTTTTTTTTTTTTTTTATTGATTTTGTAATAATATTACATTAAAAATATATATGTGAGGTCCCATTCAACCCCACCCCCCCACCCCACCTGTCCCCCCCCCAGCAACACTCGTTCCCATCATCATGACACATCCATTGGATTTGGTAAGTACATCTTTGGGCACCTCTGCACCTCATAGTGAATGGTCCACATCATGGCCCATACTCTCCTCCATTCCATCCAGTGGGCCCTGTGAGGATTTACAATGGAAAAGGACACATTCTTGCAATCATCCTTCTTCAACACCCTCCTCTCAAGGTCTCACTCTGAGCCAGGCACCACTCTAGGTTCTGGGACTATGGTGAAGAATAAAACTCAACCCCTGATTCCCATGACCCAAGCTCTCACACAGAGTAGTCATAGAACATTGTGATGGAGATTGGAGGCTCAAAAGTGAGCTGGTCCCAGACTAGGCTGGTCATCCTTGGCAGACTGTGACCTTGGGTGGGCTTCTGAACCCCTTGAAGCTCCCATTTACTCATCTCTAAGGTGGAGAAATTAATCCCTACTCCTGATTTGTATAAGGATGGACGCATGTAAAAAGGTCAGCATGTAGCATTGATGTGGAGAAAGTGGCCATGGTAGCTGCTGAGGGCAGGGAGAGGGAAGAAGAGATATGATGTGGGGGCATTTTCAGGACTTGGAGTTGTCCTGGGTGGTACTGCAGGGACAGATGCTGGACATTGTAGGTCCTGCCATGGCCCACTGGGTGGACTGGGGGACAGTGTAAACTACAATGTAAACCACTATCCATGTAGAGCAACAGTGCTCCAAAATGTATTCACCAAATGCAATGAACAGGCCACAATGATGAAAGAGGTTGCTGATGTGGGAGGTGTGGGGTGAGGGGGATGGGGGGTATATGGGCACCTCATATTTTTTTAATGTAACATTTGAAGAAAAAAGGTCAGCACGGTGCCTGGTATACAGTAAGTGTTCAATAAATGTTAGTGTGTACTACTGCCATTATCAGTCCTCTACTTGAAAATTCAGTTAATTGTCAGGTCATAGTGATTCTTTTCTTAGTGTCTCTTGAGTTGTCCCTTCACTGGCATTCCCACGGCCAATATACTCGACGTGAATCACGCTACACCTGGGCTGTTGTCTTCAACAGATGTCCCCCACTTTCATCCAGTTGACATAGCATTAGCAGATTCCCATTTCTAAAACCAGGCTATGCACATGCCACTCTTGCCCAAATGTCTTGCTCACGGACTCTTTTTCTCTCCTTTGTCTAAATTAAAAGTCATTCCCGACCTCGCATGTGAGCTATGTGAAACCTCTCAGCTCCCAGCCGAGTGATGTCCAGCACATCGTTGTGATCCCACTTTAAGACCTTCGTTCCTACTTCCAGACCTTCCCTCTATCTGAAATGATATCTCATCTGATTTAAGAATAAAGGGGAGCTCAAGAACGGAAAGGGGCTCAGTACTAGTGAAGATCATTCGGGACAAAAAGAGGTGGATTTAAATTCAGATTGAAATGATGGGAACATGAAATTAGTAAGTCATTTAATGCTGGAGAAATAAGTTCAGAGGCAGGAGTTAATACTAAAGGACATGGGAGAGATTCAGAGAAGGGTCTGCGGCCTGACCATTCTGGCTGATGCAACGAACAAGCGTGAGAAATTGGTTGAGATCCGCAAGATGAAGCCGGATTATCGAGGGCTCTGAAAGGCATGATTTGGCGTAGTGGCTCGAAGGTGGTCATAGTAGGAGGTTAAAAATGGGAGAAGACATGATGAAAGTGGTTTGGTCTTTTTTTCTGATGTTCAGTTTTTTAAAAACTTATTTTGTAATAATTTAAAATTTACAGGATATTTGCAGACACAGTACAAAAACCAATACTGAGAACTCCCAATATACTTCCTACCCTCATACCCACGTTTACCAACTTTTAACATTTGCAACACTAATTATACCATTCCAGTTATACCTATCTACTTATCTTTCTATTTTCTAAACATTTGAGGGTAGTAAGCATACATCATGCTCCTTGAACACTTAGAATAATTCCAGGTATATTTCCTAAGAACTTACTTAACTTCATTAGGTACGGTTATGAAGTCCAAGAAATTTAACATTCATATAATGCACACGGTCTATATTCCTTTTTTTTCTGTTATCCCAGTAATGCCCTTTTGAGCATTTTCTCCTCTATTATTAGATCCAGTCTAGGATCATGTATTGCATTTAATTGTTACTGTCTCTTCAATTTCTCTATTTTTTTTAAATTGTGAAAACATGTACAACCTAAAATTTCCCATTTCAACCACTCCTAATATAAAATTCAGGGTTTAATCATACTCAAAATGTGCTACCAAAAGGACAAATATTGTATGACCTCACCGATATGAAATAATTAGAATAAGGAAACTCATAATATCAGAAATATAGAATGTAGGTTACCAGGGGACGGGGTGAGGTTAGGGAATGGGGAATTAATGCTTAAATTGTACAGTTTCTATTTCAGTTGATCATAACGTTTTGGTAATGAAGGTGATGATGGTAGCATAATATTGTGAACATAATAGCACTGAATTACATATGCAAATCTATTTTCTAAACATTTGAGGGTAGTATGCATACATCATGCTCCCTGAGCACCTAATACTTCTATGAGGTTAAAAGGGGAAATTTTAGGTTGCACATATGTTACTAGAATAAAAATTTTTTTAAAAACCCATAGGACTGTACACACAAATAGTGAACCTTATTGTAAATGAGGGACTATATTTAATAGGACAATTATGAAAACGTTCCTTCATGATTTGTAACAAATGCACCACACTAATGCAAGGTGTTAATAATAGGATGGTTTATGGGAATTCTGTATTTTATATATGATTTTTCTGGAAACCTACAACTTTTCTAATATAAAAAGTTATACTTCCACCATTTATTACCAAAACTTTTCCATTACTCCAAAGAGAAACCCTGTACCCATTCATGCATTAACTCCTGGTTGCCCAACCCTCCACACCCTGGGAAACCTGTAATCTACTTTCTATCTCCACAAATCTGCATTTTCTAGTTAGTTCATATAAATGGAATTACACAATATTTACCCTTTTGTGTCTGGCTTATTTCACTGAACATTATGTCTTCAAGTTTCATCCAGGTTGTAACATGTATCAGAACTTCATTATTTTTTATGGCTGAAATTCCATTGTATGTATACATCACATTTTGTTTATCCATTCATCTGTTGATGGACATTTGGGTTATTTCCACATTTTGGCTATTGTTAATAATGCTGCTATGAACTTTGGTGTACATGTATTTGTTGGAGGCCCTGCTTTCAATTCTTTGGTGTGCTTATACCTAGAAGTGGAATTCCTGGGTCATATGGTAATTCTATGCTTAACTTTTTAAATTTTATTGTTATTTATTACTTCATGCTTAACTTTTTGAGGAAACACCAAACTTTTTTTCACAATGGCTGCTTCATTTTACATTCCCATCAGCAATGTACTAGGGTTCCTATTTCTCTGAATCCTTACCAGCCCTTATTATTTTCCACTTTTTTAAATAGTAGTCATCTAATGGGTGTGATGTGGTATCTCCTTGGGGTTTTGATTTGCATTTCCCTAATGGCTTATGATGTTGGACATCTTTTCATGTGCTTATTGGTCATTTGTAGATCTTCTCTGGAGAAAAGTACATTCAAGTCCTTTGCCCATTTATTTTTTTAAGATTTTATGTATTTCTCTCCCCTGCCCCCTCCTCCCCCCCCCCTCCCCCCATTGTCTGTTGTCTATTCTCTGTGTCCATTTGCTGTGTGTTCTTCTGTGTCCACTTGTATTCTCATCAGGCGACACTGGGGATCTGTGTCTCTTTTTGTTGTGTCATCCTGCTGTGTCAGCTCCCTGTGTATATGGTACCACTCTTGGGCAAGCTACAGTTTCATGCAGGGCAGCTCTCCTTGTCGAGGGGCCACTACTTGTGCAGGGGGCACCCTTACACAGGGGCATCCCTGCATGGGCCGGCTCTTCTTGCATGCAGCAGCACTGCGTGTGGGCCAGCTCACAACACACAAGTCAGGAGGTCCTGGGTATTGAACCCTTGGACCTCCTATATGGTAGGCGGATGCTTTAACTGTTGAGTCACATCCACTTCCCCCTTTGCCCATTTTTAATTGAGTTTTTTATATTTTTAATGTTGAATTGTAGGAATTTTAAAAATATATTCTGGATATTAAGCCCTTGTCAGCTATATGTTTCCCAATATTTTCTTCCATTCTGTTAGTTGTCTCTTCACTTTCTTAATAATATCCTTTGATGCACAAAAAGTTTTTTTTCTTTTTTTTAGGAGGTACCAGGGATTGAATCTGGACCTCATCCATGGGAAGCAGGCACTCAACCACTTGAGCGACCTCCACTTCCCAAAAGTTTTTAATTTTGTTGAAGTCCAATTTATTTGTTTATTCTTTGGTTGCTTGTACTTTTGATGTGAAGTCTAAGAAAACTTTACTTAATACATTGTCCTGCAGATACATTCCTATGTTTTCTTCAAAGAGTTTATAGTTTCAGATTTTATATTAATATTTAAGTCATTGTATATGGTGTGAAGTAGAGGTCCAACAACATCCTTTTGTGTGTGGATATCCAGTTTTCTCAGAACCATTTGTTGAAGAGAGTATACTTTCCCATTGAGTGGACTTGGGTTCCTCATCCAAAATCAGTTGGCCATAGGTCTATGGGTTTATTTCTGACTCTCAATTCTATTTCATTTTCCATTTCCATAAGTCTGTCCTTGTGCCAGTACCACACTGTTTTATTGTAGCTTTGTAATAACTTTTTAAATTGGGAAGTGTGGGTCCTCCAACTTTGTTCTTTCTGAAGATTTGGGCTATTCAGGAACCCTTGCCCTTCCATATGAATTTGATGATTAGCTCTTCTATTTCTGCAATAAAGGCTGTTGTAATTTTTGATTGGTGTAGGATGAGAATTTAAGGAGATTCATCTCTTAAATGCCTGAGGTCCCTAGATCTTGCTAATACATTACTCTTGTGTTAAAATGGCTTTTTATTTTGGGACAGTTATCTGTTACTGAACCTTTTAATTAGTTAAATACCAAGATGCAATAACCATATCAGCAACACTGAGGAAAAATCGGAAGACTTGAGAGTTCATCACAAGTTGGATTGTATGGGAAAAAAACATCTTTTCTCATAAAAATGACTTCAAAAAAGCATTTGAATAAGAAAACAGAAGCCAATTTAACTTCTGTGGTTCTTAGCGTTTACTTTTTTCTTGGCCTCTCAGTTATGTCCACTTTGCCTTCCTTATCACTTAGAAGAAAATTTGAAATATTCTGATCAATTAAATGTGTATCTTCAGATCAACTTCCTGGTTGGTGTATATTTCCAGATAAAATACAGGTTTCTTGGAGCCATTATTTTTCCATTCTGGCTTCCAGCCACCTCAGGGCCCTTGGGATTCAGAGGGCTGGTTGCATTGAGGTCACCATACAGACTCCTCTGGCACAGCACTGTGCTACTAAAAATCACCACTAATATAAACTATCCCTGACCCAGATCCTGCTTGGCCTTAAATCACAGGGCTCCAAGTCTCCCCTCTCCATCCAACTCCTCCTTCCACACCCATACCTATCAACTGTGCCCTCTAGAACTCCATTTCCATGATAACTCACCCCACATCTTCAGTCTCTTTACAGATGCTCCCTCCATTCCTGACCTTAATTGAAACCTGGCTCTCCTCTGGGCTTTTCCCAAGTGACCTTCTCCAGTTGAAGGTGTTCTTATATCCACTTGGATTTCCCCATGGACACCTTAAACTCTACAAATACAACACTGAACTTGTCATCTTGTCTACACAACCCATGTTCTTCTCCCTGCTTTCACTACTGACACAAGAAGTCATCCGGTCAGTCAAGTCAGGAATTGGGAGGTAAACCTAGAGTCGTCTTTCTTTTTAATCGCCCATACTCAATCACTCATCAATCCCTGCCATTTTTTATGCTAAATATTTCTCTAATCCATTTCTCCTATGTTTCTATCATTTCACCCTAGTTCAAGACCTCAGGGAAGTGGACTCGGCCCAATGGATAGGGCATCCGCCTACCACATGGGAGGTCTGCGGTTCAAACCCTGGGCCTCCTTGACCCGTGTGGAGCTGGCCCATGCGCAGTGCTGATGCGCGCAAGGAGTGCCGTGCCACGCAGGTGTGTCCCCCACGTAGGGGAGCCCCGCATGCAAGGAGTGCGCCCCGTAAGGAGAGCCGCCCAGCACGAAAGAAAGCACAGTCCGCCCAAGAATGGCACCACACACACGGAGAGCTGACGCAGCAAGATGATGCAACAAAAAGAAACACAGATTCCCGGTGCCACTGATAAGGACAGAAGCAGTCACAGAAGAACACACAGTGAATGGACACAGAGAGCAGACAACTGGGGGGTGGGGAAGGGGAGAGAAATAAATAAAAAATAAATAAAAAGTAATTTTAAAAAAGACCTCAGTCATCTCCTACCTAAATTAATGCACTCTCTTCCTGCTTCTAACTGCCCAGGAAATCTGTCTTCCACCCAGTGCATCAGGATCTGTCTGACACACGGAGCTGTCCACAGTTCCTCTGCCTGGAGTGGTCCAGGGACTCCCAAGTCCCTAGGCTGAGCTCCCTCCCAGAGAAAACAGGCCTTCCATGATGTGTCCGTACACACTTCTCCATTCTTATTTTTCCTAAATTGTTGCCTCAGTTTAATAATACTAAACTCCCTGTCCTTCCCTGCACTCATTCTGCTAAAACACTCCTTGGGCCCTTTCTCAGGGAATTCTCCTTATCTGAAATGCCCATCCCTGTTCCACCCCATTCTTTGATGTTTCTTTCTTACACACTAAGAGTTGGTTGGTGCCTGTCCTATCTGGAACCATTTCTTGATCTATCTAGCTAAGTTTGCTAACCCTCCCTGTGCTCTCCCAACATCCTATGCTTTGCTTGTATGATCCTTGGGAGCACATGTGCAGCTCTCCCTTGTATCTATGTTCCTGAATGTCAGAGACTGTATTTTTTACATTTCTAGCTGACGTTCTCGCAAAATGGCGGATACATATTAGGTGCTCGATAAATATTTGATGCACCCAAATAATTTCCATGGAAAATGGATATGCCAGGCCCCAGTTGCCTTCATGAATGCAGGCATTCATTTACTCATTCAACAACAGAACATCTACTAAATATTTATACCTTACTTATCTAGCATTCTTGACCTCTCCAGTGTTCAGATATTCTGTAACTTCTTGAAATGCCTCAATTTCAGTTTCATGCAGAAGTGCTTTCTGGTTTGTGCAAAATAACTGATATAGATAATCCAGGAAGAGGCAAAACTAGGATAGCCCAAGTCTTCATGGAATTTGCAACCTGAACTGAATATGTACATATTAATGTTAGTTTTTTAAAACCTTTCAGCAAATGTAAATTAATAAAACACAAACTGAATATGTAAATGTCTACAAAACTTAGAGAAAAAAATGGTGAGAGCTCAATGAATTTAATTAGAACAGGCTGGAGAAGGTAAGGTTTTTCTTTAATGTAAAGATCCACTGAACATGGATGGCCTACAAGGGAGGGAAAAAACCCTTCAGGTTAAAAGAATGGCATGGGCATAGAAGCTGTATGAGAAAAACAGCAATGCACTTGATTGTTCGCAATACAGAGCCTAAACTGGGGTATGAGATTGGGCTGTTAGCATGCAAGCCTTGCACAAAATAAATCTGGGGAGCTGAAAGGAGTCTTTAGGACCAACTGCGGCTGGCAGTCTCCAAATCAGTTCCTTCCTCCCTCCTTCCCTGCTGCCCCTCCCATATGAGGTGGCATCTGTCCCACAGTCCCTTCACTGTGGTTGCTCTTGTCACTTGCTTTGATCAATAGAGTCCAGCAGAAATGATGCTGTGCCGGTTCCAAATAGACTGCAAGAGGCCTGCGACCGTCTGTTTATTCTCCTGGAAGCAACATGCCCTTAGACAATAAAGAAACTCAGTATTGGCTATTGAATAGGGAGAGGACACATGGAGAAAGACGGGGAAGATGAGAGGCCATTTTGGACAGCTCAGCCCCAACTGGGCTCCCAGTCGAAAGCAGTTCAAAAGAACCAACAGCGAGCCCAGGCAACCCACGGAATTGTGAGAGGTAATAAACTTCCGTTGTTTTAAACCACTAAGCTTTGGGATGGGTGTTGATAACTGAACATCAGCCCACTCCTTTCACCCCTCATATCTACCCAACTACAGACATCCTGTGCAGTCCGCTGCCCAATAATAATAATGGTAATAACAACAACAATAATAATATCTAACTTTGAGCACTTACTACTTACATCCAACATTGGACTAGTGTTTTACAGATATTATATTATTTATCTTCAGAATAACCTAGAGATGAGTTCTATTTTTAATCCCCATTTTATAGATGAGAAAACTAAGTTACTTAACGAGAAGATTAGATAACTTGGCCAAGTCGCATGGTAACAAGCAGTAGAGTCAGGTGTGAACGTACATAATCTGTGGTCTCCACCATACATGGGACCAGTCCCACCTCCTTGAGCTCTGGATCTATCTTTCCAGAATCCTACCTAGTAAAAGACCCTGCCTGCAGCAAAGTATCAGGAAAGAGAATAGAAAATAATTCACATTACAGTATTAGTTCTTGATAACAGCTTCGTGTTCAAAACCTCCTAAACGTGGTACAAATGATATTTTCCTGGGAGGAAAGATCAAAATCCACTACAGTGCACTGCAAATAATGAATTTTTAGGTATGAACTGCAGGCAGAAGGAGGAGATATTTAGCAACCGAGAAGCTTGCTTTTAATTAACTTCGTATGTAATATTAAGCTTGAATTGGGAAAAATCTAGTGACACTGCATTTTTGAAGGGCAGAATTCAGGTTTAATATTCAGTGATGCAATATATACATAACTGAAATATATGCAATATATACATAACTGATGCAATATATACATAACTGAAAAACTTGAGTTCTACCAAAATTATGAACAAAAATATAATAGGGACTATGAGACTGACTAGGGACCTTGGGGCTCAAGGAACGACATGGCGATGAGTTTCCTAGATTTACTTTAAAAAAAAAAAAAAAGGTTTATTTATTTATTTATTTTATTTCTCTCCCCTTCCCTCCCCGCCACCCCAGTTGTCTGTTCTCTGTGTCTATTTGCTGCGTGTTCTTCTTTGTCCGCTTCTGTTGTTGTCAGCGGCATGGGAATCTGTTTCTTTTTGTTGTGTCTTCTAGTTGTGTCAGCTCTCCGTGTGTGCGGCACCATTCCTGGGCAGGCTGCACTTTCTTACCTGCAGGGCGGCTCTCCTTACGGGGTGCACTCTTGCGCGTGGGGCTCCACTATGCAGGGGACAGCCCTGTGTGGCACGGCACTCCTTGCGTGCATCAGCACTGTGCATGGGCCAGCTCCACATGGGTCAAGGAGGCCCAGGGTTTGAACTGTGGACCTCCCATGTGGTAGATGGATGCCCTAACCACTGGGCCAAGTCCGCTTCCTTAGATTTACTTTTTACCTCATATATCCCAGATTTGGAGCTGAAGAAGTCAGAAACCCCAGAAAAACTAATGGCCAAACACCAAAAAGCTCCAACACCAAAAGGCCCCAACAAAAGTCTGCTCTTTCTAGCCAAAGAGTCAGGACTAGAAAAGCCTAGAAAGACAGAAATTAAAAATCATCAATGTGGTTTACAACAGCTCAAAAAAAGAGAAATATTTAGTGTAAATCTAACAAAACATGTGCAGAACTTGTATGCCAAAGACTACAGAATGCTGATGAAAGAAATCAAAGAATATCTAAAGAAAAGGAGAGAGATGCAGTGTTCATGCATTAGAAGGCTCAGCATAGTAAAAATGTCAATTCTCACCCAAGTTGATATGCAGATTTAATGCAAATTCTACCAAAATCCCAGCAAGTTTATTCCAATTTTTATTATTCTAAAATTGATATGGAAAAGCAAAAACCCTAAAATAGCTAAATCAATCTTGAAAAAGAAGAATAAAGTGAGAGGAATCAGTCTACCTGATTTCAGATCTTATTACATAGCTACACTAATCAAGAGATATTGACGGAGGAAGAGACACATAGATCAATGGAACAGAATCGAGAGTCCAGAAATAGACCTACATAAATTATTCCCAACTAATTTTTTATGAGATGCATTTTTTTCTGCCTTGATTTTAAAATATACATATTTTATTACAAAAAGTTGTGGACTTAAAAAACAATCACGCACAGGTGTAGAATTCCTTCCTATGCAACAACCCTTCACAAATACACCACACGGTTGTGGAACATTTGTTACAGATTATGAGATGATATCATCAGACTATTACCACTAACTATGGCCCATAGGGTACATTTGGCATATTTTCCCCTTACTCCCCTATTATTAGCACAGTATATCTTTGGCATTGATGCAAGAATATCACAGTATGGTTAACTCTAGTCCATAGGTTACATTTATTGTATTTTCCCATGCTTCCCCACATTCCCTCCACCCTGCAATAGTGCAGAACATCAGTTCTGGTTCACAGAAGGACATTCTCGCATTTGTACTATTAACCACAATTCTCATCCACCTCTGGGTTCACTGTGTTATTCAGTCTCTAGAACCTTATTCTCGAGCTTTCTTTCAATTGGTGTTTACATCCCTAGACTATCCTTTTCAGCCACAATCCCATTTATAAACCAGTTGCTACTCACTGTAATGTGTTACCATCAACTCTATTCATTTCCACATTTTTAAAGTCAAGTTAATTAAAATTAAAACTTCTACATACATTAAGCATCAGTATTCTTCACAGCCCTCCTTTTATCTTCTAATAACCTATATTCTAGGTTTTAACTCCATGCATTTATTCTTCGTATTTAGGTCATATTAGTGAGACCGTGCAATACTTTTCCTTTTGTTATTCCAACTAATTTTTAACAAGTATACAAAATAATTCAATGAAAAAAGGATAGCCTTTTCAACAAATAGTGCTGGAGCAATTGAATGTCCCTAAGTATCTATGGACCTCTACCTAAGCTTCACTTCACAGAGGGAAGAGCAAATATATGAAGAGATTGGCCACTGTATACAGAACTGGTTTGTTGCATTCAGCTGTGCTTCTGTTCTTTACATTTAAATGTTCAACATTATTATTCAGTGGCATAAAATGTTAATACATGAGAACCAACTTGACTGCATTATTCTGTTATTTTTCTATGTATCAGTCACATATAAGCTAATTTACAAAAGAGATTGTACTTTCTTTATTTCTAAGTGATGCTACAATTGCTGGCATAAGGTAGGAAAGTAATTATTACTTTTTTAAAAAAAAACTGAATGAATGAAGCCGGAACTGAGTTATGTGTGATGGAATCGGAAAACCATCTTTGGAAACGATTCAGCTAAGGTTGAGACAGAAATTAGAAATATTATGTAGGTTTTTGTTAAAGTCTAATTATGGCTGATGAAGTGCGAAATGAGGGGTAAAACTGTAGGACATTATGTAAAAAAGGATTAGCAAAATTGATAATGGATTGGATAGTAGATATCGAAAAGTCCCAAGTTTTGACTTTGGAAACCAGGAGATTTTAAATGGTTCTGACAATAATGAAAATAACATGAAAAGGTGACTATGAAAAGAGAACAAAAATGAACTTTTTTAGTAAATTTAATACAATGTCTAAAGACATTCAAATAACATCTTCTTGCAGGCAAATAGAAATGTAGGATTAGAGAGAAGGTAGGAAATAAAACCTATGTGTGCAGAGGTGTAGGTGGGTGCAAGAGGTAAGGATGAGGGAAGCGAACTTAGCCCGATGGATAGGGCATCCACCTACCACATGGGAGGTCCGCGGTTCAAACCCCGAACCTCCTTGACCCGTGTGAAGCTGGTCCACGCACAACGCTGATGCACGCAAGGAGTGCCCTGCCACGCAGGGGTGTCCCCACGTAGGGGAGCCCCACGCACAAAGAGTGTGCCCCATAAGGAGAGCCGCCCAGTGCAAAAGAAAGTTCAGCCTGCCCAAGAATGGTGACACACACGGAGAGCTGACACAAGATGAGGCAACAAAAAGAAACACAGATTCACGTTGCCGCTGATAAGGATAGAAGCGGTCACAGAAGAACACACATAGTGAATGGACACAGAAAGCAGACAACTGGGGGGGGATGGGGAGAGAAATAAATACAATATAAATCTTTATTAAAAAAAAAAGAGGTACGGATGAGCCCTTCAAAGCAATGAGCCATCATCTCAGACATGGGGTCGGTGAGATTGGATTAGGGATCCAGTGAGAAGAGAAGAAGGCTTTGATGGAGCTGAACTCACATGTGAAAATAAATCATTCCATTTTCAAAAGTTAAAAAGTTGTTACTAGTAAACCTGCCCTGCAAGGCATACTAAACGGAGTCTTTCAGGTTGAAATGAAAAGACACTAGATAAAGACCTCTGGTAATGGTAATTACATGGGTAAATATGAAATACAGTTTCTGTATTTTTTGTTTGTAACTCCTCCTTTTACTTCATATATGACTTAAAAGCCAAATGCATTTTTTAAAAAAGCTTATTGTTCTATTTTGCATTGAAGCTCATAGTTAGGTAATAAATACTGGGGGAAAAAAGTTGGAGGGTTGGCGGGACAAAATCCAAATAGAAATTTAAATAAACACTTCAGAGCAGTACAATTAAGGCCAAATTCTCAGTTACTCCCCTCACCCTGTCTCCTGCCTGGTTATACGAGGCAGTTGGAAGCACTGCCAAAGTCTGTTCTAATTATGCAGCGACAACACTATCTAGAGTTCTGTTTCCTTTCCCCACACCCAAAACTGTGTTCACTCCTATTTCTTCAGTCATACCTTCTCAAAATAAACCCTTTGGGTCCTCCACAGCTACTGAAAAAGTCATCATCTAAGTGTAACTCACTTCTCAGCAAACCTTTGCACAAGGGCTCTAGATAATTAGTTTTATAGAATACTCCTCTTGCTGAAATATTCTGCCAACAGCCCCACTTGCCTAGTAATATCTGAAAGAAAGAGCAGGCATTTCTCTTGCCAACACTCTCACCACAAGATTATTTTAATAAAAGTTTAGCTAACAGGAAACAACACACGATATTATCAGTAAATGGCAAATAGAAAAGGCAATTTGCGTCCTGCCAAAATCCTACATTTTTTTTATATGCATTTCCCCCCACCTCGTTTCTACCCCATTTTAATAAGGCAGAAAGACTTCCTGGCTTGGCTTTCCCAGTGGCTTCTCTCTTAGGTTCCTCTGATGGTTCCTGTCTTAGCTTGCCATGCTGCTATGATGAATACCACACAATGGGTTGACTTAAACAATGGGAATGTGTCATCTCACCAGAGGCTAGAAGCTTGCCTCCTCCCTGGCCAGTAGTGTTCTGGGACTGGCTTGTCACAATCCTTGGGTTCCTTGCCTTGCATCTCACCTCCTGTCACTTGGTGATGTCCTCCCTTTTCCTTCCAGATTTCTACTGCCTTCTCTCTATGGCCTTCTCCCTCCAGTAACCTGGATTAAGCCCCACCCTGTCTCTGTTCCCTCACCTTAACTAAAAATAACATCTCCCATGGGAAAAAAAAAAGGTCCTATTTATGATGAGTTCATTGGCAGAATGAGGAATAAGATTAAGAGCATGTCTAAATCGGGGTACCTAAATCAATCTACCACAGGTCCCTCCGGACTCTCACCTTCTTCATTCATCTTCAGCCTTTCCAGGATCCACATATAGCATTTTTGATACAGCCTCAGCCAACTAAGTAGTCAGCTATCTGGGATTCTCAGAAATCTTAATGGAGGGGCACTTGGAAAAACCTCCATTCTGTGATTTGTGTGATCCAGGCAAATGCTTCCTGCTTACAGGTCACCTCCTCTTTGCGTCTTCTCCTAGGCTGCCTACAGTATGGCTGGCTTCTCCCAGCTCCACCTTCTGCCTCTGGCTCCTCCCTACCAGGTCACCATTTCCATCTCCAGGTGCACGGTTCCCAGCATAGAGCTCTGCTGCTGTCACACTGGCCTTGGGAAACGTTATCCCCCACTGCAAGGGGTTGTCTCGTCCCAGACCGCACTTCCGCGTGGCCGCCAGGGTAACCCAGGGGACCCAGCAGCTCACAGCAGTGCCTCCCCCGAGGCCGAGGTGCTCAGTCCACAGGGTGCCACGCACGGCTCCCGTCAGCGACACGCACACCTCCCAGAACGAGTACAGCCAAAGCCTCTGTTAAAGGAGTGAACCATTCCCCTCTGGGCGGCGCAGTGCGCAGAGGTGGCCCGGATCACAGCCGAGACACCAATTTACGTGACAAAAAGGCTTCCGTCACCCTTTTTTTTTTTTTTTTTGAAGATTTATTTTTTTTGCCGGTCTCCTGTCCCCAGGCCCAGTCCCGCTCTTTCCTACGTAGGAGCCCATTACACGGTCCTTTAGAACCTCATTGTCATTAACCCTTAGTTGCTCCTCGTAGCTTTTCTTTCCTCCGGACAAATGCCATTATTCTAGCCAAGAGCCTCCTCCTCCTAGTCCTGGAATAGCACGTTCCACCCCTGAAACCATCTCTCTTCACTGTGGGACTGCTCTTTTCCTTTCCTCTGCGGCTTGTTTTCCTGAGCGTGGAGTAACATTCAGCTTCCTCAAGGCGCTCTTTCTCATCTCCAAACGCCGGTTCTTCCAGGGTTGTCCCCGCTCTCCTCGACAGTAAGAGTCCGTGGCTAATGTGGCAGCCCATTGGGTATGCCTCGTTAAGAGTTACGTTACCTAAGTTTTATTAGTATAGCTTTTTCCCTTTAAAACATCTTTCTAAAACTGATCTTGTTCTATCCAAAGCCACTCAAAACCATCTTCTGCCAAACCATCTCTCTCTCTCTCATAATAAATCCCTCACCCTCCGAATCCAGTTTCAGGCTCTCTTACTAGTTCCCATTTCCTTGTCCAGATTTTACTTCTCGTCCTCACCTGACTCTGTGCAGCCTATTTTCACGCTCTCCTTTCCTCTCTTTCTGCCCTTTTTTCTACTTCACAACTGCACATTTTTTTTTTCAAAGCCTTTTGACCTGTCTCTAGCATACCTTTGCACTTCTCGACAAACCAGCTCTCTCAGCTCTTCAAGTCTGAGAAATTTCCCAACATCCCCTAAGCACTCTTGAGCCAATGGGGGCAGAATTACCCCTGCTGCCAGAGACCAGGACTCAAAATAAACATTACTTAATTAATCAGGGCTCTGGCAATTGTGCTGCAATGGCATAATATATGCATTACTTCAGCTATCTTATGAATTAGAAGTGTACTCAAGCCACATTATTAGTTAAATAGCTTTTGTGGGCTACCACCAGCATCTAACCACCATTTAAAAAATTAACAGTTTGGAAAAATGAGGCCTCCATTGCAAATAACCACAACTGAACATTTTTTTTTTCTCTCCCCTTCTCCCCCAACCACCCGCCCCCTGCCCCCTGTGTCTGCTCTCCGTGTCCATTTGGTGAGTGTTCTTCTTGTCAGCGGCACGGGAATCTGTGTTTCTTTTTGTTGCATCATCTCGTTGTGTCAGCTCTCCGTGTGTGCGGCGCCATTCCTGGACAGGCTGCACTTTCTTTCGCACTGGGCAGCTCTCCTTACGGGGCGCACTCCCTGCGCGTGGGGCTCCCCTACGCGGAGGACACCCCTGCGTGGCCCTACACATCTTGTGGGCACCAGCACTGCGCATGGGCCAGCTCCACACGGGTCAAGGAGGCCCGAGGTTTGAACCACGGACCTCCCATGTGGTAGACAGACGCCCTATTCATTGGGCCAAGTCCACTTCCCCACACCTGAACCTTTGGAACATGACTTGTTCACACCGGGTGCCATTGTCCTAGTTTCACACCCACGTACAAGCTTCATCGGATTCAGGAAGCAGCAGCTTTTCTGTTTCAAGAACTGGGTAGACCCGGAAGAAATACATTGCTGCAAGCGGAAGAAAACCCACTTGCTGATGATAATAACAAGACATTTATTTCCCATGTATTTTCACCTTTTTACCACCTCATCTTCAAAACCATCCTTGAGATTTTCAAAGCAAACAGCATGGATTTGGGCAAAGAACAAACTATTTGGAGACAAGAGTATTGGCTTAAGGTTTGGTTCTCCCATTGATCAGATGTGTACTTGGCCAAGTCACTTAATTATTCTGAGACTCATTTTCCCTAACAGCAAAGCAATGATAATACTGGTAACAATAAAAACATCTTCATTATCAAATGTCAAGATTGTTCAGGAAAACAAGGCAGCAGGACAAACTGGGGGCAGGGGTGGAGCTAACGGGACAGGTGTGGGCCAGGCCCACCATAGAAGTTCAGACAAGCTGTTGGGGCCTGACAACCAAGGGGATGAGCAACCTCCAGGCACAACGCAGGCAAACCCCAGGCTGAAAGTCAGAAGTGGCAGGGTGCCCTTACTTGTAGTCAGAACCTCGTGAAGCGAAATTGAGTGAACGGTATTCGGAATCACCTCCCTTCATGGAGGTCCCTCCCAAAGCCATGATCCATCCCTTGAGGAGAGAGGCCAGCAGTAAAATGTACAGGCAGAGGTACCCAGAGTGGGAACCAAAGGGAAGCCCAGTTTTATGAAATAAGGAACCAGAGAACACTCGGTCACTTAGTTGGTGAACTGCAGCGATAACGTAGGGCAACTGAACCATCATTAAAGACAAATGAAAGCGCCTAGTGATCAGTCCTGAGACCCCATGTCCCCATGCGTGTGAGGGCCAGATACAGGTTGTAGGCTTGTATATTGGGTCAGTGGAGAGTGGGCTGGCAAAAAGCATGTGGAGGTAGAGTTAAGGTTGATTGGTCAGTGAGCTCAGTTGCTTGGGGTCTGTGAGCAAAGATGCTGTGGGCTGGGCCAGGTGCTCACTCCCAGAGCAGGTGAGTCTGTCTCACTGCCCTGTGACCCCAGGCCTCTTTCTTGCTCCTGACACATACTCTGTAAATGCTGGGTGCTTGGACACCTTGGGTGTGAGGTAGATCAGCACCACAGCAGGGGTTGGATGCATGCATGGACAGTGGATTGAATAAATGAATGAAACATTTTCTTTTCATAGTAAACTACAAAACTACAAGTGATGATTCAGACAGAGTAGCTTTTTGTACAAGGAAAAGCTGATATTTTTCTGTAGTACAATAGAACATTAGGGATGATGCCTCATCCTTCCTAATTAAGCCTGTAAACATAGTTAGGCCCCTGCCTTTGGAAGGCAGAATGCAACCCTTCTGAATGCATTTCTCTCACCCTGAGATGGCTCCCTTGTCTGTCTGCTCGCTGTGTCTGCTCCTTGTGCCCACTCACTGTCTGCTCGTCTTCTTTAGGAGGCACTGGGAACTGAACCTGGGACCTCCCAGGTGGGAGGAGGGTGCCCAACCATTTGAGCCACATCCACTCCCTGCTCGTTGTGTCAGCTCATGGTATATGCTCACTGAGTCTGTGCATCTTCTTTAGGAAGTACTGGGAACGGAACCCAGGACTCCCCGTGTGGGAGGCAAGCACTTAACTGCTTGAGCCACATCCATTCCTCCCAAGTACATTTTAAGCTTTATAGGGAAAGACAAACAAGCTTAGAAGAATTCAGTGAAAGAAGAGAAGCCAATTGTCAACAACAAATTTAGAGCTACTAGGCCAGTCAAAACTAGCAAACAAAAATGTGTCATGTCCACTTGAAAATGACTGACTTACCAGTCCTGATATTTGTCCTTTGCAATGCATTTAAGGAGGAGTATAATATAGGATGGAATCCAAGGTGTCTGGTTCTCAGCGTACTGGTGATTACGTGAGGAATGTGGAGTAGACTGGTGAGGCCTGCCCTTGAGCCGTCCATGATCCAAACCTGTGCGTCAGCCTCAGCGAGTCCCCAATCTCAGAGGGGAAGGCACGTGAACCTGGCCTTCACCAGCTCTTACCCCCGGCAAAGAGACCTTCACATTTCCTAATTAGGTTATATTCCATGTTCACAAGGGCTGGTGATGGATGAGATACTGAAGTGTAATCACAACTGATGTTATTCACATCCCAGGAATGTGCAGCCCAGGCTCTCTGCTAGCTCCAGCAGAAAACAATGGTGTGGATGATAAGTTGCCTTTTTACATTCCAGATTCTGGTCAGGATTTATTCTTCCTGTTTGATCGTGATTGTTTGGCCATGATCTCCTATAAAGGAGAAATAAACATAGAGTAAAGCCCATGTTTTGGTTGTTTGAGGTTCGCTAAGTCATATACAGGCTGGCATAGCCTGCCTGTTAGAATGTCCAGAAATGAGGCCAACTGCCTCTGATCTGCCTTGCAATATTCGGTTGCCTAGAGGTCCAACTAACTGCAGAAAAAGTGATTGACTCTACCAACAGTTGTGATGCCAGGCATTGTACTAAGATAAAAGATGAAGATACGATAGCTATTCTGAAATGATTCGCAATCAGGTGAAAACACCAGACAAAACATGCCAGCATGAGTGCAAGTCAGAGGCAACTGAGACCTCTACTAGAGGGATAAGCAAAGTCCTAATGACTCACCAGAGGAGAGGGCACGGGAACTCTGACCTAGGGGAGGAGAGCTACAGAGAGGCATCTTGAAGGATGAGTATAGTACACGAAGGAAAGGAGAGGACATTTCGAGCAGTGGGATCAGCTTAAGCAAAGAATGATAATCAGTGATGTGTCTGAGGAAGAGCAAATACCGTTTATTGAGGAATGAGGATGCTTTTGATATGGGCAAAGAGGTAAGCAATAGGAAGCCAGAAAGAAGGCAGATAGTGGAGGGGGTTTAACTGCATGGATAAATAGGCTGGACATTCTTTGCAAGAAAGTAAGCATCCATTGTAGGAGTCTGTATAGAAAAGTGTCATGAGTAGTTGTGAGTTATGAAGATAATAGACAGTAGAATGTTTAATCTTTGATGAGAACGACTGGAGTCATGCCCTCATCTGACAGTGAACATCTATTTTTTTTAAAGATTTATTTATTTATTTCTCCCCACCCCCTCATTGTTATGAACTTCTTGTGTTTGTTCATCTTCCTTGCTTCTTTGGGAGACACCAGGAACCGAACCTGGGACCTCTGATGTGGGAAAGAGGCACCTAATTGCTTGAGCCATCTCCGTTCTTGCTTTGTTTTCTCTCATTATGCTTTTTCTTCTTGTGTCTCTTGTTGTGTCATATTGTCATGTCACCTTGCCATGCTTGCTTGTCACATCAGATCACTGTCTTGCTTGAATTCTTTAGGAGGCACCAGGAACCTCTGCTCCCTGTTTTGTTGTTCTCTCATTATGTTTTTCTTCTTGTGTCTCTTGTTGTGTCATCTTGTTGTATGAGCTTGCTCAGCCTGCCAGTCATATCAGCTCACTGTCTTGTTTAGGAGATACTAGGAACTAAACCAGGGGCCTCCCATGTGTTAGGTAGGAGCTCAATCACTAGAGCCACATCTGCTTCCCTGTACAATTATTCATTCTAACAATGAGTCAGGGGTCTAGGAGAAAGAAAGATGAGCTCTCTGCCCTCAAGGAACTCATATTCTAGAGCAGGAGTTCTTAACCAGGGGTCTATAGACACCCAAGGAGTCTGTGGAAAGATTTCAGGGGGTCCAGGAACTTCAATTGAAAAAAATCAACTTTTATCTTTATTTTCTCTGACCTCTAATTAAAATCTAGTATTTCCTTCACTTATGAATGCATGCCATAAATAAATTATAGTAGTATTCATTTCACCTGACTGGCAACAGGGTCTGTGGAATAAAAAGGCTAAGGACCCCTGCTTAGAGGGAAGAGAGCTAAGGAATCAGCCACAGCAAAATAAGAAATGGGACAGTGCCAGGACTAAGGAACTATTATTTCACAGAGGAGGGACGAGAGCTCAGCAGTCAGGACCTAGAGCACTTCTCAGAGGAAGTGATGCTTCTGCTGAGTCTTGAAGGATATAGAGGCCATAGTCAGGTGGACAGCATTCTAGAGAGAGGGAGCAGCATGGCACACCCATGGGTGAAGGAACATGACAGTTTGGGATACCACAGGTAACTTGGTATGTGTGGAACCTGGAAATGGTAGAAGATGAGTTGGAGAAGTAGGCAAGGACTAGGGCATGACAGATTATTTTAAAGCCAGTTAAGGACATTATATTTTAACCTGATGGCTATGGGAAACCACATGAGGAGTCCAGTCTCGTATACCTGCTGACAAACTGGATCTGGGGAAAGGGTATAAATGAAGAAGCTAGGTAAGTGGTGATGAGGGCCTAAACTAAAGGTATAATTGACGAAGAGCTTCATGTGATTCCATAGGTTTTACTAGGCAGGAGAAGAAAATGGAGTAATTCTCCTGTCCAGTCAGTAATAATATTTTTCCAATGATCACTCTCTACCTTGTGTTGTTATTCATGCAAAGTTTATCACTTCTGTTAGATTACCAGTTTCTTGAGGGAAGATCAGTGAGAACGGTGTCTAAGTCATCTTGGTGCTATCTGCACTTTCTAGCACAGGACTTACACATAGCAATCATTCTATAAATATGTGTTGAATGTACAGGAAATACAGGATGTGTGTGTGTATGCGTGCGCACACAGGGGAGGCGCATTTAAACCAAGAGAGAGCCTTCAACTATCTCCTGTTCAGAGGTTACTCTCTTGTCATCTTGCACATCCACAAGGCAGCTGTGGCATGTGAGAGACCTTCAGAGAAGGCTTCAGAGTGTCCCCACTGGCTGCCTTCACAGAGATAGTGGGCTGTAGGCTAATTTCCAGAAGATCCCAAAGAAAACTGCCAGGCATTGGAAATGATCTGAATTCATGAGACAGTCACCCATGAGGGTTAAATACTTGCCATTGACAGGGAAGAATTAAATAGGAGTTTCTTCTCAAAGTTTTATATATCCACTCACCAGTTTCTTGACACCTAAGGTTTCAGGTCCACCAGCATTCTCTAAAATTATCCATTTCCAAGCCATGTTCCAAGGCCAACAGTATTTTGCCTTCTAGAATAGCTAATTTAATGTTTACTGTTGTCACAGAACTTCCATATTTTCTTTTCTTTTGTTTTTTTAGATTTATTTTTATTATTTATTTCTCCCCACCCCCCATTCATTGTTTGCACTGACTGTGTCTGTTCATTGTGTGCTCATCTTCCTTTTTAGGAGGCACTAGAAACTGAACCTGGGACCTCCAATGTAAGAGGGAGGCATCTAATTGCTTGAACCACCTCTACTTCCTGCTTTGTTGTATCTCTCATTATGTTTTTCTTCTTGTGTCTCTTGTTGCATCATCTTGTGTTAGTTTCCCACAGCTGCCCATTGCACCAGCTCATTTGAGCCACATCTGCTTCCCCATATTTTCTATTTAGTAATGCAAATCACAGTAGTATGACAATCAAGCCTTATCATAGGTATGGAAAAAATATAAAGTTCTATTCTTTTGTATGCATAAAAACCCCTGTTCTTGATGGTTTAATTATTTCCAGTGTTCTAAAAGAAAAGATTTTTCAGCTCTTTATGATGAGTTGAAATTTATTAACCTTATTAATAAAATAGTTAAATTTCCAAGGTCTTAATTAGAGAATGAGTTAAAAACAGAAATCAGCGTTAAGTAAAATACTAAAGGACATGTTCTCTTCCCACTATTTGTTAAATCCTTAAAACTTTGTTGGGGATGGGGAGTAAAATTTTTAGAACAAAAACAAAAACCCCTCCTTGAAGGCGATTTGCCTGGTTGTGCAGGTGCCCTCGGAGCTCGCCTTGTGCAGAGGAAAGTCCAATAGTCACCCTTTTTGAAGGCCTACTTCAAATGCTGCGACCCCCTCCCCAGTCCGTTGGTCCTGATCACCCAGCCAGAAGCCGTCTCTCTCTCACTGATAATCCCATGCTTTATCAACCATGTTTCTTGGACCCCAAGAGGATCCAAAAGGAGTTTTGAGAACCCATTTGGTAAGAGGGTAGGAAGTTAAAAGGGAGGGGCTACCCCTCCAGCTCAGCTGGAATAGCTGCACTTTCACCTGTAATATGCATTGGGCTTCTGCTTGCAATTTCATTTGAAAAGGAAAAAAAAAAGTCAAAACCACAAATGCATAGTAAAATATCAGTACTACTGAACCATACATTTCAGGTAATCCAGATTGTTACAATTTAACTAGACATTGTCCCATTATCAGATAACATATCAGAATACATATTTCTGTTTGGGATTAGGAAAATTTCATCATGGAGTTAATGACATTTATCATATATTGTCTCATATTACAGTTACTTGAGAGCTTGTTTTATCTTCTCCACAAATTTAAAATATTGGTATCCTTTAGAATACTTGTCACCAAGCCTTACACTCTGGTGTTCAACAAATACAAGTTGAATGTCAGTAAGAAAGTTACATCACGTTCACTAGCGAGCAGAAAAATACTTATCTCTGGTTTCTGGACAGACCCACAAACAGACACGAGTTAAAAAGGGGAGTTTACAAACCAGATAGGAAGTTCTATACCGCTGTTGGGAAAAGAGATTTTAACGTGGAGCCCAAAGGAGACAACTGCCTTTGAGAAAGCTCAGCATTTTGGTGCCATTTGTAACAGTCCCACAGCATTTCTGGGCTAAGGTGCAAAGTATAGAGTGACCACATGTTGTCTCGTGTGAGTGCCTAATTTCCATCACATGTTTTGATGTTTACAAAAGTTACCTTATCTGTGAAAGCTCACAGAAAAAAAAATGGTCAGTGGCCACCTAAATATTCTTGGAGAGTGAAGGTAGAGGCCTTTGAGAACACACTTTCCACTTCAGATAAACAGGTTTGGAAAGAAGAGCGAAATATTGGTCAGTCTGAGTGCCGGCGTTATCAACCTAAGTCCTTGGCACAAAGTAGGCACCCAATAAATATTAATATTTGTTGAATGAATGAAATGGCTGCCCTCTCCTCCTGCTCCAACCTGTTCAGTCAGTGGCCAGGTAGTTCAAAGCATTCTCAAAGCCACACACCTACCTATCTGCTATTCTTTTGGAGAAAAATACCACAACTATTGTTTCTAGAGAGTTCATCACAAGGTGAAAATCCACTGGACCATTAGGCATGACTAGCCAGTAGGCGTCAGAGCACCCACTAGTTCAGGTGGGGGAAGTGTGCTCAAGAGTCCTGCCCCCCCAAAAAAAACAACAAAAAAACAGTCCTGGACGCCGAGCATCTGGGACCTTGCCGACCTAAGAAAAGGAGAGTACTATGGTCAGATGTGGTTTACAAACATCCCATGGAATGTTCTTTGTGGTGCAAATGCAAGGACTACAAAGAAGAAACAATCCTGCCTGTTCCTTCCTGTGCATTTCCTGGTTTTCTTTGTGGGAGTCAAAAAAATGAGCGACCTGAAATAAACCGTCAGGAGATGATCTGTCTTTTGTGCATTGGAACTTCTGATACTGGGTACATACCAGACTCACATGGCAGAGAGAGTGAGAAGACGTCACCTGTAGGTGAAGGGATGTGGTAGGAGGGGCATCCGGGTATGTGTCCTCCCAGGCCTGTGTATGAACGCAAGTACAGAAGCAGGAGAAGTGGGGACACATCGTTACAGACTCTCTTTATCATCTCCTTTTTCACTGACCCACGAAATTAACTGAAATCTCCTAATTCCCATGTTCATCTTCTTACAATCACTGTCTTAGCTCCATACTGTTCCTTCTGGCAGGCACTGAATTGGATGGACAAAGAAATTTTGACAGTAGTCTGGATTTGCTACCAGGTATCCCAATGAAGAAGCCTAAGAGGAAGAAGGAGTGGACACTAAAATCTAGATAAAGCCAAGTTATTATTCTCGGTGACTTTGAACAACCCCCTCACCTTTCTCTAGTTCAGTCATTAAATTATGTTTTTACCAAACTAATATTTATCATGTGCCAGGCACAAGTACCAAGGACTTGGGATTCATTCATTCAAGAAATATGTATTAAGTCCCTACTATATGCCAAGCACTGACCAAGGTGTTAGAATGCAACGCAGAGTAAAATAGGCAGGTTCTGCTGCCAGGGAGCTTACATTCTAGGGTGTGTGTTTGGGGGGGTGGGGTTCAGACAATGAATAAAAGGGAAGAATAAAGGAAGTAAAAGGTTAAGGAGGGATGGAGGCGTGAAGAACTTTCTTGTTAGTTATTTTTTGTTTATTATTATTTTTGAAATAATGAAAATGCTGTAATGATGATCGAGGTGATGAATGCACAACTATGTGATTATACCAAATACCATTGATTGTATACTTTGGATGAACTGTATTCTTTATTAATATGTATCAATAAAATTAATTTGTTGGGAAAAAAAAAGATTAAAGGGGGTCATATTTTATATAGGATGTCTGGAAAGGCCTTTGAAGAGACCTGAAGAAAGAGAATGTATGCATTAACCATAAGTGCCTAACCTGGACAAAATGACCTAAAATGAGGATAAAATGAGACAAATGTAAAAAAGGGCTTTTAAAAGCCGGGAAGGCTGTATAAACATAAGGCAAAATTCTTTATTAGTCATCAATTTCCACTCAACAATCAGGATCAATTATGTGCCTATATTTGAAGGCCTTACTCATAAACAATTGGTGCTGGCCTGAGTTCAAGAGCTAATACAAATGCCAAAAAGTCCTGGGATTTGGGGCTTGCTCTGAGTGACTGGCTAACCCCCACAGTACCAAATGCTCCGCCTGCTGTCTGCATACTAATACCATCTCAAGTATAACATTTCCGGCTGCATTTGACGTGGTGAAACTGAAACCTCCTAACCAAGATCTGAACTGAATTTCTTTATTTACAAGGAAATCACTGCTTAGAAAATTCCTTAGCCTTTGGCAATCAGTCAAGGAAACTCATTAGAATAGGTTAATGTATTCCAAGGACTGGTGAAATTCTAATTGGGTAGCATAGAGGCAAACCATCAAGGTACAAGGAGTTTCTCATTCAATATGTTTTCACCTTCCAGCTTCTCTCACATTTTTCCTTAAATTTAACTTAGGGGGTAATTGATAATATGTACGCACAAATTCAGCCTGAATATGGCATTTTGGAGGAAAACCCCAGCTGAGTACACACAAGTGTGTTTCAGCTTTGCCAGAAGAAAAATAGTTATGCATTATACATGGACTATAAAGACTTTTTTTTTTTTGGTAAGCATTTCTTTAAAATGTTTGAATTTTAGAACTTAAAATGTTCCATGTGTTTAGTATTTCCTATTCAGTTAAACTAAAGAGAAGTGACTGAAAATTCACTCTCAGCTTTTACGCAGTATGATATTTTAGGAATGTTTCATATATCCTTATTTCTATAGCTATGGAATTTGTAAATACGGCTTTTACATTCCTCACTAGTTGAAGTCAATGGGTCATTTATTCAATAAAAATTTATTGGGCACCTACTATGTGCTAGTCTCTGTTTTAGGTTTAAGAGATACAACAGCAAACAAAGTCCATAAATTCCCATACATTAGGGGAGAAAGGCCACGTTAAGTCAGTTAATGAAAAGGACCACAGAGAACTTATTCTTCTGCTTTACGCAGGGGAAGGGAATGTGGGCAAGCCTGCTATTTTAGAGAGAACGCTTCTCTGATGAGGTCTTATTTGAATAAAGACTTGGTTCAAGTGAGGAAGAAGCCATGAGGCTATTTGGGGCACCAGTGTCCCAGGCAGATGGAATTGCACATGAAGCTTCTGGACCAGCCTAAAGGCTACTGGGACCAGAGCGGGGTGAAGGAGAGGGAGAGCAGGTAAAGGAAATGGGGTCTTATATAAAACCCCACATCCCAGGGATCCTGGTACCCCTGGAATACCAGGTTCCTGGTTCCAGTTGAAGGATAAAGCCTGCTATCAAACTGCACTCTCCTCGTTGATTCCAGTTTCCCACATAATAACTAGTTCAGCACCAGCCTTATTACATTTAAAAATGGATATTTGCTGTTTTCCCTCCCAGCTCATTTACCTCTGCATTTCCTTTCCCCATCCAATTTTCCCCATGTTACAAGGCTTAATTTAAGCTCTGCCTCCTGCCAGAATTGTCCCCTAATTCCTTCAGCTGACACTGAGCAACTCTACTGCTGTGCCTGGAGGCCTTAATCTAGCACTTCAGGGTACCCTGAAATTGTATGGGAAAGAGTTGGTGTGTAATTCTCTGTGTTTTCCCAATGGGAGTGTTCATTAATTCCATGAGGTTTAAAAATGAGACCATGATTTACAAAGGCTGGGGACCGCTGCTCTTGACCCATGCTCTTCAACATTAAATTGCACACAGATCATCAGTATTTTATTAAAGTAAAGAGTCTAATTCCGTAGCTCTGGGGTGAGGCCTGTTGCTGCTGGTCCAGGGACCGACTGGGTAGCAAGAAGCTAGACTATTTCTCGTCAGCGCTCCCATGTGTAAACTGGCACATGGCTCTCTGTCTCCCTAAGTGGAGAGCAAGCTTCTGGAAAGCAAGGGTAGTGCTGTCACTACTTGACTCTTCTTCCACAGAACGGATTTAGAGAAAAACAGCTCAATGTTGGGCCAGACAGGTGTTCTGCAGATATTAGTGTATTAATTAAACCAGATTCATATATCCTCTGTATACTGTACTCAATTTCTTAGTTTCAGTAAGGCTTCTAAAGTTACATCTTCCAAGGCGAAAAACCTTTCTGCAATTCAGAGCATAATCTCAGAACCCCTAAAATCTTCCTGAAACAAAGCTTTTCTCTCTTGTAGTATGAAGTCACTCGACACTGAAATCTAAATCCATCAAATCTAAAGGCCATCATAGGAATGCACGCATTTGAAAGGATAATTTACTATATAAGGCTGTTCTTTCCTCCCTGAAGATCTTCAGTACATATAAATAGCATGGGTCATCAAAGAAGCCAGGAAAGATCAAATCAGTACCTCCAGGCACTTGGAGCAGGGTCTGGATAAATCCTTAAAAACCCAGAAGTGAAGTCTCATGAAGAAAGGGCAGAAAGGGAGAGAAAGGAGGTGAGGAATTCTGAAGAAAAGTGAAAATGAAGGTTTTTGAATAAAATTGCTACCTCAGACAACCTGCCACCCTATATTTACACAAGCTATAAAAGAGGTTATTTACTTGGTCATGTAGAAATAAAGTGTTTTTAAAGGCAGCGAACAACAGAGCAAATGAAAAATTTTACACAGAAGACATATGTGTAAGAAATGTCTGTGTGCAAAAGGAATTTTTCATATGCTATTTTATAAATATATACACATAGTATTTGTACTTATAAAAATACCATATGTAATGAAACCTAGGCATAAATATTTATAAAAATACCTTTATCTAAGTAGGCCACTAACATTTAACACTGTTCAATAAATTCATGTATAAAATATATGCATTTGTGCCAAATGGAACATATATTTTGAAAAATGAACCCCAAGTAAAACTCTCAGGAATCTGGAGTAAAACCTAGGTATTTGCCAAAGGAAACTTCGGAGCAGTTGTCACTTGAAGAAAGGAAACAATGCCTGCTC
This sequence comes from Dasypus novemcinctus, assembly GCF_030445035.2. Lineage (NCBI taxonomy): Eukaryota > Metazoa > Chordata > Mammalia > Cingulata > Dasypodidae > Dasypus > Dasypus novemcinctus. Next base: position 25,290,690 of record NC_080689.1, on the reverse strand, counting down.
TGTTATCTTCGTGGACTGCTTTGCTTGCACCACTTGTAACATCCCTTCCGCAGAGTTTGTACTTGACTTCCAACCTCATGGCCATTTGACCTGCCAACTATTATTTTCATTGAGGCTTTTAACACTCCACCCAAGTATTTTGCTTTCCAGAGCAGTTGTGTCCGTTTCCTTCTCACTTCACCTAAATGTCAGCCGGGTTTACAATGTCGGCTTAATGTGCACCCTCTAGGGTTTCAGACAGACACCGGGGCATTGCTGAGATGACCCTAAGGTGAGAACGCCCTGGAGATTCGGGGGCCGCGGAGAACCTCTGCTTTGTGCCAGGATTTCCATCCAACCTCAGAGTCCCAGCGCGGGGACCAGGCCCGGAGACGAGACTCCCCTGGGCCCCAGCCCCCCTGCCCAGGCCGGCCAGGACTTCGAGGCCGGAAAACGCCGCCCTTTCCCGTCGCCTATTCATTCCCCAGACCGGAGGAGGAAGGGACGGGGACCGATTAAGAAAATTAACATTAATTAACCGGGTTCAAGATCGGCCCCCGAGCGGAGGGGCGGGGCCGGCTGCGGCGACAGCGGGAGTGACTGGCGGGCGCAGGTGCCGCCGCGGGCGAACGTCCGCTCCGGAGCCCGCAGCTGCGCTGCTGGCGCCTCACTGCGCCCGGGGGAAGCGCCACCCGCCTGCCCCAGATTCAGGCAAGTCGCTCTAACTGACCCCGAAGAGGTCCTGAAGGAAAAGCCTCCTCCTGAACAGGAAAGACCTGCTGCGCCTGCTCTTCTCCGCGTGCCCACTTGCTCAGCCGCGGGTGCCCCGCGTCTCCAGGGTGCCGGATCCACCCTCCGCGTTTTGGCGGCAGCTCCGCGGGGAGCGAGCTGGAAACTGACTGAACGCGACCACCCTCCCCCCACCCCCCCTCGGGGCTGCGACAGGCTGTGGACCCGCGGCCCGGGAGGGGCGGCGCGGTGAGGGGGCCCCGCTTCCCCGCAGGTCTCCGCCCGCCGCAGCCTCGCAGGGCCAGGTCGGCGCGGTGGCGGGGGTGGTGGGCGCACAGGGTTTAGCGCGGGCGTCCGGGGTGCGGGCAGAGGCCCATTGTCCTCGGGCGCCAAGGCGCCGGCAGCCCGGGGTCCCCCTGGAAGGCCAGCGCCCCGCGACATTTCTTTGTGCCGAGAGCTGAACGCGGCTCCTCCTCCGAGGGAAGCCGCATCCCCGAGGCTGGCGCTGGGGAGGCAGCGCGGGCGCGCGTGCTCCTCCGGGGACCGCTGCGGGTGACCGCCCGCCCGGGGGCAGCGGCGCAGGTACCGCCGCAGGGTGGGGCCGCTCGGCCGCCCGCGCCCCGCGCCCCGCCCCGGCCCGCCCCGCCCCGCGCCGCCCAGCCCCGCGCAGGTTCAGTGCTCGCGTCCCGCGGCCTCGCGCTCAGTTTCGCTCGCGTCTTTCCTCCCGGCGGCGGCCACGACGGGCGGAGCGCGCGGTGTCGCGAGGGGAGCCTGGTGGCCGGTGCTGGCCGCGGCGCGTCCACGCCGCCTCGGAGCGGGTAAGGCCGTGAGGAGGCGCCGCGCCTGTCCATCCGGCTAGACCTGCGCTCCGCGGGCGGGACGGCGTGCGCTCGCCCTCGGCGTCGGTGCGGGGCGTCCCGGCCCCCAGGGCAGCGGCGGGGATCCACGGTGGCTGCTGGTGAGTCGCTGCCAGCCAATGGCTCTTTTCGCTCGGCCTGTCTGTTGGTCTGTCCTGCTGGCGGCCGTGGCCTCTTCCGGTGTGCTCGGGGTGCTAGTTTTGGGAAGGAGCAGGGAGCGGGGATACAGAGGGCATCGCCTTCCCGGCTGGTGTCAGAGAGACCAAAGGGGACATAACGCATACCGGGAGGGGGCCGGGCACCCACCAGAACGCCGTGCTCCACCATTCGTGCCCACCACTTTTCAGGGTGGGGCTGCGCGGCTGCCACTGCACCCTCTCCGAGCTGTTGGCAGAGCATTTCTGGGTGCGTATTGCATTTTTCCATCAGAGAACAAGCCGCACATGGCTGCCGCGCCCCTCCCGTCGTGGGTTGGTGCCACACAGAGGCGCACATGGGTGCAGGGCGCGGATCTGTCGTGGCATTGCCCACCGGATGCCCACTCCTCACTTGAGAGAGGGCATTGTAGCTGGAGCTCCAACCTGCAGATCTGGCACTTGAACCCCACCCCCACCCCCTGAAGGTGGTTTCTGAACAGCTGAAGGCTTTCTCAAAATAAATTTTTTTTTCCCCTTTCTTTTTCCTTGAAACGAAGTGTCTTGACGCAGACAAGTATGAGGATGAATGGAACTGGCCGGTGATTTTCTCGTTATGAATTATTACACTCGAGCCCCCTGTCGACTTTGGGAGGCATGTGTTTCATCTTATAAATAGAAAGTAGGATATTTTTTGGCAGGACCTCCTTTATACTGTACAGTCTAGGAGAGGTCAGTTTAAAAATAAATATGCACTTCAATGTTGCATTACCGAGACCAGGCTGTGGGGCCGGGACAAGCTGCGTGGACAGCAGCATCAAAGCCGGGAGCGCAGCTGTGTTGAAAGGAGTAAAAGCCCCAGAGTGCAGCCTCGGCTGACAGTCAAGTAATTACATTTCGTTTAAGAGAAAAGAAAAAAAAAATGCATGAATTAGAACGAGGGCGGGAATAGTAATGTCAAGATGGTACTGCAACATGAATCTTTCTGGCCCAGTGTCTGGGGGGAGTGGGCTGCTGATGTGTGCCGAGGGTGTAAGGGATCCGGGCAGGAAGGCTCCAGGAAGGAGGAGGAAACTGATGAATGTGTTAGGGAGACAAAGATTCCCTCCCCGTCTCCCATCCCCCACCCCCCCCCTGCTCTTAGGCCTGACAATATTTAAAGAGTTCCTGGGGGTTGCCATCTTTTAAAAAGAACAAAAATTAGGAGAGCAGCAGATGTCTGTATTTTAACAGCCAAGCCAGCCTTGTGGACTTGCTTTAACGTCACAGGAGACAAAAGGCTCACTGTGAAGCGGTCCAGCAGACAGTTAATGCAACATTACTTGATGCCTCAGGAGTATCCCTAAGGATGTTCTAACTTAGATCTTTCATCTGACACCTAGGAGATGGAACTTCTAGGTGTTACGAGCTCTTTTGGGCAGTTAAGAATAGGCTGCACAGGTAAGTGTGTGACACAACCCCTTTTCAGAACAGGTTTAGATATTCAGAGAGGAGTTGGGGCAGTTATGAGTTGGGTAGCACTGTTACGTGTAAAATAACCGATCAAGACTGCTTAGAGAGCCAAGGAATGGTTGACATTTCTTCATGAAGTCTCCCAAAGGGCCTCACCCATTGAGTAGAACACTCAGTACCAGGCTCTGGGCTCACAGATGAGAACTTTAGAGGAGAAATTTGGGAAGGGTTGTTGGACCCATGGCAGTTGTCTGTTTTCCGGTGGTATCATCTGCTAGAGATTTGCATTATGAATTCCATGATTGGAACATGGTGCTGTGGCAGTGGCGGCAGCTATAGACATGAAATAAGATGAGCTCCCCCTTCCCTCATAATCTGAGCAGTGAAATTCTGTTTTGTATCTCAGTGGAACATGTAAAGGCAGTGCGAGTAATGAGTGTTGCACATTTTTTGCTCCTTATTGTAAATTTAAATGTGGTACAAGACGAGTAAACACAGGGCCGTAAAAAAAAGATCGCAGGAGTGCTCACACGAGCTAGTTGGCTCTATCTGCTTTCCAACTTTTCCTTTAATGTGGCATTTTGTTTTATGTCCAGCATGTTCACCAAAGCTGCCCCTTTTTTTTTTCACTTACAAAATTCATGGTATTCAACAGTGTTGTGGATGAAGTTATTTTAACCTCTTATCACCCAGGCAAAAACAATTTCACAAGTTCTTTCCCCGTTATATTTCTAGCCATAGTATTGATCCCCAGAGGGTGGAATGTAATTCAGAACCTGAAAAAAAAACTCCCGGAAGACTGCTGAGTTTTTAATTTATTATTAAAATTGTTGCTTTTAGTCCAATTTCATTTTGACTTGACCTTATTTCTTTCTAACCAGAATCCTCTAGACCTGTGTTTTTTCTTCCATGATTGAGTAGGAACCCAGATTCATTTTTAAATGCAGTATGTTTGCCAGAGAACAGGTATAGCCATTCAAAACAGCTGAATTCAGGCAGCTACTCAGTCTCCTTTACCTTTATTAACTCATTAATTGCTTACAATTATTCTATGAAGGAAGAACTGTTAGGATCCCATTTTATACATGTGGAAACTGAAGACCAACTGTATAATTTGCCCAAAGTCACATCGTAAGTAACATACCTAAACGTGCATATGCAATTTAACAACAAAATACACGCAAATGTAAGTGGTTAATCCTACAGGAGTGACAGGGACTTTAGGACCAGGGGATGGGAAAGATCCTGAGGTTAAGAAACTGCTCTGAGTTGACTGCCTGCCTGGGCTCCGATCCTGATTCTGGCACTTAATAATTGTGTGACTTTGGGCAAATTACTTAGCCTTTGTACCTCAGTTTATCTTCTGTAAAATGGGGATACCAGTATTACTGTAAGGAGTAAATGAGTTGTGGTCCAGGGAGCAGCTGTGGCTCAAACAGTTAAGTGCCCACCTCCCACGTGGGAGGTCCCAGGTTCAGTTCCCAATGCCTCCTGAAAAAAAAAAAAGCAAGCAAAACAGACAAGAAAACTAACTCAAGGAAGCTGATGTGGCTCAGTGGTTGAGCACCGGCTTCCCACATACAAGGTCCCGGGTTCAACCCCCAGCCCCTGGTACCTCAAAAAACAACAAAAAAGAAAAGGTCCTTGTTTTCACTGTTGCCTTCCTTGTTAGGCAAGGTGCTCATTTCTGCTTCTCTGGTTAATATTCATCCTACTCTTTGAGATGGATGGTATTGCCCTTTTCAAATGAGAATACAGGCTGAGAAAGGTTTAGTGGCATGGCCAAGGTCACCCATGAAAGTTAGCAGAATCAGTTTGAATTCAGGTCTTGGTGACCTTGCACTAAGTACCACACCACACCGCCAGGGGAGGAGGGGAGGGAAGCCTTCACATCTGATGCTTGTTAGGCATTTGGCCTCTGGCAAGAAACTCATTCCATAGTACTCTATTACCACCAACAAAAGATGATGACAGTAATTGCCAGCCTTGGGGAGTACAATGTGAATTATTTTGTTAAAGATAGTAACAATCCCACGTGGATGGCATCAGTCCTCTCCTGCAGCAAATCAATCATCAGCCTGTTAGAGCTAACATAAGCAGCGCATGCCATAAACAAAAAGATTTACTAGGTAAAAAGGGAATGGGAAAGAAAGCCATGCTCCATTCACGAACAAAGACTTTTTGGGGGCCGGGAATGAAGAAGGGCCCTGGTGTGGGCCATATCTTTGGTTCAGTGTGCTGGAGAGTCAGGGGATGCAGGATCTGGTAGCCAGGCCTAGACAGTCACCTTGAGGCCAGAACCTCATCCACACGGCCTGGAGCTGCAGGCCCTGGCACGCAGTAGGCAGTGAACACATGTTTGGTATATTTTGCTCCAAGATGAGCCAAAGCAAAAAGGCAGGAGCCACATGGAAGCTAGGCTGGAATGCACTTGGCCCTGCCCCTGGCGGAAGTCAGGCCTGTTCTGCACATGCCCAGGACCCTGTCAGATAAGCGTCTGGCCTCAAAGATAGAGTGAGGAGCCTTGGAAACCGGGAGGGGTGTCATGGAGAACCTGCACGGTCTGCCCGGCCTCCATTGCCTTTGCTGCTGTGGGTTTGTGGTTAGCTCCCGGAGCCTGCTCAGGCCCAAGTAGGGGTTCTGGAAAGAAGCACTTGAAATAACCCACCTTGCCTGAAAACTCCACGTGAAATCTTCCCTTCTCCTGCCCCCACCTTTAAAGCTAAAAAAGCAAGCAAACAAACAAACCAAACACCCTACAAACCAGAATGAGTACGTAGCCAAATTGTTCTATAGCAACAGTCAGGTATATTTCTTTCCTTTCAAAAATGCCTTCCTGGCCTTGGTCTACTTCTTTAATGCCAAGTTTTTGCAGAGTCTCACGCTGATAGACTAGATTTGACAGTAAGCGTTCAGTACCTCTGGTGGAAAAGCAGTTTTAAAATTCAGCCAGACAATTTTGTAATATGAATCATGACGTTGATAATAAGAAGTTTACTCTTTTTGATCAGCCAGAAAACTGTTTAAAGTTGGTGAGTTCCAAACTAGTATTTGCCCAATTATTCCTTGTCAGAATCATGGATTGACAGTAGAATTCTGGATTCCCAAGTTTAAGATTTTTTTTTTCTTTTTTAAAAAAGGATTTTCAGTAATTTGAATTTCATTTGCGTATTTGAGAACGTTAATGCCTCCTAGGCATTGTGGAGATTATGTACCTGCAGTTAGCTAATACAGTACCACCATCAGTGTGCTCTGAGACACCAGCAGCACCCAAAAAGGATTCTCTGGGAAACTGAGCTCGATTAAGATCCCTTTCTACAGGACTTCTCAGAGCTTTTAATATGCAAAATGTGGTGCAAATCTCCAAAAAGAGATCGTTCCAGTCTCAAATAGTTTTGCCCACAGAGCAGCTGGCAAGACTAGTCTGGCAGGAAACCCTCTGGGAAAGGCTGTATGCCCCACAGAGCTGAAGAAACTCAAGGCCGTTTTAGAAAACCACAGGGTGTACAAGAATAGAGCCGTAAGAACACACCAGAAGATACTGGTAAAACCCATTCTGCTGTTTGATAGAACTAATACAGAATTAAGTGGGGAAAAGATATCAGGGACCAGAGATGAGAAAACATAGGTTCTCTGGTCTTAGCTTACTTAACCCCTCGGGGTCTTTTTTTTTTTTTTTTTTTTAATCTCACCTCTAAAATGAGGCATTTGGCTCTAGGTGAGCTCAAATAATCTCTAGGTCTAGAATTCAGTGAGCCAGAATCAGCGGCATCTACTAGCATAGCAAACAGCAGTACAGATCTCTGGCAGAGCAGCCCAAGTAAGCATGGAGAGCAGAAAAATAGCCAGGCCTTTATTTAGATAGCTTATACCTTTGGGAATCCACCACGTTCTGGTGACAATTTAGAAGGTCATACTTGTAGACATCATGCCAATAATAGGCAAGTATCTTGCTGAGTTGAAAAGACCTATTCTGTTCACATACATTTTAATCATTTAGGCTGCACACATTTTTAAAATGAAGAAAGGCATTTTTAGTGAAATGTGGTTTTGCTATTTCAGAATGTGTTTGATTTCTTCCCCTTTTAATTAATTAATTAATTTTTTTACTTCTTTGGCATGGCTCAGTTCAGACTTTAAAACAGTGATTTGAACCCATTTCAGTTTGAGGCTCCTGGCTTTGACAGACCACCTACCTACCTGGTGAGGCACTTTTCCACCCTTCTCTGGGGGACCCTCTCTGTGTCTTCCTCTGTAAAGTGGAATGGGATAGGGGCTAGGGGGTCCTGTCTCTAACGGTGATAATCCTATTACTCTTTTTTTATATCTGAGCGGTTTCCATAGTATCCTGAACTTTCTTCTATTGTAACACTTATAGCATTTAAATAATTGTTTATTGACCCATGTGGCTGCATAATGACACTGCTGGCTCCTTGAGGGTAGGCACAAAATCTTAATTTTTCTTGGCATTCTTTCTACAGCAGGATAAGTTAAAACGAAGATGTGGACGAGCTAGTCCCAGCCAGATAGCAGTGCTACCTGATTCTTCCTATAGCATCATCTTCTCTTAGTTGCCTGCTATAGTAGAATAATTCCTTCCTTTACTACAAAATATTTAATTTCATGGGCAGCACCCCCAGTCACTTGGTTCTGGTGACAGTGATCATCCAAGTGTCCTACTGAGGCAGTTCAAGCCACTACTGGATCCTCCTTGAAGCCTCCTCAGCTGAGAAGTCGTAACTCCCACCAAAGACTGCTTGTCCCCACGGGCTGTTGCAGCAGCTTGGGACCTTGGTGTCCACTTAACACTCAGGCTTGGCTGCCCGGTGCTGAGGCAGTAAGGGTTGCTGTGTTTCCTAGTGCTCACCTAGGCCCCTCGTCTGCACAAGCCCTGACTGTATGACTGTTTATTTATTGATGTATTTTTCTATTGTCTGTCTTCCATACTGGAATATAGGCTCCACGGGCATCATTGCTATAATCGATTCCTAAGATAGTGCCTGGCACTCAGTCAGCGCTAAGCAGGTATTTGTTGAATGAGTAAATGAGTGACTAGCTCAGGCCTGGATGAAAGTCTGTGGAAAGTTCTGGAAAGCCTGCTTCTTGCCACATGCCCTGCTGTGTGTATGTCAGCACCAACTCTGCAATCTTTTGTTGATCTCAGATAACTTCCCAAATGAAATGTCTTCCAAAACCATGTTGGGTTTTAGCCTTATATTAAGTTTAGTGTAAGTTTATGCTCATGGGGGGATTTTGTTCTGTAATCCTCATGAAAGCCATTAAACAATGGGCTCCCTGAGGGGGAAGGTGGTGCTTTTCCTGCCCGCCTAGTTGAGCGCTCTGTGGACGTAGCTCAGGGATGGCATATGGAGTAAAACAGGGACTTCTTTCACATGTCAGTTTTTTCCTCAGAATGGGAAATTAGACTATGAGACCAGGAAAATTGGGAGTTCCTCACATTAGTCTTAAAACAATCAGTTCAGGTGCCCTTATCCCAAAGGCTAAAAAAGAGAAGGTTAAAGAAATCCCTCACCAAGCTTCCCCCTGAACTGTTCCTCATGCAGTCCTAATTTCTTATGGTAATTAATATCCTAATTGCTTCTCCACTTATGGGTTCACTGCCTGCCAGGACTTCACCAAGCACTTCATGTGCCATCTCCTCCAGTCTTTACAGCTGCAACTCTCAGAAGAAGACATCACCTCAGTTAACAGAGGCTTCTAGTGGGAGTCACTTGCATTGCTTCACATGTTCATTTTAATACCAGGCAGGATGAGAAAAGACGATGATAGTTTTATGAGTTAGTAAAATGTACTTTAACTCTAAGGATAGTCTTACTTTCCTTAAAAATTATTCGTTTTTTTCCTTGAAATTCCCTAGAAGCTAGATGTTTCTGCAAATGTAGAAGTATAGAGCCCTAACATTTCACAGATGGAGGGGACTTTATCTAAGTCCCTTCTCATTCTGACACAATAAACTGAGGCCCTAAGCGTTTAAGCAACACAGAGTGTGCAGCTTCTTTGCTGGCTCAGTTCTCTTTCAAACTTTCACTGCTTTTAGCTAAGGAAAAGAAAGATAATATGGACATTAGCCCAGTGCATTAACAGATGAAAGCAGAATTTCTCTAGTTAATTGGGGAGGGAGAGGGCATTGCCCCTTCTTTTCTCAGTCTCCCCTCCACCAGAGTCTCTGAGGTACCTTCTTCGAGCCCTGAGGGCTCCAGGGAAGACAGCTTGAAAAACTACTGTCCTAAAATACCTTGTTTCTAATATGAAATATAAATAATCTCAGAGCACATAAAGAATTATGTCATCACTCCATATGTACATGCGGCCTAAATGTATATACCTGGGGCTGCTACTTGAAATTAGTGATGTGGGGTAGATGATGTTGACATTAACTGAGCTCCCAGTGCAGGAAGGTGCTTCCTCTCTCTCTCATTCCCCCAGCCTACCCCCCACCCCCAGCCCACCCTCACCTCTGGACTCACTACAGCAAAATCATACTCATCAGGAAACTTCTTATGACTGAGGCCTATTCTTCAGGTGGGTAAGTTGAGTTGTTCTACGTTTCTTCCTCACATCAAGCCCCAACTGGCCTCCCAGTGAATGTCAGTCACACTCTTAGGTCCTTCCTTGGGGCCATACAGATTCCCTCTTACCTGACAGCTTATCAACTATTTAAATAAAATAATTAGATGCCCCTAAATATTTTCTCTTCTATCACTTAAACATCACCAGTCCGTCAGCCAGCCCGCGTCTGCTGCGCTCCGCTTTTACCAAGCTGCCCTTCTCTGCACGGGCTCTGGTCTGCCCCTGCCCCTTGTAACGTGGGGTCCCCTCATAGGGTCTGAGCAAAGCAGGGTGTGGAAGGGACTCTTACCAGCAGGGTCTGTCCATGTAGCCTCAGGTTGCTGTAGCTTTTTCAGCCACCACCTTATATACTGTGTCTTTCAAGTCAGTTGGTCTATCAATAAGATTCTTTTAGGACTTTGCTAATATCGAGGCATGATGTGTACAGTATGTTCCTAATCCGCGCTTCTGACAACCCTATTAAGAGTAAGCAAAATGAGGTGCTGAGTTCACTTTTTTCACTGCCGACCAAACGTTTATTTCCTAAGCACTTAAAGCCCAAAATTTAACAAAGACAGATGTGATAATCACCAAGTAATTGTCTCCTCTCTTCTTTGAAAATCAGGTCATTTGCCTATGTGTATTTTTCTAAACCATATCTGTATATAGTTTATCAAAGGTCTAGGAAATGGTTCCATGACCAAAAGGACACGTATTTGCAGGACCATAGGATGTTTTTCTCCAGGTCCTGGAAATCAGAACTCACATTTGATTTTGTTCTACCTTGGGCTTCAGTTTCCTTTTGACAGTTTCCTTTCCCACCCTCAGCCCAGATCCCACCACTTCCACCACCACCACTGATATTCCTTTTGCTTTCTTTTTCCTTTTTTTTTTGTCGTCAAGAGAAACAAATTAAAAGTTGAATAAATAATACAAAAGGTAATTTACTTCTTTGGTGTCAGCTTAATGGAGTTAAATGGTTTCCCACCCCCTACCCCCCACACACACACACCCAATCATCCATCAGATAGAGTGAGTTACTGGAGAATTTGATAGAGAAAAATTGTAGGACTTTGTGTTTATCGATGTCTTAAGGGGCTTAATAAAAGAAATCCCATTTTAGGTATTAAAATACCTTTGTCTGACTGATGACAGCTGATTGTAATTTTCCAAACTCAAGAAAGTCTGTTCTCTAGGCTGGACAGTTGCAACTGGGTGCAGGCACATGCATATGCATCCTGTGGGCGGAAGGAATCCTCCCATCAAGCTGCCGTGGAAGCCCTCCCGCTCGTGGAGCTTGATCACAAAGGCTACAAAACATTTCAGCCCTATCTGCAGCCATATTATCAATGACTGCTGCAGACACAATTGAAGGAGATAATTAAATGGTTATTTTGGCAAATAGAGTGGCTTCCCTCCTTCAGTAGAAGTTCTGGTTTTTCATTTGGGATAAAGATAATGCCTTGTATTTGTGTAGCAGATGGTCACGATGATTTTCACACTCATCTCTTATAATTACCTTTGATATAGGCAGGTTTGGGAAAATTATCTCCATTTTATACATGAGATAACTGGCACCTGTACTGGGTTAGGGACAGTCCTATAAGGATCCTGGAGGTCTGGCTGAAGGTTTTTGGGTCTTGTGACCCAACTCTTTCTCCTACCCCAGGCCTGGGAAGAGTAGAGGCAGCTCTGCCATCTGTTTTATTTATTCATGCTTTTGTTCATTTGATAGTTGTGTTTTTTAAGTACCTGTTCTGGGCCAGGCCTCCATTAAATTTCAAAACAACTCTTTTCTATAGAATATCCATTATGGTTTCTTGAGGGTCCAGTTCCCTTATACTTCAAATAATCCAAGCTGTCTTATCCCCATTTCCTTTTGGAAGGAAGGAAAGGTCAGGAGAGCAGGCTCATTGTTGTCTCTTTAAGGGTTACTTAAATATAACTTGCCAGTCTGCATTCTAAGGAATGCATTGCCAAATTTTTCTTAAGTTGTGACCCTCTCTCTTTTTTTAAATTTTTATTAACAATTTATTTATTTTTATTTTCTCCCCACCCCACCCCCCCTCCTTGTGCGCTCGCTGTCTGCTCATCTTTTTAGAAGACACCAGGAACGAAACCCAGGGCCTTCCATGTGGAGGGAGGCGCCTAATCACTTCAGCCATCTCCACTCCGTTTGTTGTGTTTCTCATTGTGTTTCCTCATTGTGTCTTTTTTTTTTTTTTTAAGATTTATTTATTTCTCCTCCACCTCCCTGTTGTCTGCTCTCTCTGTCCATTCACTGTGTGTTCTTCTGTGTCTGCTTGTGTACTCATTAGGCAGCTCTAGGAAGATCCTGGGACCTTCCGGAGTGGGAGAGAGGTGATCATTCTCTTGCTCCACCTCAGCTCCCTTGTTCATTGCATCTCTTATTTTCTCTTCCCTGTGTCTGTTTTTGTCATGTTGTCTTGCTGCATCAGGTCTCTGTGTGGGTGGCACTCTTGGGGGGGGGCACCCCCGCGAGGGCAGCATTCCTTGCGCAGGGCAGCACTCCACACAGGCCAGCTCACCACACAGGCCAGGAGGCCCTGGGTATTGAACCCTGGACCTCCTATATGATAGATGGGAGCCCAATTACTTGAGCCACATCCATTTCCCTCATTGTGTCTCTTGGTAACGTCATCTCATTGCATCATCTTGTTGCATCTGCTCACTGCGCCAGCCCATTGCACCAGCTTGCTGTCTTGCTCGTCTTCTTTACAAGGCACTGGGAACCAAGCCTGGGACCTCCCATGTGGTAGGCAGGAGCCCAGTTACTTGAGCCGCATCTGCTTGCCTGCCTCTCTCTCTCTTAAAGGCTCTCTATTTGCCCATTGCAGTCGTGGATAGAAAGAATTTCGCTTTCAAACAGCACATCTACAAGTATTCATTGCTTTAATCCTAAAGAGCTATAAGGGCCTGTAGAATTATCATGGCTTGTATTGATGCCCAGTTAAATTCTTACTCTGTGTGGGTAGAGATAATACCTTATAGATGGAAAAATGAAAGCAGGCCTTTGCCATGCCGAAATTGAATGATTTGACTTTTTCTGTAAGAGTGAAAGGTAGACTCCATCTTGCATTTTCAGCAGGCAGCTTGAAGAGGAAGAGCCACTGCTCTCCCTTTCATGCTTCCTTACGTGCTCCTTCACTCAGCACGCATTTGCTCAGCACCTCCTGTGAATAAGATATGGTTCTCTCGCCAATCTAGCGGGGGAGACAGCCCAGCGTGATAGCTGGTAGGCTCGAGGAGTACACAGGTGCTCTTGGAGCAGGGCAGACACCAAGCCTGAGTCACCCTGGGAAGGTAAGTTCTTAGAAGCAGGTAACGCTGGGTCAGTGTTGGAGGATTGCTTCACGGGGCAGTTAGGGTGGAGGCCGGGGATGTGCAAAGGCGTGTAAAGGCATGGCCAAGCCTTGGGGACGGGGCAGAGACAGCTGAGGGGGCAGCCCCCACACTGCTAAAGTAAGGGCGTGCCTGCCATTGAAGTGGGTAAGCAGGGAGTGGCAAGGTCACCTGAGCATTTGTGAGCACGCATTCTGGTACAGATTGAAAGGTGAAGTGGAGCAGCATGAGGATGGAGGCACGGAAACCTGTGGGCAATGCCCTTGTCTGGGAGAAAGATCATGAGGGCCCAGAGTAAGGCTAAGGCGTTGGGTTGGGTCCAGATGGACCCAAGAGGCAGACTTGCCGGGGGGAGTGAGGCAGAGAGAGGAGCTGGGTTTCGGGTTTGGATGACTTCCTGCTATTTACCCAAGAGCGAGTTCATGAGGCATGTGCCTAGGCCAGGCGGAGGTGGGGAAGGGACAGTACCTTAAATGAGGGGGGCATTGTGCATCCCAGTAACACTTGATGTATGAAAACAGACAGGGGACCAGATTTAGATCCCTGATGTGCGGGATGGGCAGAGGGCCTAGTCACTAAAACGTGACTGCCTCTTGGCGTTCACAGCGAGGAGGCGGCTCTGTAGGTGATACTGCTAACTGAAGATTTTTCTCAGCACCAGTTCTCATTTATGGTCTTTTTGCTTGCCTTATTCTTTTTAAGCTTGCCATCTTCCTGGAGATATAAGATATAAAATCATAAATCAGAGAACAGGAAAATAACCGATCTTATCTTACAAACGCAACGCGAGCCCTAAGAAAACCTCCAGGTGGGGCAGTAGGGAGCCTGGGTTGCACGCATAGTGAGAGAAGGCTTCCTCCAGGAAGGAAGTGACGCTTCCCAGGTCTTGGAGGATGTTATGAATAGTGGCTGGTGGTAAAGTGGGAGGACAGTCCATGTATGGAGTTGTTAGTTTCAGAAAATGATGGGGGAAGTGGTATGAATGGCAAGGAAAGGGCGCTATTGTCCCAGGTGATGTGGTGTGGTCATACCCTGCCCAGGCGCATACTTCCTCTGGGAAAAGAATTAACAATACGTAACTCTTAGTTTTGGTCCTGTAAACAGGATATTTGTTTTTCTCCTTGAGGCTCAGAGGGCTTCTATTACTTTAAAATGTTATTATTTTGACTTTTTTTTCTGTTACCACAAAGTCAAATTCCTTTTGAGATTATTTTTGGCAATAGCAAAACTACTGAAAAGTCCTAGTGAGATAAAGTTGGAGCAGGGCTAGTGTCTAGGACCATTTTATGGATTCTTACCTTCTGACAAGGTCAAGTTGGCATCCGTACCTCTCCTCATTGATGAGACCATCGCATGCCATTTCCTCTTGATGCTCTCTGACTTCAAAATAGGTAATCCTCATTCAGTTTGGCAGTTTTCAAGTTAGAAAATAGTCAGTGATTATGAGCACAGACTGTGGAGTCCAGCTGGGCCTGAAGTCCCAACTCAACATTTTTGCTAATTGACCTGAAGCATGAGTTTAATTTTTTTTTTCCCAAATTAGAAGAGTTGTAGCTTTACTGGAAAATCATGCCGAAAATGCAGAGTTCCTGTATAGCGCCCCTATTACTACACAGTTTTCCTTTTATTGACACTTTGCATTAGTATGGTACTTTTGTTTCAATTAATGAAACACTTATCATAATTAAATTTTTTAATGTCCTCCACAATTTACAATAGGGTTGACTATTGTGTTGTACAGACCTAGGGACTTTTAAAAATTTTTTATTCTAGTAACATAGATACAACCTAAAATTTCCCCTTTTAGCCACACTCGAATATATAATGTGTGATGTTAAATACATTCACAATATTCTGCTACATCACCTCCATCCATTACCAAAGCTTTCCATCATCCCTAACCAAAACTGCCAGCTCTGCATGAACTCCCTATACCCTACCCCTACTCCAGTCCCTGGTAACTTACAGACTAGTTTCTGGCTCTGTGAATATGCTTATTTTCATTATTTCATTTCAGTGAGAGCATACAATATTTGTTCACTTGTGTCTTCAGCATTCAGTCATGTTGACACGTGAATCAGAATGTCATTCCTTTTTATGGCTGAATAATAGTCCATTGTGTATATATACCCCATATTGTTTTTCCATTCAATGGCTGATGGACACTTGGGTTGCTTCCATCTTTTGGCAATTGTAAATAATGCCACTGTGAGCACTGGTGTATGAATATCTGTTTAAGTACCTGCTTTTGATTCTTTTGATTATATACCTAGAAGTGGGGTTGCTGGGTCATATGGTAAATCTGTTCTTAGCTTCCTAAGGAACCACCAAACTTACATTTCCCATAGTGGTTGAACCATTTTACATTCCTCCCAACAATGAATGTTTCTATTTCTCCACATCCTCTCCAATACTTGTTCTTTTCCAATTTTTTAAATAATAGCCATTCTGTTGGGTAAGAAGGAATATCTCATTACGGTCTTGACTTGGATTTGCCTAATGGCTAATGATATTGAGCATCTTTTTGTGTGCTTTCTGGCCATTTGTATATCTTCTTCAGAGAGATGTCTATTCAAGTCTTTTGCCTATCTTTTAATTAGGTTGTTTGTCCTGTTGAGTTGTAGACTTTCTTTTTATATTCTGGATATAAAACACTTATCAGTTGTCTGGCTTCCAAATCTTTTCACCCATTTTATATGTTCTCGTTTCACTTTCATGATGCATATGTTGATGCACAAAAGTTTTTAATTTTGATGGAGTCCCATTTATTTTTTTTCCTTCTGCCCTTGCTTTTGGTTTACTGATTTAATCTCCCTTCTTGATATTGATCTATTGAGATTTTCTCTTTCTTCTTGAGTCAGAGTAGGTAGTTTGTGTGCTTCTAGTAATTTGTCCATTTCATCTAGGCTATCTAATTGTTGGCATACAGTTATTCATAGTATTCTCTTGTAATCCTTTTTTTAAAATTTATTTATGTGGGACCAGTAAAAATGATGCCCCCTTCATTTCTGAGTTTTATTTGTGTCTTTCTTCTTTTTTGTCATTCTAGCTCAAGGTTTAGCAATTTTACTGATCTTTTCAAAGAATCAACTTGTGATTTGATTGATTCTATTGTTTTGCTTTGTTTTTATTCTGGTAATCTCCACTTTAATCTTCCTTCCTTCTGATCCCTTTGGTTTAGTTTCCTCTTCTTTTTGTAGATCCTGCAGTTGTGAGGTTAGGTCTCTGATTTGAGATTGTTCTTTTTTAATATAAGCATTTAGAGCTCTGAATTTCCCTCTCATCACTGTCCTTTGCTGCATTCCATAAGTTTTGGTATGTTGTATTTTCCTTTTCATTCACCTTAAGACATTTCCTAATGTTCCTTGTACCTTTTCCTTTGACCCCTTGGTTGATTAATAGTGTGTTTAATAACTACATATTTGTGAATTTTCCAGTTGTCTCTGTGTTTTTGGTTTCTCACTTCATCCCATTGTAGTGATTTCAATATTTCCAATTTTTTTGAGACTTGTTTTGTAACCAAATGTATGAACTATCCCAGAGAATGACCACTGTGCACTAGAAAAGAATGTGTATTCTGCTGTTTTTGGATGAAGATCTCTGTATAAGGCTGCTAAGTCCAGTTGGTTTTGTTTCCTTATTGAGCTTCTCTAGATGTCCTATCCATTATTGAAAATGCTTTATTGAAGGCTTCTACTTAATATAGGACTGTCTATTTCTCCCTTCAAGCCTGGCAGTATTTGCTTTTTATATTTTGGGGTCCTACCATTTGATGCCTATATATTTATAATTGTATTGCTTCCCAGCCTTTTGGCTAAGAAAAAGTGTAATATAAGTGTGATGTCTTCTTGTTTAATTGACCCCTTTATTAGCATATAGTGACCTTCTTTATCCCTTATAACAATTTTTTACTTAATCTATTTTATCTGAAATACATTAGTATAGCTACCACTGCTCTCTTTTGGTTAACTTGCATGATATATTTTTTTCTGTCCCTCCACTTTCATTGTACTTACATTTTTTAATTTAAGAAGAGTCCTCTAAGCAGCATTTAGTTGAGTCATGCCAATGATTCTGCCTGTCTCTGCCTTTTGACTGGAGAGTTTAAACCATTTACTTTTTTTTTTTAAACATGTATTAACCCATTTTTTACAGGTTGGAGATGTTTTGAATTCCTTTGGTCTCCTAATGGCAGACTTTTCCATGACTGCAGAGATGGTGTCATAGGTCCCGGCACCACTGTTTCATGCAGGAACCACAATGCCAGATCCCCACAGCTCTTGTCTTCATTTTGGTCTTGCCACAGAAGGAAAAAGTATACCTGGTGTGCTGGCTGTTTTCAGTTTTCCTCACCATTTTCCAAAGGGAGGCTCCATAACAGGCAACAATTCTAACCTTCTTGGTGCATTTTGCAGTGTTGCCCCAAACAATTTCCAAGCCCAGCAAACTAAACCATTTACTTTTTAAGTAACTACTGATAATGCAGGATTTTCTTCTGCTATTTTATGTTTTGGTTTTTGTATGTCTCTTTTGTCCCTCCATTATTTTGCCATATTTATTTTCTTTGTTTTTGTCATATTTATTTGATTTTTTTGTAATGTACCATTTTGAGTACCTTCTCATTTCCTCCTGTATATCGTTTTCAGATATTTTCTTTGTGGTTCCAATGGGGCTTAAATTTAACATCCCAAATCCAAATCTATAGCAACCATATTTGATTTGATACCCACTTCAATAGCATACACACTGTTCCTATACCTCTCTGGCCCCCCATCTTTTATATATACTAGTTACAAATTTTATCTATATACATTGTATGTCTAGAACCATAAGTTATCTTTACTTTTTTATATATTTGCAATTTAGAACTTGTAAGAAGTAAAAACTACGTACTAAAAAAAAGAATACAATAGTGCCTTTTTTATGCATTGTCTAGTGTCCTTTCCTTTCAGTCTGAAGAACTCCCTTTAGTATTGCTTGTAGGGCACATCTAGTGGTGACAAATTCCTTCAGTTTTTGTTTACCTGGAAATGTCTTAATCACTTCCTCATTTTCAAAAGCCTCATTTCAAAATGAGGAAACACTTCTTGGTTGGCAGTTGTTTCTTTCAACTGACTGCCTTTAAATATTTTGTCCAACTGCCTTCTTGTCTCCATGGTTTCTGACAGGAAATTGTCGTGTAGTCTTATTGGGGCTCCCTTGTACAAAGCATTACTTTTCTCTTGCAGCTTTCAGAACTTCTTCCTTTTCCCTATCATTAGACAGTTGACTGCAATGTGTATTTGGGTTTGTTGGGCTTCTTGAAGGTGTATGTTTATATCTTTTGAAGAGCTTTCTACCATCATTTCTTTGACAGTTCCTTCTGCCCCTTTCATTTCCCCAGGGTCCTGCATGTTGGTGCCAATCTGCCCACCAGGGAAGCCTAAAGACTGAACCTCCCCTCTGGGAGGACACTGCCTGGGGCCCCACAGATCTCTTAGGCTCTGTTCTTTTTTTTTTGTCCACATTATAGTTTACACTCTCCCCCAGTCTACCCAGTGGGCCATGGAAGGACATACAATGTCCAGTAACTGTCCCTGCAGCACCACCCAGGACAACTCAAAGTCCTGAAAATGCCCCCACATCACATCTCTTCTTCCCACTCCCTACCCACAGCAGCTACTGTGACCACTTTCTCCACATCAATGCTACATTTACTTCCATTACTAATCACAATAGTTCCAGAATAGAATTAATCCATACTCTATTCCTCCATTCTGTGGACCCTGGGATGGCTATGTCCACTCCACCTCTATATCGAAAGGGTGCTTAGATTCCACTTGGATGATGGATGCAATTCTCTTGGCTCCCTAGCGTGGTGGTTGACCTTCTTCACCTCCCTGTTAACTGGCTGGGGTAAGTCCAATAAAACAGAGGGTAGGAGTTGCAAGTCTGTTGAGGCTCAGGGCCTGGCTATCACATAGTCAGTCCAGAGATTCAGGTCCCCTGAGTATATACTAAACCCCAGCGCCAGCTACAGGTCCGGTAAAAGTAACAGGAGAGGCTTGTGGACAAAGATCACATCTGAATCCAACTCCATCACACGCCATCATGAACTCCAAAGTAGGGCCAACTGACATGGCACTGAACTCCATCTGCCATGACCATAGAACCTGTGGGTCTCTATAGCCCTCAGAAGAACCAATACCTGGGGTTGTATCTACTTCAGCTGTCTCTGGGACTCTGCTGAGGTGTGCATAAGAGCGACGCCTCTGATGACCTCCCGACTCTTTTTTATTATTACTCTCTTATTTTTTTTGCTCCTCATCCTGAATCATTTGTTTTCTTTTCTTTGAGTTCACTGATTCTTCTGCCAGCTCCAAATCCACCATTGTAACCTTCTACTGAATTTTCCATTTCAGTGCCATTGGTCTTCAATGGCACTTCAAAATTCCTTTTTATCGAGATTCTCATAATTTTTATTTTTAGTTATCCTAATATCCTATAGGTCTTTTTTGTAGTCTTCCTTTATTTCCTCACGCATATTGAAGATCTTTTTTTATTTAAAGACTTTTTCCATTACCTCCAAAGCCAGGTGTTTTTCTTTGATAATTTATGAATTTTTATCTTGTTCCTTAGGATGGGCCATCATTCCTTGTTTAATATGTTAACTCTGGGATTTAGTCCCTTGACTACTTCTTACTCAAGTTCATATCCAGCTAGTGATATGACAGGGTTTTCCTTGAGTACCTATAAACAAACCAACACAAAAACGCCTTGTCCAGTCCAAAGGGCATGTGACGTACAGGGTCCTCTCCATCTTTCCTGAGCCTGCCTCTTATCTTGGGCTTATGCTTGCTTGTGGCCTCAGAAATTCCACTGTTTATGGAGATCTAAATGTTCCCTTCACTCCCTATGGAATGGATTCTCCCTTCAGGTGTGTTCTATATGCCTTTGTCCCAGGTCACTTAGATTTAACTGTTTCTCCCCTGGTTTAGCTGCCTCTGCTCTGCCTTCAGGGCAAGTTCTGGTAGGGTAAGCTGGAGAAGTGTCCTGCTTCAGTCCTTAGGCTGCCCTGGGTGGCAGATTGGCACCAACATGCAAGACCCCAGTATGCACACGGGGGCTACTCTATTCCCACCAGAACAGGGCCAGGGACCCACTGGGGGTGCACCAGTAGGTGCCACACCTTGCTGGGCAGGGATTGAGGGCAAGGGCACCCTGGAGCATCTTTGCAAGGGCTGGCAAGAGCACCTCAAGAACAGCATCCTGCAGCATCTTATGCCACCGTCTTGGCTGAGCAGAATAGGCTCACTCTTCCAAAGACTCCTTCCTCGGGTGTGTGTTCTCGGTATTAGAGGAACTAATATGAAGCTGCCTGACCTGCAGCAAGCACTCGCATGTTAGTCATCACTAGTCACATGTAAATTCCTTAGAGAACCAGGCCTTCCAAACCTGCCACTTGCAAAAGCACCCCTGCCCTATCTTTTTTAACAAAGACTAGCTGGGAAAGAAGCTTTTCGACTAAAAACCTGTGACTGGAAACTCACTCCCATGCCTAGCCTCTCTTTGAGGTCAGGACCTTGTCTTCATGCATGCCGAAGTGGCCCTGTAAACTTGTACTGGGGATGGCTCTGGGAGCAGGCAAAGGCCCTCCTTGTAATAAGAGGTATGGCAGGGGTTATGGTTTTTCTTTGTTTTTAACCCAGGACCTCATATGTGGGAAACCAGTCTCAACCTCTGAGCCACATCAGCTCCCCTAAGTTGAAGTTTTCATTTGCTTGCTTGTTGTTTGTTTTTAGGAGGTACCGGGAGCTGAGCCCAGGACCTCCCATGTGGGAAGCAAGCGCTCAACCACTTGAGCCACATCCGCTCCCATGGGGGTTATAGTTTTAACACTTCTGAACTGTTCGCCGAGTGCAGGTCTTTAGGGAGGCAAATAGATGAATAAGGCCCAGCTATCCTAGCAGAGGAGCTTTCAGCCTAATTGATTCAACAGATACTTAAGTCGTACACATGCACGTATGTATGAGTCATTTTTGCGTATGTATGAGCAACCCCGCAAGGATTTCTAACTCTGAAAACAGCTGCAAGAGTTAACTTGCTTTCAAGCTGAGTTTCGAGTGACTCTTCTGGCTAAATACTGCAGATGTCCTTGCATCATCCCAGGCCAGGGTGGGTCCATTAGTGATGGACGCACAGGGGCAGTCACTGGAATGGCCTTATCTGACCCACAGCCACGGAACTAGAGTGCCCGCATCGGGGCTTCTGCCAGCCCTGAGGCTGGTCCCATGTAAAATTACTTATGATAAAATAGCCAGCGTTGTGACAGAACCCGCCTCCTCCTGCCTTGTTTTAACTGCCAGGGATCAATCTCCAAATTGAGTTCTCTCCAATAACTCATTTTTATAGGAAAAAAAAAAAAAGACTATAGTGGCCGGTCTTCAAATGTGGAGACTTAGTACTTCATGAGGTGGATGTTCTGTCCTCCATTTAGGCTTCTAAAAAACCTCTCAAATAGTGAAATTAGATCCCATAAATGTGAGGAGTGTACATAAATTAGCAGTACCCCTCCATATGGTATTTGTGGGTCTCAAGTATTATGTAAACAGGGTTGTTAAAAGAAAAATAAATATAAGCTGTAGCTGAATCATAAACAAGAAGTCCACTTACAAATAACTGAAGGTGAAATGTATCGGAGGCTTTCTGAGGGGCTCTGTAAAATAGAGCCAGCACCGTTTAGCTGAGTTTGTGTGCATGACAGAGCTAGGCAGCTGGGACCTGGGCTAATGGAGTGTTACAGTCTGACAGTGCATGTAGCTGTGTCTTCAGTTGAGATGGTATGAGAGGGGAGGGGTAAAAGTCTAAAAATAGAAAAGGCATTCTCTTATCTTCTCAGCTGGGTGGAGTGCAATAGACCAAAAATATGGAAAGCATGTTCTCTGCTCTGGTTACATTTATTTCTATCTTAGATTTTCATTTATGTTCAATGTTGAATTTCTAATACTCTGATTTTTTTTTTCCCTTGCATTTTAACATTCTTTGTCTGACTTGGAGATGCCCTCCTACTACTGCTGATTGGCATGAGTGCTCCATAGTGTGAAAATTTTTGAGTAGTTTTGATACCAAAGGTTGGTTGCTCATCTCTCTTATAGTGAAAACACAGCCATCTTCAATCTTTCTTTCTTTTTTGAGGTACCGGGGCCCTGGATTGAACCCCAGACCTTGTATGTGGGAAGTTTGGCACTCATCTGCTGAGCCACATTGGCTCCCCTGAGTTGTTTTGTTTTTGTTTTTGTTTTTCATTTTTTTGCTTATTGTTTGTTTTTAGGAGGTACTGGAGACTGAACCCAGGACCTCCCGTGTGGGAAGCAGGCGCTCAACCGTTTCAGCCACATGTGCTCCCAATTGGAAAGCCTTTTCAAGAGAAAGTCTGTATTTTACAGGCGAGCGTGACCTGGGACCATAAGGAAATTAGCAGTGATAGTGTTCCATAGAGGAGACTTGAAACAAACAGGTGTAAACACCACCTTCCTGCACTGTACGCATCGCAGGGTGACAGCCACCTTCCCCCTGAGCGGCCCTCATCACATGGCCAGGCTTACTACACACACACACATGCACACGCCATAACCCATTCCATCTTTGGAAAAACCTGGGTTCTTCCTTAGAGAAGCCGAAATCTGTGTTCCCATAGCTTCTGCTTACTAGCTCTAGGGCTCACAGAAAAGTGAACTTACAGTGAAGCAAACACTTCAGCTCCCTAAAGATAGTGTGGAGCCCAAGGTCAAATACAGTGTCCTGGACCTCCATGCAGCGAGCTCGTCACCTCCTCCTCCCCACTGACAGCTGCGAGAAACCCTCCAAAGGTGGCGGAGGGCCCTTGGGTGGGTCAGCCCTGCCAGACGTGACAGAAGAATTAACTGAGGATTTCTCCTGGGGCACACGATGTGCTTAGTGACCAGACACAGCGGTGTCCTGGAAGGGTGTGACATCCAAGCAAGAAAGGAAAGTTAGGTGCAGACTCACTTCCCCCAAGTAGAAGGAAGTCTGCAGATTGTCCTCACCTGACTGGTGGGCCACCCATGGGGGCCGCCTCATAGGTTCGACCAGAAGTCTCATAAGCCACTTCTGGTCTATAAACCCTCCCAGTTTAGCCCTACCTTTCTTCTTTCCCCACCACCACCCTTCTACAAGCACGTCTTGCTTCTTTCTGAGCTGAGAGCGAAGCCCCTTGGGTCCCCTGGCTCAGGGTGCTCTGCCTCCTCCTCGGCTGGTCAGCTGAAAGCAGCCCTCGAGCCACCAGCAGCCTCCTGAAGCCTGAGTCTCCTCTGACAGTGGTGAGGAAACAGGCCCATTCCACCCTAAGACTTTGTCTGTCTGCATCACCAGCGACCTCACAGAAAAAGGAGCTGTGCACGGGGCCAGGCACCTCCATCCACCTGTGCGTCCCTTCTGGCCATTCCTCCAGTATCTGTGCGCCCCC
Organism: Dasypus novemcinctus; assembly: GCF_030445035.2. Taxonomy (NCBI): domain Eukaryota; kingdom Metazoa; phylum Chordata; class Mammalia; order Cingulata; family Dasypodidae; genus Dasypus; species Dasypus novemcinctus. The sequence goes on along the minus strand of NC_080689.1, from coordinate 25,267,141 downwards.
TGGCCCCTTGCCTTTTTCCATTTTCCTTCTGCCTAAAAGCCCTTCTCTTTTGAAATCTTTTCCACTCTGCAAAATACAGATTGATGCTGCTGCCAAGCTCAGGTGAGACGAGGCTCAGTCCTCTTGTGCCATAGGCTGCCACCCAGACTTTGGCTTCTGAATATATATCCCCATAGATGTGTCATGATCAGGTCCCTCGTGGATTTAAGAGGCCTTTCAGGACCCAAGTACCATGTATAAAGTTAGTTTCTTGTGTATGCTTCAGAGATATTTCTGTATATACAACTAAATACAAATATAATTATACACTTCTGCACCTTTCTTTTTTTCCCTTAATGATATATCTTTGAGCTCTTTTCATATGCATGTATCAAGCACTTTTTCATCCTTTAGAGCTGGAATAGTATTCATTTGTATGGATGTACCTTAATTTATCACAGCCCTCTTGTTGGTGGACATTTAGGTTGTTTCCAACTTTTTGCTCTTATAAACCATGCTGGATTGAAAATCTTGTGGATAACATTATTTCCCATAGACATGAGTTCGATAAATCCCTATAAGTACAACTTTTGGGTCAAAGGACATGTGAACTTGCAGTTCAATAGATATTGTCAAACTGCCTTCCACTGAGATTGAACCTGTTCATACTTTTATCAGCTTATGCACAGCCTCTCCACTCCCCCATTAATAAAGTGCATCATTACGCCATTGTCTTTTTAAGATTTTTAAAAAATTTATTTCTCTCCTGTTCCCCCCTCCCGCCCCCACCCCAATTGTCTGCTCTCTGTGTCCATTCACTGTATGTTCTTCTGTGTCCACTTCTATTCTTGTCAGTGGCACCGGGAATCTGTGTCTCTTTTTGTTGCATCATTTTGTTGTGTCATCTTGCTGCGTCAGCTCTCCGTGTGGGCGGCACCATTCCTGGGCAGGCTGAACTTTGGCGCTGGGCGGCTCTCCTTACAGGGTGCACTCCTTGCACGTGGGGCTCCCCTATGCGGGGGACACCCCTGCGTGGCAGGGCACTCCTTGTACCCATCAGCACTGCGCATGGGCCAGCTCCACACGGGTCAAGGAGGCCCGGGGCTTGAACTGCAGACCTCCCATGTAGTAGACGGACGCCCTAACCACTGGGCCAGGGCCGCTTCCCAGGCTTTGTTTTTAAATGAATTTGAACTGCCTGTCTCTGCCCTGCCCTCACAATACCCTCACTCACCAGCTGCCCACATGCAGCCCTTGCGTGCCCTGAGGTGCAGTGAGCACCCTGGGTCATTTCACAGTGGCTGCCCTCCGGTCTGTGTGTGTTGAGGACATCCCCGACATGCAGGCTGTGCCCAGAGGGGTGGAAGGGTGAGCCCGGCTGCCTCTGGGTGGTGGGCCCAAGGCCGGGGCTGGGAGCTGCGTGCTCACATGGCTAGAAAGTCTGAGGGTTAGCTGGAAGACCCAAGTTCAAACGTTTGTTATTGCTTCAAGACCCAAGTTACTGTAACAGAGAATGTCAGGGCTGCAGTCTCCCATTTTCTCACTCAGTGTCCAGTGTTCTTTGGCACCCCTAGCCTGAAGGATGCAGGAAGAGTCGCAGGACTCCCATGAGCGGCTGCAGTGGTCAGTAGGGTCCCCAGAGGAGAGCAGCACTGTCAGGAGAGTGGTCTGACCTGGTACCTTTGTCGGGACAGAAAAGAGAGTAGTAGCGGTGAATGTGTCGTTGGTTGGGCAGCTTCTAGGTCAGCCCCTTCTGAGTGGGCACAAACCTCCCCTTCCTCCTCCCCAAGCCAAAGCAGGGGTGGTGGTGTGGCGGGTCTAGCTCTTCCCCTCCTCCTGCAGCCTGGGACACTGGGCCGCATGCTGGTATGCTGTCAATCAGCCATTTCCCAAAAGAGTTTCCTTGCCCGTGGGTGGCAGAGCAAAGTTCTTGTCTCCTGTTGAAAAGATACTGAAACTCCTGTTGAAAAGAAAGGGCAGATGCCGACAGTCCCTGCTGTTACAAAGCCAGCAGCTCTCTTCAGGCCGCCGTCTACGCCTCAGCGTATTTGTTGGCAAGCTCTGGCCAGGATGGGCAGGAGGGCCCAGCAGAGACATTTAGGGAGTTTTGACTTCCCCGAATCAGCAGATGTGACTGAAAAGTCAGAAGATCATTTATAAGAGAAAAAGAGCTTATCATTTGTACAATGAGGGCCTGAGAGCCTCAAAGCCTTCTTGTAGCTCTTCTAATCCTATCATAACATGCATAGGGAGGGCGGTTTGTTTTCTATACTGTGCAACAAATTACACAGCTCTCGGGTAGTATCTCAGTTTCCATGGGCGGGAATTCTGGCAGGGCTTTGCCTCAGGATCTAACCAGGCTGTAATCCAGGTGTGGTCCAGGGAAGGAGGTGTCCAGCTCCCTCCCCACGTGGCCGCAGACTTTCTAAAGCCCACAAAGAGAGTGTCTCCTCAGTCTAAGACTGAGAAGGAGTGTTCCACGAAGTAACCTAATCAAGGGAGTCACAGGACGGCTTACACCAAGACATGAACTTCAGGAGGTGGATATCATGGGGCCGCCTTAGAATTCCACCTGCCACTGAGAGGAGATACAAGGCTTATTAGTAAATGCCTCAAAAGTGTCCCCAAGTGAAGACCCAACCTAATATATGTGATCACACTGTTTTTCTTTGAAGAGAAGCAGTTACATTCTTTTCCTTCCATCTCAGAAAGCCACCAAATTCTGAAAATCTTGACAACCCAACAACAACCCGATTCTTTCTAGCTCTCTTATTTACTGGTGTGTTACTAGAAAAGGGTAGTTTTTTTTTTTTTTGACTCCTGAATCTCTTTAATCATCTATAAGAATACATTTCACTAAGAATATACAGTTCACTAACAATTAATAGCCCATTTAATAAGTGACATTTCCAGCCCCTTTCCTTATAGAACTATTAATTTTATTGCATTAATTTTATTTTATACAGAACTTAACATAATATCAATTGTCTTGCTAGTGTGAATGCCAAAGCTAAAGGAAATGTGTTGTTTTATTTGGTTTTCCTTTAGGAAGTATCGGAGATCAAACCCGAGACTTCATAAATAGGAGGCAGGCACTGAATCCCTGAATTACACCCACTGCTTGGGAAATGTATTTAAAACAAACCCAGTTATATCTAAGGCATTGAAAGCACTCTGTTCCTGAGCTGACAGTAGTTATAACAGAGGAAAAGGACTCAGATCTTAGATATGTCCAGAAAATTGTGTCCATGTCTATTTCTGAAAAGTACTGTCAGTGGTTTGGCATTTTTAAGTCTCATTTTTTTTCCTCCCCTGTAGTAAGACTAAGATTTGTGAACCTTTGTTAGGGTTAAAGCTTTACCCTGCTTCACGGAGGGAAACAAGTTAAAGCTCACCCAGCTGTAGCTTGGAACAGTCCCTGCCGTTACTGACAGGCTTCTGTGACTAGGCAGGACTGAGTGAACCCTGCAGGGCCAGCTGATTATAACGTGCTGTGGTTTATTCTCCAGGTTTCTCCATGTTGTGGAGGAGGTCGAATGGTGCAGCCAGCTCTCCCGGAAGCCCAACTTGGCCGTGACCTCAGGAGGGTCCTTTAGGCACCATCTTGTTTCAGAACCACCACTTAAGCTACTTGAGAAAAAATGATGTGACGGTTCATATCAAAAAGGATTTTTCAGAAGCACCTAACATCTGTGAAGAAAGTGGCCCTCTTTCTCTTTTGCAAAATAGACTGACTTAAATTCCAAAATGCCAGCCAAGACCCCAATTTACCTGAAAGCTGCCAATAACAAGAAAGGAAAGAAGTTTAAGCTGAGGGACATTTTGTCTCCCGATATGATTAGCCCTCCCCTCGGAGACTTTCGCCACACCATTCACATCGGGAAGGAGGGCCAGCACGATGTTTTTGGGGATATTTCCTTTCTTCAAGGGAACTACGAGCTTTTACCTGGAAACCAGGAGAAAGCACACCTGGGCCAGCTCCCGGGGCATAACGAGTTCTTCCGAGCCAACAGCACCTCCGACTCGATGTTCACAGAGACACCCTCCCCCGTGCTCAAAAACGCCATCTCCCTCCCCACCATTGGAGGCTCCCAAGCACTCATGTTGCCCTTACTGTCGCCAGTGACATTTAATTCCAAACAAGAGTCCTTTGGGCCAGCAAAGCTGCCCAGGCTTAACTGTGAGCCCGTCATGGAGGAAAAAGCTCAGGAGAAAAGCAGTCTGCTAGAGAATGGGACAGTCCACCAGGGAGACACCTCGTGGGGCTCCAGCGGTTCCGCTTCTCAGTCCAGTCAGGGCAGGGACAGCCACTCCTCCAGCCTCTCGGAACAGTACCCCGACTGGCCGGCCGAGGACATGTTGGACCATCCTGCCCCATGCGGGCTCATCAAGGAAAAAACCCACTCAGAGGAGTCCCTCTCCGACCTCACGGGTTCCCTCCTCTCCCTGCAGCTCGATCTGGGACCCTCACTTTTGGATGAGGTGCTGAACGTCATGGATAAAAATAAGTAACAGGACGACAGCCCTTTTCCCCTGGAATAAAAGGTACCGAAAACCAAAACTAACCACAGTCGAAGAGAAGGGCTTCACTCGCTGTATTTGCAATTGTGCCAATGGGTTTTCTAATATAATGTTCCTACAAGATATTTTTTTACCTGTTATATCCTGTTTGCTAAAAACAGTTTGAAAGGGAAAGAAAAAGGAAAAAAGGAGAAAAAAATAAACCTATCCTGGCAAAAAGAGATGAGTCCGTGAGAGCCCATTGTCAACAGGCATTGCTGGTGCTCAGCTGCCCTTTTCATGTGCAGACCTCAGCATCTGACCTGGTGAGGACTGACACTGGTTATGAAGGGCTGGTCGAATTGCATTAAGGAACTCTACAAGACTCCGACATTTTTTGAGCAAGAGGAAGTCAAAATTATTTAACACCTAAGTGTTTTCTAGACCGTTTTCTATGTCACATTGTTTGGGCTCACTGTAGTGAATTCTCCAGTGTTAAAACTGTTCTCAGTTTTCACGTTTGAGCAACTTTATGGTTTTGGGGATTTTCTTGTAGCTCTTATATATCCCTCTATATTATATCTATATTGCAAACTTTTGACTGTCAGCTACATGTTGGTAAGACACAAGCAAAGTATTACTGTAACTAAGTTATTTTTAAAGTTAAAATATATTTTTATGTGCCTTTGGCTTTTTATTGCAGAGTCTACATTTTATAGATATTACATCAAATGTTGTCGTTTAACTTGTTTCCGTTGGGGTCCGTTCCATTGTAAGTTGTGTTTATATATGTTTGGAAAAGTGTATTCATACTTAGCTTTTTTTTCCACCCCCCTTCGTCTGTACCATACTTTTAACAGCAGCCAACAGTGAATTGTAAAGTATAAAGGCGCAGGTTACTCATGATGCTTCTGCAGAGACTGTGGGGTATACTACACAATGTATTTGGAAATATGGGTATTTTAGTACAGATACTTGCATTACATAGGTACTTCATACAACACAATAAAGAGTAAATGCTAAAATGAACTTGTTCATTTATAGTAATACACAAGCACATATGCAATTTAAAATATTTTCTTTAAATCCTGGGCTAGCAAATTGCTTCTTACAGTATGCATTAGCCTTTAAATAAAGGTAAGAGATTATGTCCATCCACTCTGTAATTCTGATTTCCTTAAGTGGGAGATTCCAAAAATGGGGCTCTTTACTTTGAGAAAAATGAACATATGAGAGCAGACTTTTTTTTTCAATGTCAATATCGAGTACAGCCTCTCAAGGTGCATTTCTGTGAATCTCCCCCTTTACTTGTTAAAGACCTCTACAGCAAGCACTTGTAATCCATTCCTTGTAGAATAGACACTGCCATGCAGCCAGATCAATATAGACAAGATTAAGGAGGCTAAAATGAGGGCAGTAGGGAGCACATCTCTCTCCGAGCACCACCCCCAGCTCCCCAATCCCCACCAAAATCCCAGAGATGCTCTGAGGATGGTGTTTAAGGAAACAGGAACAGAAAATGTACCTACTGATTGCTGTCCCTTTGTGAGTAGCTCTTTTCCCCAACCAGGGGAAAAAACTTGCACACAGTAACTGCCGACTCTGTCTTTCAAACTTTCAGTTCTCCTAGAAATAAATCTCTGAAGTGACCTCCTCTCCGTCACCCAACTACGTCAACGTTTCTCTCGCAGGGTTTGGAGTTGTGTACAATTCTGATGTCTGGACATCTGGAATAGCCTCTGAACTACAGGTGAAATGCCATTAGGACAACTAACCAAGCAGGCAAGGAAGCAAGTTCCCTTGGACGGAGCCTTGATTGCTTTTCCCAATTGTGTTTCTTCAACCCACAATTTTCCAGTGTTTTTTTTCTCTTCAACAGCACCCCATTTGTGAATCACAGTTCCAGAGACTTCCCAGCCTCTTCTAAATCGTGTTAATGAGGAAGCGTCATCTATCTCATAATTTTTAGCCAGTTTTAGCCAGGCTCCATTGATACTTCCCCCCCATCTGAACCTCTTCAGCACCTCCCCACCATCTTAACCATTACTAATCACATTCAGTCTCTCATTTTACTCTTCATTGTGGCATAACCTTGAGGAAAAGATTAAAGTATTTGGTGAGATGAGGAGTGTTTGTGTGCATTTCTTCTGCTCACTCTGTGACAAGTATAGAGAACAGCTCTGCCAGGATTGGGTTTATTTAATGCAATAAATAACAATGCACCCTGCATGTATTTAGCCATTTTACTTTCTCTGAGCCCTTTTGTGATAAACTCTTTCCCATTTGGTTGGGTATGACTGCGATGACAGCAGACATGACAATATTAGAGAGGGAACCAAGCCTCATGCAGCCTGGTCTCCCACGGCAGCCCTTCTAAAACCAGGTCGTTTCTCCAATGAGCAGGTGCAGAGCTGGTGGTGTTTTCTCCCCCCAGGAAGCACTTGAGATATGCACCAGCTGAAAGCAGAGTTGATGTTCTCTCCCACTAAGATGTCTTCAATCGTTTAAAGAACCCAAAATGCAAGCCACCAGTGATCCAACAACCAAAGAGACCATGCTGTTTGTGTAGATCCTTCTTCCCATGCAGGCAAGGTTCTTGTGGGTGCTCTTCGCCAGGCAGTGAGCCCTAACGAAGGACAAGATAGGTTATTTCTGCCTAGAAGTACCTGCTTTTCTAAAAAACATCAAATATCAGGAGTACCTAGCCCTTCACAAATACGAAGTCTTATTAAAAAGGAAGAGAATTTATTTCCTTCACACACATTTCAGTGAGCCAGAATTACTGCCGAAGACTAAAGGGGTTGAAGAGAAAAAGAGAACCCAGGGGAAACGGACTTGGCCCAGTGGTTAGGGCGTTCGTCTACCACATGGGAGGTCCGCGGTTCAAACCCTGGGCCTCCTTGACCTGTGTGGAGCTGGCCCATGCGCAGTGCTGATGTGCGCAAGGAGTGCTGTGCCATGCAGAGGTGTCCCCTGCGTAGGGGAGCCTCACGTGCAAGGAGTGCGCCCTATAAGGAGAGCCGCCCAGCGCGAAAGAAGAAAGAAAGTGCAGCCTGCCCAGGAATGGCGCCGCCCACACTTCCCCTGCTGCTGACGACAACAGAAGCAGACAAAGAAACAAGAAGCAGCAAATAGACACAGAGAACAGACAACGGAGGGGGGTGGGAATTAAATAAATAAATCTTTAAAAAAAAAAAATAGTAAAGTCATTAAAAAAAAAAGAGAGAACCCAGGCTCCAGAATAACAATCTATTCCTTTTTTACATTACTGCTAGCTACCATTTTTTTCTCAGAGCTCCCTTCAAACACTTGAAGTCATGGAATGGAGAAAATCCACATGTCCTTGAGTTAGCTTGACCACTATTTTAGAACAGATGAAAGAATTGTACATTAGGTAATGGTTCTGCTTCTCCCCTAACATGGAGCCTGATGAGACTTGAATCATTTTTGTGTGAAACATATAAACCCGGCAGCCAACATGATAGTCTCTCCCCTATTGGAGGTTCCCCTTTGGAAATTATGTTGCCAACCTAGTCCCAAATTTAGCAGTTATTCTATTGAATAAAATTCTCAGGCTTTAGAGTTAGTCCATCAGAATAATATAAATGAATGGCTCTTTTTTTTTTCTTGGACAAGTCAGTGAACCATCCAAATAGGGCTATCAAGCTATTTTTGTGTGTCATGTTCCTCCCCCCCTCCCCCCCCCATACACACTCTTGGGGCAGATCCGGCAAATTAAGAATATTTTCCTAATGTCAAAGTCACCATTAACCTAGATGAGCAGCCTTCTGGTTTGCTCAGCTGTAATGGGTTTAAAGAAAGTTTCAAAACTCAAAGCCAGTGTAGATAAGCAATAAATTTATTTTCTATAGAAGATGGTCTCCCTGGTACGTTTAGCAGCACATTTGTTTCACCTAATTTTGCTTACTTTATTCTGACAGGACACCATTTTATCCGGTGAGCCTGCTATCCAAGGCTGTTTAATTTTCACTTGATTCTTAGAGCAAGTGTTTATTAGGAAGTAGGCCTAAATATTTCTTACTTGAATTGTCAGGAAGTCGGTTTTCTGTGATAAAGATGCTGCAAGAGTATATTATGTGGAAAATGGGAAAACTGCTTATTTTATGAAGTGATGTATTATATTGAAATCTGTTTTACAACTACTACAAGGCATTTCGTTATCTTTCATTTTTACTTTAAAAAATCTGATAGTGCTGTCACTTTGATGGGCTTCCAAGAGATATCTATAATCTAATCTTCATTCTTTGAAGGTCAGCCAGATTTTCTTCCTGAAAGGCAGATTGGCATGGCTGATAGATAAAAATACCTACCCAAATCAAAGCTGTTGTGCAGAATCAAGTCAGTATCCCAGAGAATCATCAAGCAAACAGATATGTGCGCCCATATCAAAATTAGTGAAGCTTGGGGAGCAGTGTAGCTCAGTGGTTGAGAGCCTGCTCTGCACATATGAGGTCCTGGGTTCAATCTCTGGTACCTAAAAATTGACAAAGCTGAACAAGTGAAGTAGGTATTATGTTTACCATAAAATGATTGTTGGAGTATGTCAGATGGCCTGCTTCATGGCAAGCAAAAAAAAAACCAACATATTTTAGGAGGAGAGTTTGTATTCTGAGGAGGGAGAAACCTGAAATGGCTTCATGGAAAAGAAGGACCAGAATGGGGGACTTCAGAGACTGATGAGGGTTTTTAGAGGCAGCAGGCAGTCTAAGGTTGGAGGAAGTTATTTGCAAGCAAAAGGATAAACTATCCTGGTAGGATTTCTACTCAGAACAGTATTGGGTTAGAAATGTTCACTCTCAGGCCTGACAGTATTAGACCCAGGCTGAAGCCGGCTCTCCCAGGGGGAGAAAAGATTCGGGGATCTGGGGCTGCTGAAGGGATGGTTCTCAGGGTTAGACATTATATGAAAGATGCCGCCATCCTCTAAAGCTCACACCCAGTCAATAGTGCCTATCCTGTGAGATTAGGTCAGGGACGCTTCAACAGTGAGGTGGCTGGGTGTTCGGGGAAAGTCATTTATAAAGAAGGAATTAAGAGAGCTACGTTCATCCTGAAAAGCACTGGATGAAACATTCATAGTAGAGCCCTGGGTGAGCACACTTGGGCAGCTATCCTCCTAGCAGGACCCCCAGGAGCTTCCTCACACCACAGCTTCCCCTCCCCCAACCTATCACCTGGGCCAGGTTATGTCTGATTGAGCCTCGTGGGGTTTAGGGCGAACACTCCTCAGGGAACAAAAACTTGGTTCAAATGTCTCTGAAGAGTTTCAGTTGAGAATTACTCTTTCCTAGGTCTCTAGAATTTAGAGAGTACCAGCGGTTCTAGCTCATGGAGTAGGAGAATCTACTCGATGGAGTAGAAGCAGAGAGCTCCTGAAGTCCCCTCAAACTTTAAAGTTCAGACCCGCAAAGCAGAGGCTCAAGAGAGGCAGGCGTCCTGGAGCTCCATACTCTGATTTCCTGTCTGAGAACTTGTCTCTTCCTGTGACTGACTTCCTGGCTGTCTGTCCTTCAGAACAACCTCCTTCATTCCCAGGTATATCTGGAAAGGGGTCATCTCAGAATAATACCAGGTCCCCGACATTTGCTCCACAAACACCCACATAAAATAATGAAAAGATCCTTCTATTACATTTGTCTTGAAAATCCCAACAGAGAGACTGTTGAGACAATACTTCCAAAGAAATTTAACCTTTAACATGAGTCACAAGAATGTGCAGTAAACCTCCAAAGGATGTCCTCATACCTTGGCCAGCCATGTTTGTAAGAGGTATAGGCAGCACCTGAGTGGCCCTGGAAAGAAAATCCTGCTCAAACAATTTCTCTACTCAGCTGCCCATAACCAAAAAAGCCACCACCGGAGAGGGGTTCTTTTGAGTTAGAATCCTCTTAGACTATTCCAAGGAGTAACAGCATCTTAAAGCCACCAACACCTATTTGAGCTCATGTATCAGATACCAATAGTAGCAGAAGCCTCTAGCAACTGGACTGGGGCAAGGGAAGATTCAGAGAGCAAGAGAGACCTGGAAAAGCATGAGGAGTGAGTTTACTAAACCCACAATTTTCCTGGGACCAAAAAAAGAGGGTGGGGAGAGAGGCTTTTCCAAAAGATTTACCTGTCACCAAGTGTGCCCTTCGCCAGAGGAGATAATGAAGTTGTAGCTAGGTGTCTGGTCTCCCTGGGACCAGAGGAGTTAGATTTAACCATTGCAGTCAAATCTAATCTCAAGTCCACACACGTTAGATCATACAGTAGAAGACTGATGCAAAGTTCTCGGACTGACACCCTACAGCCCACATTCCTTGACGCCAAACATTGATGTTTCTAAACCACTGTCTAATGTCCCCTCTGTTTTTTCCCCCTCTCAACAACAGAATCTCCTAGAAGAGATTGCAGTTTTATCTGAAGAGACTTCTGCATTCTAAGGCAGAATTAGCAATCTCCTCAGAAACTAATGAAGTTTCAAAATCGCCAAGAACTCAAGGACACATTAAAAATTGCATGTCAAATTTCTCAGAGTACCAGTAATGTTCCTGACATAACTTGCTAAAGTAAGTGGGGGCATTGTTAAAAGTGGGAGAAGATGATTGCTAATTAGCTTCTAAACCCTGCTTCCATTACATGAAGAAGAAATTGGGGTGGAACTAGAAACAAGATGAGAAGTATTTACAGTGCTCTGGCAGCAGATTTTTCACCATAAATGGCAAGGAGGAAAAGCAGACTAACACATTCTTAGATATTAGATGAGCACTAATAAAGTTCTTCCATCCTAGTAGGAGACCATGACTCCCAGACAAAAGAAAGCACTGTTTGTGAAGATTCACTCTGCAATAACTCCTTTCTCTTTTTAAAAAAACAAAGCAGTGGCTTCACTGTTGATTGAAATTGCTAATTTTCAACACAGTTTGCTCTGTGGACTTCCTAAAGCACATTGAAAATTCCTCTAGTACCTTGGGTAATTGAGAGCCAAAATTCTAAGTGTCATGATAGCAGGGCAGGGCAGCTCTTTCTGGGTAAGACCAGAGGAAGCACAGCCTTTTATGGAGCCCATCCCATAGATTGCACTCACCAGAAGTAAACAAGTTATTGCAAGTGAGATGGCTTCCAGGAGTAGGGTGCCCGCCCCTCCAACCAGCCATTAAACAAGAATGCAGAGAAGAGACTCTTTTCTTCCTACCCTGATTACTCAAGGCCACACCTCCCCAGGCCCCTGCCTCTCACCTCCAGCCATAGGAGAAGACCATGTAAGAGGGCAGAGACTGGTGGCTGAGTCCAGTTTTGAGGATGTGAGCCTGCCCGCCCGGGAAAGATCTTTGAGTCTCTTGCCTTTCCAAAAAGGGCTCATATGATGGGTTGATGACTCCACTATGAAAACGTCACATGATACATAACGATATCCCTGTAGTCACCTGAATAATGCCCCCAGAGATATCAGGGCCTCATCCCTGGAACCTGTAAATATTCCCTTACTTGGAAAAAGAGTCTTCGCAGAAGTAAGTTAAAGATCTTGAGATGGGAGGGTCTCCTGGATTAACCAGGTGGGGCCCAAGTGCCATCACAGACTCCTTAAAAGAAAGAGGCAAAGGGAGATTGGACGCAGAGAAGAGGCAAAGGTGATGTGACCACAGAGGCAGCAACTGGAGGGATGCGACCTCGAGCCAAGGAATGCCGATAGCCCCCAGAAGCTGCAGGAGGCAAAGAATGGACTCTCTCCTGGAACCTCAGGAGGGAGCTAGGTCCTACAGATCTCAGCCCCGTGATACTGATTCGATGCCTGGAGAACTAGGAGAGAGTAACTTCAGTTGTTTTAAGGTCTGTGGTCACTTTTGCAGCAGCCATAGGAAATTAATACAATATCCACCCACTGAGAGAATACAGAAAAATGGGATATGTTAAGGATAGAGAGTGGACAAAGAAGACTCCCCTTTAAGCATTACATTCTTAATGAAGAGAAGGCCACCTCCCTGGATCCCAGTCTCCAAAGAAGAGTTTGTGCCTTGGCTGGTGCTGAGGGAAGGGAGACTATTCTGGGCAGGAGATCAGCGGGAGCAGAATCTAGCCCCACATTAGCATTTCCAGAAAGCACCCCCCATAAGAGCACAAGAGAAGGCTGCTTTCATGTGTCACATGTTCAAACGGGGTAACACAGTGTCTAATCAGACACAGGTGTGGCACCTGCAGCCCTTCAGGAGGGCCACTGTCGCTCACAGCCCGTGGCTGCTGGTGTAGCTCTAGCTGAGGGCATGTTTTGGTGGGCAGACTTGGGGGAGATGGTGGAAAATAAAGGACTGGAAACACGTTTTTAAGCTTGCTTCCAGCTCCAGACAGTATTTGATGTGGACAGGAGCCAAACTCAATCCCCGTCATCCAGATAAGAGCCAAAGGGAAGCAGAAAAAGCCTGCCAAGGGGGAGCTCCGTCGTGGCCAGGGAGATAGACTTCCAGGAGCTCTTTGCTTGAGAAGTGTTCCCCCCACACAAGTGCCAGGCAGAGTTAAACAGGCCTTCCCAGGGTGCGGAGGGCGAACCAGAGCAGAGGCTGGAAGGTTCCTCGAGACCCAGGGGGGCGCGTAGTAAATACTCCGAGGAAGCGGACTGGCCAGGAGACCACCAGTGTGGAGCAGAGCTTCCCACCCACGTCAGGCTCACAGGAGGATGACAGCATCTGAACGACAGCCTGGGGGAATGCAAGGTCTTTATGGCTGAACAGCTGCTGCCACAGGCGCTGAGGGCTCAGTGCTCAGCACCCTGGTGACATACTTGACCCCCACAGCTGCAATGTGGGAAGTCCTGCGGCCTGGTTCCAGGGATCTTGCTGGGGCTCACCTGCAGCACTTCCCAGCACTCCAAGTCCTGGGACCCGTGCGCGGCACAAGCAGGTGAAGAGAAAAGTGTAGCCCCGGAGGGGACCCTGGGCATGGCTCCAGGCGAGGCCACCACGACAGGCCCTGTGATGCCAGACAGGGACCCAACCCGGCGCAGTCTGGGCGTCTTGGGAGCCGATTGGTGAGTCAAGAAAGGAAGAATGATCTAAAAAGCAAAAGTATTCTGACAGGAGGAGCAGAACTGAGACTTTGCCTCTGTCCACCCATGGCTAAAACATTTGTCAGTCTCACCCATCACTGGCTTCCATGTGGAAAGAGGCTACAACCTTCCTTCAAACCTGTGGCCCAGACCCACAGCCTGGAAAAGGTGGACTATGCCGATGCCCTGTTTGCTCCCCTGGCCTTTGCTCTGGCTTCCACGCCCACCACGACGCTCAGGCTGCTCTTCCCAAGGTCACCCAGGAAGGACTTCTGTTCCTGAAGTCATTCCCCCCCCTCCTTCCCGCCTTCTCTGCAGCTTCTGACTGAACCAGGCACGGCTTCTCCCACACTCCCCTCTGGTTTCCCTTCTCACTCTCTAACTTCTCCACTCGGGATCCTTGTCTTCTACCTGGGCCCTGTACCCTGAAGTCCTTCTCTAGGTCCCTCTGGGTGGTGACATCCAGTTCCACAGCTCCAGATACCAGCTATATTCCCTGAGTACTCCCAAATCCAAATCTACCCCGACCAAACTCCAGGTCTTTAAACCTAGATATCCAGCTGAGCACTGGCCATCCCCACTCAGTTGTCCTGCAGGAACCCCTATACTCACCATCATGGACAATGTGTTTTCTTCCTCCTCCAATCCAGATGCCCAAGACGAAGATGTGAGAACAGCCTGCTCTCCAACGTGCCTCTACTTCTACCTCCTTAAAGCTTCTCATATCCAGTCTCTTTCCTCCACTTCCACTGCTACTGGCTTTGTTCATCATTACTTGCTTCTATTATAGCCACAGCTTTCAAACTATCTCCTGCCTTCTCTATAAACCCTACCAAGGTTTTGTTTTATTTTGTTGGTAATATGGGTCCTTTTTTTTTTTCAATGTTTTTTGAACATTTAAATATTTAAAAAAAAAATTTTTTTTTTAATCTCTTGAAATGAACATCTAAACTTGTGAAGTCCCAAGTTAACCACCTTCAGGGACTCCCTCTTTCAATATAAACTTCAAACTCCTTAGCAGGGCACACAAGGGCCTCCACGAAACCCACCTAATAGTGGCAGAATCAGAACATAAATCCGAATTTCATATATTGAAATCTAATGTGGTGCTGAGGGTTATATGGGAGATACAAAGATGAACTTCCTTGCTCCTGAGTGGAAGACCTCATTCAGAACTTCATCCTTTAACTTTCTTTAAAGCTCTGCCCTTCCTTCCAAACAGCTGGTAGGGTAAGATAGGTCTGTGGCCTCCTTCCTTCTCTTAGAAAGCCAAGCAGGAACAGGCAGAGTCCAGGAGAAAGGAGCCAAGGATGCCATCTCATGTGCCACTGTTCTGGAGTTTAGAGGAGACAAAAGGGTCTTTATAGCTCACATGAGGATTGGCCCAGCTCACCGGAATAGGCACCCGTATAGGATGCTCAGGGCTAAAGCCTAGCTGGACATTGAGTGCCCCTTTTCTGGAAAGTTCCTGGGGAGCTCACAGTGGTAGTAGGGAATAGGACAGGATTCAGTTTTAGGATCTCGCCTACCTTTTCTTTGTAGGTGTTTAACCACTAGGTATTCAGAAAGGCATTAACCCTTTAGCCATCAGCATTATTCTAGCCCTCCTAAAAAAATTGGTATATAAGCCTAATAGCCATGTGGGCTGATGTCAACAGGGCTCAGTGAAAAGGAAAAACAAAACATGATATAGCAACAAAAAGTATTAAAACATTTTTAATGTCTATATACTTCCTTGAAAGTACTCCAAAGGAGATCAAATTCATAATCCATAGCTCTGCCAGAATTTTCCTAAAGGGGAAATGAAGGAAGGAGAAGAGGAAGGGAGACTGTGGCTATACATTCATCTTTTGAATCTGTTAGAAACATGCTCAGCTTGCCTGTACCTACGTAGAAGGTCTTTGTTTCAACTGAACATCCCCTCCCACTTAAACTATTGTAAAGGCCTCTGAGTCCAGTTCTGCCCACTCTAAACCACCAGGTGAGGAAAATCCTCCCCAGGTCCCTAGGGGACACTCCCCAAACGCCCCAGAATTGTAGGCAGGGCTCTTGGAAATTTGGCTTCACACTATCAACCCAGCCTCCTCTCACGCCTGAGTCCCACCCTCAGCTTCAGCCACATCAGCTGTTACTGAATGCCCCAAATACCGAGCTTATCCTTTGTTCCACGTCCTTCATCAACCCCCCCCCCCACACCCCCATCAATTCTTGAAAACCAAAGGGAGGCCCCTTCCTCTGCGAAGCTTGCACAAGAGCCCCCGCGAGGGTGGTCCCGGCTCGCTGTGCGCAGGCCTCTGCTCAGCAGCGCCCCCTCGGCACGTGCAAGTGCATCCTCGGGAGGA